>NW_027556098.1:108811041-109508541 GCF_003287225.1 Phascolarctos cinereus
TAGTGCAAAGGGGAGTGACAATGTCAAATTTAGGCATTGCAAATATCATTTCAGAAACTGTCTAGATTATGGATTAGAGGGGAGAGACTAGGGTTGGGAAAATGAAGGAGGAGGCTATTTCAACAGTTCACTCAAAAGGTGATGAGGACCTGATCTGGGGGGTGGGGTTACTTTGTGAATGGAGGAAAAGCAACTAATGAAACAGTTGTTAAGGAGGGAGTGAAAATCTTTTTGCAGAGCTGAGGGAGGGAAAATCAGGTTGCAAACCTTGGGTGACTAGAATATGGTGATGCCCTGGATAGAAGAGGAAAAAAAAAGGTTATGAAGGATGGGCTTTGTGGGAAATTAACTAGCTGACATGTGGAACTACCCCCATGACATTAACTTTAGGGAAACCTGATCATGAATACAGGTCATGGGAAACTCACAAATGCACTCCTTCTGACTTGCAGAGTGACATAGAATGGAGCTCTAAGGGGGAGAGGACATAAAATTAAAGGCTCTGCTTCTCAGTTAAAGCTGCCATAGAAAATGATAAAAAACTATAGACCCCGACTCTTTATAAAAATTCATTATGATCACTATATATATGTACTCCATATAAAACAGTTTGCTACTTTCCTAATGTAGAGAATTTCCTCTGTTTAAAACTAGTGATAAAAATGATAAAAATTGGGCTGTAAAAATTAAAGTCCTGTATCAATACTCTAATGAAGTTTGATTTTAGAAAAAGGTCTTGCTTGGTGATGAGAAAACATATACCATTACTAGTTCAGCCAATATATTGAAAAACAAAGAAGCTGTCTCCTTTTATTATAAATAAGAACATGCGTGTTCACATGAAAAAAGTGAAAAAAAGAAAAATTGTTGCCTCTTCTCTTTTCATTTCCAAACTCATTAGTAAAATGTAAAAGAAAAGGCTGATTAGCCCTCCAGAAACAAACAAACCAGGCATACATTTGCAGTCACAAATGAATATGAAACACCACACATTAACAATACAGTATTCATTTTACACCAGGATGGAAAGAAAGACGAAAATTTAGAAACTTGACTAACATATTGGCTTTTGGTGGTGGGACATTGAAATAAGACACAGCCGGCTAAGTTATCTTTCTCTGAAGTGTGAAGAACAAGTTGTACAGTCTGAAAGCATCATGTCAACATATGCTGTCTTCCCGTCCCTGAGGGATTAGGAAGCTTTTATGAAAGGGAGGAAAAGGAGTAAAAAACGGGTAGGAAAGAAAAAAAACCATCAGCATTAGTTCCAAGGAATATTCTGGAACTAAGCAATACATTTTGTAGGGTACAAAAGGGGTTGTATTGGAAGATATATTTATGGAGCCCATGAGGAGAACAGAAGAGTAACTATAAAGGAAAGGGAATGAGCTAGCTGAAAGAAAAAGTGCAGTAAAGAGGAATAACTTGAATTATATGCATATATTTTTGTCTTGTATATACCTATACATGTTGTTTTCCCCTTTAGAATGTATGATCCTTCAGGGAAGGACCATTTGACATTTTTCTCTATCCTCAACACTTAGCATAATCCCTGGTACATAATAGTCACTTACAAATGCTTGTCTCTTTATTAATTGTTCTAGTCCCACATTTCCAACTAACCACCACCATCACCACCAACAAGGATGATGACAGTGATGATGATGATGATAACTTTTAAATAGCATTTTAGAATTTGCAGAGCATTTTACATACTGGCAGTGGTCAAGATGTAAGTACTGTGGGTATTAACTGTATTTTTACAGTTAAGAAAACTATATCTCAGCAAGATTAAGTGATTTGCCCATGGTCATACAAGCTAGTAAATCTCAGAATTGAGAACAGAACATAGGTATTTTCTACAAGTCTAATGCTCATAATCCTCAGTTTTCTGTAAAATGGGGCTAACTATACCAACCCCTCTCAAAGGGTTGTTGTGAGGATCAAATGAGATAGTTGTGGGAAAAGACTTTTTTTAAAGTTAAATGCGCCAGGAAAACACTATATTTTATCTTCCTGGCCTTGTTATGTACTAATTTCAAACAGATTTCTTTGCATTTTCATCATCTATATTGCAATTCAAAACCTGAATTACTTTTTTGGGCCTTCAGGAACCATGGAAACCCCTACACATGAGATAATTTCTTACTATAAGTTTTCATTAAAGGCTGATCAACAGCAGTTTGTGTATAAAGTCTTAGCAAAGAAATGATTGTGAGAACTCACAACCTATTGGTGCTGTCTGCTTACACAGCAGCATTATCAACAGGACCCAGAAATGAGGGTCATTCTGATGGTCCTAGCATATAGACAGCCCCACTAATTAGCCTGACAGAAAATTATGATTGTGGAATGGTTCTCGGAAATATCCTGCCACTGCTGTTTAGGGAAACACAGCTGCACTCCAATGGAGGTAATTGTGTTCTTTAGTAGTTGTGAGTTATTAACAGTTGATAAGGGAGAAAATTGATAAACTCCTTGATAACAGCTTTGGATTCCTTTCTCTTTGGAACAAACTACTGCAGTAAGATTGCTCCAAGTAAGCCATTGAGCCATTGATACATATACCTCTACATATGGATATACACATAATATACATATGTACACATACACAAGTATGTATTGTATATATGTATACATATACATATACATATACACATACACATACACATACACATACACATACACATACATATACACATACATATACATATACACATACACATACATATACACATACACATACACATACATATACACATACACATACACATACACATACAGATACATATACACATACAGATACACATACACATATACATACACATGCACATGCACATGCACATGCACATGCACATGCATATACATATACATATACATATACATATACATATACATATACATATACATATACATAGGCACATGCATACGCATACGCATATACATATACATATGCATGTACATACATATGTATATGTGTATGTACATGCATATACATATACATATGCATGTACATACACATATACATATACATATACATATACATACACATACACATACACATACACATATACATATACATATACATACACATACACATACACATACACATATACATATACATATACATATACATATACATATACATATACATATACATATACATATACATATACATACACATATACATACACATATACATATACATATACATACACATACACATATACATATACATATACATACACATACACATATACATATACATATACATACGCATACACATACACATATACATATACATACACATACACATACACATATACATACACATACACATACACATATACATATACATATACATACACATACACATACACATATACATATACATATACATATACATATACATATACATATACATATACATATACATATACATATACATATACATATACATACACATACACATACACATATACATACACATATACATACACATATACATATACATACACATATGCATATACATACGCATATACATACGCATATACATATACATATACATATACATATACATATACATATACATATACATATACATATACATATACATATACATATACATACACATACACATACATATATACACACACATACACATACACACACACATACACATACACATACACATACACATATGCATATACATACGCATATACATATACATATACATATACATATACATATACATATACATATGCATATGCATATGCATACGCATACGCATATACATATACATACACATATACATATACATACACATATACATATACATATACATATACATACACATACACATATACATATACATACACATATACATATACATATACATATACATATACATATACATACGCATACACATACGCATACACATACACATATACATATACATATACATATACATATACATATACATATACATATACATATACATATACATATACATATACATATACATATACATATACATATACATATACATATACATATACATATACATATACATATACATATACATATACATATGCATGTACATATACATATACATATATATGTATATATATGTGATAATTAGTTTGGTTCATCAATCACTGGACCCCAGAGACTATTCTCTACCCCCACCTATTTAAAAAAGAAATAAGAAAAGCTAAATGTAGCTAGTGCTTAGTGTATCTCATGAGCCTTTGTTGTAAATAATCATTGTTAGCTGCTAAGATGATTTCTTTTTTCCTCAAGGATAGCTCTCATGATGTGTCCCCCCTACCCCCATAAGCTTTAATGACTCCCTAATACCTCCCATGTGAGCAATCAAATGAGACAACGTGTGTGGAAAACTTTAAAGGTCTGTGCTGATATAAGATTGTTGTCTTTGAAGGTGTTTTTGCTATTCATTAGGGTGGCTCAAGGAGTTTGCAGTCATATGGTATTAAGAACCTTTCCAGATCCAACATTCTGTGATTTAATATTTTGTCTCCCCAATTAGAATACAAATCCATTGAGGTTAACGTCCATTTTTGATTTAGGTTTTCCTTTGCATCTCTAGTGCTTAGCAGAGTGCCTGGCACATGGGGAGGGGAAATAAACATTTACATAGCACCCACTATCTGCTAAGCTCTTGCTAAGTCCTTTATAATTATAATCTCATTTAGTCCTCAGAATAACTATGAGAGGTAGGTGCTATTATTATCCCCATTTTGCAGTTGAGGAAATGAAGGCAAACAGAGGTTAAGTCATTTGGAGAGGACCACACAGATAGTAATTATCTGACTACAGATTTGTACTCAGTCATCCTGACTACTGGAACGGGGCTTTATCCACTGTGCCACTCAGTTGCCCCTAAATTCAAACTTAGTGTGGGCTTAAAAATGTTTATTGATCGATTAAGTCTATAAATGTTGCTATGAGAAATAGCCATATGCACATGAACACATTCTAAGACAATAAATTACAGTGTTAACATTTAATATAACTATATACTAGATATATGGTACAAACAATAAGAGTAATGCGCTTGTCAGGAAAGGGATAAATTAATGATGGTTAGCATTATCAGGAAAATTTCCAATTAGAATTTGGGATTTCAAAAGTACCCTTCAAGGATTGGAGGAGAAAGAGAAGAGGATGATAGTTTTCTGGAAAGATGAAGAGAAACAAGCAAAATTGTATAGGTGGGAATGAGAGGAACATACAGAGAGGATGTTGAGAAAGATATCCTCCCTGGGCACAGGGGCAGAGAAGTGAACTAGGAGTGCCAAAAGGAGATGGGCCCAGATTATGCTTAGGATGCTGAGACACTAGACCCCAGAGATTACCAAATAAGTCAAATGCACTATTTTGAGAAGAGAATAATTCAAGTTCACTTAGCATTTTTAAAATTGTCAAATGCTCCCCTTGGTGCCTCAGTTTTCTCATCAATAAAAAGGAGGGAGTAAGAATGAATAATCTCTGAGGTCTGTTTGGGCTCTAAATCTATAAATCCTGAGAGACAGGCTTTATCTATACTGTTATTCCCATTTTACAGATGAGGTAGCAAAGGCTATGGGTAGTAAAGTGTCTTGGTCATGACCACACAGCCATTAGGCAGAGTTTAAACCCCAGTTTACTGACTCCAGGGCCAGAAATCTAACTAGTGTATCAGGCTGCTTCTCATTATACCAGGCACAAGAACCCAAGGGTTAAAATGGGGGAAGGATCTGGGGGGAAAACCAGAGACTTGAAAATTGGTTCTGAACAACTATATACCAAATGTTCTCATGTTTTCAGGAATGGAATGAGAATTAGAAATATTCTGCATTTGTTTTGCTCTCCATGGGATGCCATCAGAAAATCAACAAATGGTCCAAAACATTTTTTAAGGAACTTAACTACAACCAGCTGAAATGACAAAGCAACCATTAAAATCAGCATCATCCAAAGAAAAAAATGAATATAGTCTCCTGCTTGTCTAGTGTATTTTATTTGACATTCAATAAATTCTATGGCTTTGAAAAAACTGAGTGGTTCCAGAGAGACTGCAAAGTAATCCTAGCCCCTTTATCCCTGTCTCAATTAGGGGCAGGATATGCTTGTAGGCCTCTGCCCTCCTAGTTATGATCTTAACCACACCTAGAAAGCTTCATGAAAACGGACTGAGAGCAACCAGCCTCTGCCATAGAATCAGAGCTAAATTCTGTGTATTAATACTGCTCTTTCTGACCTACTATATCCAGTGTGGCCCATGGTAGGTATGATGAAAATTATATCCAAGGCTGTGATCTAAGTAGTTGAGATACAGTGAGATTTTTAATTTTTAGCCCAAGGGATAGAGCTTTCAAGATAGGTTTCAATTTAAAAAATCACTTCTTGTAATTTATTTTGCTCTTTGGGGGGTAAAAGAAAGAAAAAAAATGAGCTATATTATAGTGACCTAAGGAGTAAGAGAAGCAAATAGAAAAGAAGGGCAAGAGAATTCACTAACGAACTATGTGCAAGTCAGAATTTTCCAGAAGGGAAGAAGTCTGAGCTACTAAGTTTGTAAAATGGGGAGAATTTTTCTGAAGAAAATTGTAAAAAAACAGTCAAAATAAATGACTGCAAAAGACTTTGTGAATAACACACAAGACAAAGTGCCACTGTGAATGAAGGATGATATTGCTATTGACCCACCATCATCAGAGCATGGGCTTTGAGGGTTCCCAGTAGTGGGGATGGCTCTTTGCTGACCCAGCCACACTCTCTGGCTCACTGCCAACTTTAACTAATGGCATACATTTGTGAGATGGGTTGGTTGGGAGTAAAGGTGCAGTCTCAGTCCACGGAAGAGAGGAAAACAACTGATGCTAAAGAGAATAATGCATCCACGGGTACCTCGGTATTGCCACATGCTAATTGAGTTCAACTGGCCACAATAAGGTTCAATAAGAAGGAATGGTCTAGCTGCTTTGATGCTATAGAGAGTTTAGAACCAATGAAGCCTCACCAATTGTTGGGAGCTGGCATGATCTACTTTTCAATATTCATTTTTTATGAAGTTTTCTTCTTGCCAGGCTTTGTAAAACATTTGTCCCAATAAATGATTTACCATGGCAGAAAGGGCTCAGGAAATTGATCTGACTTCACCTTAGAACATTAAAAGGGCCCTGTTGTCTAATCAGGCTCCACTGAGGACTGTGAAGCTCGAGTTCTTTACAAACAAAAACAGGAGAAGAGGAAAACAAGAAGAGTAATTTGTCTTTCATTTCATTTCAGTGATGATGTCTGCCTTGCAAATGCTCTTCTGTGAAGGAGGGCCACTCTTTTAAAGCTTATTTTTAGTTAATGAAGCTAACCTTTTAAACTCCATTAACAGCTTCTTTCTCAGCTTAAGTAGGAGACGCTTGTGGGATTTGAAAGATATACAACCAACTCCTCCGTGGAAAGTCGACTTTCAAGGGTAACTTGGAGTCATAGTTCTAGATATACGCTGCTTTAGAATGCTGCTGAGGAATGAAGTCTGGACAACTCCCCGAAGGCTAGGGACCATATCCTACTGCCATTTCCTTTCCCATCACCTGAAGATCCCTGTCTGTCGCAGTCTTCCCATTGTTCTCTGAATTTCTCATATTCATCACTCCTTAAGTGACAGCTGAATGGTTTAGTAGATAGGGCTTAGCGTCAAGAAGGCTTGAGTTAGAATACAGATTTAAATGGTGGCCCTGGCCAAGTCACTTAACCTTTCTCAGCCTCAGTTTCTCCATCTATGAAATGAGGATGATAGTAGTACCTACTCCAGAGGCAGGGTTGTTATGAAGATCAAATGAAAAAACATAAAATGCTCTGCAAACCTTGAAATAACTTGCAAATGCTATATTAATCTGTTTATGTCATTTAATCCATGTACCAAACTTATTTAGCCATTTTCACAACGGCAAAGATATTTTTTTTAAGATTAAAGTGCTGTTGTTATCTTTAGGACGTTTATTTTTGGCATTCATTTTTTTTGGTACATATGAAAAGTAGTTGCATGGCTCATGAAAGGATATGGAGAGCTTATTGATTTTTCTTTCATAATTACAAATAGTTTTCCAGAATGGTTGGACCAATTCACAACTCCAAAAATGGTATATTGAAGTGTCTCTCAGTACAACCCTCCAACATTCACTGTTGCCATTTTTAATAATCTTTGCCAAATTAATGGGCACAAGAGGCTCCCTTCATTTTAAATAGTGTCTTTTCACTCCAGTGTCAAATGATTACTCAATAAAAGGGGCCCCGAGAGTTTTAGACAGCCAACAAATTTAAAGGGGTATAATGAAAATGAAAAGAAAGGGTTGATGAGGCAGTAAATTGACTCACTGATTGGTGTTTGCTGCATGTCGAGTGAGTCAGTGTTTTTGTTCAATTAGTTCCTCTCAATAAAATGATTATTAGTTGGCAGAAATATTTCCATTAAGCTGTACACATGTTCTACCAAAACGCTTCCTCCATAATTTTAATATAAGCTTTTACCTTCCTCACAATATTTTCTTGGATCTCTAAGAAGTGCAACCCCCTTAGGTATTTGTGAGATAGAGAAATCTGAACTTAGGACTGGAGAAGGGAAGAAACTTATCCTGTGGATTTATGTATCAGGGTTTACATGGGAGATGATTCGGCATGATGGAAATGCTAGGTAATTTGGACTTCCTTTATGACTCCAAGAAACCAGAAAACTCATATTTTGAGATTAAGAAATCATCTTTCCCTGCCCACTTTCTCTCTACCCTATGATCCTGATATCCCCTAGAGTAAAGAATTGATCAAATAAGCTCATGAGGTTCTCTTTCTTCTTGGGCTCTAGCTATCATATAAACTTTCATCTTCTTTAAACATTTTAAAGCTACCTGCATTTCTAAAGGCGATACTTGATAAACAAAAGGAATAAAATTAGAAGTTCATTCTGGTTAAGTTGTTGGGAAAATATTTTTGGACAACTGGGCATTTTCAGAGTCCTGCCAAAAGAACAGAGAGCTAAAGGTCTGAGTATCTCCAGATTCTGGGACCTAGAAGTCTTCAGAGAGACTTCTAAACTTCTTGACTTTTTCAGCTTAAGCTGAGCCCAGAAGTGCTGTTTCAAGGCTAGTTCTTGTAGCCTCTATATATTGTAGCATCACAGAATTATAGATTTAGATACATCATGAAAAATTTAGGGTGGCACGTACAAGATCACATACGTAGCAATTGCCATCGGTGGGATTTGAACCAACCTCTTCTGCCTCCAAATATAATGAATTTTCTACTGTGACAAAATGACTGGGTCTTCAGGTCTAGCTTCCATTCTACTTCTCTGTTCCCCAGAAGCTTGAACTATGTGTAACACACAGTGTTGAGTATCAAAATTCAAAGGATATGCTTCCCTGGGATGCTAGAAAGTTTAAAATATGGTCCCTCTCTCAGGAACCAATTCTGCATAAGCCATCCTTGACTGCAATGTCAGGTATACCTGTTTAGATCAAATGGTCTGCCTCTTATAGAATAGAACAGAAGCAGCTAAATAACCTGGCAGAATAGTTGACCCTTCCACAAGCCACCAACTAAATTCTTTTTCTCTGATATTGTCTTCACAGTTTACTGATACAGTATTTTCATAGGTTAAAAAAGTGGCAGGAGGAGAATGCAGTCATCATGGCACGGTATTATGGAGTCCCAGTTTGAAGCCGGGGTGCAAAGGGTTCACAAAGAATATTAAAGGACAGCTTTAGGGAGGAAGAGGAAAGGAAAGACAGTGAAAACAGAGCTTTAAATCACTGTGGCTATCCATTTCCATTTCTGAGAATACTGTGCTGAACTATAAACCAATTACTTACCTAGTTCTCAGTGGTATCATTCTTAGATTGTGACCTTTTGGAAGTTGCACAACAAAGATTTACCAGCATTTGAGGGGGGAAAAGTGAAGACCATAGGGACACAAAGAGCATAACACATTCATTTTGTTCAGATGTTTGGGGTTTGTAATATGTTCTTCTGAATGGTAACTATCTTTAGGTTAATTTTGAATTAGATCAGGAAGCATAGTTTAATGGTATACATATGGTATCATTATCAACAACTACTTAGTAAATACCTATCATGATCAAAAATAGATAGACACAGAGAGATAGAGAGACAGAGAGACAGAGAGGGACAGAGACAGAAGTGAATGTGCATGTGTGTTTGTGTATTTATGTCACTAGATGATTTAGGGGGATAATCACAGATTTTAGAGCTAGAAGAGACCTTAGAAATAATATATATCACTTTCCATTTCTTAATGATGAGAAAACTGAGTTCCAGAGATGTTAAATGATATATTCCACATTATGCAGCCAGTTCAAGAAAAAACTAGAACTAGATCCCAACTTGTTGAAACCCCAGCATTGGACTCATTCATCATATAATTGCTTAAACTCTTTAATTATTTGCAATATTAAGGGGATAATAATAAAGAAACAGGAAAGGGTATTGAAATAAATTTGGATTTACCCAACTTCCAGTTTTTATCCAGAAAAAGAATGATGAATAATTATCAGGTGATTTTTTGAAGAATATTTTGAAGAATAATTAGGCAAAAATAGATCTTAGTCTGCATTGGTGGTCTGATTTGGTGCAATTTTATCTGATAAAGCCTTTCAGGTCTTCCTTGTTAGTACTCGTTTTCCTTCAAGCTATTTTCTTTGGGTTGCTTTTTTTAAAATTTAGTCAGTTAATAAACATTTACTAAATACCGACTATGTACCTGGCACTATGCTATGTACTGGGGATATATGTATAATTATGAACTACAGTTTGTTGTTATTGTTTAATCGTTTCAATTATGTATGACTCTACGTGACCCCATCTGGGGTTTTCTTGGCAAAGATAATGCAGTGGTTTGCCATTTCCTTTTCCAGATCATTTTACCAATGAGGAAACTGAGGCAAAAAGGATTAAGTGACTTGCCCAAGGACACACAGCTAGTAAGTGTCTGAGGCCAGACTTGAATTCAGGTCTTCCTGACTCCAGGCCTGGCTCTCTATCTATTGCACCCCATAGCTGCCCTATAGACTACAATTATTTACATATAAAAGCAACAGAAACCTTTACTATGTTGGCAGAAGCCAACAGAGGTGCTCACCCCTTCCTTTCCTTTCTCATGTTTCTTTCTTTTTTTTTTATGGCTTATTAGATCTTCAAGGTCATTTGCTTGATTTGGCGTTAGCTACTGAGGAGCATGACGGGAGCTTCGCTGAACAAAATAAAATGGCTATAAGTATTTCTTTCTCATCTAAGATGAATTCAGCAAGAAGTGCTGGACATGTTGGCATAGGGATAGGAGGAGAACTTTGCTGCAACCTGTGGAGGGGAGGAAGTAAAAGAAAGGCACTCACACTAACTTAGCTAGAACTGAAGCCTATGAAACATCTGCTGGGACAGGTAAGTCAGTCTTACAGCTTCTTTTTTTTCCCCAAGGTAATGAGGTGAAGTGACTTGCTCAGGGTCACACAGCTAGTAATTGTCAAGTGTCTAAGGCCAGATTTAAACTCAGTTCTTCCTGGATCCAGGGCCAGTGCTCTATCCACTATGCCATCTAGCTTCCCCAGTCTTACAGCTTCTTAAGTGACCCTTTTAGTGCTTCAACTGAGGTGAGATTGTGAAGCTATTTAATGGTAGAACTAAAATGTATCTGCTAGTCTACTGAGTGATGGTACTTCCCCAAAGCAGTAGCAACCCCAAAAGAAGCCTGTTAGTGGTGGAGTAGCTGAGAAGGACAGGGAAAAGTAGCACAAAGTAGAACTTCAAAAGATAGCAGTTACAGCATCTTATCATAGAAGGAGAAGGTAGGGCCTGAAAACAATAGAGGTGGGACATTTGAAAAACATCACTGAGTCACTCTAAGAAGGCAGGGAAAGTTTAACTTGAGAATAAGGAAGATGGAGTTTTCCAACCAAGATATAAAGTAGATAGCTATGAGATTAAAAACAGTCTTCACCTTGGAGTGTGCTGTAAGAATATAGGATCATATATTTGGAACTGCAAAGTACCTTAGAGTCCATTCCAATCCAATCTTTTCTTTTATTTTTTTTTCATGAGGAAACTGAGGCAAAAACAGATTAAATGAAATGTCCCTAATGAGTAAGTGGCAAAGTCAGGATTCAACCTAAGGTCTTTTGATTCCAAATACAACGTCCATTCCATCACACTACAATGAATCTTTCATATATATATTTTCTTTTCCTCATCAGCCTGTGGCTATGTGGAAGACTGTACCCATTTGAGTATCGGGGTGGTGGAAGGGACAGGTAAGTAAATATTCTTTACTTGATTTCTCATGTTATTTTTTCTTCTTCTAAGAAATATTGTGGCATAGTGGATAGAAGAACATCTTTTAGGTTATGAATATTTGGCTTCACAGTTTCATGTCTAATTAATTACATCACGATGGCCAAAGCATTTAAGTGCTTTGCGCCCACAGAAAACTCAAAAACTCTGAATTTAGGATGAGTTTCTGATCTGCTTCAGGGGACAGAGTTTCCATGCTATGCTGATGAGCTCACAGGGCTAACCCCCCACCAAAAAAAACAAAAAAGGTTTTTCTCTTTTTAATATACTATCACTTGGTTTGTGGTTCCTGCCTGCTCCAATAAACTTGAATTAAAATATCAGCTGACTACCCCTCCACACACTGAACTCAAGTAATAGCGTGAGTCAAAGCAGATTAGGATATATGGTCTAAAATGGATTTTCCCTAGCCTCTGGCGAGTGATCTGCATTCAGTAGGTTTTTTAATAAATATTTTAAAAGTTGAATTAAATCCAGTTATTATCTTAACTTTTGTTGTCATTCAATCATTTCAGTCATGTCTCATTTTTTGTAACCTCCTTTTGTTTTGTTTTGTTTTGGTAAAGACACTGAAATGGTTTGCCATTTCTCTCTCCAGCTCATGTTATAGATGAGGGAACTGAGGCAAACTTGATTAAGTGTCTTGCCTAGGATCATAGAGCTACTAAGTGTCTGAGGCCAGATTTGAACTCAGGAAGATGAGTCTTCTTGACTCCAGGACTAATACTCTATCTACTATGCCACCTAGTTGCCCATCTTAACTTTAACTGAAAAAAATGAGGTATGGTGGTAGAGTATGGTAGAAAAATATATTTAGTGCAATCTAATAACATAAGCATTCATTAAGTGCCTACTATATGCACTGGATATCTGAGAGGCCCTTAAAGCTTAATTTCAAAAATAATAAATCATGCTTAATCGAATCCTACTTACAGGAAATAAATTCTCTCAAATATATAGACAGTAATGTAAGTCATTTACTCTTATTTTCTCCCAACTACATGCTCATACACACACACACACACACACACACACACACACACGCACGCACACACAAAGATATGCATTTATTTCTTCAAGTAGGTCACCTTTCAAGTATCCAGATGTTTTCATGGTAAATTATCTAAGCCCTTTCCTGCTTTTCTGTTATCTAAATTACACAGATCACCTATTATTGGTTACAGGCAGCCTCTCTCTTTCAGGAAAATATAAATACAGCAGTAGGTTAATGCGGTAATGACCAACATCATTTGCCAGTGATCCTAGAGCGCTATGGTGATGACCGCATTAACACTGCTCCATTCTCCCCTTTGGAGTGATATCCATGAAACGTGATTCCTTCAGCAAGATAACAGCCTTAGGTCTATTGTGTTCAGCATGTGAGAAAGAGATTTTGGCCAAGTAAGAGAGCATTAACTCTGCCTTGGCATCAATATGATCTTTTCAAATATGTATAATCAAGCACAGACATCAGCAGTTTCCTGTCAAAGTAACAGCTAGAATTTAGGCAGCACAATTGTCCCATGAATCCTACTTGTTAAATAGGGATCATTACCCTTCTCTCTCCTTTTTCTCCTTCCTCTTTCTTTCCTTCTATTTCCCTCAGTGTAACATTTCCCCCAACCTACACACACACACACACACACACACACACACATACATCTGTGTAGCAAACTCCCAATAAGGAAACATCTTCCACCAGTGGAGCACAGAAACTATTCTGAAATTTATAGCCTTAAAGAAATGTTACCTAAGAAAGTGAGACATCAACTATATTCCCTAGGATCACAGCAGAATGTATATAGGGTGGGACTTAACTCATGCTGAACCTGACCATCTATCCTGTATGCCATTTTGTCTCTCATGTCAATCAATCAATACACTTTTATTAAGTGCTTATTACATGTCAGGCACTGTGCTGAGCACTGGGGATACAAAAATAGATGCAAAAGACAGACCCTACTCTCAAGGAAATTAAATCTAATGGAGGATATGACATGCAAACAAATTTATACAAAGCAAGCTATATGCAGGATAAACAGGAAGTAACTAAAACAGGAAAATCACTGGAATTAAGAGGGGTTAAGGAAGGTTTCCTGTAGAAGGGAGCATTTTAGTAAGGACTTCAAGGAAGTCAAGGAGGCCAGTATTCAAAGCAGAGGTAGGAGAGCATTCCATGAAATGAGGGCAGCCAAAGAAAATGGCTGGAGCTGAGAGATGGAGTGTCTTGTTCATGAAACAGCCAGGATGTCAGTGTTGTGTCACTGGATGAAAGAGTACATGTTGGGGAATAAGGTATAAGAAGACTGGAAAGGTAGGAGGGGGCTAGGTCATGAAAGACTTTTAATGGAAAACAGAGCAGCATCTTCTATTTGCTCTTGGAGGCAGTAGGGAGCCACTGGAGTTTATTGAGTAGGGGAATGACATGGTCAGACCTGCACTTTAGGAAAATCACTTTAGTGGCTAAATGAAGGGTGGTTTGGAGTGGAGAGAGATGTGAGGCATGCAGAACCATGAGCAGACTACTACAATAATCCAGGTAATGGGTGATAAAGGCCTGCACTAGGGGTCTGACAGTGTGAGAGGAGAGAAGGGAGAGGGTATATGCAAGGGATGCTGCAAAGGTGAAGTTCATAGGCCCTGGAAACAGATTTGATATGAGGGATTAAAGAGAGTGGAGAATGCAAGATGGCTAGAGAATGAGCCTGAGAGAGTAGGAGGATAATGTTGCCCTCCACATTAATAGGGGAGGTAGAAAAGGGAGTAGTTAGGAGAGAAGACAATTTGTTCCATTTTGGGCATATTGAGTTTAAGGAGTCTACTAAACAACTAGTTCAAAATGTCTGAAAGGCAATTAGAGATATGATATTGAAGGTCAGCAGAGATACTGAGGCAGGATAGGTAGATATGAAAATCATCAACAAAGAGATAGTAACTTCCACTTCCGGGAGCCAAGAAGGCGGAGTGAAAAGGTAGTCACTGTCACTCTCCCCTATCAACCTCTGAAAACCCAGAAAATGTTACCCCAGAAAAAATAAAAACCCTGGAACACCTGAACTAGAAGAAAGACGGGGAGCAACAGTGCAGAAGCCCAGCAAACCGGTCTCCCAGTGCCTCAGCAAAAATAAGGGAGGCAGAACTACAAGGGGCCCCAGGCGGATAAGTACCCTGCGGCATTCATCTGAAAGGAGGTGAAGAAAACAACCTCATGGCTTCCTAAAGCCCCGGCCTTGCTGATTCCAACCCAA
This sequence comes from Phascolarctos cinereus, assembly GCF_003287225.1. NCBI lineage: Eukaryota > Metazoa > Chordata > Mammalia > Diprotodontia > Phascolarctidae > Phascolarctos > Phascolarctos cinereus. The sequence goes on from NW_027556098.1 coordinate 108,826,650, forward strand.
CACCAGGTGAGCTGTCAGAGCCCTGCAGCCTCCAATTGTGAAGAAATCCTGAAGCCCAGGTGGTAGAGCAGGCAAACACCAACATCTGAACCTCCAAGTGCCTCAGTGAGGGGGGGGGGAGGGAACCGGTGGAAACCAGCTCAGAAAACTACCAGGTGCCTTGGCACTCCACCACAAAGAAATCTACCAGTGCATTAGCAGAAACAAGGGAGACAACACTGCAAGGGGCCCCAGGCAGATAAACAGCCTGCAGCACCCATCTAAAAGGAGTTGAAGAAAGCCAAAGGAAAGGAAAAGCAGGCAACCTAGAATTGCCTGAAAGTTCCAGCCTTGCTGATTCCAGCCCAACACAAGGTAAGCTGCCAGAAACCTACAGCCTCCAATTGCCAGCATAAGAGGCCCCAGCACACAAAGCCAGTGACCAAGACCTAGGCACCCAACACAAGAAGCTTGGGTCAGTACCTTCTGTTCCCCAGAAGGAGAGCTCAATCTCTTTAAAGGCCAGAGAATAAAGAAACACCACGAGTAAAAAGAAACATGCCATCGATTCATATTATGAGAAGAGTGAAGATCAAGACAGAAATTCTGAAGACGACAACATTGTCAACAAACCCACATCTGCAACAACAAAAGGGAATATGAACTGGTCTGAAGCCCAAAAAGCCTTCTTAGAAGAGCTCAAGAAGGATTTTAATAGTCAAATGAGAGAGGTAGAAGAGTCCTTCAAAAACACAATTGGCCAATTGGAAAAAAAAATACACTGAAGAAAACAAGCCCCTAAAAAACACAATTGGCCAATTGAAGAAGGAAGGACAAAAACTAACAGAAGAGTACTGAAGAAACAAGTCCCTAAAAAACACAATTGGCCAGTGAAGAAGGAAGTACAAAAACTAACAGAAGAAAACAATCTGTTAAAAACTAGAATTGGACAAATGGAAACTAATGTCTCTATGAGAGAGCAAGAATCAGTCAAACAGAAACAAAAAAATGAAAAAATAGATGAAAATGTAAAATACCTCATCAGTAAAACAACCGACCTGGAAAATCGACTCAGGAGAGACAATTTAAAAATTATTGGACTACCTGAAAATCATGATGAAAAAAAGAGCCTGGACAGTATCTTTCAGGAAATCATAAAGGAAAACTGCCCAGAAGTCCTAGAACCAGAAGGGAAAATAACCATAGAAAGAATCCACCATCACCACCTGAAAGAGATCCCAAATTGACAATGCCAAGAATATAATAGCAAAATTCCAAAATTACCAGATGAAAGAGAAGGTGCTGCAAGCAGCCAGAAAGAAACAATTTAAATATCATGGAACCACAGTCAGGATTACACAGGACCTTGCAGCTTCTACATTAAAAGACCGCAGGGCATGGAACATGATATTGTGTAAGGCAAAGGAATGCAGCCAAGGATCAATTACCCAGCAAAAATGAGCATCATTTTTCAAGGGAGGAGGTGGATATTCAATGAAATAGGAGACTTCCAAACTTTCCTGATAAAAAGACCAGAGCTCAACAAAAAATTTGATCTTCAAGTACAGGACTCAAGAAGGACTTAAAAAGGTAAATGGGACAGAAGGATACAATATGTTGTTAATGGGGGGGGTGTTTAAACCCCTACAAGGGAATATGAGACTTGCAACCCTTGAGAACTGTATTGTTATTATACCTTGTTAAAGGAGTATACATAAAGAGGGTGGATATTAGTTGACTTTGATGTAATGATAAAAAAAATCTAATCAAGTGTTAAATGGATCCAAATAAGTGGATCAATCTGATCTTAGAAAATGTACTGAGAAAGGAGGAGGCAGACAAGGGTAAATTACATTACAGGAAAAGACACAAAATCCTATTACAGCAGAGGGAAAGAAGGGGGGGGAGCATTGTTTGAACCTTACTCTCATCAGATTTGGCTCAAGAAGGGCATAATATAATCAGTTAGGTATAGAAATCTAACTTGCCCTATAGGCAGTAGGAGGGAAAAGGGGAAAGAAAAGGGAGGGGGAAAGGGAGGGAAAGAGTAAGAAGTAAAGGGGAAGAAAAGGGAAAGGGATAATAAAAGGGGGAAGGGACTGAAGGAGGCGTGGTCAAAAGCAAAACACTAGTGAAGGGGAAAGGAAAAAGGAGAAAGAAAAGCATAAGGGGGAAAAGGATGGAGAAAAAGACACAGATAGTAATCATAACTGTGAATGTGAATGGGATGAACTCTCCCATAAAACGGAAAGGATTGCAGAATGGATTAAAAACCATAATCCTACAATATGTTGTTTACAGGAAACACATTTGAAAAAGAGTGACACATACAGGGTAAAGGTAAAAGGCTGGAGCAGAATATATTATGCTCAGCTGAAGTAAAAAAGCAGGGGTAGCAATCCTGATCTCAGACAAAGCAAAAGCAAAAATAGATCTAATCAAAAGAGATAAGGAAGGAAACTACATCCTGCTAAAAGGCACCATAGACAATGAAGTAATATCATTACTAAACATATATGCACCAAATGGTATAGCATCCAAATTCTTACAGGAGAAGTTCAGGGAGTTACAGGAAGAAATAGATATACTAGTGGGGACCTGAACCTCCCCTCTCGCACTAGATAAGTCTAACCACAAAATAAACAAGAAAGAAGTTAAGGAGGTGAATAGAACATTAGAAAAGTTAGGTATGATAGACCTCTGGAGAAAACTGAATGGGGATAGAAAGGAATATACTTTTTTCTCGGCAGTACATGGCACATACACAAAAATTGACCATGTACTAGGGCATAAAAACCTCACAATCCAATGCAGAAAGGCAGAAATATTAAATGCATCCTTTTCAGATCATGATGCAATAAAAATTATATGTAATAAAGGGCCATGGAAAGATAGACTAAAAAATAATTGGAAACTAAATAATCTAATCCTAAAAAATGATTGGGTCAAACAACAAATCATAGAAACAATCAATAATTTCATTCAAGAGAATGACAATAATGAGACAACATACCAAAACCTATGGGATGCAGTGAAAGCAGTTCTTAGGGGAAGTTTTATATCTCTAAATGCTTACATAAATAAAATAGAAAAAGAGGAGATTAATGAATTGGGCATACAACTAAAAAAACTAGAAAAAGAACAAATTAAAAATCCTCAACTAAACACCAAATTAGAAATATTGAAAACCAAAGGAAAAATTAATAAAATTGAAATTAAGAAAACTATTGAACTAATAAATAAAACTAAGAGCTGGTTTTATGAAAAAAACAATAAAATAGATAAGCCTTTGGTTAATTTAATTAAAAAAAGAAAGAAGAAAACCAAATTACTAGTATCAAGAATGAAAAGGGAAGCTACCACCAAGGAAGAGGAAATTAAAACAATAATTAGGAATTATTTTGCCCAACTATATGCCAACAAATTTGACAATCTTAGTGAAATGGATACATATTTACAAAAATATAAATTGCCCAGATTAACCGAAGAGGAAGTAAAATACTTAAATAACCCCATCTCAGAAAAAGAAATTGAACAAGCCATTGATGAACTCCCTAGGAAAAAATCTCCAGGGCCAGATGGATTTACATGCGAATTCTATCAAACATTTAAAGAACAATTAATTCCAATACTATATAGACTATTTGGGAAAATAGGTGAAGAAGGAGTCTTACCAAATTCTTTTTATGATACAAATATGGTGTTGATACCTAAACCAGGAAGAGTCAAAATAGAGAAAGAAAATTATAGACCAATTTCTCTAATGAATATAGATGCAAAAATTTTAAACAAAATACTAGCAAGTAGATTGCAGCAACTTATCACAAGAATAATACACTATGACCAGGTAGGATTTATACCAGGAATGCAGGGTTGGTTCAATATTAGGAAAACTATCAGCATCATTGAGCATATCAACAACAAAACCAACAGAAACCACATGATCATCTCAATAGATGCAGAAAAAGCTTTTGATAAAATACAACACCCATTCCTATTAAAAACACTAGAAAGCATAGGTATAAATGGAGTCTTCCTTAAAATAATAAATAGCATTATCTAAAACCTTCAGCAAGCATTATATGTAATGGGGACAGGCTAGAAGCATTTCCAATAAGATCGGGGTGAAACAAGGATGTCCATTATCACCACTGTTATTCAATATTGTACTGGAAACCTTAGCTTTAGCAATAAGAGAAGAAAAAGAAATTGAAGGCATTAGAATAGGCAAAGAAGAAACAAAGCTATCACTCTTTGCAGATGACATGATGATATACTTAGAGAATCCTAGAGAATCAAGTAAAAAACTACTTGAAATAATAAACAACTTTAGCAAAGTTGCAGGCTATAAAATAAACCCACATAAATCATCAGCATTTCTATATATTACCAACAAAGCCCAACAGCAAGAGATAGAAAGAGAAATCCCATTTAAACTTACTGTAGACATTATAAAATATTTAGGAGTCTACCTCCTGAAACAAACCCAGGAACTCTATGAACACAATTACAAAACACTTTTCACACAAATAAAATCAGATCTAAATAATTGGAAAAACATCAGTTGCTCATGGGTAGGCCGAGCTAATATAAAAAATGACAATCCTACCTAAGCTAATTTACTTATTCAGTGCCATACCAATCAAACTACCAAAAATTATTTTATAGAGTTAGAAAAAATAATAACAAGATTCATTTGGAAAAACAAAAGGTCCAGAATATCAAAGGAACTAATGAAAAGAAATGCAGGGGAAGGTGGCCTAGCAATTCCAGATCTTAAATTGTATTATAAAGCAGCAATCATCAAAACCACTTGCTACTGGCTAAGAAATAGGGAGGTGGATCAGTGGAATAGGTTAAATATGCAAGACACAGTAATGACTATAGCAATCTATTATTTGATAAACCCAAAGACCCCAGCTTCTGGGATAAGAACCCACTCTTTGAAAAAAACTGCTGGGAAAACTAGAAAAGAGCATGGCAGAAACTAAGCATAGACCCAAATCTCACACCATATACCAAAATAAAGTCAAAATGGGTTCATGACTTAGATATAAAGACGGATACCATAAGTAAACTGGGAGAACAAGGAATAGTTTACTTATCAGATCTATGGAGAACAGAAGAATTCATGACCAAACAGGAGATAGAGATGGATAATTTTGATTACATTAAATTGAAAAGTTTTTGCACAAACAAAGCCAATACAACTAAGATTAGAAGGAAGGTAGAAAATTGGGAAAGAATTTTTACAACCAGTCTCTCTGATAAAGGCCTCATTTCTAAAATACATAGAGAATTAAGACAAATTTATAAGAACACAAGCCATTCCCCAATTGATAAATGGTCAAAGGATATGAACAGACAGTTCTCAGATGAAGAAATTAAAGCCATCTATAGTCATATGAAAAAATGCTCTAAATCATTATTGATTAGAGAAATGCAAATCAAAACAACTCTGAGGTACCACATCACACCTATCAGATTGGCCAACATGACAAAACAGGAAAATGATAAATGTTGGAGAAGATGTGGGAAAATTGGAACACTAATACATTGTTGGTGGAGTTGTGAAATGATCCAACCATTTTGGAGAACAATTTGGAACTATACCCAAAGGGCTACAAAAATGTGCATACCCTTTGATCCAGCAATAGCACTTCTAGGGCTATATCCCAAAGAGACCAACCAAATTGGAAAAGGACCCACATGTACAAAAATATTCATAGCAGCTCTTTTTGTGGTGGCAAAGAATTGGAAATTGAGAGGATGCCCATCAATTGGGGAATGGCTGAGCAAGTTATGGTATATGAATGTAATGGAATACTATTGTGCTATAAGAAATGATGAACAGGCTGACTTCAGAAAAACCTGGAAAGACTTATACAGTCTGGAAGACGGCAGAGTGAAAGCAGTGACTTGCTTGAGCTCTCCCCCAAACCCCTCCAAATACTCATAAAAAAATGGCTTTAAACAAATTCTAAAGCAGCAGAACCCACAAAAAGACAGAGTGAAACAAATTTCCAGCCCAAGACAACCTGGATGATTGATCAGAAAGGTGTATCACACCAGGCTGGGAGCAGAATGCAGCATGGGTGTGCAGGCTACAGCAAACCTGGAGCAAACCTCGGAGGAGTGAATCACTGGCAGCTGTGGAGGTTTCCAGACTCCTCAGTCCACTAATATGAAAGACAACTTAGAAGGTCAGTGGGAAAAGTCTGTTTCTGTTGGTGCTGAGAAAGGAAGGTGGGGTTTCAGCTCCATTCCCCAAGAGCGTGGCCCTGGGGGAAGGGGGGGTGGAGAGCTGCTTTCTGAGCTTCCTGCCCACAGACTGAGGGGGAATCCAGTGGCTGATCAGAGAGGGATTGCAGGGATCTCTTTGCCACTGCTGAGGCAGGAATCTCTTCCTTTCCCTGTGTTTGGATCTGGGTCACAGTTCTGGGTGGCTGTGCGGGGGTGAGGAGGAGTGCTGGCATGGAGGAGCTTGTAGTGGCTGTAGAGAGGAACCGCTCCTCACAGTTACAGAACAGAAAGGAATACTTGTGGTCACAGGACAGGAAAGGAGTAAACACCTAGCCCCTTATCATACCACTTTGGAAGAACTGAAAATTTACAGGTCCCTACAAGTATCTCTGAATAAAGCTTACAACCCCCGAAGCTTGGGACAGTACATTGTCCACATTGGAAACAGACTCTCACCTTAACAAAGAGTTTAAAACTCAAATAATTGGCCTGGATCATGAGCCAGCAGCGCAAAAAGAGTCAGACTATATTATCTTACTTTGGTGAAAAAGATCAAAATATACAACCAGAAGAAGACAACAAAGTCAAAGCTCCTACATCCAAAGCCTCCAAGAAAAATATGAATCAGTCTCAGGCCTTGGAAGAGCTCAAAAGGGATTCTGAGAAACAAGTAAGGGAAGTAGAGGAAAAACTGGGAAGAGAAATGAGAGTGATACAAGAAAATCATGAAAAACAAGTCAACAGCTTGCTAAAGGAGACCCAAAAAAATACTGAAGAAAATAAAACCTTAAAAAATAGCCTAACCCAAATGGCAAAAGAGGTCCAAAAAGCCAATGAGGAGAAAAATGCCCCAAAAAGAAAAATTGGCCAAAGGCAAAAGGAAATCCAAAAGCTTACTGAAGACAATACTTCCCTAAAAATTAGAATAGAGCAATTGGAAGCTAGTGACTTTATGAGAAATTACGACACAGTAGAACAAATCCAAAAGAATGAAAAATTAGAAAACAATGTGAAATATCTCATTGGAAAAAGAACTGACCTGGAAAATAGATCCAGGAGAGAGAATTTAAAAATTATTGGACTATCTGAAAGCCATGATCAAAAAAAGAGCCTAGATATCATCTTTCCAAGAAATTAGCAAGGAAAACTGCCCTGATATAGTAGAATCAGAGGGCAAAATAGAAATCGAAAGAATCCACAGATCTCCTCCTGAAAGAGATCCCCAAAGGAAAACTTCTAGAAATATTATAGCCAAATTCCAGAGTTCCCAGGTCAAAGAGAAAATATTACAAGCTGCCTGAAGGAAACAGTTCAAGTGCTGTGGAAACACAATCAGGATAACACAAGATTTAGCAGCTTCTACATTAAAGGACCGCAAGGCATGGAATATAATATTCTGGAGAGCAAAGGAGATAGGATTACAACCAAGAATCACCTACCCAGCAAAACTGAGTATAATCCTTCAGGGGAAAAAATGGTCATTCAGTGAAATAGAGGACTTTCAAGCATTCTTGATGAAAAGACCAGAGCTGAATAGAAAATTTGACTTTCAAATACAGGACTCAAGTGGAACATGAAGAGGTAAACAAGAAAGAGAAATCAGGAGAGACTTATTAAGATTGAACTGTTTACATTCGTGCATGGAAAGATGATATTTGTAACTCATGAGACCTGTCAGTATTAGGGTAGTTGGAGGAAAAAATTATGTATATAGATAGATAGATAGATAGATAGATAGATAGATAGATAGATAGATAGATAGATAGATAGAAGGCACAGGGTGAGTTGAAGATTAAGGGGTCATATCTGGAGAAAAAAATTAAGGGATAAGGGAGGATTGTACTTGGAGAAGAAGAAAGGGAGAGGTAGAATGGGTAAATTATCTCACAAAAAAAAACAGAAAAAAAAATTCTCTAACAGTGGAGGGGAAACGGGCAAAGGTGAGAGGGAATGAGTGAATCTTATTTTCATAGGATTTGGCATAACAAGGGAATAACATACAAATTCAATTCGGTATGGAATTTTGTCTTACCCTACAAGGAAATAGGGGGAGAAGGGGACAAGAGAGCATGGGGATAATAGAGAGGAGGGTCAATTGGAAAAGGGTGTAATCAGAAGTAGAAACTTCTGAGGAGGAACAGGGTCAAAAGAAAGAATAGAATAAATGGAGGCAGAATAGGATTAAGGGAAATAGAGTTAGTTTTTCACAACACGTTTACTATGGAAGTGTTTTGCATAATTGCACATGTACAACCTATATTGAGTTGTTTGCCTTTTCAATGAGGGTGGGTGGGGAGGGAGGGAGAAAATTTGAAACCTAGAGTTTTAAAAACATTTAAAAAAAAGTTTTCACATGCTACTGGGAAATAAGAAATACAGGAAATGGGGTACAGAAGTCTATCCTGCCCTACAGGAAAATAGAAGGGGAAGGGGATAAGAGAAGGGGGGAGAGAAAGAAAAGAGGACAGACTAGGGGAAGGGATATTCAGAATGCATGCCATTTTGGGGTGGCAGTAGGGGTGAGATGAGTGAAAATTTGGAACTCAAAAACTTGTGGAAGTGAATGTTGAAAACTACAAATAAATTATATTAAAAAAAGACATATGGTCTGATGCTGAGTGAAGTGAGGAGAACCAAGAGGACTCTGTACACAGTAACCGCCACGTTATGCAATGACTAAGATTGTTAAACTGAACCCTTCTCAGCCTTACAAGGATCTAAGACATCTCCAGAGGCCTCGGGATGGAAAATGCTGTCCACATCCAAAGAAAGAACTATGGAAGTCGAATCGCTACCACTAATTTTAACCTTCTGTTGAGTTCTGTTTCATCTTTCTGATGGTTCCTCCTACCAGTTTTAATTTTTACCTACAACTTCACTAATGTGAAAATATGTTTAATGGGTATGTAAATGTAAAGCCCATATCAGATTGTGTTCTGTCTTGGGGAGGGTGGGGGGGAAGAAAGGGGAGAAAAATTTTCAACTCAAAAGCATATGGAAGTGATTGTTGATAAATCAAAATAAATTAATAAAATTTAAAAAAAAGAAAAAACCCAAAGAGATAGTAATTTAATCATGGGAGTTGATGGGATCACCAAATGAATCAGTATAGATGGAGGAGAAAAAGAGGGGCCAGGAAAGAATGCTAAGGGACACTTACAGTTAAAGGATATAATCCTGAGGAGGATTCAGCAAAGGAAACAGAGGAAGAGTGATCAGAGAACAGGAGTGAGTGATGTCCTGGAGAAAAAAAAAGAGAATGAAGGAGGAGAGAGGGATGAGCAGTGCCAGATCTGCAGAGAGGTCATGAAAATGAGAATTGAGAGGACAGACATATCTTTTGAACAAAAAAGTAACTTTGGAGAGAGCATTGGAGTCAGAAGGGAGGGAAGGAGAGAAAGTGGAGCACCTGTTATGAATGGCCTTTTTGTGGAATTTAGGACAAAGGGCAGAAGATCTAGAAAGATAGTGGGATGAAAGGATCAAGTGAGTGAAGGAAACATGGGCATATTTGTGGGCAGTAGAAAATGAGCCAGGAACCAGGGATATTGAAAATGACAGAGGAAGCAATATATCAGAAGAGAAAGGATGGAATGGGATTGCTTGAATAAGCAGATGGGTTAGCTTTGGGAAGGAGTAAGGCCACTTTATCATTTGAGATGAAGGTCAAGGAGGATAAAGTAGCAGAAGGCACCTGACGGATAGGAGATGAGAAAGAGGGGAGAAAAGGGAGTTCATGGTGAATGGCCTCATTTTTTTCTTGTAAAAATATGAGGCAAGGTTCTTAGCTGAGAAAGTTGGGTAGAGGAAGCCAGGGGCAGTTTAAGGAGATATGAAAAGATTTAGAAGAGCTGCTGTGGAGAATGGGATAGTGAGTTAATGAGAGAGCTATACTAGGCTTGCTTAGCAGCAGGGAGGGCCCAGTTGAGGTTAAGTAACATATATATGTACATATATATTCTAACTGGGTACACTACATTATATATATGTATATATATATAATGTAGTGTACCCAGTTAGAATGGTTGTGTGATTTCTTCATTCAGCATGATGTATGTAGGCAACAAATGGTGAGAGTGACCAAGGGTTGAGTCCTGGCTGGACATAATAATCAGTATGATAAGAGAGCTAGGGATTCAAGAGAAGAGGACAGTGTAAAGTTTAATTTATTCACAAAAAAATCAAGAGAGATTTGGGGAGAAGAGGCAAGAGTAGCTATTTCAGAGGAGATGGCCTGGAAAAGAACTGAAAGATCAAGAAAGTGGAGGTTATATTGTAGATAAAGAGTAAGTCTTCTCTCCTAACTACTCCCTTTTCTACCTCCCCTATTAACGTAGAGGGCAACACTGTCCTTCTAGTCTCTCAGCTAGGGGCAGCTAGGTGGCACAGTGGATACAGCACTGGTCCTGGAGTCAGGAGGACCTGAGTTCAAATCCAGTCTCAGACCAGACACTTGACACTTACTAGCTGCTTGACCCTGGGCGAGTCACTTAACCCCAATTGCCTCACCAAAAAAAAAAAAAAAGAGTAAGAGAAAGCTGAAGGAGAGGTGAAAAGTTAATAGATTATGGTAAGATAAGGGAATTTAGAATTCTTTAACCTAAAAGTAGTACATTTAAGGGTGATAAATGGCAAGACCAAGGCTGTAAGGATCCTTGTGTGTGACTGAGGTTCACTAGAAAGGTAGCTCATGAGAGGTGAGGAGTAATTAGCGTATTTAAATGTTGAAATCCCCTAGTATGATGGCAGGAGTTAAGGAGGAGACAAACATTGTGAACTAGATATGGAACTCATTGAGAAAGGAGGGGGAGTGACCTAGGGATCTGTGGATAATAGTTATTAGGATTTTGACTGGGTGGTAATTATGAATAGTATGAACCTCAAAGGAAGAGAGGTTACAGAGTGATGGATGAGGAAGGAGAAACTGGAAGTGGCAATGGGGAGCAAGAAATATTACAACTCCCCCAGTTCGACCAGTGAGCCTAGGAAAATGAGTGAAATCACTACTGAAATGGGGGGCCAGAAAGTTTGTATCATCATGGGGAAACAAAGTTTTGGTGAGAATTAGTAAATGGAAGGAGTGGAAGAGGAAAAGTTTTAAAATGAAAGCAAGTTGGTTGCCTATAGAACAGGCATTCCAGTGAGCACAGTGGAAGGGTTGGTAAACTTTGAAATGGAAAGGGTGAGGGGGATGGTACTAAAGAATTGGGTGGCAGAAGATGTGGAATGGGGTTTGGATTATTATCTATATTAGTTCAGAGTCATTGGTATATGAAGGATATGATCAGGTATGAGAATGTTCATTATTGAGTGGAAGGTGCCAGGCGTCTACCCTCAAATGACACGCTCAGCAGGAGAGGAAAGGGCTGAAATCAAAGGGGGGGTTGTTCTTCATTACACCAATGGTTCTCCGCATCTCATTTGGGCAATTGTTCTGGCAGCAGGATGTTTGTGCATGTTCCACACACAAGAAACAATTGACAATCTCTTTAAGATATTTCTGGGGCTACTAAGGAATAAACCACATAAAAATCCTAATTTCTGAGTCTTGTAAACTTTGGTTATACTGTAGAATAAATCTGTCTTAATTAACAAGAGAATCAAGAGATCAATGAGAACCATTATAGCAGTAGCACTGCACAAACCTAAAACACATGCATGTAAACACAAGTGTGCATACAAAATAACCATATAAATGCCTACAAAGAGATAGTGTTAGCTGATGCAAGTTACAACAAACATTCCAAGCCACACCAGGCACATTTCAAAACAGGGGATCATGTCCTCAATCAAGAAGAAAACAATCTTAGCTATACTTATAATGCATAATTTGTTTCATAAAAATCTAAATGTTTTATTAGAAATTCTGAATGAGAAGTTCATAATATTGTGTTCTAGCCCTGGACCTGGCACTGATTTGATGCGTAGTCTTTGGGGCAAATCCCTTCATATTTTGTTTTTTCCTCATCAGTACAATATAATGCAATAAACATTAAGTTCCTGCGATTATAAACTTAGGAGCAGCTAGCTGGAACAGTGAATAGAGTTCTAGGCCTTGAATCAAAAAGACCTGAGTTCAAATCTTACCTTAGACACTTACTAGTTGTTTGATCCTGGTTAAGTCACTTCACTGCTATTTGCCTCGGTTTCCTCATCTGTGAAGTGGGGATAATAATAGCACCTTCCTCAGTGTTGTTATGAAGAACAAATGAAATAATATCTGTAAAGTGCTTAGCTAGCTAGCCAATAGGTTTTTCTATATAAATGATGATGTGAAGATTGCTATGCTTGGTATTAGGAGAGACACAAAGCTTAGAGAAAATGCAGTTGTTACTTACAGTTTACTATGGGATAAGATATCAGCAGATATATAGCACGTACATGTGTGTATGTGTGTGTACTTAACTATCTATGAGATTTACAAAACAAAGTGATCACGAAACACGTGCTATTTGAGGGGTGTGGCTGTTACCAATTTGGGGTGAAGGACCACTTCCTAGAGGAAGCTGCACTTTAGTTTTAAAGGACGAGTTGGAGCTGGAATGGCAAAAAAAGCAAGAAGAGAGACATTCAGGCTTGAAGAAAAGTATGAGGAATAGCACAAAGGTGGGTTAGCAAAGCACATGTTGCAGAGACAGGCTATCCTGGCTGGATACCATCTATAGAATGATGGGGTTGGATTAAACAGGATGAAAGGGCCAATCCAAAACTTAAAATGATGTTATTCTATACAGGAACAAGTATCAAAATAAATTAATTCATGTACTGTTGCAATTATGTTTTGTTTTAGAATAGTGATGTCAAGCTCAAATAAAAACATGGGCCATTAAACCATACCCAAGTATCCTTGCAGGTGCATATTGATTTACAAAACTACATGTTAGCATCATGTTTTACTGTACTTTTTAAAAAATTTAATTAGATATTTCCCAATTACTCTTAATCTGGGTTGGGCCACACTCAGGAGTATTGGGGGCCACATGCAGCCTGCAGACTGTGTGTTTAACATCTCTTTTTCAGATTATTTTTACAATATGTTTTAACATTTCCAATTACTAACCTAGTAAGGATTTCCTACATATTGTCAAACCGAAATGCAGAATTTTGGTTACAGTAACTACTTTACTTTAGATCTTTTGAATATTAGTTGGTTTAAGATAAATAGTATTGACCTGATAGTCAGGAGATTTGATTTCCAGCCCTAGTTGTGCCTCCAGATAATTGAATGACTTTCAGTTAAGTCTATTGTTTAAGGCTTCAAGAAAGATAGCTGATTGACTAGCCCTATTTAATCCTACCTGCCTTTCATTACATCAAAATAGCAAAAGACAAGTTAAATAAAGTCAAAGTATAGCAACAAAAAGATGTATATGTATATGTATATGTATATGTATATGTATATGTATATGTATATGTATATGTATATGTATATGTACATGTACATGTATATGTATGTGTATATGTATATATATGTATACATATGCATATATGTGTGTATACATGTATATTTATAATATATGTAAAGAAATATAAACAAATGTCTATAAAACAGAAAGATGTGATGGAAAGTTGGACGTATTTAGACTCTTAAGAACTGGGTTTAAATGCAAGTTCTGCTACTTTCTACATGTTTGGCCTCAGACAAAGCATTTGACTTCCCAGTTAAAGCCCCAGTTCCTCATCTATGAAATTATGGGTTTATTCTAGATAATTTCTCAGCTCCCTTGCTGCTCTAAATATATGATCCTGTGAAATCCACATAAGGACAGTCTCTTACGGAAAGCCAAAGAAAGACTGAAGACATGAACAAACAACCAAAAATACTTTGAATACAATGAATAAATACTATGAGCTAAAAAGAAAGGAGAAATCTTCACTAGAAGGAAATAATATTAAAATAATAAATATAATCCCCCACCACAAAATTAGGATAGAACTGTCACAAAACCCCTGGAAGAGTTCAGAAACTTTATAATTCATTAAAGAATGACACAAAGAGGAAAATTAAAGTCCTAAGTAAGACCTATAAAGGTTTCCCTGATTCCCTCCCTCCACCCAAAAAAAGGAAAAAAACTGTTCAGGAAAGAAAATGGAAAATCATAATAAAGTAGCAGAAACAAAAAGAAAATGGCTAATATAGAATGCAAAAATCCAGGGATGTGACAAAACAAAATGGAAAATCAAAGATAGCAAGAACAAAGAAGACTTGAGATGCCTCCAAACCAAATCAACTGTCCTTAAAAACAGAGCTCCTGAGGACTTTCCTAAGAAAACTCATTTTTAGTACAGGAAAAAAAATATGGAGACAAAGCCATTAAAAAGTGAAAAAAAAATGAAAACCACTTATGATTCTATATTAAAACAACTTTGGTTTCCAATTTGAAAATTTTATTGTCATTTTGAATTATTCATTCATGTTGATCATCTAACTGCCTATCAAATAGTTATCATGAAATATTTCAGATTTGGAAGAGATCTAGTCATCTAGTACCTGACCAAGGACCTCTTGTATATGATCCTTATGAAGTAGTCCTTCAGCCTTCACTTGAAGACCTCCATGAGGAATATCTACCTCCCAAGAAAATTCATTTCACTTTTGCATAGCTCTAACTATTAGAAAGATTTTCTTTGGGTTAAGATGAAATCTACCTGTCTACAACTCCTATTCATTGCTCTTAGTTCTGTCCTCAGGGCCAGATAAAATAATCATAATTCTTTACTCACATAAAAGGTCTTCAAAAATTTAGATAATTATGTATCAACCTTCAAGTCTTTTATTTTTCTTTTTGAAGCTATGTAGTTCTTTCAACTTATTCTCATACAAAATATTCTCAAAACTCCATAATATCCTTACCATCTTCTTCTGGAAGCTCTGAATCTTGTCAACATTCTCCTTAAAATATGATACATCATATGTGGTCTGGCTAAGGCAGAATAGAGCCAGACTGTCAGTAGCAATATACATAAGATTCTGCTTCTCTTAATGCAGTCCAAGACAGCATACCCTTTTCTTTTTTTTTCTTCTCACAACATTGTACTGACTCACACTGAACTTGAAGTGTAATAAAGGACAGATGTCATTTTTTTGCACAAAATACTGCTTAGCCACACCTCCCTTAATTAAACTGATTCATTGAACTCAAAAGTAGGACTTTCTATTATAGCCAATCAACATCTTTACATTAAATTCTTTCCATCCTTCTAGTCCATTAAGTACTTTTTAGTTCCCAACTGTGATACAGCATATTAGATCACTATTTCAAAATTGTGTCATCAAAAAACTTGAAAAGGGGCAGCTAGGTGGTACAGTGGATAGAGCACCAGCCCTGAAGTCAGGAGACCCTGAGTTCAAATCCGGCTTCAGACCAAGCACTTGACACTTACTAGCGGTGTGACCCTCGGCAAGTCACTTAACCCCAATTGCCTTAAAAAAAAAAAACAAACTTGAAAAGTATGCATTTTGTGCTTTACTCTAAGTCATTAAGAAAATGCTACATCAAACAGGGCCAATCATAGATTCTTGAAGTGTCCCTCTGGGGACTTCCTTCCAAAGTGACATTGAAGTATTAATTATTACTTCATGAGTCCAGTCATCTTACCAGTTCAGATCTCACCTAGCTACATTATAGTCATACCAATATTTCTTTATCTAACCACAAATACAGTACAAGAGATTTTGAAGTGTTTTGCTGAGATAACTCATGTATTGTGAAAACTTCTGGTCTTACAATCTGCTATCCATGTTAAAAAAAAAAAAAGAAATTGAATTTGGCATGATTTATTTTAATGAAGTTATACTATTAGCTACTAGTATTTATTTGTAGTTTGCTTTGTGTGTGTTCATAAAAAATTAGAAGGTACAGAAATTCTCCAAGCTTTAACATAAAGTTTCTTGGCCTATAATCTTCAGACTCTGTTTTCTACTTTGTATTTTGAAAGTAGTAATTATTATTTACTCTTCTCCAATCCTTTGATAAGCTCTATGATCATCTAATTTTCAAGGATCACTGACAGTGGCTTAGACATCATACCTATCAAATCTTTCAGCATCTTTGATGTGCTGGATCTGATTACTAGGACAGGTAGGAACTTTCATACTCTATTTTCATACTAACTTACATGTAGTGAATAAACTACTGGCTTTGAAGTTAGGAAGATGCGAATTCATTTCCTCCCTTAGGCATTTTCTAGATGTGTCCATGTCCATGGATAGGCCATTTAACACCTAGAAGATTGTTTCCTCAACTGTAAAATGAAAGCAAGGGGCTCAATGATGTCTGAGATCCAGCCTTAATCCATGATCCTATGACATTGTGTTCTGGTTCTATAGAAACGATTGTTGTTCTGTCCTTTCCAGTTCAAGTATTATTCTCCTTAGAAAAGAAAACATTAAAATGAGAAGTGAGTACCCTCCACATTTCATGGGTCCTAAGCAGTTGTGTTGTCCCTTCTTTAAGCTTATTCTTTTTTCCTATTGTAGAAAAAATTAAAAACACTTTTCTTTCCTTTACCATGTGCTGAAAGCAAAGATTAGTTTTGAGCCCTACTGGACACTATTAATATAGAACCAACCATTATTATTATTTTTTATTCATCCTAAGTTACTTGCCCTAGCTTCCATCTTTATATCTGACTTCAAAAAACCAAGGTTTATCTCTGAGTTATCTGGTCACCTTCATAGGCATTTTTAAAGACAATTCTTGGGTTTCTTCTACATTGGAAATGTTTCTTCCTCACCTTTTGAAGGATGAAATTATCTTTTAATCAATCTAAAATTTATTACTGGAGTTGATACGCTTTTGAGGAGAAAAGAAGTTTCAGCTTATATTGAATAATAGAATCCACTACATCATCATGCTTTTTCAAGTTTTTGATTAATCTGTTTCCCAAAGTCCTCATCCATTTCCCCCTTCTGTTCTCGTGGTCTATAGTATCACTCATGATAATTATTTCTATTTCTCTCTATTGATCTTCACTGAAATGATCCTTGCCATGATTCCCCCATGCTGGTTCTGAGATTACCTCATGCAAATATTTTCATTAATATTCAATGCAACTCTACCATTACCTTTTATCAATCCAGTTCCTTTTGAATAAAAGATACAGTTCCAGAGCTATATTATAAGTCTCATCCCAACATTTCTTAGTGATATCTATGATCCAAGTTTGCCTCCTTACACTGACCTCTAATTTACCTTGCTTATTATCCAGATTTCCACATTCATGCTTCTAATAATAATTCATATTTTCACAGCAGTTTTAAGTGCTGTGTGCTCTTTCCCTCCAACAATCCCTTGAGGTATGTAGAATGTGTATTATTATCCCCTTTTCACAAATGTGGAAACATGCTTGGAATAAGAAGTTAAATGGCTCACTAAGGGTTATATTGCTAGTGAGTAGAGGAACCATGATTTGAAGCCACATCTCTCTTGATACCAAGTTCAACACTGCTTCCTTAATCTATTATTGATATGGTAGAATTTGTTTCCCCAGAGAAACCAGAAAATATTCTCTGTGTTATAATGTGAGCTTCATGACAGCCAATTTCATCATACTTTTTTGTCTTTGAAACACTAGTGCCCAGAAGGGTCCCAGGTAAATAGAAGGCTTTTTTAATTTTTTTTTTATTAAGTGTATGACTATTTTAAATGGAAATGGAATATTTAATTTTTCAAGGCGGCACAGTGGATATACAAGAAATATTGGCCCTACTATGTACAAACTACGAAAATAGGTTCCTGAGACACAAACATTTATGGGGTTAGTTTAATTTAATTCACTTATGCTGCATGGAAACAGCCTGTGGTAGAACAGAAGGCTGGCCACTTCAATAGAATAGCAAGGATGTAGAAATATTGTGGTAAAATAACTCTTTCATCTTTATGTAATAGAAATAATGCTCTGCTATATTAAAAATTGAAAATTATATAATGGGTCAGAGTCTAATTCAAAGCACTTAGGGTGCTGATGGGAATAGTAACTTGATTTTTTTGGAGTCAAGGGATTGTCAGAGACCCAAGATTTTTCCAAGTCTTCATCTGGGGTAAGATGATCCTATTTGTCAGTAAAGTATTTTTTTCATGAAAGAGATAGCTTCCAACCCTAATAATATTAAAATGGTTGGCTCCTGAGAATCCAATCACATTTCAACAGCATCTCTGGCATGGTTTTTATCAGAGGCCTCATTACAAATTTAATTAGTAGTAAAATGCCCCTTGCAGGATTTTAGGGAGACCAATAATCAAATAAGTCAACAACAGCAAAAAGCCCTAACCACCATTCAAGAAGATGCATTGTTAAGATTAATAGTTGCTATTGGTGCGACAGTGTTTTTAAGGTGAAAGCGTTACAAATGTTAGCTTTTCAAAACAAGTATTTGACCTTTTCATAAAGGGACTGGAGATGTCACTGTGAACATTTCTTTCTACGCTGGAAGAAATGCTTGAAGAGTGTAATACATGCCAATTAGATAAGGCAAGTATGTGAGACTTGGACGAAATGGTTTTTTTTTTTTACCCATATAGATCACTAAAGAAGTTGACATTTGATATAGAAATAAGGAGGTAAGCACATGGTTTTTGAAGAAATAGCTATGAGATTAAGGAATAGCTGACTGAAGTAGGTTGACAATGTAAAAATTAGTAATACAAATAAATAGTGAGTGGAATTAGTCTATTAATAACACCAAAAAAAGCTATATAGTGTGTAGCAAGGCTTGAAGGAGAATAGTTATGTGGTCTATTGTTGGGCACTGAGGAGAATGGAACAAAGGTCAATCGCTTTTCAGCCTTTGTGAGCTTGGGCAGCTATTGTTTTTTGGTATTAGATCAGAAGATCATGGTAAAAAGGGCTTATAACAACTTCCTCATCACAGAATCACAGAGTTCTTTTTCTATGTAAAGAAGTAGAAAATTGGGGTTATTTACCTCAGATAGGAGTACCTCAAACTTTCAAAAACCTTCAAAAACAGGTTTTTGAAAAAAAAAGTGTAATCCTAAGATAGTTTAGGTGACAGAAGAGAGATCTGAGACATGGAAGATGTTCAGTTACTACTCTTATCACAATGTTATTTAAGTAATGCATTTTTAAGTAAAATATATCACTGGCTCACTATATATAAATGTGAATATATCTTTGACAGCTTGTGACATATGGTTAGAAAAGATTCTGACCCACAAAATAACCTTGAATCTGAGATAGCCTATTGAGAGTTGAAAATGATGGTGGCCCTAGCCATTGCAAATATAAGATGTTATTAAAATAATTTCCCAATGATTGAATCTTCAGTGAAGAAAATGGGTAAAACAAACATACACACACACACACACACACACACACACACAAATAAAACAAAACAAAACAAAAAAACCTTAAAAAGCTCCTTAGATCCTATTTTCCCCTTTCTTTGGACTGAACTTTTTATTCATGCTGTTCCATTTTCTACCTTAAATGTTTCTTCTAATCCCCATTTCTTTTCTTCAGATTGTACCTACTTCTGAAGACCTAAATCAAATGCCACCTTTCATGAAGTCTTCCCTGATTTCTTGTGTGAAGAGTAATCATTCCCGCCTCAGAAATTTGAAAGCATTATTATTACATAACTCTTATCATGTCCTAGGAACAAGTTTCCAGACAGACTCCAAAGCATGGGAAATCAGTAAGATTGGGAAGAAGAAAAAAGACAGAATCCACCTTCAGCAAAGACAATGGAATAAATTGGCCAATGAGAGCGATGCATATCATCCAGGTTGCAACACTGAGGCTAAGTCTTGACTCAATCAGTTTACTCTTTGCTCTTTTATTTGCTTCTAGTTGAAGTCATGAAGCTCTTGGTTCACGAGTGTTAAATGAAACCAGAAAGATGTTCAGTGAAAATAATCATTATACCTGGTTACAAATCCCAACTTAGATTGTTACTTTTGGTTCACTTTAGACTCATCACTTAAGCTCCTTTGTCCTCAGTTTTATCATTTATAAAATAAGGACCTTGGACCAAAAGACCTCTGAGGTCCCTTACTGTTCTAATCTATTTTCACGAGGTCCCAGGAATCCAAGGGAAGCTTGCTTCTAGCATAGGCAGGGGAAGAGAGACTAGAACTACATTATAAAATTAAAGAAAGAATTTGAAATGGTACAAGCTCCAGACCAAAACACTGAATGTTTGGATAGTGAAAATGGTGTGCGTCAAAACTTCAGTATTTCTGTGGGACTTTTAGGTAACATTTGGCTGTTAGAATACATCTCTTAGTAATGCCTGGCATCTTTGCATCATTCAGCTCTAACTGCTATCAGTAGTTCTTAGCATTCTTATACTGTACAAACAAAGAGAAAAGAATTCCCCTTTCTCCTGCATGCCACCCTCAGATGTTAGCATCGAGAAACTGTAACAGATAAGAAAAGAGAATGTCACACTTGGCATTGTGATGAATACTAAAACTTTGAACCTGAGAGCAACCCCAAGAATAATATTTTCTAGATGGACAGGCAGGAGTGTTGTTCCAAAGGTACCTTCAAAATCAGGAGATGGGTACACAAATTGAAAAAGATAAATGAAGCTTAAATATTGTTTGTCAGAGAGTCAACCTATGTCCCTGATCCAGGATATATTTCCAAGATGTTTCAGAATATGTAATCAGAGAAGGTCCAAAAAGCAATCAAGTCATATGAGTGAAGGCAGATAGGAGTTATGATATAGTCACAAAGAGACTTGAGTGCCATATACACAGCAGATGGTAAATAGATGTCCATTTAAAAAAAATGAGTAAATGAGTAGACAGAGATTGAGTCTCAGAAGAAGCAGAACACAAGGTAGGAAATCCAAGCAATTCTAAGGTTGCAGGAGAACAAGTTTCTCTTGCCTTGTAGAAACTAGAAGAAAAAGGATACTATCCAATCAATCAATAATCAATATTCATTAAGCACATACTATGTGACAGGCAGTATACTAGGAGAGCAACGTTTCAGAGGTTTCAGTCCCTCCCCAGGATTCTATTCAAAGTTTTTTTTTTTCCTAAGGGCCAAAACTAAAGGACAAACTATTGAATATCTGATTGAAGGCTTCTTATATCTCTCTGTGTAGACTTATAATTACTACCAGAGTATCAATTAGAACGAGTGAAGGCCTCAGCCTCAAATGTTAGGAGAATACCAGGGCAAGGATCCAGGAATGCCATTATGCTTGTGTACATTCCCTGTTGTCTAGTCTCCAAATGGAGACTACCAGTCATGCTGTGAGTGGCGCACAGAAAAATAGCTTCCTAGCTTTGTCAGACTCTAGTCTACAATTTTTCTTCAGCTTCATTTAGACTGGTTTTGAAGGAGAAAACTGTTTTCATAGCTGCCAAGACCCTGGTGGTATTAAAGAAAATGAAGTCCCCTCACTCTGCACGTGAACCTGTATGAAGAAGGAAATCCAGGACACTGGCTAAAAGGGTATGATTTTATTTCTGCCACCAAAGGGCCACAAGATGAATGCCTGCCCAGATGTGAATAATTGAGCTCAACAAGTGATCAAAGATGTTTATCAGTTTAAATGCCTTTCACAGTGGACCAGTTATCCAAAGGGAGGAAAAATGAACTTTGGAATTTCTTTTTTTTTTTATGTACACATATAAAAATAACTCATTTCCTCAACAGGTTTTCAGGGCCCACCTTGCTTTCACCCAACTCTAAATTCTCATTTCTGTGCTTCAGCATATAAAAATGACCCTGATTTTTCAAAGACTAAACTTTTTGAATTCAAGCTCTGGCACATCCTACCAAACTGGAAAAAAACTTTGAATAGAAGCCTGGGGAGGGATTGTATTTATGGATCCCAGCCAGCCAAGTCCAGAGTGACTCATTATCATAGGACTGTCCACCAGGCATTGAGTGTTTTTGTCCTTGGAAGACCACAAACACTAAAGCATGGAGGAGTTGTGATCTTCACCACTGGAAGTAGTAGCCATAAAAACAAAATCATGGACCTTTGAAGACCGATTGATCTATCTGTCTTTCTATCTATATATTGACCTGTCTGTAATAATATCCAACATAGCACTGAAGAATTACAAAAGAAGCAGAAGGCATTTTTCCCAACCTTGCAGATATCTACCAAAGGGATTGAGTATGTGCATGTGTCACGCATGTCTATATATGCACACTCTAAACATTTGCTAAATATCACTGATTTCCTATCGAAATCCATTCACAAACATGCATGGATGCCGTGAGAACAATCTTTGACATCCACTGTCTTGTTCTATGCCTCAAAGTGAAGTTAAAAGAAATTATCTCCCATTTTTTAAAACTTATTTTTACATGGGATGACTATCTTGTAGAGGGAAAGGAAAGATTACTTGGGGAAACTGAACTGGTGCAAAAAGCAAAATACATCAATTAAAAAAATTCAAAACAAGCAAATCAGAAAGAAAATGGAGATATTTGAGGAATCTGGAATCATACAGATCAAGGGTTTCCAAAGTATGGACTATTGGGAGGCTGTGTCAATAATCTGTGGGGGCTGTGGCCTGACCCCATGAGGTACATGATACCCTAGTACAACAGAAATTTTTAAGGTTTCTTTCTAAGACAAGTACATCTATCTTTATTCACCACCACTCTCTCATTTTGTCCCCACTTCCTTCTGTGTAAGCTCCCAAACTCCCTCTTTCTGAGCCAAGTGTACACTCCTCAAGTTTATTATAACTTAAATTGTCTACTTTCAAAAGCAGATGAGCAAGTGCTATTAGATAATTATGCTTCCAACCCCTTTGTCCCTTCAATCCCATTTCCTCTCCACCCCCCATTATCTGGGAGACACTCCTAGGAGAGAAAACTCAGTTTTGTGTGGGACAGAGAGAGTAGCACTAGGCACGTAGCATGGATGGATTGCGATTTTCATCTCAGATATCATAGATACAACATTTCTCCCAAAGCCCACCTGTCTTCCAACTTTCCAACTACTGTTTAGGTCACCATCCTTCTAGTTATATTGGTTGTCACAACCTTGGTGTAATTTTTGACTTCGCCCTCTCCATCACTTCACATCCTTTTATCCAACAGTTACCAAATCATGTCAGTTCAACCTTTATCTCATTCACATTCATTTCACTTCTGTCTGTCCACAGAGTCCAGGCCATTATCACGTCTCATCTGAACTATTTTAACAACCTCCTAATTCGTGTCCCTGACTCAGGTCTCTCCCTCTCAGATCCTTTCTCCACATAACTACTAAAGTGGTGTTCCTCAGGCACAGTTCTGACCACGTCACTTCCCTACGCAATAAACTCTTGTAGCTCCCTATTGATTTTAGGATCAATTATTTTTCAATCTTTATCTAATCATTTAAATTGGTATTCTGTCCATTATATAAGGTTCATAATTACTAACACAATAATGCATGTATATAATTTGTAATAAGTAAGTACATGTACTTGGGGGAATGTGCTAAAACATTTTTACTGATAGGGGTACACCATTTAGAAAGGTTGAAGACTCCTTAATCTAAATAACTGATCTAGATTGCTAAATGAAAAGTTTTGTGGTTGTTAGCAATCATGATCAATAGTGTATCACTGCAGCTTCTAACATTGGGGCTATTTTGTATCTTCTAAGGCAGCTCAATTCGGCTGTGTCAGAAAGTACTGGACATGACTGTCAGTGAAAGATGTGCAGGTTAGGAAATCCATCACATTTTATCATCCCATTGAATTATGACATGCCATCCTTCATTTCTCTGTAATACTTGAAGGTTGGCTCCCATTATCCTGTCAATGCTTTTACCCTCTTTTATTTAACCCATTCTGCTTTTTTTTTAATTTTTTTATTTTTTGGTCCTAGCATAATCCCAGCAAAGAGAACTGGGAAAACACAAAACGCATTGCATGGCAGCTCACCATCAGATACTTTTAACCTTGAAGACTTCCCCGCCCCAAGAAAAAAAAAAGCATAGGAAGCCTCATTTTACATCCTTCTTTTCTTCAGTTCTGATCACTTATATGTTGGATTTGTTTACATTGTATGATGAAAGAAAAATAAGGCTAAATTTTATTGTTGGCATAATGAAATACTCCAACCACAAATTCACTTTCTTTGCTGTGTTTGATTTTGTTTCTTAGAAAAATCAATTCCCTTCTATCCTATATTCCAGTCTACTGAGACATATCTCCAAATGCTTATTAGATTATTTCCACTTGCATGTCCTAATATCACTTCTATTTTAACATATCTAAAACCAAATTTATTATCCTCTATCCCAACTATGTCACCTGTTCCTTGTCATAACTTTATCAATATCATGACCATATTCCCAGATATCCAGGCTCACTACCTACCTCACTTGTCATATACTCATTATTCTTTCCTTTCTTTTACCATCTAGGTCCAATCAATCCCACAGATTTTTCCTTCAAAACATCTCTTCCTTCCATTTCTCCTTGTCAGTGACTACTACCCTAGTGCAGAACCTCATCCCCTCCATCCTAATTATAGTCACAGTTTCCCAAGTGGACATCCCACCTCCAGAAGGCTCTCCCTCCTTCTAATTAATCATGCAACCTCAATTGTCTAATCTTTCTAAAACTTCTAATACCATTTGCTATCCCCTGTTAAGAAATCTCCAATGGTTTCCAGCATCCCAATTAATTCATTTAAAATTTCTGTCATTTGAAACATTCTACTCCTCTCTCGCTCTAATAACTCAACTTCAAATTACAGATTTCCATTCTTGTGTTCCACTACTTTAGGGTACATGCACCCTCCATTCTAGCCATGTTACCTCCTGTACTGTTTTAAAACCTCATTATGTGTTTAAATGATGAAATATTTGTAAAGCATTTAAGTATTAGACACACAATACATACTTAATAAATGCTTGTTCCCTTCCCCTTATATTCTAATAATCCAAGCCTTAACTTATTTCTCCCTTCTTCTCCTCTCTTCATCCAACACCCATTTCAAATTTCAGTTGAATTTATGTCTTCTTGAATTTTTTTCCTCAATCACTCTAGTACTCTATTTACTGTTTTTATTTTGGAAGCTTAATCATAACCTACTGTATATTGTTATTTAACTGTTTCATGTATTTTTTTATTCTTTCTTCATTCTGTCAGTTTCTGGATATCAGGGACTGTGTTTTATTTTTCTTTTGTAAACTATCCAGGGATTATTAGCATAATGCTATTAGTATAAAAGATACAAGGCACTCAGAAAACTTAAATGAATGAATTGGGAAGAAGAAACTTAAGGTGATGATAACTTCAGTTCCATTTAGATAAGAGTAAATTCTACATTATTTCTTTATTGTCAATGAGTCTATAATTTCCTCCTTCTATTTGAAGATTTCCAATTTCTTAATTTTCTAACCTTTCTCTGACCAAATTATTCTATTTCCTCTGCTTATCTCTTACTCTGTCACTAATCTTGTCACTTTTGCTGAGCCCAGGGTAATTGCTTACTGCAAGTCGTCATTACAGTAGAAACCCCATGTTTATGATGCTTAATGTTTCAGATTCATCCCTGTTTATTTCTTGTTTATCCCCTTAGGGACTGAAAATATGTATTCCACAGCAAGGCTTATATTAGAAGATATCTATAAATGTATTTCATTGAAGTGAATAATGAGGGCAGATCTAATTGTCTGACAGCATCAGAAAAAAGTAACTATACAGATCATAAATCTCAGAATTGCAAAAGAATTCAAAATCATCTTGTAAAACCTAATGTTGGAGTAGGAATTCATGATATGCTATTCCATGACAACAAATTATCTAGTATCCATGTGAAGATCTTCAGCAATAGGGAACTCACTACTATTAGGTAGCATTTTCACTTTCAGAAATTGGCAATTATTAGGAAGATTTATTTTCTTTACATCAAAAGTAAAATGACTCCTTTATATCTTCCAGTCATTCACAGGATCCTATTTCTAAGAGTAAAAGGAACCTCAGATGTTATCTATTCTACCCCCTTCATTTTACTGAGACCCATAGAGGTGAAATGACTTGCTGAGGTTTACACAGTTAGAAAATACAAGTAGCAAGATCTAAGCTCCTATATAACCCCAGATCCCATTTTCTTTCTACAACATGAACTCATTTCCACAAACCTTTTAGTAAGTGTCTACTTTTTGCAAGATACTGTGAACTTCTGGGGATAAATAACCCCTAAACAAAATATGGCATGGTACTAGGTGTTGGGTATAGACAGTCAAGAACAAAAGAGATTAAATTCTCCTGGAATTGATTACATTTTCTTGCTTCATCTAGGTCATGTCATCTGAACTCTCTGAAGGCATATAAATATTCTTTATCATCTCCTCATTAAATATGATGGACTATGAATGTAGACAGACATCTTCAAAGTAAACTTCAAGGCCAGTTGTGTATTTTACAAGGGTTTTCTGTTTAGCCCAAATTTCAATGGGATAGCTAACATCTCAGCTCTCTAAGTCTCCCTAATAATCTCATTATGACATTTTTTTTTCCTGTTTATATTCCATTTCTATTATTAGGTAAAATAAACAATGCTACTTACTTAAATGATACATATATTCAGTTGTCCAATTTTTTTACTAATTTATAAGATCAAAAATTTAGAAAATGAACATTATATACAACTGAATACTGCCCTCTCATTTTACAGTTACTCAAACTGAGCCACACAGAGTTTAAGTAACTTACTAAAAGATATGCAAGTAGAAAGTATCTGAAACTGAATGGGAACGTATTTCTTACTGATTTCAAGTTGCCTGAAATAAGAGAATTTGAAGGTAAAGAGAAGTGATGCAGTTTTTCCAAGGCTGAGGGGGCATAATTCATACCCACTCCTCACCATTTTCTCCCCATTCATAGAGGGAATCCAACATAAATACCATATTGCATTACTTATCTTCAGTTGAAAACCACCTTCCTTGTATATTTCCCAACCCTTTGGTTATTCTTCTTTAGCTGTATTTCTTTTTGCTATACAGGATTTTTTTTTTCATGATCTCACCCTTAATGGCAACAGATATAGGGTAGGAGAGCTTGGGTGGGACTGTGCATCATAGGTAGACACCCCTATCTGAGACGTTTTCACCAAGACACCGTTGTTAAAGAAACCATCTTTGTAGTGATTTCAGTCCTGAAGCTTGAACAAGCTTCATACAAATTTTAACAAGGGGTGGTGTATGATAAAACTGAAGAAGCAGGTCATAGCCCAGAACCCATTGAACTTGCAGTGACTTGACTATGTCGTTCTGGGGTTCTTATTTTCTGTCACTCCTGCTGGTGCTCTGTTATGCTTTGGCCTGTGGTACCCTCAGTGGGTAATCAGTAAATGGTTATTTCCCAGTAGGATCCTCAAATGCTCAGAAGTCAGGTCACAGAATATATCTGACAGGGAATAGTTGAGCAGTGGTGGCGTGTCCTTTGCATTCAGCCTCAGAGTTGAACTCACGTGAGTAAGTTTTATCCTCCAACACTACAAAAGATTGCCCAGCTGTGGGAATCTTGATAGGAAAGTCTGCATCTTCCCTTCAAATTCCAAATTTTATGAGTTAGGAAACTGTTTTTTTAATTGTTATATCTTTCCCAGTGGCTACCACAGTGCTTCATATTCAATATGTGAATAATATATATTCTTGCTAAATCAGTTGTGGGAATGGCACAAAGATGTGACTTCATACTGGGCACTCTATCCATTGTTCCATCTAGCTCCCCCAATAATAAAAACAAAAATAGGTAAAACAACAGTTTTCAAAATAACTATACATTTTGTATGTAGTCCAGAACTGCTAAAGGCATAGAAACCGCTAAAGGAGAATGGCTAAAAGCAGGTACACATTTTTTCCATCTAGTAAAGAAAGACATCACCCTTCAAATTTCTCCTAAAAGTATCTTCTTTTAGGTGAAATCAAAGCAAATTATATTCTTGTCCAGAAATTTAAGGAAAGAGGGTAGAAATGGTCAAAACACATTTAAAAGCCACTTTCAATTAACTCCTTGCAGGTTATCTGATAAATAAATGATCAGACATTTCCATCTCTCAAGTGTAATTTTTTTTTCCTACTTGGACTCAACAGTATCTTCCCCCACTGCTTTCACCCCCATACATAGGAGAGGGAGAGAGGAGTCACCTTAACCGTCTCTTTTCCTGAACTGTTTTTGCAACTTGTATAGATTTATATATGTACAAGTTCTCTCCCCAAATAGTACATTAGCCTGAAGAAAGGGACTATTTGGTTTTTGCCTTCCTTGCCTCAGATCCTAACAAAATTCTTGCTACATAGCTTAATAATTGTTTGGTGATTGATCATTGATTAAGATAATTGTGTTTTGCCTTTCCAACATTTTTTTCTTCTCAACTAGTATAGCAGATGGATGTTCATTGGTAGAGGTAGAAGCAAATATCTCCATCAGTTGGGATAGCTGCTGATGGCTGGGTCTTTGTTTCAGTCATATAGCTTGGATTCTAAGCCTCAGAATCTCATGTTTTCTCCACAATAATATTTTAAAGTCCTTTTTAAAAATCAAATTTGATAAACAAATAAAGGTTAAATGCTGCAATCGAATTCAATTTATGTTCCAGAATACTGCCTAAGATCAAAATGAAAGTCAAGAAAAATTCAAATTGATATTCTTACAACTTTTAAATAGACCTCTGTGAAAGCTATCGCATCAATAAAAGTTAAAGAGATATGGGAACTCACTAATATGAGCTAACATTCATTGAACTATAGGATATTATCAATATGAGATAATATTTATAAGGTGGACATTGATACATAGATTCTATATCAATGCTAATTATTATTGCTACCATTATTATTGAATTACATTGCATGATTGGGTATCACATAGTGCTCAAGAAGTGATGTAAGTATCTAGTGCCAACATGAATAGATTTAACTAAGGGTATTTTGTAAAAGTCAGTCTTGCAATATGATGCTATCATCAGCAACATGGATAATGGAATTGCAGAAATACTTGTCACTTATACAAAGTGGGAATAAATGGGTAAAGCATTCTAGAACACAAAGTGATGTTGAGAAACTGAACTCATCAGAAAGAAGGGGGATCAAGCTCAATAAACACAAGTTGAATTATGAACTCCCAAATTCTGGAAAGATATAGAAAAGGTTCTAAAGAAAATGATAGAGATGATTAATGGATTAGATCAGGAGTTCTTAATTTTTTTTTGCATTATAAACACCTTTGAAAACTCATGAAAGCTATGGACGTGTTCCCAGAAAAATGCATAAAATGAATTGCTACAATTGCAAGGGAAACCAATTACATTGAAATATAGCTATCAAAATATTTTTAAAATTTATAGATCCCAGGTAAAGAACCTCTGAGATAAATAATGTGCATGAAGAAAGGTGGGGGAAAAAAGGCTATGTGTCAAAGTGGACAAGATCTGAACTTGCTGTTAGAAGACCTAGGTTTATGTCTTAACTCTGACACTTAGCAGATGTGTGATTTTGGACAAATTGCTTCTGTACCCAAGTTCCCTCATCTGTAAAATGAGAATGTAGGGAAAAATGCTCTCTGCGGTTCCTTTTAGCTCTGAGTCTAAAACGATGTAGGGATCATTCTTCCTGACAAAAGAAGACTAACAGAGGTGACCATCTTCAAATTTGTGAAAGGCTTTTGCAGTGGATGGTGAGCAGCTGTTTTCTATCTTCTTTGAAAGAGAAAAGAAGAGAAAATAGACAAATTGTAGTGTGAATGATAAAGAATAGAAATAAGTGAGATCTCCCTAAAAGACACCATTGACACTGATTTCTTGAGAAAAAAGCTTAAGCCACCATCATTAGAGATGGAAAAAAGGGGGGGGGCAAGTTCCCATTTGTCTGGATTGATCTTATTTCTGTTTCTCTAAATGTTCTGCAAACTTTGGAATTTTGTTTTAGCTTTAGAATAGTAAAGCAAATTGTTGATGGGAAAGGGGGAGAAAAGGCTGGGAAAGCAAAACTTTCCTAGGAATGGTAGTTTCTATAAACATCTCTGACACTTTCACCTCTGAGGCACCCAGGCA
This sequence comes from Phascolarctos cinereus, assembly GCF_003287225.1. Classification (NCBI taxonomy): domain Eukaryota; kingdom Metazoa; phylum Chordata; class Mammalia; order Diprotodontia; family Phascolarctidae; genus Phascolarctos; species Phascolarctos cinereus. The sequence goes on from NW_027556098.1 coordinate 108,856,872, forward strand.
CGAAGCAGGAGAGGCACTCAGAGTTGGCTAGGTGATTTGTAGGTGCTATGTTTTCATAAGGACAAGATTAAAGAGCTTTCTGACAACAGGGCAGTAAATCATTCCCCACCTACAGAGCCAAATGTGGTGCACTGAGGCTCCTCCACCCTGATTAAATAAGGGATGGCTCTGTGAGATGGGGCTAAACTTAGCTGACAGCTCCTGAGTGAATTGGCATCTTGCCGACTGCCACTGACAGCTAATCTTCTCTCCAGGGAATCCTTGCTAAGGTTGGTAATTAAAATGGTTGAAAAGATATCAAACACAGCAGACACTCCTCCCTAATTCTTCCCCTTAGGTCTCCTTGTTGAGAATACCTTAAGAGTTAGATTCACCATTTTGGACATTGGCATGGACTTTGAGTCTACACATCAAGCACTTGCAGAGAATTAAAGGTAAAACAATTGTAGTTTCCCTAAGCCTGTCATACACACAACATCCACATTTCAGGAAAGTCTGGATTCCTTTGTTGTGAGGCACAATGAGCTAGGTGGTCATACTTTGAAAGGACATATGAGTGGTGTCAGCATCAAAAGTTTAAGTTTATACTATGAGACAGCCAACCTATGGATGGAGGCTTAAAATTCCAAACACTCAGCTATTTGCAAAAAAAAAAAAAAGGATAGTTAGTAGAAAATACTCAAATGTATTTGTTAATTGCATCAATATTTCTTCAGTGTTCCAGATCGAAACCCATTGATGCCTCCTCATTTTGTGGAATTCTTATTCATGTCCTCTCATATGTATGACATTTTAGTATAACAGTATCATAAAATATCTGAATATATGACTTTTTCATGTCATGTCACTTAAGGCTTTTACTATAGTTGTGAATTCTGCCATATGCTAGTGATACATTGCAGTCACTCTTATTTTTCTTAACAATGACCAAAAGTAGAAACTATGATTGATTGTGACATTTGATGACGAAGCTAAGATCAAGTCATCCTTCAGGAATGAGAAGAGGATTAACAATACCAATGAAATATTCAATATATTATCCACTTAATACAAGAACAAAGTTAAATATAGAGAAAATAGAAGCTCCTAAAATGTATGGGCAGATTTTTTTGTATCACCAGTACTTAGTACAATGTCTGGCACATAGTACGTGATTAAATGCTTATTGAGTGTTTGATTTAGCAAAGAGATAATGTTGATTAAAAGACAGTGTAGGCGAACAGTTCGAAATGTTTTGGAAGTGAGAGTCCTTAAAATAAAAACAGAAATTTGATGGTGTCTCTTGAGTGGTCTCAAGGTTATTTTTAATCCTCTAAATCACTATTGATAAGACAAATGCAAATCAAAACAGCTCTAAGGCACCACATCATACCTATCATATTGGCTAACATGACAAAACAGGAAAATGATAAATGTTGGAGAAGAAGTGGGAAAATTGGAACACTAATGCATTGTTGGTAGAGTTGTGAACTGATTCAACCATTCTGGAGAGCAATGTGGAACTATGCCCAAAGGGCTATAAAACTGTGCATACCATTTGACCCAGCAATATCACTTCTAAGGGAGTATCCCAAAGAGATCATAAAAATGGGAAAAGGACCCACATATATAAAAATACATATAGCAGCTCTTTTTGTAGTGGCCAAGTATTGAAAATCGAGGGGATGTTCATCAGTTGGGGAATGGCTGAATAACTTGTGGTATATGAATGTAATGGAATACTATTATTCTATAAGAAATGATGAGCAGGCAGACTTCAGAAAAAGGAAAGACTTACATGAACTGATGCTGAGTGAAGTGAGCAGAACCTGAAGAATATTGTACGCAGTAACAGTAACATTGTGTGATGAATAACTTTGATAGACTTAGCTATTCTCAGCAATGCAAGGATGTAAGACAACTCCAAAAGACCCATGATGGAAAATGCTATCCAAATCCAGAGAAAGAACTATGGAGTCTGAATGTTGCAAATAAAAGCATACTATTTGCTCTCTCTTTTTTTCTTTTGTTTCTTCTTTCTCCTTCCTCCCATTGGTTCTAATTCTTCTTTACAAAATGAATATTGTGAAAATAAATTTAATATGAATGTACATGCAGAGCCTATATCAGGTTGTATGCTGTCTTGGGGAAGAGGAAGGAGAGGGAATGGGAGAAAATTTAGAACTCAAAATCTTATGGAAGTGAATATTGAAAACTAAAAATAAATTAATCAATTAGCATAAAATACAAAAAGAATAGTTTTAGAAATGTCTGTTTTTAGAAATGTCACTAAATGACATGTTTATATCATTAATAATAATAATAATAATATCTTCCAGTTCTTCCAATCCCAACTTTTCATTTCAAACCTACTGAATACAATATGAAAAAGTGCCTCTGAAAAATCCTGCTTGTATTTATCCCCTAAAAGACTGTATCCTGAAACCAATAGAGAAGAAAAATGAGAATATATAGCCAGGTGTGACAGTTCCCTTTTAGTCAATGTGGAATTGAAGGGAAAAGACCCATTTTATTCCCTCTAGGGTCTACTTCAGGAAGAGATTGAGAGCAGCTGAAAATACAGATAGGAGAGTCTAAGTGAAGGTTACCTCTGGATTCTCTCCCCACATAGCTTAAGGGAGGGGTAAAGGTGGCTATTGTAATGGATGCCACATTTTCTTAACCTTAAACATTCTGAAAATATTCTTTATTTCTGATTGTAAATACTGAAAATCAAAACAGTCCTGGAAAATGAAAGATGTATCCATGGAACAATTATTTGTTGTTACTGTTGGTGGTAGCATTTTTGTTGTTGTTTTGGAGAGACCAGAGAATGGGTGGACAAAAGGAAATGTATGATGAGTATTTATTCTGTATATACTTATGTGTGAACATGTTGTCTCCTTAGATAGAATCAAAATCTCCTGGGAGTAGTGATTATTTCAATTTTTCTGTCTTTGTATACCCAGAACCTAGTATAGAGCCTGCAAATAGAAGTGACAAAAGATTTTTGATTGAAGGAAGAAAGAAACCAGGGAAAAGGGATAAAGGAATGGAATTGGTTCATAGGAGGGATTGAAGATGCCTTAAGCAGTCAAGGGATAAGATAAGAAGAGAAATATAACAAAAGTTCTTGTTTCCAGCTTTAACACTTGAGTTAAAAGGTAATATGTAAGAGAAGTTCAGGGTAGGTCCTTCTCTGATCAGCACTTACACTGACAACTTTTGTGCCAGAGCAAGGATTCTAATGGGATGAGAAGGGTGGGGATGGGGGCAGGAAAGTGGGAGAATGAGTGGAGGCAGTACTGAGGAGAATATTCCTAGGTCTGTTCCGACCAGATCCATGTGGCTTATCTCAGCCCTTCCAATCCTATCCCACCAAACCCCTATCTTTAACTAGAACCCGCATTTGAGTATGTAAAAGGCAGTGGTTCCTAGGCCATGACATGACTCAACTCATACGTGTAGAAACATATAAAGATCAGATGAAGATTGACACAAAAATAAAAAATGATGAGTTATGTAGATTTAGCTTACATTATACTTTTTTTTTTCTTTACAGAACTCCTTGGACTGTCATGCTGAACTAGAGAGGTCCAGGAACAAAATTTAAAATGACTGGATTGAGCATATGAACTACAGAAAAAGACCTGGGGGTCAGAGAAGACCATGAGTTAAAATATATTGAGCAGCTTGAGGTTTTTTTTTTTTTAAAGAATAGCATACTCTGGTGGATGGTATAAAAAAATTCAAAAACACACAGCATCTGTTATGTTCTTATTAAAGCAGAATGACTGGTTGTAATATTTCCCTAGACATTGTTGAGGCCATGATACTGCTAGAGAGAGGAGAAAATCAAGCTCAATTCATCTCAATGAGGTGAACATCACGAGGAGTGTTTTATCCTTCACAATAATACTTTGGTAAAACCTCTCTCTCATCACTGTTGAGACGGCACAGTAGCACTTCCTTGGGAAGAAATCTTTTGAAATAAGAAATCTAATGGAAGAAGAGAGACTGTTGGGGAAAGAAAGCTGTTCAACTGTAGTCCAAAAATCAGTGGAAAGATGCAAAACTTAGCTTTGGCTCTGTCAATATCATGCTGCATGTTCTTGACAAAGTTACTTAACCATTTCGGGCCTCAATTTCTTTAATTATAAAATGAAGGGAAAAAAACCTGAGTTCTACATTGCTTGGCAAACCTAAAAGAGAATGCAGTTCTACATAGTGTAGGTGCAGTGAACATGACTTCAATTCCTGCAAAAATCCTAAAACGTCCTATTGAAGGAATGGCTTAGAACTTCCTGAATTGAAGCAATAACCACAATCTGTCAGTGTATCTTTTACAATAGCAGATCACAGCAGACTATCCTCATTTTCATTTTGAACAGGGATATTAGACTGCTAAATAAAGAGAGTACCAATAATATATTTTACCTAGATTTCAGCAAAGCACTTGACAGTCTCTTCTAGTCTTTTTGGAGAGATGGAGCATGAGTATAAATACCATTAGGAGTATTATTTTAGAAATTTTCAAACTCAGAGAATAGTCTTTAAAGATTTAATATCATCTTTGGAGGAAGGTCTCCAGTGGAATGCCTACCAGATCTGTTCTTGACCCTGTGCTATTTAACAGAGAAAACATCATCATCAAACTTACATGTGAAACAAAACGGGGAAGGAGAACTAATAGTTGCAATGAGAGAACAGAGGACATAAAGGGAGTTCAGGCTAGGATGTTGGTATGAATCACAAGATAAAATTTAACCCAAATAAATGAAAACTGTTACTTTTCAGTTCAAAGAATAAACTTAAGAAATAAAAAAGTGAAGGAATTATGGTTTTGATGGGTGGTTTGTTTGAAAAAAATGCCTGGGGGTTATAGTGGACTATAATCTCAATATCAGGTGACCTCTATGATAGACAGACATAATCTAAAGAATGCAGGAGGGGGTCTATTGTTCTCAGCAGGGGACAGAAAGCATTTGTAGTATTATATTTAGTCCCAGTGGCTCAGTGGATGAAGTGCTGGGCTTGGAGTCAGGAAGACTCATTTTTTGTGAGATTGAATCAAGTCACTTAACCCTGTTTGCCTCAGTTTCCTGATCTGTAAAATGAATTGGAGAAGGAAATGGCAAACCATTCCAGTATTTTTGCCAAGAAAACCCCAAATAGGGTAACAGAGAGTTGGACATAATGGAAAAGACTAAACAACAACAACAGAAACTTTAGTGCCAAGTGAAACATTTTGAGATAATCTGGAGAATGAACCAAAAAGGATAATCAGGATAGTAAAGGCCCTGAAGATCATTTTGTATGAAGAACGATTAAAGCAGCTTGTACTACTTAGCTCAGAGAAGAAAAGAGTCAGGTTTAATCTGGCCAGCTTCATACAGAACAACTGGTAGCAGAAGGTAGAACTTGCAAAGAGAAAAACTGGGGCTTAACATAAGAAAAACATCCTTACTAGAGCTATACAAAGATGAAATGGACTGCCTCAGGAGATAGATGTTTCCATTGTATTGGAGGTCTTTGAGCAAAGGCTACATGTCTTCCAAGGTACCATTCAATGATGAGGTTATTTTCTTCTGGGAACCCTACCTTCAGCAGTTACTGTAATAATCCGTAACCACAACAGCAAGTGATATTTTTTGAGCAGGCAAAGCACTTTATATCTCATTTGGTTCTCACAACAGCCTTATAAGTAGATACTATGGCTCTTATTAACCCCTTTTTACAGATGAGTGAATTGAGGCTCAGAGAAAGTGATTTACCAACGGTCACACAGTAGAAGTAGAAGATGCAGGATGTGCACCCAGCTCTCCCTTACTCCAACACAATGCACAAAGTTGCAATTCATTTTAGTTCCTTTGTGTATAAAATCAAGATTTTAATATGAATAATACCTATTTTATAGGGTTGTGATGAGGATAAAATTTAATAAATGTGTGAAGCACTTCATAAACTTTAAAGTACCATATGTCAGCTATTATCATTAAAGAGACAATAAGTTATCTCAGAATTAAAGCTCCTACCACACAACTGTGAGGAAATTTTCAGATTCTCCTTATACAATCTTTATTTTTTCTGAAGAATTCCTTTAACTCTCTGATTTGGCAAGACTCTTTCCAAAATCCTGCTTAAAAGAAGCTTTGTTGCTGATGGTAGGGGGAGTTAAGAGTCCTTACCATATGTATGGCCAAGAATGTCCACAAAGCAACAAAAAAGGTTACCAAAATAAGATAAATGGTGTTCCATAACTGCTACCCTGTCTCTCCTTTAACTCCACAGGACTAAGAGTAGAGATAGAAACAACTTTAGAGAAAACCTAGTTCAAATCCCTCATTTTACAGATGAAGAAGCTGAGGCCCAGAGTTGTTGAATGATCTGTCCAAGGTCACATATATGGCTAACCAAGAAGCCTGGTCTCATGGCACCCAATGCAAGGTTCTTTCTTGAAAACACAATGTCAATCTTTGTCAGGCTTATAGAGTGGTTATTCTTTCATACATCTCTTTTCCCTGTACTAAGATTACTTTACTGTAAGAATAAAATCTCTATCTGTTTATCTAGCTATCTCTATCTCTCGAGTTTTCTAAAAACAAACTAAACCTTCATGAGGCTGAACTAAGGTGTATATTTAGGTCATTTTATTCAATTTGGACTGTTCATTCTTCTTTATAGAATAAATAAATACATAGAAAAAGAAAAATCTTTTTTTTTTTAACTGAGTAGGGAAAAAGTGTTTGGGAGAGATTAAGCTTGGCAATGTCCCAAGTGGTTGTATTTTCTATAGCACTGTGGTATCTCACATGATATATTCTAGGCTATTTTATTACTTATACTAAAAAGCTAGCTGTTGTTCCTTAGGCCTTAGCATCTTCTCTTTAGCTCCTTTCTTCCATGCTATGCTGCTGTAAACCAAGAGCAGAGCTGGAATGGACAGCCTCTACCCCACTGACCCGGAATATACTATGGGATACTCCTTATCATTGTTCAATCATTTTTTCAGCCGTATCTGACTCTTTGTTACTTCGTTTGGGGTTTTCTTGGCAAAGATACTGGAATGGTTTGCCATTTCCTTGTCCAGCTCATTTTACAGATAAGGAACTGAGGCAAACAAGGTGAAGTGGCATAGAGTTAACAGATATCTGAGGCCAGGTTTGAACCCAGGAAGATGAGTCTTCCTGACTTTAGGTCCAACACTCTATCCACTGCAACACTAAGCCGCCCTATATTCCCTATGCTGATGACTATTTACTCCTCCTATCCCCTACTCCTGCCAATCTATTCCTTCACATTCACTGAGTATTGTGAAAAATATTCTGCGAATCAAAAGATCTAGGCTCAAGACTTGGCTCAGCTGTTTGACCTCCAGTCAGCCATTTCCTCTGTAGAAATCAAAAGGTTTGAACTAGCTAAAGCCTTTTTTGTGGATATCTTTATCAGTCTGGTGCTTCCTATATACTCTTCTCAGGGTAAAAATTTTAATTCAAAAAATGAAATACATGAGGTTACAAAGAAACCAGTTATATTGAAATATACATTCTCTATCTATCTTGACATAGGTAGCTATATCTATATCTATCTATCTAAATGTCACATACATCTGTATCTGTCTTGATTTATCTATATAGAGTCTTATATGCAGTCATGGATGATACAGATATAAATGCAATATAGATACAGTTATAGATACCGATAAAGATTTCTTTTTCATATAATTATATCTGTCTCAATATATCTATACAGAGTCCAAAATGTAGCTATAAATATTGATATTGATACTGATATAGATAGATGATCTATAGTCCAGGTTAAGAATCTCTTGACTGAATGATCTTTTTGGCTGAGATTTAAAATTGGGTCTTCTGACTATAAAATCTCAAATTCTTTCCACTTTCTCATACTTTCTCACAAATGCACTCCAGACTCCATGGCTGGTCCTCTATGCACTATATCATACTGATTTTTCTGCTTATAAAGCAATGAACAAAATAGAAATTACTAAGGCTAGAAAACATAAGGGATATGTTTGATAACTAAAAACTTCATCTCTGAAGTCATGTCCATATTATCAAAGCAAAGTGACATTTAATTAGACCTTTCGTGTTGCCATGTCTCATTATTTAGGCTAAAATTTTCAACTTTGCTTACGTCTCCTAGTTTGGCTGTGTAAATAACCCCAAACTTATAGGATCATTGCAGAGAGCTATGCTTCATTCTAACTGACTAAAGCCAACCTAAAACGACACCATATTAACCCTTTTGTCACACACACAGGCCAGATACCACAGAAAAGTGGCACTGACATGCTTGAGAGAGGAGCTAATTCTGTATGAGGGAGAAAGATCAAATCTATGAAAGATCCCATTGCTCTAGAGGACAAGTCTGATTGGCAAACCCCCATGGAACCAGTCACGGCTTCTGCTGCTGTTTACCTTCCCTATGCCTCAGTATCCTCTCTCCCACCAAATTCAGCAGCTTCTGGAAACCTGGAGTCAATTGTGACAAGGGCAGAAGCCAAGAAGAAAAACAACAGCAAAAATATGATAATGGCAGTCTGAACAGTGCCAGTTCTTCAATTCCATTCAATTATCTGTACTTTTTCTCCTGATTTCCATGACTTCAGGATGTTATTTATCAAGTGTTCTATAATTAATCAGGCGCTGAGCTTGACTGTGCTAATGAGACTCTACTTAACATACCACTGGAACTATTTTTCCACCCGCAGAACCAACTTCCACTACTGTAACACCTACAGACTCTCCTTTTCTTTCTCACAGTGGCCTTGGGGCTTTCAAATTGATAACTTCCCAAGACAATCTCAAGGACAAATTAACAGTGAGGTGAAAGCCAGCTCTGCACTAGTTAACCAACCAGCTCATTACTACCCACATATACACTGAAAGATGCTCTATTCAGAGTCAGTGACTCAGTCACTTCTAGAATTTGTCTCAGTAATACTTCCTCTAAATTCTTCTCATTGTAAACCACATCTCTTGTTTAACTTTGCTCACTTCCATTCACACATTTTTTTTTCCTGCAACTCTCATTTCCATTTATCTTTTTTTAGTCCCTAACTCCTTGCCAACATCTTACATTCCAGCTAAATGCCCATTATTACAGATGTGTCATTATTTGGTATTTTTTTTTTGCTGCTACCTAATTTCATCATTTCATGCGTTGTCAACCACAAAGTTATACATACATACATGCATGTATGTATACACACACATATACACACATACATATATGTATACATACATACATACATGTGTTCATATGTACGTATGTGTATATATGTATATATATCAGCTAATATCAGTATCAATGTAGGTCAAGCACTTCATTAATATGAATTTATTAAATACCTCCTATGTATCAGGCATGGTTCTAGATACTGGGGATAGAAATACAAAGACTGAAGGAGAAGTTATTTTTCCCCTCAAAAAACCATTCCCTATATGTCTTTCTTTCTCTTTTCTATCCTAGAAGATGAGTGAATTTTCTGGATAATTAACAGTCAACTTTTTAAGACCTTTTTCTGATTTCTTCACCTTTCATTATTGGCAAAGCTTTCATTACTGGGAATCTCAAATCTTTTATAAAGACCTTAGAGGATAATTTTCATTTGTTGCTGTGGCCAAAAATTCATCACTCTGCAGTTAGTCTTTTTTATATTATTTTATTGTTTATTTGTTATAATAAATGTTATTTATAATCACCATTAAAATAAAGTATTAATAATCATTAATGATAATAATTTGTTTTTAACATTATTTTTTAAAATTTGAGCTCCTCTATTTTCCCCTATCTACTGAGAAGGTATGCAATATAATATCAATTATACATGTGAAGTCATACAAAACATTTGTATATCAACCATTTGCCAAAAAAAGGAAGAAAAATAAAGAAAATGAAAAACATATGCTTTGATCTGCACTCAGAGTTCATCTGTTCTCCCTCTGGAGATGGATAGCTCTTTTCATTAAGAGCCCTTGGGATTGTCTTGGATCATTGTATTGATTAGAGCTGTAGCTATATTTCTTATGATGAGTCTCACTGAACTTACCTGGGCTGATCCTCAAATGCTAGATACACATTTCATGGTTCATCCTGAACTCGAAGTCTTTCAAGATCCATAAGACCTTTCATAGACTTCACCCTACTAGTAAACCTTGGCATACTCATCAGGGTCACCTCCTTGTCATGAGAAAGTCAAGAGTAGAATTTTAAAGGGAAATGTGACTAATGACATTTTTAGTTAAACCTATATAGCTAAGTTTTTAAAGTACTTTTATGCATAATAACTCATTTGATGCTCACATCAATGTAATAGGCAGCACAATTAGTTACATTTTGAAAAGTTTATTTTTCTATGAACTTAATAATCAACAGACACTAAAATTTCAGAGTTCAAAAAAGAATGAAAAAATGAAGATTGTATATGATAGCATGAACTTGCTATGTGTTGTCTTCAAGTGCATATTAAATTATTACAGTAGTAAAAAAAAAGGTCCAATTTACACCCCCTTTGAAATTCTTTTAATTTCAATTTTATTGAGCATTTTTAATATTTTATGTGTGTCTTTTTTGCATACTTATAATAGATAATATAATTAGATAATAGGTAATACATTTTTAGTCCCATTTTACAGAGAACCAAGAGTTCCATCTTATACAAGAGATATCAGAGCATATTCTAGCCTGAGGAATACACATAGAAAGAGAAAATAGTTTAAAATGTGGTTTTTGCCCTCAAGGAGCTCGCAGTCTAAGTGGAAATATAAAATTAACATGCAGAGTGGACAATTTGAGAAAACCATTTGAGAATATAATTGAGTGCTAAATTATGTGATACAAATTATTAGCACCATAGGAATTCTGAGAAGCAATGGACAATTTTTTATTAAACGAGGTAGGAAGGCTTAGTGGATCATTCTGGATTTTCCTTATCTGTGAGAAATAGATTTGAATACAGCATCAGACACTACCTGTTTGATCCTGGGCAAGTCACTTAAAGTCTCATCCTCAGTTTTTTCATCTGCAAAATAGGGATAGTAATAGCACCTACAAATAGGATTTCTGTGAGGATCAAATGAGATAATTTATGTAAAACACTTTGTAAATATTTAAAGAGTTACTTTGATGATGACGATCAAGGTGAAAAGATAAGCATTAATAAAAAGTTATGTCCTGGCAGAAAAAGAAATTCATTAAAATTTAAATGGCAACAAAATACAAACAGTTTTCCCTTTACATAAGGGGACCTTTCTGCAGACCTCTACTTAGAGGAGGAACATTCATGAGAGGTAGATGGGAGGGTGGAGGAGGTGAGAGGAAAAATGCAAGGGGGCAGACACATGGGAGACCTGACATAAACAAGGACAGGAGAGGACAGGCAAAGCACAGGGCCTGGGACAGAAACATGATATTCGGAGGGTTGATGGATGGAAGACAAACACATGGAGGCTGGACACGCAGGTGGGTAGGAGAAGCTGGGCAGCACTGGAGCTCTGAAGCCAAGTCTCAGATCTGAGGACAGTGGTGGAGGTGTCTGTGAGCAACATTCTTCTATTTTCATTGGAAAGGTGTTTTTTTAAAGGGTTTTTTTTTTGTGCATGTGTTTTTGGTTTTGGTGGGATGGTGTGGGAGTCTGGGGAGTCACAAGCTGAGGGACGTGTGTGTGTGTGTGTGTGTGTGTGTGTGTGTGTGTGTGTGTGAGAGAGAGAGAGAGAGAGAGAGACAGAGAGAGAGAGAGAGAGAGAGAGAGAGAGAGAGAAATAATACTGTGCAGTAGAGTTAATATAGGTGTTTTTTATTTTTATTTTATTTTTTGGAATGTGGATATCTTTCAGAATTCTTTACATAAATTTGAAATTGAATAATGCAAATTCACATAAAGTGAGAGCTGTCTGAAGTTAAATAATAAAAGTCAACAAATATGATAAGGGGTGTCACATGGCACGGTACAAATAATGGCCAAATGAGTGATATATACAAGTAGAAATAGTTTGTTGAGTGGTCTGGGGTGATCTAAGAAGTATTATTGGAGAAGGGAGGGCTTCTACTGAACCCTGAAGAGTGGTTAGATAAAGATGAGAGGAGATTGTGGAGAAATTGACAATAGAAAAGAAGGAATGATTTTAAGAGAGCTTGTAAAAGAGCATCAACAGGAATTGATGACTGATAATATATGAGGAGTGAAGAACAGGGAGGAATCAAAACAACTAAGATTTCAGGTTGGAGTGACAAGGAGAATGACAATACCATTAACAGAATAAGAAAGTGAGGAGGGAGAAATCAGTGGGGGGAGGGGAAGGAGAAGGGGAGGGGGATGGGAGAGTGGGAGAAGAATTAATGAATTCCATTTTACAGTTTGACATGACAATAGAACATTCAAGTGGAATTTTCTAGCAGGCAGCAAGACTAAAACCTTGGGAGAGAGTTCAGGATAAAACGAGACAATACCTGTAATGCAGGGTGCAAAACTGGTAGCTGTTGTTATTATTACTGTTGTCATTATCATTTATCGTTATCAATCAGAGGCATCCACATTGAATTAATAATTGAATTATTTTTAGAAAAGTTAATCACTGAGCAAAAAAAGTATAAAGAAACAACACATGGCCAAGGACTCAAGGTTAGACAATGGCTGCCTCTAAGAGTCAGCAGAAGAACTAGAGAAAGCAAACAACACAAAACTCTAAGAATGAATTTTCAAGAATTAGTGGATTGTAAAATTCTGTATGATAGCCAAAGAAAATGAAAAATGACAAAAGTGTAATGGATTTGGCAATTTAGAGGTGACTATGAACAATATCTATCTATTTATTTATATCTACATATGTGTGTATGTATCTGTATTTATATGTATTTATACGTACATGCATATAAATACAAACACATATATACACATATATACATTATACATATACATATATACATTATATATACATATAAATAATCTCACTTGAGATTGTAAAGTAGGTGTTATTCAAGTATTATTTCCTCATTTTTCAAATGATGAATTTGTAATTCAAGAAGTTGTGTCTTATCCATGATCCCACAGTTAGAAAATGCCAGAGATGGGATTCAAACCCAGGTCTTTTTTATTTCTAATGCAGAGCTCGGTATATCACACCTTACTGCCTCTCATGACTACAGCTATGATTCAGAGTGCAAGTTAGTGAAGAGCACTATGGTTATAACATTCACAAGACAAGAGGACCATTACCCAGACTATAAAAATGACTATTTGTTATTACCAGCTTTTGCTCAAGAGGATGGAGTGCACTGGTTGAGCCGGGCAGGGAAGCAAGCAGCCCCATTTGTGCTACCTGCCAAATAATCTGTCTCTAACAGGTACTTGGTCTTTCCCAGAATAAACACTGCTTTCCCTTTCAAAATTAAAAACGTGTATATATATATATATATATATATGTTTTGGGGGTTGGGAAGTAAAAGATAAAGGAAATAAAAAAGAGAAAGAAAATAAATATGAATAAAAGAAAATTAAGATGGATGAAATAATGCAGCAGATAGAGAGAGCAATTGCATAAAGAGCTCAGATCATTTTTTGCCTCCTAGATCTTAGAAATCAGAAAATAATTGTGCAATGAGTATACCAGCGACAGCACATTTGCTAGGGAATTCCAAGTATTCCTCTTCAGCTCAGGACACAGGATGATTACAAGAACTCAAGCCTAAGAGGCAGCATCACTTTCCCCTTCCAGGTGCTTCACTCTGCATTATTTCTCCCTCCCCACGGGCTCTCTGGAGTTGAGACACTGATAATAATATCCTATGATTTTTGTTCCATCATGGAGAGAGTCAAGCAAAAGCAGCAACAGAATGAAGCCTTTGGGGCCTCAGGTGTAAGGAGTATTATCCAAAACAGAGCTAATTATTTCATGGATTAAGGCCACTCACTGGTCTTCATAGTACCAGATGGAAGGTGATTCATCAGTGCCCTGTTTTGGGGTGGGGCGTTGTGTCATGAACAGCTGTCTACTACAAGTAAGAGTATGTTATAATTCCATTTGGTCTTGAGAGTGTGGTCTCTGCACAGCTCTGATTTGGAAAACCTGAGTTGCACTTGAAAACACAGGAAGACAAGCCAAATATTCAGGCCATGTGAGACCAAAAGAAAAAATAGTTGGTAGTTTGGCAATGGACAGCTCAGAGTAATGAGATGGGAATAAGATACGGAGCCTTAAATCTCTTGGATAGTAGTTGGAATCTGAAGCTGACTGGCAAAGAACTAAAGTGATGGTAATATTATGTAATAATATTCTAGTAATTGTTATTCAATGGTGAAATGGCAAAGAGATGCAATTCATTTTGGGCATCTTCCCATTATTCCTTCCCATCACTCATCACCATTTTCACGCATCCCTTCAATCTTCCTTATTCACATCCATTAGCTACCAGCTTTTCTGTATATAGAAGCACTCAAAACTCCTAAACCCATATTCCTCTACCCTGGTGAGGTATGAGCATCTAGTGTTTCCATCGGGATCTTGAATCCACAGCAGGCAACTCATATGCTTTGTTTTGTTTTTGTTTTTCTTTTTGTTTCGATTTAGCATAGGTCAATAGTTGAGTGTCCTCCAGGACAGAAAGAAAGTGCTTGTCAACAAAGCCTTTGATACTGTTAAACGATTTATCATCAGAAACCAGAAACGCTTATTGTTTTATCAATGGAAATGAAAGTGCGTCTGAATTGCTGCTGCACCCTGAGGACCACTGGGCCTTTCTGCCAACCCTGCAGCTAAACTATCCTACGTGTGCTGTTTCTCTTAGTAGAATGTGAGCATCTTGAGAGCAGGAACTGCCCTGCTTTTCTATTTGTACCCCCAGCACTTAGAACAGTGCTTTGCATCAATCCAACAGCATTTTATCAAGCCTATATTGTGTGTCAGGCACTGCACTAGGAGCTGGGGATACAAATAAATGAAAAAATACCCATTCATTCATACAACAAATTTAGTTACTTTCATTACTCATTTCCCTACTTCCCCTGAGTGACATCTGTCTTATTTTTCTTCATTCAATGCTCTTCACCCTTTTCCTCTCTACTCTAATGCATTGCTGCATCTCCTCTTTACCCAATATAGGGACAGCAGTTTCCTTAGAGGCTCTGAACTCATCACAACTTTTCAACAGCCCTAACAAGGAGAAAGAAGGGATGTCTGAATATGACAAATGGAATTAGCTCTCTGTTATTCAGGGTTTCAGCTGAAGCAAGTGCTGATATTTACAGTACACCTTGTAAAACGCCAAACATCTCCATAAACCCCATGGGGGTCCTCTATAACCAGGAGAAAATGTCACATCGGAGGTAGGTAATTAATCTCCCTTCATGCCATTTATCACCTTTCTAGGCAGCCCCCTCCAAGAACTGTTAGGTAAGCTGCCATTTACTATTAGCATTTGTCACTGATTCCATGACCTGTCACTATGTGCTTGGGTCCTGATACAAACCCATATGTAAGGCCACAAAGCTATGATTCAGAGAGTTCGAAAATTGGAAGATGGAGGTTCTTGAATTCCATGCACTGCTGGTCATTGTGCGCAAATTCTTTCCCCACTGGAATTAGCCATTTAATTCTTGGAAAGGAATATAAAACTTGAAGAACTGCTACAATAACCACTGAGCTTTTGCCTTAGTTTAATGGTAAATATAACATTTATTTCAAGACTAAGCAATCCAAGTTGCAGATATTAAAGTTTCCAAACATGAAGTCAGAGGTTTTCCTACCTAGGCCAAATGGTGCTCTGTAAAACAATAACCACAGGCAGAAAAGAGGCCCTCATTCATCTAGTCAAATTCCAGTTCCAGCCCTATCATCTCAGGGCTTTTCTCTCTAAAAGTCAAAACCTCAGAGTAATTGGAAGTTCTGATTTTTTTTTGTTTTTGCCAGTCTGTGCTTGGTCTTTTCTCTGATATGCCCAGGGTCTCCTGGATCAGGCATGAGCAAAACTTTCTTCTCTTTTGGTTTACCCAAACTAGAAGTAGTAGTTTTTTGCTTTTTGTTTTATTTTAAAAAAATAATTTTATTAGCAACTAAGGAGAAAAGATAAAATAGCTTATACAGGCTATGGAACTTTATTCTAAGATTCTAAATCCAGCCACATGTAGTCAGTCCAAATTCTTAAGGTTAATACACCGTTCCTATCTGATTAGCATCTAGGTCTGGCCTTTTTACAGGGCTAGCCTCCATGATTCCTTATGAGCTTGGACTTGACTGTGACTGTCCTTGCCAACCTCCAAAATCCGAATCCAACTTCTTTTTTCTTTTATAATTCCAAGTTGCTGCTCCTTTTATTTTTCCTTCCACCAAATTCTGGCATCAGGATGCTGCTTCTGGGTGCCACTAATCCACACCCCGCTGGCAGAATTGGACAAGTCTAATATCAACTGGACAAAATTAAATATTTCACTCTATTCTGTGCCCAGGTACTAAGCACAGTATAATGGAAATATTGTTGGATTTATGGTCAGAGGGCCTAGGATCAAATCCCAGTGGAACCTTCATTGTCACTTCATTTTTCTGGGCCTCAATTTCCCCATCAGTAAAATGAGAGGCTGAATTAGAAAAGGATGAAGAAGCCCCTTCAGATCTCAATCTATAATACTGTGATCTCCATCCATTCCTCTGTGCTGTTATCATATCACCTAAATCTTGAAAAAGGTAGGGTACCATTCTTCTCTGATCTTTTAAAATACCTCAGTTAAGTTAATAGTAACATAAAATTCCCACTAATGATAAGGACAGGGTCTTTGTTATATGCTGTTAGGCTGGGCCTCAACACCAGTGTAAGTTGTTATTCAACTCTTTGTGACCCCATTTGGGGGTTTTTTGGCAAAGATATTAGAGTGGCTTGCCATTTCCTTCTCCAGCTCATTGCATAGACTAGGAAACTAAAGCAAACAGGGTTAAGTGACTTGCCCGTGGTCACACAGCCAATAAGTATCTGAGGCCAGATTTGAACTCAAGAAGATGAGTCTTCCTGACTCCAGGTCCAGCACCCTATCTACCACATTACCTAGCTACCAGCACACACCCACGCACACCCACACACACAGAGTTATTTAGTTTGGTACAATGCATGTGTATGCACTTATACACATACATATACATATATACATATACATATATTATATATATACATATATATATACACGGAGAGTTAGTTAGTTTGATACAATGCTTGTGGATAACCACTGAACATAGAACTTAGTGTCTTGAACACACAAATTCAGTTGACTAGAGCCATGCCAGCTGTGTGCTTGGTCCCCGTTTAACCTTTCTCAGTATCAGACCCTTCAACTTCATTTCTTCAGGATACTTCCTGGATCTCTCATGTTAGAAACCTTGCACTTCGGTGTCCACTCACCCCTGATTTGAATCTCCTCAGCATGACTAGGCCTCCAGAAAGAACCTCTCCCCTTGGTGATACCTGTTGGAGACATCTGAGACACCCTGTCACAGCACCATGTGTACTAATATGAAGAAAACCTCAAGCAGTTTTGTTTGGGAAATTTTAGTGGAAATATTATTGAAAATTGTTTAATAATATTTTTAAAAGTCTTAAAACCCACACTTAGTCTGGGTTTGCTCCTTGCCTGCATCTCACGGTTTCTGTTACTTTTGGTTGCCTTCCTGACTTTTATTTTTCCATTTGATAGGTGGTGACCCAGTGATATACTTGTAGCATGGGACCAGACATCTATGTGCCCCATGCTTCTGAACACATCAGTGCTGGGCCCACACAGCTGTCAGAGCTGAGCCACATGTTTGTGTCTGAACCCATCCCGCACCCCTGCCCTATCAATCCACAGAAAAATAAATTCAATGTTGACAGCCTGCCAAGTGCATTTCTTAAGCTGTATAAGCCACTATATTTTGACACTATTGATTGGTAAATATGAAGCCCGAACTACACATTGGAAATGGCACTTAGATTCAGAAAACCTGGGTTCAGTTACAGTAACATACTATAATAGTTCTGGGACTATGAGCAAGTCACTCAAGGGCCCAAGACCTCAGTCTCCTCATATGTAAAACAAAGATAATCATTCCTGTCCTATCAACCTCACAGGGCTGTTGTGAGAGGTCAGCTAAGACAAACAGAAGAGAGCTTAATAACCAATAAAAATGTTATACAAATGCAAAACTATCAATATTACTTCGACAACAGTGTTACTGTTGAAAGCTACTTGTTACTGCAGCTAGACTGGAAAGGAGTGTTACCGATGAGTATCATGGAATATTAGAACTGAATGGGACTTCAGTGATTACCTAGTCTAACTTCCTTTCTTTACAGAGGAGGTAAGAGAACTCCAGGGCTGCTAACGTTCACTCAAATAGTTGGTGATAGAGACAGGTTCACTATGAAGACCTTATAGATGATTCTGTCTGTCATCGCCACCTGGGTACCCACACTTGGCCTGTAATATTCTTACTTGAACAGAAATCAAAACCATCCAAGAAAGGGGGCAAAAAATAGAAAGCATCGTTCCCCAAAGTAAAATATTTACTTTTCCCTGGAGCATTGGAGCTCCTATATGAGATGTGTTATGTGCATGAAGAAGTATTTTTTACAGAAAGAAAATATAAACATACTATGCATCACTGCTTCCTTTAATCGTCTCGACAGTGGCGATCAATGCCTTTAACAGAGATTTGTGGAAACCACAAAGAGTCAAACGTTGCTCCTATGGAGATAAATGCCCCTGCAGCTCTCCAGCCCTAGCTCACCACTAAATGCCTCCTTGGAGGATGCTTTATTTTATCCCCATGTTATTACTGGAATGGGGCAGTGGTTCAGTCCTGACTCAGGGAACAGTCCAAGGTACTATGTCAAGACATTGGTTTTATGACCCATGTGACAGATGGTTCACTCTTGAAGCATTCTCCTTATTCTTTTCTATCCCAGCCCTTGTGGTTATAGGCCCAATTAGTTTGTGATATCTCCTAAGGATCCAGCCCACTGTGACACAATGGGAAATTCTTTAATTAAAAAAAAAATTAAAATTTGATAATTTGATTTGAGTTGTACTCTCTGCACAAATTAATGATTGCACTTTCTTTGACTGACCCAGTTCACCTAACTTTATCATAATGATCTTACCACTGTCAACAAGGTTGCTTCCTAGTGACATTGTGTTCCTATTGAACACTGAACTAAATCTTACTAAATCTAACTATTAAAAAGAATCAAAAGAATGGAAATTCCTCTTTTCAAAGAGCATGCTGTCTGTTAAATATTCTATTTAATTGTTTGTGGTCAGTTGAGAGCATTCAAGTAGAAGTGAAGTCTACTCAAGGCAAAGATAAAGACCAGGCTAAAACTGGGTCAATTGATATAGAAGGGAGCTAAAAGAAGACAATTCTTTTGACAGTCAAAACAATTCTCCAGTTACTGTTTTGATTGAAAGAGTCAAGGATTTCCTGGGTTGCAAAGAAGAAATGCTAATCCTCTATTATATTATTCTATGATTTTAGGGAAGCATAATAAAAAAAAAGGAATCAGGATACCTGTTTTAGTCCTGCTTCTTTCACCAATATTTCTAACACAACTCCAACTCTGCCACAGCAAACCTTAGACCAGTCACAACTTCAGTTTCAATATTTGAGCAATTACAATGCCTACTTTCCTTCAGAGCTCACCTTAAACACATCACATTCAAAATGAGACCTTATTTGATCTTCTCAGTTTCTGAGAAAGCACTGAGGTGCTTCCTTTCAAAACACTGCCTTACATTTATTTTGTTATATACTCATTGATGACCACATGGTCTTCCCCAAAAGAATATAAGCTCCTTAAAGGCAGGTACCATTTTAATTTTGCATTGGCATCCCAAACACTTAGCATAGTTTGAGATCATGCTAGTCACTTAATAAATTCTTGATCATTGATTAAATTGGACTAGATAATTTCTAATAGTTAAATAGTTTTGTGTCTCTCTATGATTAGCCATTCTTAACCAAGGAAGGGAAAAATTATATTCCACTACTCTGGAAGGGGGATACTTTCTGCCAATTTCCTTGGACCCAGCCTTTGATCAAGTGGTAGGTCAGCATTATGTCACACAACTTTACTTTCACAAATCTTGCCAAGCACCTAAACCTGTTTTTATGCCACTTCTCTCCTACAAAACATTTTACGTTTCTGTGGAAATCCTTGAGCAGACAAATAATGTGCAAATGTCTTAGTTTCATGGGCAGAATGGTGTGAATTTTTCAGTGTTTCAGAATGTTAGCTATTTTCTAAGGAGGACCATATCCTCTGTTTTCATCAATCATTAACTCCCAAAGGGAAAATCATCTTTCGTAGGTAGTACCAACAGCAGGATTGGGGCAGGGAGGCAGTTACAAAGATTCATAATGATATCATTAATATTAATGGCAACAATAATGAATAAATCCACTACTAGAAAATAAGAAGGCTGTCCAAGTTTTACAACCCTAGTAAACATTTCTCTATTCATATGTTGTGAATTATTTTTCTTTTCTTTGTGGGAAGAAGGTTTGAATCACATATGTACTTTTATAGCTTCCCATAGGCATCAGAAAGTGGATAGATCACTCTTGTTTTTCTTTCCATTTTGCCTAATGCAGAGAAGACTGTGTATAGGTATATATTTACATATACTTTCTTCACAGGAGATTTGAGTCTATTTCCTATATAATTTAGGCCAAAAGTAGCTTTAGATTCAATAAACATTTAAATCCAAAGACAAGACATTAACTAGAGGGTAAAGACCACTGAAAATAAAATTGTCAGAATGGTTAGTTATTGATGAGTAAAATTGTTTTCTTCAGTAAACACTCCAATAAGGGTGTCATGAAACTGACCGTAAGACATCCGACAGGAGACAAGGGTTGTCTCAGTCAGTGGAACTACGAGTACTCAATTTCCTTGATATATAGTTTTTTTTGATGAGTTACAAATCTCCATCAATTGATGGGGTTTTCACACCAGAAATTCACTACACTGATTAAATCATGATTCCATAACCTTTTCTTCAGTCTCCTGTTTTAAAAAGTCCATGTTGTATTTATAGGATTTCATAAGGTGTGGAATGACACACTATTTTATATTATAGGGAATTAGGGCATTCAGGGGGTAGGGAAATACTGCCCTGATATCCTGTTAATACCTTATCAGGTTGACTCAACTGAGAGGCATGGGAAAAAGATGAGGTGCTTGCACAGTCAAAGATGAGGAAGATAATTCAGTAAGTCCAGGGCACACCATACAATTAAGTTAGTGCTTCTTCTTTTCTTGGTTCCCTTACTGAGGCATTGATTCATCCCAGGCAATTTGTAAGCTAAATATCTACGTATTCCTAAATTTCTAGATAATTCAATTATTTTGTAATGGTTGATGACTGGTATTTCCCCATCAACTTTATGGTTGGAATGAAAAATAAACTCTTTCCTGGAACTTTTGAAAGCACTTCTTACCACAAAGGATGCACACACGGGCATTGCTACTTTGTTTAATGGGTAAGAGGCAAACCCAATGCCTCAGCCTGCCACCATATAAATTGGTTGTCTTGGAATTACACTTTGGTGCCTGATAATGGATAGATTTCAGTGACTACCTTCAAGGAGTATTGGTTATCTGCGACTATTGGGAAGGGGCCTGGTGATAGAAACCATCTCAATTTTTTTTTTTGCCTACAAGAGTAAGCCAACATTCTTGTTGAGATCTTTATGTCTCTTTCTTTCCTTCAAGATCTTGGGAAAGTGAGAAAATTAAAAAAGAGCTAGATACTGTGTGTATATGGGCATGCTAGGGGTGAGTTGTATGTGAATAGTCTTTCCCAATAAGAATATGTTAATGATTTTCCTGAGGTATAGAGACATAGGAATTCTGTGCACTTGCTCAGAGGGCCTAAGAAAAGAATTCCTGAAAGCAGACTCTCCCAAACTAAGCAGCATCTAGGGTAATAGAGATTTCTAGAGAAAATATATAATCAATCAATCAATTAACATTGATAATTGATAATTAACATATAAGCGTTTATAAAGTACATACTATGTGTCAGGATCCCCATGACTTAGCACAGGGTCTGGTACACAGTAATAACTTAAGACATGCTTGTTGGCTGGCTGGCTACTGAGTATTGGAGATACAATGACAACTCTTGAAACAATGCTAAATGCCAGTGACCTCTAGGTAAGGTGAGGATAGAAGTCATTCAAGGCAATGGGGAAAGGCATAACAAAGGCACAGAGACAAGAAATGGAGTGCTCTTTGTGAGAAACAAACAGAAAGCCAGTTTGGCTAGACTAAAGGGTTCAGGAAAGGTAATAATGTATAACAAAGCTAGAAGGATAAATTAGGGCTGTGGTATGAAGGTCAAACAGATATTATATTTTATGCTAACACAATAGGTAGCCAAAGGGTAAGGGATACATGGTCACATATATGCTCAATGAAAACAGTTTTGTCAGCACAGTGGAGTGTAGATTGGAGTGGGGAGAAATTTGAAGTAGGAAAAATAATTAAGGCCATTTCAG
Organism: Phascolarctos cinereus; assembly: GCF_003287225.1. Taxonomy (NCBI): domain Eukaryota; kingdom Metazoa; phylum Chordata; class Mammalia; order Diprotodontia; family Phascolarctidae; genus Phascolarctos; species Phascolarctos cinereus. Next base: position 108,879,395 of record NW_027556098.1, read on the forward strand.
TAGTATAGATGAGAGGTGATAAAAGCCTAAACTAAAGTGATGGTTGTGATCTGTGAGAAAGGAACTTAAGAGACACTGTGGATGTAAAAATGTCAAGATTTGGCAACTGACTGTATATGAGGTAAGGGAGAGTGGGGAATTGAAGATAATACTGACTTTATGAATCTGTGAGATGAGAAGATTGTTGACACATTGAAAGAAATACAGAATATAAGTTACGTGTGTTCACACACCTGGCCCCAGAGAGCATTACATGGATAATGTCAATGTCATCACTAAACACCTGTCCCCTATTTAGAGGATTTCCTAGGCAGTATCAATCTACTAGCTAACATTTTTAGCCAGAAAAGGGAGAATAAATGGTCAGTGCCAACCTTATGAGTTGCCTCCAGAGAATAGTAGCTCTAAGTTCAGATACCTGGTCTTCTAGGAGAAGGAAGAGAATTCTTCAGAAGAATGCCTCTTTGAGAGAGAGAAAAAATTTTTCCACTTGAAGCTGTAAGGACTCAGTCCTTAACAATAGGGTTGTACTTTTCTCCATCATTACTATAAATTATTCTTAGAGAACAGGTCCGACATGAAAGGTATTCTCTGTCCAGCAGTGGTAAAGTGGTTTTACTTCTCTTGAGGGGTTCAGAACATAAGGTGGTACAAATCTTGGTTAACCTGTGTAGGCAAAGGTGTTGTGAGGCTCAGATGGGACAACGGAGGTATTTTGCAAACCTTGAAGCATTATATAATGTGAGATTGTTGCTGTTTTTTTTTTAATCCTATACTCACTTTTCCTCCAATCTGGTGATGGCTTCATTTCCTGAGCTTGCACTCCTGCTCAAGCAAAGTCTATAGAACAATACAGAATGGTGCTGATAAAGGTTTAACAACCAGACTCTCTGCGCCCTCCAAAAAAATTGTACGTCCACACACACTTTTCAATTTATTCTGCATTATTAATACATTCTTAAGTCTAGGCAATCAGGAAAGCAATAAATCAAGCTCTGATTTATGGCAATTACCGATTTCTGAAGTATAAATGCTCACACTGAACATTCAAAAATGGGTTCTCACCATTGGCTATAACTGGCCCCAGCCTACCCCTATATGTAAGGGCCTGAAGGAGAGGAGACTTTCAATAGCATATCAAATTATTGCCTTGTAGACAAACTCACATTCAGTTTGCTCCTGAGGAGAATCAAAATCATGCATTGGTGATGAGTGAGAAGGACATTATGACCCTGGTAGAAAGATGGGCCCCTGCTAGATCACTGCCTTGTTGTAGCGTAGGGGCTTGCACGGCTCAAAGAAACCATGGGCTATGGCATAGAGGGTTACCCAAGATGAACAGGTCACAATGGAGAGTTCTGACAAAAGGTAATCCACTGGAGAAGGCAATGGCAAATCCCTCCAGTATCTTTGACAAGAAAACTCTGTAGCAGCATTAAAATGCTAAAACATGTGACCTCAGAAAATGAACCCCTCAGGTCAGAAGGTGTACAGCATGTTAGGTGGAAGATGAAGGGCCTGGCGTGTCTGATCCACAGGGTCAAGAAGGGTAGGACACTACTGAATAACAACAGCACCACAAAGAAAGCTAGGACTCCAAGGAGATGGGTGAGAATTGTGGTAATTGTTTATTGTGGGCCTTTTATTTGTTTAATCCATTTGTTCTGGAAATCTAATACGTTCTTTGTGCCCTCTGAGGTGAAAAAAGGCTATCTTCTCACATAGTTATAAACTCACATATGTATGGGTATACAAATTTATACATATATACAGATGCATGTATATTTGCCTACATGTATGTCTACATGTATGTACATATACATACAATATGCATATATACACAAAAAACATGCATATATGTATATATAAGGTGAATAATCATATCTATGTCTACTTAGCTAGCTACACCTTCAGGGCATACAAAGGAGCTGAAAGCAATCATTTGCTGAAACCTAGACGCCAGCTAGTCATAAGATATATTCAGGCATTTCCCAGAGTAAACTCTGAGTTGAAGCAACAAGTCAAAACAAATAATCCCCTTTCGGTCTTTGTGAGCCCAGAGCTTGGAGGGGCCTTGGACCTTAGTTACATATCATTACATATCCACATGATATACAAATCCTTCTGTTGCAAGGTCAGAACAGAACAGCTAATAAGGGTCTAATCAATGCTTAGTAAGGGCTGTGTCACATTTATTTTTCAGTGCCATGCTTACTTTTGTAACTATCATGTGGGCATACTAATATTCTTAGTCTTCTTACAATCCATTATAAACCTAAGATCTTTATTTCTTCTTCTTCAATCCAACACACATAAAAATGCTTGGGCCTTATCTTTTATTCCCATACTATGGTATTCTCCCCAGGTATACTATTATTCATTTATCCACATTAAATTGTCCTTTTTGTTTCTGACAACTATCCACATATCAAAGGGCACTTAGAATTTTAATCCTCTCCTCCAAAGTACAGCACACCTAAACATTATAGTGCTTTCTTCTTCATTCTCACCTTTCTCATTTTTTAGAATATTACATTAAATAAATGTGTTTTCTTAGTGCTTAGAACCTTATTCAAAAATGTGATAAAGGCATTTTGAGTATAAACCTTAAACATCAAGAAAAAAGCCAGAATCATTTGAACTTAAATGGCCTTTTTCACTCTTTTTGAAGAAAATTTTAAAATGAATACCTAGAATGTTCTATACTATCTTTGAAAGAAGCAATTTAATCAAAAATCAGAGTGCTTCTAGTTAATTTAATTCCCTCCAGATTCACATTCCTTCCAAATTGCATACTTCAAAACTACAGAGCCTAAGAACTTTAGATGCCCTCTGAGAATGCCTGAAGGGGGGGGGGATAGGGAGGGAGGAAAGGTCCATGAAAGAAAATGAAAGTAAAAGCTAATTTAGTGGATGGAGAAGGGAAAATGGAGAGGAAGTTTCAATTAATCTGTGATTGATTTAACACTTAAGAACAATTGTTAGGAAAAAAGCAATATTAGCATTGAATTAATTATTTAGAAGCAATTGAAGTGACTGTATACCATGATGTGTCAACCCTATAGCTAAGATCAGCAATACATTGAAATTCATCGAAAAGGAGAAACTAGCTTCAGGAACTGAAGCATAAAATCCCACAGGGGATCTCTGGTTCAGAGTTCAAAGATGTGGAAATATAAATACATAGGGGGAAATGGCCATATATTTTAAGCTAGTCAAAATTCTAGGAGCCTGAATACCATGAAGGTCATGCATAGCTCCTATTTTATTGGAGCTGTTTAAAGTCTTTAAGAATGCCTACTGTTTAACCCTCAGAAAATGAGGGCTACATTTTTTTTTTAAGAAAAAGAACTTTTTCATTTGATTGATTATTTTAAGTGGTTAGTCTGTGCTGCATTATGTCAGAAAAATTAGATAGATGAAAGACCTTAGTTACCAAGCATATCTTCTTAACACCTGCACTCCAGTTTACAGGAACACATAATATGTTGGTTTATATTGCAGGGTCGGTGACAGATATCCCAGGATAACATATAGTTTTCCCTAAGAGATTTTTTTTTCTTTTTAAAATCTACATAGGAAACTTGGAGTCTCTGAGTATGAAGATAACAAGTACTTTCTCTCCTCCAAATTCTTTCCTTCACCATGGTCATGTCACCACAAAGAAAAAAATAAGCTTGCACATATGTGTAAATGCAAAGACACTTTCACACACACAGATAGCTACTAGTTAACAGTTTCACAGCTTCACATATATTCCTTACTCCTAGGGTCTTCCCAGAGTCCTTGGGATAGCTCAGGACAAAGGCCATTTACCTTTGACCTCCATATTCACCCCAGGGCTTGGTCCAGTGCTCTGAAGGGCACCCCCCAGACCAGACTAGGACTATAGCAAGCCCATCTTGCCCTGCCACACACCTGGGCCCCATGAGACATAACTCTGTCAGCTCTTACCTTCTATAAGGTGGGATTTGATGAGCAATCCAAGATACAGCAACATGACTTGCCATTAGGTTGAACATAAAGGGAAGTTCTTGAACAGTCTAAACTCCTCCCACCATTCAGGTAACTACAGGAGCTCCTTATTAACTTCAAGATTAAATATGTAATATTATAGAATTTAAAGTCCTTCACAACCCATCCCCTTCTTACCTTTTCCAGTTTTCTTATACCTTTACTTCACTCTTTTTACTTTATGACCCAATTACATTTTAAGATTTGGCCCATACAAAGTCAGTGCCCATCAGTTTAGGGAAGAGTCAAACAAATGGTACATAGGTATGATGGAGGATTACTGCACTAGAAAAACAGTATTGATGAATACAGAGAAACAGAAAGATAGCATGAACTAATGGAGAATGAAGTAAGCAGAGCCAAGAAAACATTATACACAATGATTACAACAATGAAAAGGATAAGCCAGAGGTGGGGAACCTGCAGCCTGAAGACCATATGTGGCCTTCTAGGTCCTTGGGTATGCCCTTTTGACTGAATCCAAGTTTTACAGAACAGATCCTTTTATTAAGGGGATTTATTCTGTGAAGCTTGGATTTAGTCAAAGGGCTGCACTTGAGGACCTAGAGGGCAATATATGACCTTGAGGCCACAGGTTCCCTACCCTGGAATAGGAAAATAATAACAAAATAATTGAAAGCTTACATTGTAGAATTTCAAAAAACAAGAATGTCTCAAAAGAAGAGATATGAGAAGACACCACTCCTTTTTATTTTGCAAAAGTGAGAGGTCCATAAGTTTGGAACATTGCATTTTTTTTCATATTTGTCAATATATTGTTCAGTTTTACTCTTTTTTTCTTCTCTTTCTTTTATTTTTTCCTTTAATATATATACACATACATATTTGTCATATATTATCATTCTCTGGATGGAGAGAGACGTATAGTGGGAGAAATTTTGGAGATCCAAAAATGAAACCAATCAACAAAATGCATATTTTTTTTTAAAGAGAGCTGAGGTCCAACCATTTTGTAGTAGGTCTTTCCCAGTTGTTCCTCACTCAGTGCCTTGCTGTCTCAGATTTCCTTCTTGAGGCTTGAATCACATTTTTTGTCTTTTTCTTTTTTTAATCCCTAGCACTTAGCACAATACTAAGTCCCTACATGTTAGTCCCTGCACTTAGCATGACACATAGTAGACACTTAATAGATACTTGTTGACTAACTAAATTCAAGACCCTCTCTTCCAGCAATATATTTCCATTATTCTTCTTAAAGTGTCTATTATTATGATTAACAGACAATAGGAATTCAGCAAACTTTCTTGCCTGCCTGGGCAGTTAAGGGCACTGGAATCCTGAGTAAACACTTCCAGAATGCATTACTATCCCATTTGTCCTTCTGGAAGAGGTTGAGGCTGGTTTAACAAGGCTCTCTTTCTTTAATTCACCTTACCACCCCCAACTGGAAGATACTGGAATTGGAGAAATTATCTTTTCTTTCTTCTTTCCTACAAGAAAATTTACTTTTAATAAATCAACTACCACATTGGCTACCAAGAAAAATTAGTTCATTCACTGATGTACAGAATCCAAATCTTTCTAATTTTGCCCCTCCTCCTCCCTCCTCTTCCCCCTCACTCTATTTCTCCTTTATAAAAATGTTGCTATGGAAACTACATTGGGTTTTCATTCTCTCTGTTTCCATCATGTTCCTGCTCAGAAGCAGGAAAGAGAGAGAGAGACATTGATCAGTGATGCAATGAGACAGCCTCTGGGGAGAGAGGGAGGCCATCGGTGGGGAACATGTATTCCCAGGACACTGGATCACAACTACTCTCTCGGCAGAGACAGGTCGATTTTACCATCCTTTAGGGGGATTTAATTAAAAACTAGTCTGGGCCAGCCCTTCTGAGGCATCACGGCAACATGGATCACCAGAATCCAATAGTAGTATGTCAGGGGAGGTGAGGGTTACTCAGAATTGTCCCCACATGAATTAAAGGCTCCTTCAGCCTATTACTGACAGACAAGAAATTCATTTGATGTTGTTTCTTTTTTACAAAGAGAGATTTACTGGCCAAGGGTTGATTTACTTTCCATATGCTTAGATTACTGGGTGCCAAGAAGATTGCCATCACCTACCTCCTGGGTTGTCCCTATGAGGTATCACTTTCATACCTTTCCACTTGTGGATTCCTCAGAGGCACCTAGAGCCAAAAGAAGTTCTGAGATTGGGTTTCAAGGTATTCACACTCAGAGTCCAAGTAAGCTTTACTGATTATATCTCTGCCATAGTGCCCTTTGGCTGCTGGCTGCAGCAACCTCACACAAACTACTTTGTCCTTGATATGATGGATTCACTCTCCTTCCCACCATCACAGTCTGGAGGTTAAGGTGAGGTAAGTTCAGTGCCTTGGAGGCATGGATGCTGTGGCATATGCTATACATAACAACTCTTAGGTGGCTTTCAAACTCCCCACTTGGTACATTCTTTCCCTGTGCTTCCTAAGGTTGGAATACCCGTTGGAGTTGGCTAAGCAAATATCTATGGTGGGAGGGAGGTGCTCTGAGACAGTGGGACTATTTATCAGGACAGTTATAGTAATCTCCTGTGCTCACCCACAGCAGTTACTCTCAGTTCCCTTTTCTTATTTCTTCCTCCCTTTTTACTTATAGCTTCTAATTCAACATTCTTTCTTTCTACATGCATTAATATCACTATTAATAACAACAATAATAACAAGCATTTATGTGGGGCTTTATGGTTTGCAAAGTACTTTACATATGTATCTCCCTCCCTGCAGGTCCTATCTCCTCCTTCTCAGTCACCATCGCATCCACTCCTGGCCTGCTGGCCTGCCTTTGTCTCAGAGGACATGAAGGAATTCAAAAGCCGCAGGCAGAGACAATGATGGAAGCAAGAACAACGGGCAGGTCCCATGAGCTACTCTTAGAAAGCTGTGGTTCTCTACTGGGCTCTTGTGATCCAGATAACAACTCAGCTTGTTTGGGCTCAGTCACAAGTATGATCACAAAAGAAGTCTGATTCAGAGAGAGGACCTGAGGACAAAGAATGACGATCAGTCATATGACTAGAATCTTCTGGGCTTGTCAAGAGGTGAGAATAGAGGCAGTCAATCCTGAAGAAAGGATGATGAAGGTGAAGCACAGCTTGTCGTTATAGTTGCTGTTATTATCCAGTAATGTCTAACTCTTTGTGACCTCATTTGGGGTTTTCTTGGCAAAGTTACTAGAGTGGTTTGCCATTTCCTTCTCCAGCTCATTTTACAGGTGAGGAAACTGAGGTAAACTGGATTAAGTGACTTGCCCAGGGTCACAAAGCTAGCATTGGCCAGATTTGAGTTTATGAAGATGAGTCTTCTTGACTCCAGACCCAGTGCTTTATCCACAGAGCACTAGCTGCCTTTATAGTGACCTTGGGCAATTCCATTAACTTATTCCTTTTACTAAAGTTTTGCATCTTCCCAAAGATATATCCATTTGGATATTTTCCCACTCTTTGGGCCAAACTGTCCTCATCTTTAAAATGAAGGGATTGGATTAGATGATCTCTAACATTTCTTTCACCTCTGAATCTATTCATCCTATGATGGCCCTACGGTAAAAGTGCTGGATTAGATGGGGAATTCACAGGGAGAAGAAATTGGCATGAACTATGAAAATGACAGGAGCTACTAGGATGGCAATGGGAATGAGAAGCTGATTAAGTATGGTAGGATAACTGCTGCTGCTATTTGTAACTGTTGTCAGACATCTGGATGGGAGAGGCATTAGATAATGCCTCAATATCTCTAACTTGCAAAGCAAAAGATGGCACAGAAACAAAAAGCCTGACTCATGTCCTCTTTTCGCATGCTTAACATGGAGGAACATTCAGTTTCAAGCCAAATAGCTAAAGCTGATTTGTATAAATTGTGTTTAATAAGTGATGGTTCATTTACAATACAATACAACCAATGTTCAAGATCAGATGTGGCAGGATTTGCAATCGTTTCATTTCTCTCCAATGTTCAGCCACCAATTTCCCAGACTCTCATTTTATTCCCCTCCCATAAGGTTACAACAAGGCACAGACACAGTGGAACCTTCTATACAATGAAATGTAATTTCATCACTGGAAAAATAGGCCTAAACAGAATTGCTGAAATCTCCCCAGAATTAACCCCTTTAAGCATTCTCCTAGCTATCCAATGTTAACACCTCAGTATTATCTTTGGTTTTTTCTTTATTTCCTCTTGCACATTCAATCAGTTGTGTAGTCTCATCAATTCTACCCTATACTCTCTTGAATCCATGCCTTCCTATCTGTTCCCAGTGACCACTATCTTGGCCCAAACCCTAGTTGCCTACTGTAAGGACAATAGGTCTCACCATCTCCCTTCAGTGCATCTTCCACCATGCTGCCAAATTGATCTCTGTCTTCAGAACACTTTCATGCTCATGATTCTTAAATGGCTTCCTACTGTCTACCAAAGTAAACTTTGAGAACTTCTTGAATGAATTTGGAACTCAAAATTTAAAAAATATGTTAAAAATAAAATAATAATAAATGAATTTCTTAAATGGGCATTTGAGGCCCTCCATGATCTGGCAGCATTCCACATTTTCCACTTTTCTCATACTAATTCCCATCACATATTTGATACTTCAGTTAAAATAGAGCTGTCTACCTTCATGTTGTTGCTCATGTCATTTCCTTTCTTGCCATCTCAAGATGTTCCAATCCTACCCATTATTCAAAATTCAGCTCAAATAATACCTTCTCCATGAACTCCTCATTAATGCCCTATTTAGCGAAAGGCCTTTCTTTTCTTGGAACTTCTCTTTTTATGTACTTGTCATCTTCTATTTTGTATTATAGTATTTTTTAGCATAACCCTCATGTCAGCAGATCCTAATACATAAGAAGAGACCAGGTTTTTATCTTCAGAGACCTCTGACTTATATGGGTGATGTCAGATGCAGCCTGGAAACTCTAATTTTGGCTCACAAGTCATTACACTTAAAATAGTCTTTACTTGCATAATAAAATATACAAAAAGAAGCATCAGCAGAGACCATAGAGAGTCAAGAAAGCCTCCCTTCCTCTCTTTTAAAGTGTCTCATTGCCAATACAACCATGTATGGGGCTCCAGCAAGAGGGAAGAAGAGGATTTGGTCTTTCCCATTCCTTATCTTTGTGCCCAAATCTCCAGTCTCTTACCACTGTAGCTCCACTTTTAGCAGTAATCTATCATCTTACTGTCATGGTCTCTTGTGCTTGGTATGGGTCCTTCCTAATATAGTCATCGCTTTGCCTGGGAGTTGGTATTATTCAAGCAGTGGTCCAGTGGAATAATTCTACAGGTACCTCAAATGCCCATATCAAAGCTCTTTTATCCTTAAAGGGCCAGACTGCCTTCAGGCTCTTTGAAAGGGTTCATTTCTCTTATGCCTGCGTTTTACATGGAAAGGATTTTCTTACATTTTTGTTGGCCCTCTCCTTACTCATTCTGCTCAGCTTAGGCTCGTGTTTCCCCACATCTGACCAGATTAGATTAAACCACCTCTGTTCATCTCCTCCTTCCCTCTGTATCTAGGAAACGTATCGCAGCACCCCTTTTGGGATGTATTTAGAAAAAAAATACACTTTCCACTTGCCTTTTTGGCCTCTCACCTTCCTCCAGAGTATCTTTACTAGTCTTCGCAAATTGGAAAAGGGAAACAAGAAGCCATTGATTGCTTTCAGCACTATCTGTATCTATGACTTCAGAGACAGAAAATGCTGACCTGATGCCAAAATCTGTCCTTGATATATGTGCATGATTTCTCTCCCCAACTAGATTCCAAGTTCCTCAAAAGCAGTGACCAGGTATTATTCATCATTTTATCTCTCTTAATGTTAGCATAGTGTTTTTTACATAATGAGCACTTCTGAAATTTTTGATTGTTTGTTCATCTTGCATTTTTTCCACCATGACTCTCCCTTTACACTCTCATATTTCTAATATGCACATTGTGTCTGCCATTATGGATGAGCAGTGCAATGAGCATGACTAAAATTTTGTGAAGAAATATAGTCTTCTCAATCAATATTCTCTCTCTTATAGACTTCATTCACTCTGAATATTCTACTAAAATATTATTCAGATTATTTCAATATCAATATCCATAGCCTTAATTTCTTTCTTTTACTAAAGTTTTGCATCTTCCAATGGATATTTCCATTTGGATATTTCTCCACTTTGCATCTACTGCTATGTCTGGTTTCAACTTCATGAACAAGGTGACCATTCCAGAGTAAACTCATCACTTTTAAACTCACCAGCACGTTCCTGATTCAAGCCTTCATCATCACCATCTCCCTCAGCTTACTCTCTCCTCTGATTGGAGAGGAAGCTAGAGTACCAAACTCCTCCCCATATGTTCCCTTACAGAATGAAACTGAACTCAGCTCACTCCGTTTTGCGTCTTCTGTTCTTCCTGGTTTCAACTACATAGAACAAAATGTCCCCTGGATACATTTCCACAGCCCACCCCCTCCCCAACACACACACTTTCTTGTCTCTATTTGAATATTGTCTTTGCCTTTAAATTTTAAGCTTCTTGAGGGCAGGAACTGTCTTTCTTTTTATTAATTGTAGCCCTTACACTTATCATAGTGCCTGGCACACAGTGGGTACTTAATAAATGTTTATTCAATTTTATTGGATTGAATAGCCAGCCATTACTTTAAACTTGGCACATCCAAAACCAAATTCTTATTTTCCTCAAATTGTTTTTCCTTCCAGTTTTCCCAAAGTTTTCTCCATTTTCTACACTTGAAAACTGGAAATCTACTTTTACTTATTTTGCTCCCTCATTAGCTCCTATCCAAATGGTTATCAAGTTTTGTTGGTTTTTGCTTTCCTTCCATTGCATGGTTTCCATAAGCCTTTCCACTACTTAGTTTGGATCTTTATCATGAAAAGCCTGGATTGTTTCAATAACTTACAAACTGGTTTCCCTGGTTCTAGCATTTCCTCCCCTACAGTTTTGCATGGGTTTCTTACACTTGTGGTCAGATAAGTCTTCTTTAAATTCCACTTTCTACATGTACAAACTGTAGTACTCCCCAAAGTCTATAGTAGCAGTTCTCAAAATACTTGGCCTCAGGAATCCTTTACACTCTTAAAAATTATTGAGAACCCTAAAGAACTTTTTTCTTTATGTGGGTTATATCTATCAGTTTTACTGTGATAAAAATTAAAACATATTAGCATTATAATGAAAATAGTTTTGACTTTCAGAACCCTTTTAAAGATTCTTAGGGACCCCAAGGAATCCCCAGACTACACACCAAAAACCCCCCACATATAGGACAATGTCCAAGTTCCATTAAGACCCTCCATAAACTGATCTAGACAACCCTGCTAAATTAATTTTTTTTCTAAAACTGATATCTCAACCACATTGATCTGTTCGCTACCACAAAATGCACCATCCTCCTTGTTACTTCTCACTTTGAAGTCTTTATTTATGACCTCACCACTACATAAGATTTGAAAAGAAGTGTGAGGTAGTAGAAAAGAACACTGAAGTAGTAAATAAACATGCCCTCATTTCAGCTCCTATCTCTGACATTGGCTCTGGGACCTTGAGAAAGTCAATTAACCTTATTAAGCATCAATTTTATAATTTATACAATCAGGATAATAATACCTGAATTACCTATTTTATTGGGTTATTGTTATGTTCAAATAAGATAGTAAATATAAAGCATTTTGAAAAATTCAAAGAACAATATAGGTGTCAACTTATTTCTATGTATTTATTCTTTCTTCAGAAGAAAGGGCTCAAGTTGCTACCCTCATAGCTAAAAATAATATCTGGTATTCATATAGCACTTTGAGTTTTGCAAACCATTAGATAAATAAAATCTCATTTTATCATCAAAACAACTTGGGAAATTAGGGGTAATGCCTATTTTGCAGTTGAGGAGCCTGAGGTACATAGAGTTTATGAGATTTGCCTAGGGTCACATAGTTAGTAAATGTCATAAGGAAGATCTGAAATGAGGTCTTGACACCATGTTCAATATTCTGTCCAATGTGCCACCTATTTGCCTAGCATCCCCTTTATCAATGACTTTCTAAACCACTTCACCTACACTGATCATTTCCTCTGTATTATCTGTCACATACATTTGGCACTCAATTAGAGATTAAGATTAAGATTGCCTACAATTATCTAATGTAGGGGATCTAAAACTCTGTGTGTGTGTGTGTGTGTGTGTGTATGTGCCCTTTAGTGCCCTGATGAAGATGATGATCACCTGCCTGTGATAATGTTTTGAATTCATAAAATAAGTATATAATATTATAAAGGAATGCCAAGATTATAAAAATAAAGATTTACTTTTTCTTTCCATGTTGTTGAGTTATTCAGTAGTATCTGACTCTTTGTAACCCCATGGACCATAGCATGCCAATACCATCGATGAGGTTTTATTGGCAAAGATATTGGGGTGATTTGCCATTTCTTTCTCTAGTTTCCACATTCATACATACCCTGAAATATAACCTCTGACCTTAAGAATCCATCTTCTATTGTTTGTTATTTATAACTTAACTCTCCAATGATACTGTAGGCTCCTGAAAAGCAGGGGCCCTCCCTGAAATAACTTTGCATCTCCCACTTTGTGTAGTACTTTTATATGCATTAGTCCCACAGTTGGAATTCGATAAATATTTTTAAATAAAGAATAAATGGATGAGCCTTCATATCTCATTCCCAGTATGTTGTTATCCTAGTTCACAGAATCACATTACATTTCTAAATAATTTAATGAATGACAAAAGGAGTGGTAAAGTTCTTTCAGCACTAGTAGTATTGGAAGAACATCTAGAACCTCCAAAGACAGAAAAAATGACACATTTATCCAGCACTTTGAAATGTAGCATATCAACATCAGAACCGGAACTAGAATTCAATTCAATTCATCATACCTTTTTTTTTTTAAAAGCTTCTACTATATTCAAGGCATGGTAGTAGATATGAAGACTACAAAGATAAAATTATGATTCAATGTCTGCCCTCACAATGTTTGCTTTTCACTTATATTCTGTTATATTCTAATTTTATTAGTCAATTTTATTCAAATTCATTGCTTTTTTTCCCTACACCATCCTATTATATATAGTAGCCTCAGAAGAATGGCACTAACTAAAGGACAAAGACTGGCTCAATCAGAAAGACAATTGTGATTAATGTCATGACCTATCTGTCCAATGTTGGAACTGATTTTGTTTGATTATGCATTTTTGTTACAAGAGGTTTTTCTTTTCTTTTCTTTTTCCCTACTTTCCCCCTTCAATTGAAGAAATAAGAGGGAACATTAAATGATTGCTAACTGAAAAAAAACTTTAAAAAAAAAGAATGAAGACATGGCAACATTGAACCTTTGGGGACAAGGGAAGTAAGAGGAGCATGAGAAAAACAGTTATTCACAGTTTCAGGAATCAATAATATCTTTGTGACTTTGGGCAAGTCATTTTTTCTCTTGAGATCTCAGTTGCCTCCTCATAAAATAAGGGCATTTGCCTAGATGACTGTAGGTGATTTTTAAGTCTTTTCTTTCTCTGGAACCTAATAATCCTATGATGCTTGGGCTAGTTTACTGATCTCTTGGGGGAGGCTCAGGCCTCAGGCTTGGCTGGGTCAGATGGAAGTAGCAAAATAGTGGCTGGAGAGCTGGACTTCTTATCCCTGGAGTTGTTTCCTTCGAGGCAAAGAGCAGAGAGGCTGATAGTTTTTAAGGGAAAGGTCTAGAAAACATTCCTGAGGTGATTTATGAGCTCAAGGTCTAAAGTTTAATTGAATGCTGGGAGCAACAGTCAATCAGTCAGACAATGAACATTTGTTAAGTACTTTAAAAGTGTTAGGCACTGTTTTAGACCCTGGAGATAAAAAGAAAGGCAAAAATGTGGTCATTTTCTCAAAAAGCTCACATTCTAATAGAGAAGACAAAAGGCACATGTGTCTCCTCTATCAGAAAGTGAACTCTGAAAAAGTGATTAAGATACACACACACACACACACACACATGCACACACTAGATAAAAGGTAATATTAGAGGGGAGTCACTAGTATTGTGGGTAAGGGAAGTAAAGAAAAGGCTTCCTGCAAAAGGTGGGTTTGAGCCAAGTGTTGAAGGAAGGCAATGAAGCCAAGAGGAAGATCATTTCTGGGATGGTGCTAGAGCCATTGCAAGGGCAATGACTTGGGAGATGGAGTGTCAGGTATGAAAGACACTACAAAAACTACTAGATTACAGAGTAAAGGAAGGGAAAGTGGGAGAGAAAGAATTCAGAGCTGAAAATAAAATAAAATTGAATAAAAATCTTGGGGGGGTAATACACATTTGGTACATGCTTTGTTCCATTTTAAAGGCACATCTAGGGTAGTATAGAAACATGGTTTACCTAGTATAGAAGGAACACTGAAAGGAAAAAAATAACACCTTTTCTTGAGCTGGCCCTACTGATGACTGTGTTCAAGAAAGAAGATATGACACCTCTGAGTTCCATAAAGCCATATGTTGTATATCAGTGTTAGGTATGCCAGGTCAGTTTTCTTGATTCAGGTTTTGACTTCTTAGCCAATGAATCTATGATTAGATAGTATATAGTCTGATTAGGAAAAAAAAATACTGGTGGCAACCTACTTCTTTTTATTTTCATCTTGTGCATGGTTTATTCTGTGTAATCTGTTGCAGATAATAGTAGAGTTAAAGAATTGTAGAGTTACAGAGATCCTTAAAATTTTTTCAGGTACATGATGTATCAATGTTCTTTTCAATATTCCTAAAAACATACAACTTCTGACTCAATGATTATCATGGGAACCATCACATAACTGACCTTCAGGTGTACTGAATCCATCTTCAAACTTGTATTTTTTTCTGTCATTCCAGAACGGTTCATTTTGCTATATTTTCTGTTCAGAAGAATCCTGACCCTTCTGAGAACATTCCAATGACAGAGGAAGGGAATGGAATCTTTTCCCTCTCTGTTTTCTTATTTTTCTTCTTGAAGATGGTCAAAAAAGTACAATCTGGTAATATTGTGTCTTGTTTCCCATATTGGAAAAAAAATTATGCAGAGACATAACCTGCCCTATCTTTCCTTTCCATTATTCAGAAACTATTGGTCAGATACCGCGTCTTTTTAACATTTCCTGTGATTCATGAACCTTTACTCTTGTGGTAGGAAGTAGATTATAGAGACTGCTGTAGTGCTCCAACCCCACAGTGTTCTTTCACTATAGTGATTAGTACAGCCATAGGAAAAAAAAAAAACTTTACCTATTTGTAAAATGCAAAGGTAGTTTCCTTAAATAAATATTCCTTCTGAGCCCTGGGTACTAAGTGCATTGATAACCTAAGAACTTCATTCATTGTTCTTCCTAGAAACATTTGTGTTTTTAAAAAGAATCACAAAGAGAAGATGACGCTTCATTAAATATAATCTTTCTTCAATTGGAATTTGAAGAGCTATGATAATAGCAATGGGAGATTTTTTTTCTTTTTCAAAATGCAAGGTTTCCTAATAAATCTTAAATTACCTCATTGGTTGACTACTAATTCCAACAATGAAGAAGGCTGGCCAAAATCATCATAATAGGAGGCAGTATTCTAGAAGGAACAGAATGTTGAATTTGGAGCCAGAGGGTCTAGATTCAAATCCCAGCTCCAGCACTTACTTACTGTCCATGTATGTGACTCCTGGGAAATCACTTAACTTCTCTGGGACTCAAAATATATGACTTTTTCTTGTCTGTGCAATGTAACAGATATGAGGAATGGATTACATGACATCTAAAGTCCCTTCCAGGTCTAAATCTATGATTCAATACACTTCCAACTAAAGGCAAGACAGCATCATCAACAGAGAACATCAAGAAGTTTTATTTACTATTACAACACTGGGCCACTCAGCGGGATTCGTGTGGAGACTAGATGACAGCATTCTTTCTAGGTAGCTCTTGTGCAGTCTGACTGAAGTGGTATGACTCCAAACACAGAAAGAAAAAGAAAACACTATGTTGACACACTAAAGCACAACTTCAATAATGCTGCTGAGCTATGGGATGCTGGGAAGCAGCAGTGGCATACAGACTGAGTTGGCTTGTAGCAATTCCAGATGGAGCAGGGCTCTTTCAGTAAAGGCTTCCTATAATCCAAGGAAAGAGGCAGAGCCACCAACAGTGACAGAATGTGCAAATAATGGCTGTAGCCAAAACCAAAGGACCTTCCTATACATACATGGGAGAAAGAAGAGATACATCACATATCCATCTCTCTGGATCGCTTTTTCAAGTGATCACAGTACTGTCAAAAAGCAGCATCTTTAAATATAAAAGACAGCAATATAGATTCCACACCACCTTTCTTCTGCCTGCCTGCAGTGAATAGCCCAAATACATTTGTAAACTTTTTTTGCCCCTTTAAAAGACTCAGTTTTCTTTCTTGCTTCATAGAATATTTAAGCTTCCGAACATTTCCTCATTGAAGTGAATGCTGTGTCCTGCCACCAGCAGCTTTCATGAACCTGCTCAAAGATATCCCAGTGGTATACCTTGGGTATACAGTGATAAGTGAGACTGAGGAATGAGTTTATCTTTTTGCACCTGCTGTCTGGCAGAATTCTGGGCTAGACAATAAAAGACACATCTAAAGAATAGAGTTACTCTGAATTAGGAAGTTATGGATGTCCGGTAGGAGTTGGACTAGGTCTCTTTCAACTCTAAGATTCTCTGATTCTGTGACACTCCATTTGGAGTCTTACTTTGCCAATTTGTCTCATTTTCTAAAACCTGCTGTTTAAAAATGTAATATTCATGTTTTTTGCACATTCTCCCTCCTCCCCCTCCATAGCATACATCTAGATCAGGCACTCTGAGCCAGGTTTTCCCAACAGTATCTCTCAAGTAGATATGCTGTAGTAGAAGAAGTGACAGGATCGATTCTTCAGAGACCTGGTTCTGACACTACTGGCTATGTAGCCATGGGCAGGTTATTCAATGTCTCTGATACTCAGTTTCCTTATCTGGAAAAAGAAACAAATATTTGTACTTCATATCATAAAGGTATGTTGTAAGGAACAAGATTTATAAACCTTGAAGGACTTTACTTTTGAGTGAAGATGATGATGATGGCTCTTTATCCATCAAAGCACTCACTGCTTCAATTGTAGCATCTCTTTGTGGTACTTCTCATACAGTGGATAGAACATTGTACTATATTAAAATCTTTCCTCATTTACTATGTTTCCTGGATATTCCCTTTGAGCTATCCAAGAGTTAGAGTTGGTTGGTCTCAGTAGCCTCTTAAGTCCCTTCCATCTCAAAATAATATGGTCCTATAATGCATTACCATCCCCTAGTTTCAATGTATAAATAGAATTAACTGACAGGGAAGCAAAGAGAAAGCTTAGCCTAGTGCCTGGCATATAGTGGATCCTTAATACATGTCTATAGATGGAGTGATTAGCTGATTGTCCAGGTTGATGATGGCAAATTGGGGGAAAAATGTGATAGGGATGCTCTACAATGAGAAAAGTGGAAGCAAGAAAGAAGTATTCAAAGTGTTCCATGAGACAAGAAATAGAATTTGAATTACATAATTTAACAAAGACCCTAAGGGATTCTAACCACTCATCTAGAGTCTTCTGATAGAACCTTAATGCTGAATGTCTATTTAATCTATTAAATAAAAATTTCATTGAACTTTCATTATGAACTAGACAATATGATAGGCATGTAGCATATGGGATAGAGGGACATGAGAAAAAATAATTAAGTAGCATAATCCATTGTAAAATAGCTTTCTATCTATTTGGGTTAGCAAAGAGATAAGATCAAAGAATCAGAGCTGGATGGAATCTTAGTTATCATCTAATCTTCTGCATCCCACTCTGCACATGAGTGGACTGAGGGGCTGAATTAAATGATTTTTTTTATAGCATACACTTAGTAAATTCCAGAACCAGGACTTCAAGTCCTTCCAAACCCAGGATTTTTTTTTCTCACCATACCACATTGCCAATCATGGTCCCCCAAGACTTGAAAATGAAAAACTTTCTGTGTATGGAATGTGGGTGACCCATATGATATATAAGTTACTGAATCATATGCATCTGGCTCAATTATAATGAATTTGCTATATGCAAGATCATTCCTATATTTTTGAAAGACACTGAAGACTCATGAATTATTCCAGTTATATTTGTATTACTTCAATGATAATGATGATGATAATTATGATTACCACTTCATCAACCCAGTAGGCAATACTGCTGAAATAAGATTATCGGTGGCTTCTCTATCTGAGGCCATGGCAGTAAGGGATTTTTGTCTGGCAAAAGGGGGAGAAGAGACTTACCAGGAGGTTTCTGAGATGCCATGGAAACAAGAATGACTTTCCGTGCTTGGTGACTGATGGATGGACCTGTCTTTGTGTATTTTAGACAAGTGGTGGATTCTATTTTGAGAGTGATTGAAGCATTATATTTCCATGTCTTTGTATTCCTCTTTGTTGAGGGAAGAGGCAATTAGGTAATAAGCGATTCAAAAAGGAACATGAGCAGAAGATTTTAAAAAATCAAACATTCAGGAGACTTCCTGATTGGCTAAGGGGGAATCTCAGGATTGTAGAATGGCTATAGCAAGTAGATGTTGAGTATACAAATGAGAACATCTTAAATTGATGATTTGGGGAAGGGAGTAGCCTGAGGTAGAAGAAACCATTTTATTGGATAGTGGTAACATGAAATAATCAGAAGTTGCAAGCCCAGAATTCATAATTGTCCTAGATAAAGCCAAGGGAACAATAGAATTGTTTAATATTTAAGTGCCATATTTAACGGAATAGTTTTCTTTTATACACATTTCTAACTACCTTACTATGTTGTCTTATTTATGAAGCTATATATAATCTTGCCTTGTCAATAAATACTTTAAAAATGACATTATTTGGGTCTGGAACATGTGTCACTCAGGGATAAGAAGGAGAATGAGAATAGATACTAAAATTGGGCATGCAGTTATGGTGGCAGTGGTGAAAGAAGGGAGAAAGGTAATTAAGGATTACATTCAACAAATCACTGAACCCAGGAACCCAAGTAGGCTTAGGAATCAGAAAGATCCAGCAGACACAATGCTTTAGTAAATAATAAAGTAGTAAAAATGGAAAACCTTGGATCCGAGGGCAAGTCCCTCCATTTCAGTTTTAAGAAAGAGGCCGAATCTTTAGGAAGTTGGCTGGACTCAAAAAGAGTGAAGGCTCAAGCTAGATCCTTACAAATTAGATTGGTATAACAGATGAAGGACTGGGTTTTGACTCTAAAAGACCTGGGCATGAATCCTACCTCAGACACTTAGAGCTGTTTGATTCTGGGCAAAAATAAATAAATTAAAAATTGAATAAATTAATTTATGAATGAGTTAAAGTTATTATTTCTGAGATTCAGCTTCCTCTTCTCTAAACTGATGGTAACAATAGTCCCTATGCTTTGAAAATGTTGTAACAATCATCTTATAATATGGGCAATGTGTTTTGCAAATCTTAAAGCATATCTAAAATAATTAGCTTTAGAATGCCATAAGCATACATATGGGCTTGCATTCTTACCCTGTAACCCTCCCCAGTGATATTTAAAGACTGATGATGTATATTGGGAGGTATGAAGTCTGTGATTAATGTGATTATTTGAGAACAAACATGTTTTATGGCTAGGAAAGATTTATAAGTTATGTACATTATATTTTATATGCATATTTTTATATGTATATATTTTTTTTGAAAAATTGTGGAAGCTCTTGCTAGACCTCCCCTATGGTTTAGTTTCTGAGTACTGCTATATAAAATGTTATTTTTTTTAGGCAATTGGGGTTAAGTGACTTGCCCAAGGTCACACAACTAGTAAGTGTTTGGTCTGAGGCCAGATTTGAACTCAGGTCCTCCTGACTTTAGGGCTGGTGCTCTATCCACTGTGCCACATAGCTGCTCCGTAAAATGTTAATATAGTTTGCAGAGCCTATGGACATTTGTTTTCAGCTTTTTTGGGGGGGAAGTTAGACACCAGGACAAATGCTTGCTTTGCCTCTCTGTTGCCATATGGTTTCTGTACTGTTATATTTCTATGTCGCGATGCAATTAACGGAATTGGTTAATTTTTATTTAAAGATTCCCCAGTGATTTGAAAACCTCTGCCTAGCAATCCTGTGTCGTCTGCCATTCACCAGATCTCTATACTTCAGCAATCCTGGCTCCCAACCATTCCTTCCACTATTTAACCTTACTGAAATAGTATCCGTTTCCTTGTACAAAATGTCCAGCTAGTTTCCTCCACTCAGCATTTTTTTGTTCCAAAGATCTTCTGTCTTTACATTTCATTTCAGATGATCTTTTTTATCTCCCCCAATTCAATGGTGATGTAGAAAAGAGGTCAGTGTAGTTCATTCAGAACCAGAAAAGAAATTTCCATGAACCAGCAAGTTACTATTTGGCAGTAAATGGCTTAGGGGAAAACAAGAGCCTCCACTTCTCAAAAATATGGCTTCAGACAATAAATCAAAAGCACTTAAGTTAGTACTAAAGCACCATGGGCTTTCATACTTCACTGGCAAAAAGAGAGAGGGAGAAAGAGAGAGAAAAAGAGAGAGAGAGAGAGAGAGAGAGAGAGAGAGAGAGAGAGAGAGAGAGAGAAGGATAAAAAAGAAAGTGATGAAGAATAGAAAAAAAAAGGCAAACCCTACAAGTGAGCTCAAAAAGTATAATCACCAGAGTGAGAACTCTGCTGTGAATGCCAGATATATAGCATGAATAAAGTTGGGGAGCAGTGTATCCTCTGTGGTACAGTGTTGGGGGGGATAATGGGTTACAGGATGAGAGTTTGAATGTTAGCTCCATCACATATACTATCTGTGCAGGCTTAGACAAGTCACTTAACTTCATTGGTCCTCAGTTTCCTCATCTGTAAAATAAGGGGAGGGAGGCTGGATGGTATCCAGAGGTTCTTTCCAACTCTAAATCTATTATGCTAATTTCCCTGTGTCCTCTTCTTGATCTTTCCCTAGTCTTAGGGGAGAGTCTACCTCTTTTCCTTGGCTATGGTTAATACTGAGGGTTTTAAAAAGCCAGATTTCCCAGGGTTTGATCACAGCTTTAGCATTTTAAACTCAAACTCTTTCTGGTCAGGGGCAAAGAAATGATACTGATCTCTTTCTCTCTTTCTTCTTCAACCCACCCTAACTTTTTCTCCTTCCAGATATGTCCCTGTTCAAGAACCTGGAGGGGCCTAGAGGTGAAAGTGACAGACTAACACAAAGAAGGTCATTCCCATGCTGATTTTGTGCAAAGCCACTGGTGGTTGTCCTAGGGATCTCATAAGGGGAATCTGTCTTTCCCATGACATTTCCAGAATTAGCTTCAATTAAATATCTGAAACACAGTTCTGGACATCTGAGAACAGCATGTTTCCTGATTGGTATGATTCTGATTGCAAATCAGATGTTATGTTCAGCACTCAGTACATTCTCTGTGCTTCTGGAGCTCAATTCCTCTCTTTCTCTGGCAAAAAAGATGCTAAGTGAACCACTTCCTGCTGTGCCTTCTCTCTTAGATTCCCCTCAGTTCTTTCCCCCTCCAGTCAGAGGTATAACTTCCTTTGGAGAACTAGCAACAATATGATAAAAGGTCTTCACAGGAGCCATGTACTTGCAGGGACTGGGGGAGAAGATAAAGTGTCCACTGCTTAAATGGATTTGTCCTGGCTTCTGGGGACAAGGCGTGAAAAATCACTAGTACTTGGGGTCAGCTGGACACTTAATCATATTCCTTTGTAGGCTATAAAAATCCCCTACAATCTCATTCCCAACTCCAAAGAGTCCTTTCTCACCCTATCAAGGATACATAGGGAAATGTCTTGGCCCAGTGGCAGAATCTCAGACTCCACACACAAGCTTAGTGATTCTATTCTTAGCCCATACATAAGCCCTATCCAAAAATAGAATATGGAAGGCGAGTTTTCTCTCACCATGAAAAGGGAACACACATTCCCTGGTGATTAAGAAAGAATAGGACAGAATAATTTTCATAACACTTTTGCAGAGTAGGGAGTAAGTACTGTAATCCTTTCTATGCAGATCACAAAATTCTAGGAAATAAGGCTTAAATGACTGGGACAAAGTTATGGAGAAGTGCCAGAGGAACACCTGAAACTGAAACCCAGTGTTCTGGTACCTTTTCTGGTGCATCGCTCACTTGGCAACTAGTCATCAAGAAGACCTTTCCATATAATGCCACTATGGAGAATAAACAACTTAAACAAAGATGAATCAGTGATAGACAAGAAAGCCCACTATTATGAACTCAGAGCTCTCAGTATCTCCATCTGGACCCCTGATTTAATGTGGACTGCAGTATCTCTCTTCTTGACAGGAACAACATTTCTTGTCGCTGCGTGCACTGAGCTATTTCTGCCATGCCATATATCAAAGGGATTGAGATCTTGAGAATTTATTGGAAGTGTTAATAATTGCATGTGAGTAGGGTCCCTGCTCCTCATCTGTAGCCTAGAGGAGTCCTGCTAAACTGAACTGGTGTATATTCTCCTTTGGACAGGAGCTCATATTTAACATATAGCTTTGTCTTTCCTGACTGCCCTTTGAAAAATTATGTTTTTAGTAAATAAATATTTGATGGATTTCCAAGTGTCTGCATATTCTATTGGACAGCTGCATGTAATACCCAGAATTCTGACAGTGTGGGACAGAACTATGCTATAGAAATTCATCCTGATAGCTTTGCATATTGTGTGAAGTATTTGACCTTTCCAAAGGCTCACCTCCCACTTTTTACAATGTATAATTATCTCATTTTCCAGTTTATTAAAGTCTATAGATTTAAAGGTGTAGTGCAATGGATAGAGCACAAAGCCTAAAGTCAGGAAGACCTGAGTTCAAATGTGACCTCAGAAACCTACTAGCTATGTGACCCTAGACAAATCTCTTAACTCCTTTTTGCCTCAGTTTTCTCATCTCTAAAATGAGCTAGAGAAGGAAATGGCAAGCTACTCTAGTATCTTTGTCAAGAAAACCACAAAAGGGGTTACAAAGAATCAGATACCACTGAAATGATAAACAACAAAAACATGGATTTAAAAGCACAAGAGGCATAACTAGACTTTTAATGACTCAGTAATACACCACTCTCCCAATTCCAGACCGTTCAAAGCTTTTTTATTCTATTCACATTAGCTTTTGACTCTTACCTGGGCACATGACCACAAACCAAGCTTCCAAATCATTATCTAACCACATAAGAAATTAGACTTGACTCGTTTTAGTCAGTGGAAAATGCTGACAATTAAATCTATTAAGAGTGATTTGATGCCAATTGAGAGTTCTAACCAAACTAGCTGAGAGATCACTGTGTGATCTCTGGTCTAAGTATTTTGAGGAGATACCACCTGTGGTTAAAATTCACAACCTGTAGATCCTCTTTGCATCAGATGTTGCAATTGCCTGGGGATGTCATTTTATGGTTATTCATTTATTTCCAATTTTCAAAACATTCTGGGACGCTTCCATGGAAAATGACACAATGCAAAAAAAAAAATGCATTGTGCTGGGTTGTGTTCTGATATGTATAAATAGATCTCCACCAGTGACATTTATTTCCTTTTCCTTAATGTTTACAAATGGTCATGCTCTCTTCTTTTTGCATTGATGTTACATTTATATGTAATTATGTTATTTCTGCAATAGAGTTATATTTATGCTCTTCACAATACATTCCATTTGCTTATATGGTTATGGTTTAATGCTATATATATATATATATATATATATATTAATTATGTGCCACAAAAGTAAATAACTCTGTAACAAACCTTACTATATTGAGGCTAGGAGGCAGGGAAAGAGGCAGAGGGAAGAATAATTGAAGGGAGGGAAAGAGAGTAATAGAAACAGAGTCAGAGACATAAAGAGACAGAGGCAAAGATACAGACAGAAAAACAGAGATAGATATAGACAGAGGCAGATATACTGTCTTCTTCATACCTTATTAAAACTAGGCTCCCCCTGAGAATATCCATATGTGTCATTTAGAACTTGAAATTAGCAAGCCTACTGAACCCAGATGAAAAACTCTGTATTGTGGTGATAAAGATTAGAGGAGAAAAAAAGCTCCATTTGAGACACAGGTAATACAATTGTATTCTGTCCATATCAAGCCTCCCTGCCCCCAATACCCATCCTTTCCTTCAGGAATGAAGTAAAAGAGAAGAGGGTTAGGCGAATCATTAGGAACCACTTTGAAACAAACTATTACAAAGATCATGCAGTCATCACACACCAGTGACGGATAGTCCAGGTGTCTGTGATGAATGCATTTACAAATATTGCTGTGAAGTAATTTCCTTCCATTTCTGGTGTACTTCAGATAAATTAGATTCCCTCTAATCATATAGCCTGTCTGTGTATGAGAAAAGACGGTCCATCAGCATAAAATGCATAATGTGTATCTGGGAGGTGGAGGGAAGAAGGGAGCTTCGGGGAAAGTTATCAAACCTGGTCAGAATTGAATGGACCCATACTAAGAAAGACATTTTTACTGAGCACCCCTCATGCACAGAGCACAAAGACTGCTGAACCAATGTACTATCAAGGAGGTACTTAATCCTCTGCTCCTCTGCCTCTGGATTGACCCATGAGAAAATGTGGATTCAGCAACATATCAAAGAGAGGGAGGGAGATCTATCTACCAGAAAGAAATAAGAATATAACAGTCTCTCTCTCTCTCTCTCTCTCTCTCTCTCTCTCTCTCTCTCTCTCTCTCTCTCTCTCTCTCTCTCTCTCTCTCTCTCTCTCTCTCTCTCTCTCTCTCTCTCTCTCTCTCTCTCTGTCCCCCTGCTGTTGAACTGAAAGTAAGAGTAAGTTTTTTGAAGTCAAGTGTTGTTTTAGTTTCATCTTCGTGTTTTTGGTGTTTGAGTTCATGCCTGTCACTTAGAAGGTGCTTTATAAATACTGATTGAATTAAAATTCAGTGAATATTGCAAAAATAACATATTAAGACAAATGAATAAAATAATTCATTTAAAATGGTAAAGTTGGTAGCTGAGTTTAAACATAATTCATCATATATGAAAAGGTAGCATAGAAAAGTAAATAGGCATTGGACTTGAAGTCAGGATAGACCTGGGTTTGAATCTCAAATACTTCAGACACTGAACTAATATATAACTCTTCACAAATCATTTTTCTCTGTGCCTCAGTTTTCTCAAGTGAAAAATGGGGAGTTTTGGCTCAATGATCTCAATGTTCCCTCCCATCACCAAATCTATAAACTTGCAATCCTAGAATAAAATATTAGTGGAGGCATAAAAATGAAATAATGTTCTTGGCTTGTTGAAAACTTGGTATTCTACTCTTAAAATGGGTTACTCTACTTGTTTTTAGCATTTATCTTTTAGTCACAAACAGAGTTAAGCTTTAAATAATACAGGAAATAATGAGTGCCACGTTTTAACCAGTCCCTTACCTGGAAACTTTATGTATTTGGAACACATCCAAAGACAGACAACAAAGTAAAGAATGCCAAAATGGAAGCCACAAAAGCATAGACACTGAATCTCATTTATTTTACTAATAATGAAAATAAACCAATGGCCCGAATTATTTAGTCCTATTTTAAACACAATTTTAACAAATAGAAACAAGGAAACACTCTGGCAGCAGCAGAAATGACAGTTGGCATTAAGGATGAAGACAAGAACACTATAAAAACATCTTGTTAATATAATATGTTTTTTGGCAACAAGAAGGTATGAGATGCCCAAAGAAGAGATATTCAAAGAGTATAGGAATGGGAGAGAGATATAGCACTGATGAACTTCACCTACTTCACAACTTCACCAAATTTTGTCTCTGGGCAGCATATTCTGATGTCTAGGCTAAACATTTATCTTTTGTATTCTTCTCTCCAAACAAAGGATTTTAAGTACACCCAAAAGGATAACAGTGGCAATTCTTGATGGGGTTCTTGAAGAGAGACCCTAAAACGCAAAACGTCCTTCAAAAGCTAGAAGTATAATTAATTATTATTGTTCCAGGCCTGCAATGTTACCAAATGATGTAGTCAAAAATTTGCCTTCAATTTCCATTTGCCAGTGGCCCTGAGGGATACAAAAGCACTGGTTATGTAATTTGCCCATCTAAGCATTGTGTGTCAGAGGCAAAATTTGAACTCAGAGCTTCCTGATGACATAGCTATATCTCTATTCATCATGCCGTGCTGTTTCTTGTTGCCCAGAAAAATCACACACAATAAGGAATATGACCAAAAAACCAACCCAATGGGGTCATGTGACACTTATACACCTATCAAGGCATGTGCAATAATTCTCCACATTTCACTCCCCTTAAGTCAACAAATATACTACTCCTCAGACCCATATCTCATGGTCAGTCCTATGTGGGTCTCCATATCCTAACCATTCACTCTATTTATCAGATCCATGTAGTCTGTCCAACAGGGGTTAACTTTTGACAGTCTTTACCATATATGTTGAGGAGTACTTCTGGTGTTTTTTTGGGGGAAAAGCATGAAAAAGAAAGACAGAAGAAATCACCACTTATAAGTCTACTTGTAAGAAGTATCAAGGAGAAACAGTTTAAATTCAAGGGATAGGATAGTGGGCTTAGAAGCAGTGGGCTTTGGGTTAGAACTCTCGCTATATGTGTGACCTTGGTCAAGTTATTTATACTCAGTGGACTTTAATCTCTTCATCTATAAAGACTTCAGTCTTCTCACCTATAAAATCACAGGTTGAACTAAACAACCTCTAAGGTTCCTTCTCTAAATCTATGATTTTCTATTCTAACAACCCTCTGAAGATAAAACTGTTATGTAGAATAGCAACGATAATAACAGCTAGCTTTTACATAGTGCTTTAATATGTGTAAAGGACTTTAGAGCTGTCTTGTATCCTCACAGTAACCAAAGGAGGTAGGTGCTATTATTATCTTTACCTCACATATAAGAAAACTGAGGCACCCAGAGGTAACATTCTTTACCCATGGTCAGCTAAGTAATAGAGAACAGATTTGAATTCAGATATGTCAGATTCCAGGCCCAGCTCTCTTTCTACTGTGCCACCCAGGTGCCTGAAGGTAAAATGTAAATTTCCATTATCCATCCATATTCCCATTTTTCGGAGTGAATTTTGCATCCATGACCTAGTCTACACTTTTCCATAAGTGATTTACTGATTTCTTATATAATACTGTGAATTTGGGATAAACTTTTTGAGCCAAATCATGTCATTTACATGTTGCAGCTACGTCATGACAATTCCTTCAAGATGACTCTCTTCTCTCTCCCTCCTCAACATCCTCTGCCTCAAATAATGAAATTGTGTAGCCTGCCAGTCAGCCAACAGGAACAGCCACCTTTGCTGACTTGTTTCTGCAGCCTGTCCCGGAAAATTGGAAATCCTGCCAACAGCTCAGTAAGGAAGGAAAATTCAAGACCTGTCTGCACCCCTTTTAATTAGCTTGGAAATCTGGCAACCAAAATCCCTGACACAGAAGAGACAGAATACAATTTTGTTTAAAACACAGTGGGATGCTGACTCTGGAATACTGACCAATTTCTCTACTGGGACAGAGACTAAGACAGGGGCAAAATATAGCAACAAGTAGCCCAGCTTGTGGGTTTTATTTAAGTTTCCATGTACATGCCCCCCATTACATATGCACTGATTTTCAATCAAGGGCAAAGACCCAAAGGCTGGGGTGGTTAAGCCCTGTGGGCTTCAAGCCTTCCATTCTTGGCAGTCCTTTTGCAAGTGTTACAAACAGCTCTTCTCAGGGATGATGGCATGATTCCAGCTCACATTTCCAAATGTAGGAAGGAGGACAGAAAGGGTGGAGGAGAAGCAACATAGCCCACATGCATATATTTTAACAAAATTCTAATTTTTATCTGAATATTTTATTAAGCCTAGCTTTGCCATTTGTCAAAAGAATGTATGTGCTAAATATTCTAGGGTGTCTCCTATGTAGGTTCAATTTGTCACTTCTTTTTTCAACTCACTATCCCCATCACCATCACTACATCTTTAAAGGAGACACTTTTCCACATACAGAAGTGATTGGTCACCATTAACCTTAGATTAATGTTTCATTTGGGGGGAAAGGAGATTTTCTCTACTACCCAAAATTGTGCTTTAAATAAACACAAAATGTTGTCATTTTTTTTTCAAATAAAATTCAATCAGACCAAACTATCAAATGTAAGATACCCTTTTGAGTGCAGTGAGGAGGATACAAAGAAATAAGACAGATTCTTGCCTTCAAAGACTTAAAATCAGTCTGAGGAGACAAGAAATAAACACTTGAAACAAGAAAGAAGGAAGGAAGGAAAGAAAGAGGGAAGGAAAGAAGGAATTTTAAACAATAATTTCAAATAGAAAAAGAATCACAAAATTATACATGCCTACATTATTTGCCAGATAAATAATAGAATTTAAGGAGATCAAGGTGTTTTATGTCAGGGTGGTCAGCAAAGGTTTAATGGGATGGCGGCTCTTAACATTGAGATTTGCTTATACAATCCAGGCAGAAAGAAGGAGAAAAAGCATTTCAAGAGGGTGAAATAATAAGAGTGAAAGCAGAGATAAAAATTATAGCACACATACTTACTTTCTGGGAATTACATAGGTATGTTACATGTGTATATGCATTCACAAACACACAAATATATACGTCTGGTGTATATATATATGTGTATATATATATGTATATGTATATGTATATGTATACGTATATGTATACGTATACGTATATGTATATGTATATGTATATGTATATGTATATGTATATGTATATGTATATGTATATGTATATGTATATGTATATGTATATGTATATGTATATGTATATGTATATGTATATATATGTATATGTATATATATATAAAAAACTACATGCACATATGTGTGTATATATATATATATATATATAAAACTACATGCACATATGTGTGTATATATATATAACTACATGCACATATGTGTGTGTGTGTGTGTGTATATATATATATATGTATATATATATATATGCATGTATATATTGATATTGTGACAGGTCAAACTCAATTAAACAAAAATTTAGTAAATGCTAGCATTATGCTGAAAAGGAAACAGTTGTTTCCCTCAAGGACCTTACATTTTGCCAGACCTCATTGGTGTATCATTTTCTCCATTAGAATAGAATACAATGCTTACATGTCTTCTGATCCTGTGCCATCTTTGCCCATTTTTTTCTCGTAGAAGCTACCCTAAGAATCTCACAATACACTAGAGACTTCTTGTTCTTCTGGTATCTTGAGGGGAGCAATATAATCCTTACACTGGTGATCTATTGTCTTATTACTGCTATTTGACTGCATCACCTATTTTCTTTTCATATCCCTGAAACTCTTATGTCAGAAACTTTCATGACATATTTAGTCAGGGTACGCTTCATCAGGCAACCTGACTTTTCTTGGCTCATATGTCCCTGCCTAGGAAACCTGAGAAATTCTCTATACATACACAGTAGACTGACTGCCCACTTGCAATCACAGAGTTCATATTATAAAATGAAATTTCATGGCAGAGGAAAAACAAAATTAGGAATCTTTTGATTAATAACTATCAGTCCCAAAGATATATGAAAATTCCCATAGACTTGCACTACAAATATGAGAGTTCATAGGACTGAGTACCTCTATCCCATCTCCCTCCCCCACATCTTCCATTTGTCCACAATTTTCTGCTTTCTCATAGGAGTGGAGGAATCATTTCTTGTATTTCCTTTGATATTTCCTGCCCTCCCCCACCCAGGTCCTCAACACATCTCTTCCTACCATACAGCTTTTTAGAAAAGATGAGGGAAAATCTCTAGGCACAGTTTTCCATCTTTAAATTCCATTACAAAGTAAGAGTCTAAAATCCAAAGAATTTGCTTTGTTTTACCAGTGTCCTTATTTCCCATACTCAGGTTCTTCCATTTTTTTTTCCTGCTCCTTTAGCACCCATTATTTGTGCTGTCTGTTTTCTCAGGATGAATTACTTTAGGTAGACAGTACTTGTTGGTGGGGGGAGGTAGGGGGGAAAAAAGCACATTAATACACAGAGCTATTACTAGGCTTTTTTTTTCTACCCAGAGCAGAGTTGAGGGAGAGAAATTATCTGGAGAATGACCCCTGAAAGAGGTTAGCACACTTTAGAATGGCACCCTTTCTATGTTGCTAACATGCTGGAAACTTCTGGGGAGATTGGGAGTAGGGGGTGGCAGGCAGGGATTCAACAGCATGAGTATGGCCAGAAATGTGCTATCATAAAGCATGGATCCAGGGATTAAGGGCGTTATTTGGAGTTTAGCTTCTAGAAGAGGAAAGCAAGTGAATATTTCTCAGGATCTTGTTTTGGTACCCTCCATACCCATGGGCCAAGACAGGTCACCTTGCCCTAGTTATATTCCTGCATATATAAGGCCTGGCTGTTTTTTTTTAAATTTTATATTTTAATGCACTTCATACAGACTCATTATAATATTCCCAGTGGGTAAATCAAGTGTTAAGATTCCTACAGACATTTTCTTTAATCTCATCTCTACCCTCCCAAATGGCAAGTTATACCAGATGTTCCCTAACCTTCCTAACCCATGAACCTTGACAAAGTTTTCACTGGCTTGTTTTTCCCTCTTTCTCTGTGGCAACAAATGTATCCTATCTCGATGGTGGGCATAAAGAAATAGATTACTAGGATGACATCCCTGATGGCTGCTAAGTGAATAGATTAAGACATCAGCAACCAATATTGATTTCTACAACCCACAATTTGATTGACTGGTTTATTAATTGAATTATTGTGACTTTTTTTTCCTTTTCACTTTCATAAAAAAAGGATTATATATTCTCATAAAGTTGACTCTGAAAAGATGAGCCAAGTAGACATGGAAAGAGATGATGATTTCATGAGGAAAGACAGGTTGGACCAAAATGACTCAGTTTATAAAAATATACTAAAGGTAAAAGACTCCAATTGCCATTTCTGGACAAGCCTTGTCTTCTCTCTTCTCCCAGATGAATCAATCAGACTTCTTTTTTCATCAGATTCCTTGTCTATGAAATGAGATTAGTCATACAGATATAGCCTATAGTAAGCCTTGAAGGATTAATTAATAAAACTTTGTTATAAAGATTACATATTATCATATAGATTATAAAGATCTATGCAAATATAACATATGATATATAGCTATTAGACAAGAAAGTTATAAAGTGAATATTGCAAAATTTCAAGTACTGTCCTAAGACCAGAGTCATGCATCTTTCCTCATTGTGATCATTAATGAATGATGCTGGCACCTGAAATCTCTCCTTAGATAGTGAAAATATCTATGTTTTGATCAGTATGACAACATCTTTTACCAATAAGATTTCAATCCTTCCACACATACGTATACAGTTCTATTAAGTTGTCATAGTCAAAAACAGATCACCACTGGGTTTCCATTCTTATGGTACTGGGAATTTTAAAACTTAAGTTAGTTAAAAAACTTAAAAAGATATTTCCTTTGAAGATGCATCTTTTCTAGACTGGAAGAACTTTTAGATCATAGTTCAAAACTTAGAAGAGACCTCAAGGCCAGTTAGTCTACCATAATCTTACAGATTGGAGGATTTGTAAAGGAGGAGACTCAAATGATTAAGTGACTTGCACAAAGACACACAATAGTTTTAGAGTTAGGATTTGAACCTAGCTCTTCTAACTACAGTGCCCATTCAATCAATCAGCAAGGATTTATTAAGCAACTGCTATGTGCCAAGCACTGTGCTAAAGGAAACAGCAAAATGGTCTCTTGGTCAGAGTTCATTTTCTAGAGGGGAAGACACAATGAACAAATGTAAGTATATATAAAACACATATAAATGAATTTTTAAAGTTATCTGGCTGGGAAGTTAAGGGTTAGAAATTAGATGCTAGGAGCAGCTAGGTGGAGCCGTGGATAGAACACCAGTCAGGAGGACCTGAGTTCACATCCAGCCTTGACACTTACTAGCTGTGTGACCCTGGGCAAGTCACTTAACCCCAATTGCCTAAGAAAAGAAAAT
Source organism: Phascolarctos cinereus (assembly GCF_003287225.1). Classification (NCBI taxonomy): domain Eukaryota; kingdom Metazoa; phylum Chordata; class Mammalia; order Diprotodontia; family Phascolarctidae; genus Phascolarctos; species Phascolarctos cinereus. The sequence continues at coordinate 108,911,562 of NW_027556098.1, forward strand.
AAATAAAAATAAAAGAAATTAGGCACTAGCAGCTTAAGAGACCAGGAAAGGTTTCATATAGAAAGCAAACCAGAAGTTACAGGAAGGAAACCTGGAGATGGAGAACACTCCAAGCATGGGGGTACAAAGAAGGAAAATGAGTATCATCTGTAAAGAATACCAAGAAAGCCTGATTGTAGAGGGCATGGGTAAGAGTAATATAAAAGAAGACAGGGAAGATAGGATCTGGCCAGGTTGTGATGAGTTTTAAATGACAGAGAAGTTTTATCCTAGAAGGAGCTATTGATTAGGGTATTAATTAGTGAAAAGAGCCTTGAGGCAAGGAGGTCAATTAGGAAGCTATTGTAATAATCAGAGGACAGAGGCTGAGGTCTAGGACTAGGATGATGGTGATTGTGTGATTGGAGACAAAGGGATATATGCACAAGATGTGGTTCTGGCAGAACTAAAAGCTTTGACTACTGACTGGATACAGGTGATGAATGAGAAAGAAAAGTGTATGAGACATAGAGGTTGGAAATCTTGACTACTGTCAATATGGTAGCACTCTTGACAGAAGTAGAGAAGTTCAAAAGAGTAATAGGTTGGTAAGGAAGAAATAATACTAATGCTCTCTCTCTGTTGCATCATGCTCCCTCCTTTATGCTTTACTATGAAAGCCTTCAAGAACCCAAGGGCACTTCCATTAGAATAGGACTTTAGATAGGCTGAAATCTTAAGGAAACATTTTTTAACCTCTCAGATACCATCGTCACCACATTCTTTATGTTTAATAATGCACATTTCCCCACATTTTAGACCTATCTTATTGGCTTCTTTGGGGTCCTGTTTCTTCCCTCCCATCAGTCCTAATAAACGAACTGTCCTTTTTGTTTTGTTACTACAATCAAGAAGTCAGGACAATTGATTTGAGGGTCAAGAAGGCAAGAGCTATTCCCAATAAATCCTGATAAAGGCACCAGTCATTCTCTCCTTCTGAAGTTGTCTCCAGCCAATGTATAAAATAGACCTAGTCCACACATATGGCCTGATGTCCCTGTGCTGGCCTTACACTTCAAAGCCAACTGTATTTACAGGTGGTGGGGAAGACAAACATATAACACCTCTTTATTTCAGAATATTTGTGGAGAGTCTGGTGGTTAGCTGGGTTGTTGTTCCTGTATATGTTTGCCTCAGAGGAGAATCTTCTGCCAAACTCTGTACTGCAAGCTAGTGGAGATCTTAGGGCATATAGAGCACATACCAAAGGGTTGGACAATGGTGATGTATCTGAAAAAAACCATCAAGACTTGCATCTTTTTTAACACCTCCTGAACTCTGATCAATGCAGTGAGCAACAATGATAGTAAAGAACTAATGATAAAGCAGGTTATCCACCTTCTGGCATGGAGGTGATGGACTCAGAGTGCAGAATGGAGATAGACAGATAGATAGATAAGAGAGGATATATGGACATGGATGAATATGTAGATATATGCATTATATTCATATGAATTATAAGTTGAGAATACATATATACATATACACATTTATATATATGATTGGTATGATATATGGATATGAATATATATATATATATAAATGATATCAGAGTATTGACACATATATGTAGATAAAAATTGATAGATCTGATATGATATGATATATGACATGATATGATATGTCCAAATGCAGAAGTTTTTTGTTTGATTATGAATATTTTTATGAGTTTTCTTTTCTTTTTCTTTCTCAATTGGTGGGAGAATGAGGAGATAGGGAAAGGAGAAATGAATTTTTTCATTGAAAATATTTAAAAAAAAAACCCTTCTAAATCCTTTCTTATTTTCTAGAATATACATACCTGTAATAGAATTCATGGCATTCTTGCATCATTTTAGACAGATATCAGCATTCAGCTACAACTTCCCCCACCTGCCAGTCTCCCTACACCCCACCTCCACTGCTGTTATTATTCTCATTTCTAGCTCCTGTGCTTTTGGTCTTATCTTCACTGTATCAATGAGGTTCTCAATATCTATTAGCTCTCAGGTGGACTATACAATGCATATCTACATATACAACTAAAGAATTTGGGACTTCTGTGGATCTTTTCCAACTTTTGAGTAAATGCAAGTCTAAGTAAGAAGTAGTTCATTAGTCAAAATCCTCCTAAAGGTGAAAAACTCCCAACTGAGAAAGAATGCTTTGGAGACTTCATCATGCTAATATTCTGATGTGGTGGTGGTATGAAGAAACCATATGCTGTCAAATAGAGCCTGGTTCTAGAATCAGGAGACCTGACTTACTATATTTGTTCTGCCATGAATCAGCCATGTGACCTTGTATAGAGCATGGAGCCTCTCTAAGTGGGGATGACAAACACTCATACTACCCACTTCACAGGATTGTTGGGAGGGAAATACTTTGTAAACCTTAAAATTCTGTACACATGTGAGTCATCATTTTGGTGGAAGGGAGAATTCTGGGCAACAATATTAGGCTAAGACAGAAATTGCTGAAGGTAGTTTGGGAAAGATGGGATAAAGCTCAAAAAGGAAAGTTGAACAATTATAGGGGGAAAAATTCTTCAAAACCAAACCCTATAGACAATAATTTCCAAAAAGAATATGAAACCAAGTTGTTCTTTGTGGTTTAATAGAATATGAACAGTGTGATAATGCAAAGCTCAATTTCAAAGGATAATAACTCTGTCTCAGACTTTTAGCAAAGGGAGAAATAGGACAAGGAGGCAAGCATAGAGTGTTTTGATATTTTTTATTCAAATGAATCACATATCAAGACAGCAATGTAGTGTCTGTTTCATAGCATTCAGGGTCTCTGACATATTCACTCACCAGCTGTGATTTCCCCTAAGGGTTTTAATGGGTTGGTGTAATATTTGTACAAAGCAATATTATCATTATCATAAATGTTTTCTAATTATTTCTTGGGATTAATGAAAGCATGTTGTATTATTGATGGATTAAGTACAATATTTATAAAACAGTGATAGGATTAAAGGGAAATAAATATGTATATCTTTCCCAATATGTAAATAATAAATATTCATTGCAGTCATCCATTTTGTTGAAAGCAGTTTAAATATATCAGAATTTCAGTACATTTTAATCACTTAGGAAATATTTCAATTATCTGCTTTGGCTTTAGTGTGTGTGTGCATGTTTAGTTTCCTTTTATAAAGAACCTCATCTAAAATATTATTAATATTTAATTGATTTTTTTTTATTCCTCCACTGCAATTACTCGATTGTCACCGCCACTACCACTCCCATAGACCTTCTCAGGACAACCACAATTGCCACTATAAACAATATTTTACATGCTAGTCCTGGGTGTTTCTTTTGGAATGCAGAAATTAATGAACTTGTGTAATATCTGCAAAAGCTTGAAGAAGGGGCAGAAAGTTGGAATATGAATGTCAGAGCTCCCTAGAAGCAAAATAAATGTTATTTTGTGGGATTTCCATCAGACTAGAAATTCCATGATTTCTAAATGGTATCAGAAATGAATGTGATCATACATCTATATCCCAAATCTCTTTTGTTTAGCACTAGAATTCTTGTGAACATTCATAACTGGTTATGATTATGTGTGCATATGTATATATGAACATGTCTGTATATACACATATACAGATATATAGAGATAAAAAACAATCATAACCAGCTATATATAACATTATATATGATATTATATATCGTACAAATTTATCTTGTGTTTCAGCTCCTATTATTTGGCTTTTTATTTATTTGTCTGAAACCAAGGATGCTAACTTTATCCTTTTGTGATTCCCTATAGTGCCTAACACCATGTTCTACACAGTCCTATCTAGGTATCTATAACTATCACAAACCTGACCGATTTGATTATTTTTCTTGCTTACATAGTTGAATTGTCAGATGTTAGAATTTTATATATTTCACATATGTTGGATTTCTTATCCCATTGTTGTTGTTATAAGTTTTGATTTTTAATATGTGATACTTATAATTAATATTCTACTTGTGAAAGCATAGATAGGTCTAAATTCCCTTACAACTCTATATCTACAATTTCATGACCTACGATTTTGGTATTCAGACTAATATTAGTGCTTTCAGTTATATTTCACAGGACAGAATTCTTTCCAACCCAAAGGGAAAAGACTGTTCTTTACATTGTGATAATTGGGAGACACAAAAACAAAACTCACTAGTTTGTTCATAGTAGAATCATAGACTTAAAGCTGAGGTGCTTTCCCTCAGAATGAAAACAAAAAAGCCCTTCTGTCCTCTGTCACCTAATAGCTAACGAGAACCAAAGACTCACAAAATGTGATGCCATCTACCATTCTCTTCAACAGTCTTTAGCCATGCACTCCTACTTACTTCAACAATAAGCAAGAGACAGGCTGGTCAATGTTAAATTGAATATTAAACATTTTACAACCCAGCTCACATCTTTAGCACAGACTGCTTCACACATAAGATGCTACCTTAAATGGTCAAAATGGATACTTTTCTGTACTTTTTGTTTAAATATTATTTTATTTTTCCCCAATTACAGATTAAGAAAATTTTTAGCATTCATTTTTACAAGATTTTGAGTTCCAAATTTTTCTCTCTCCCTTCTCTCCCCTCTTCTGAAAATGGTAGGCAGTCGGATATAATTTATACATGTACTATCATATAAAATATATTTCCATATTCATCACAGTTGTGGAAGAAGAAACAGACCAAAAGCAAATAAAACCTTGAGAAAGAATAAAATGTGAAAATAATATATTTTAATCTGCATTCAGAGTCCATCAGTTCTTTATTTGGTTGTGGATAGCATTTTCCTTCATGAGTCCTTTGTACTTGTCTTGGATCATTGTGTTGCTGAGAACTGAATCATTCATAGCTGATCATCACATGATGCTGCTGATACCATGTACAATGTTTTCCTGGTCCTTTTCATTTCACTTTGCTTCAGTTCATACAAGTCTTTCCAGGTTTTTCTGAAACCTGCTCATCATTTATTATTGCGCAATAGTATTTCATTACATTCATATTCCATAGCTTGTTCTGTCATTCCCCAATTCATGAGCATCCCCTCAATTTCCAATATTTGGCTACTATGAAAAGGGATGCTACAAATATTTTTTTTGCACAGGTAGGTCATTTTCTCATTTTTATGATCTCTTTGGGATATGGATGTAGTAATGGTATTGCTGGATCAAAGGATATGCACAGTTTGGTTGTCCTTTGGGCATGGTTCCAGATTGCTCTCCAGAATGGTTGAATGAGTTCACAACTCCACCAAGTGCATTAGTGTCCCAATTTTCACACATCCTCTCCAATATTTATCATTTTCCTTTTTTGTCATACTAGCCAGTCTGATTGGTATGAGGCGGTATTTCAGAAATGCTTTAATTTGCATTTCTCTAATTGAAAGTGATTTAGGACACTTCTTCATATGCCTACAGATATCTTTTATTTCTGTTTCTGAAAACTGCCTGTTCACATCCTTTGACCATCTATCCATTAGGGAAAAGCTTGTATTCTCATAAATTTGACTTATATGGTCAAATTTCAGAACTATTAGGTCAAGGAAAAAATACTGCAAGCTGTCAGAAAGAAACAATTCAAATATCAGAGAGTCCCAATCAGGATCACACAGGACCCGACAGTGGCAACATAAAATGATATTCCAGAGGGCAAAGGAGCTAGGACTACAATCAAGAATCACTTACCTGGCAAAATTAAGCATAATACATCAAGGGGAAAATGGACATTCAATGAAACAGGATTTCAAGCCTTCATAAGGAGAAGACCAGAGCTAAACCAAAAATTTGACTTACAATATAAAAACCCAAGAGAAGCATAAACAGGTAAAAAAGGGAAAAGAAAGCATAAGGGATTCAATAGCACTAAACTGTTTACATCCTTACACAGGAAGATGATACTTTTAACTCTTAAAAATTTTATCACTACAATACAGATAAAAGGAATATACATAGACAAAGGATTTGGGTATGAGGCAAATTTGAGGGAATGGCAAAAAATTAAGAGATGAGAAAGAGGAGTACAAAGGGTACAAAAGGAAGGGAGAGGTAGAATGAGGGTAAATTATCTCACATGAAGATGAAAGAAAGACCTATTACAGTGGAGGGGAAGATGGGAGGATGGGCGATGGGCATCACTTTAACCTTACTCTCATCAGTATTGGCTCAAAGAGGGAATCATATATACAATTAGTTGAATACAGACATCTATCTTGCCTGACAGGAAAGTAGGAGGGGAGGAGATTAAGTAAAGGCGGGAGGGACTGGCATAAGGAAGGGCAAATCAGGGGAAGTGGTAGACAAAAGCAAAACACTGGTGATATGGGAAATGATGAAAGGAGAGAGAGGACAAAGAGGAGTAAGAATAGAATGGAGGAAAATACACAGGTAGTAATCATAACTGTGAATGTGAATGGGATGAACTCTCCCATAAAACAGAAGCAGACAGCAGAGTAGATCAAAAATAAGAATCTTACAATATGCTGCTTATAAGAAACACAATTGAAGCAGAGAGACACACATAGAGTAAAGGTAAAGGACTGGATCAAAATCTATTATGCTTCAGGTGAAGTAAAAAAAAAAAAGCAGGAGTAGCATCCTGATCTTAGACAAAGTAAAAGCAAAAATATATCTAATTAGAAGAGAGAAAGAAGGAAACTACATCTTGCTAAAAGGTGCCATGGACAATGAAGCAATCATATCAGAAGAGCAAGAAATAGTCTGCCTGTCTGATCTATGGGGAGGGGAAGAATTCATGACACAAGAGATAGAGAACATCATGAAATGTAGAATAAATCATTTTGATCATATTAAATTGAAAACCTTTTGTACAAACAAAACCAATACAACCAAGATTAGAAGGAAAGCACAGAGCTGGGAAACAATCTTTATAGCAAATGTCTCTGATAAAGGACTCATTTCACTACTTTTTCAAAAGATGAGCAATTCAGACCAGAAAAGAAGAGCTTTAGGATAGTTATAAAGTGGTTACATCAGATCAAGATTATTCATTAAATTAGAGATGGCTCACTGTGTAGCAGCTTCACCAGAACTTGGTTTAATTAGCTTAGAAAAAAATAACTAAATTAACTTTTAGATTTTTTTCCCATGTAGCTTCAATTTTAATTTGGAGAAACATTTTTAAAAAACATACACACACACACACACACACATATATACACACACACATATGTATACATATGTCTATATATGTATATGTGTACATGTCTCCTGAAAATGAAACTTCCATATAAATTGTGTGCATATATGTTGCGAATAATGCACATTGTGTCAAACAACAAGAATCACCTTCAAAAAAAAAAAAACAACTGATGAACTAAGCTTTTCTGACTGGTTACCTAAGTTCATTTAATTTTTATCAATTGTGACCTAGTTGCAAACATTTCAAAATGAAAATGATTCTATCAAATAACTGCTTTTACTGCTTGGTGGTAAGGGTAGACCCAGAAGCAACTAAAGCACACTCCTTCACTTCTAGAACTCCAAGTGTAAGTGTGTTTTTATTCATTCAATTCTTACCCATGAACTGTTTGTTCCAAATACCAATTTCAATTAATATAATCTTTTGCATACTTCCTACAGGTAATGTGCTTTTTACAGTCCTTTTGCTGGCCGTAAATATTTTTTTATAATGAAAAAAGAGATAATTAGAGGAAGCAACAATAGTTCATTGAAGGTGGAAAGTCTTGAATTTAGAGAGCCAGCTCCTATTGCAGAAGGATTTGAAGAAACTCGTTTTTCCAAAATTTTTGCTATAGTGAAAATTGTGGGTTTCGCAGACATTTGCCAGGGCTCCAAGTGACTGGGTAATGATAGACACAGATGTTGCAGTACTTTAGGAAACTCTGGTTCACTGTGATCACAGTCACTCACTTATGCACGACTGAAAAATGTAGACAGTCTTTGCAAAACTATCATTTGACCCACAGCTTCCAAGTGTTTGTTTCTAATGAGCAGAGATTTCCTGTAGTATCTGCAGAATCCATTTATTTTACTGAATAACTTTTATTCATGGAAACTCTGTGAAACCATTTGTATTGTTGTAGAAAAGTGGCAAGGAATGTTTTACTGCAAAAATTAGCTTAGTGGAGAATGAGTATATAGTAGCCTTACTTGTCAGACAACTAGCAATTCGTTGATATTATGGAAGATACAATTATACTTCCATTTCTCCTATGCCCTCTCCTCCAGCCCCAAGCCATATCTTTCCTTAGGCAAAGACTTGGACTGTGTCAATATTTGGACAAAATCTTTTATTGACTTCTGATTGCCCAACTGGTAAATTTCAAGATCCTTCCCCACTGCCCAGCGTTCAAGACCCTTCACAAGACCCTTCTTTTCCAGTCTTATTTCATATATCTCTCCTCCACAATTTCTAAACAACTACCATACTTTGTCATTTGATATATCCAGTACATTTCTTTTACTTTCCAGCCTCCATACTTTTGCTTCTATTATTCCATTTGTATGCAATGGCTTCCATTTCGTTGTCCTCATTCATGAACCCCTTTGTGACCATTAATGTCCCACTCAAATGTTATTTCCAGAAAGCCTTCTCTGATTAATTTCCTTCACACTAATCATTAATAATCTTTCCCTACTTTCACCTCAGGCCACTTTGTATCTCAATTAAGCAGTTGATATTCCTTATTTTATTTAAATATATCCCTAAGTGTTAAGCATTACCTCTGTCAGGCTGGACATTGTGTGAGAATAAGATCTAGGTCTTTTCTAAACCTGGAATCTTCTCTAAGCCTACGAAAGAGCCCTATGAAAAGTTACATGTTTATTGAATTAAATCTTTCCCTAAGAGATTTCAAGTCCTGCTTGTTTCTTTAGCTTTTTCAGGAAGTCTGTCTTCTAATTCAGATTGCTAAAATTATTTCTAATCAGCTTGCTATCTCTTCAATTCTCACTCCATTTGATATTTAAGTTTATATTTAAGATATTAGCAACCTGGTTAACCAGCATCCAGGCTACTCTCTTGAGGCAACATGCCTTGGGGCTAATCAGCACATTTTCAACTCTTGTTCCTAAGATCTGTACTATACCAGTAAGACACATGCAAGGGCTGTTCAAGTGAATCTACAGACCATATTTATTTGTTTCTTTCAGGGAAAGGTATCTAATATAATGTTGTTATAATGGAGTTAATGAAAGTGAATTCCTTTTACCCCTTGCCTTCCCCAGTCTCTCCATTCCTATCATCACTGTAAACCTCTTTTCTTCCCTAATAGAAATTATTTCCATTTTATAGATGAGGAAATTGAGCTTCAAAGAAGTAGGCTTGCTGAAGGCCACACAATTAGTAAATGACAGAGTTGAAACCTAAAATTAGGAATATAGAATTTAAAAGCAGTGAAAACTCTTTTGACTATACTGTCAGTTATCTCAACTATGCAAAAAGTAAAGTTTGTTTGGTTTTTTCTATTTGTTTGTTCATTTTAAATTAAGCAATATTTTAAAATAATATCTACTAAAACATAAATGAATCACATCATGAAGATGTATGGCTGATAAACTCCAATGTTTATTTTAGCCATAGGAACTGAGAGACCATATATGAATCCATCCAAATATGAATCCCAAGAAGAGTTGGAGTGGTTGGTAATCGGGGCTCTATATCATATGCCGAAACACATGCAGAAACATCAGTGGTTTTAACCCTAAGCACTGGGAAACTAAATTTATAGGATTGAAGATTTGAAAGGGAATTTAGAATTCATTTATTCTATGCTCCTCATTATACCAATGTGGAAATAGAGATGTTGAGAAGTTTGCTTGAGATCACTTATGTAGTAACTTACATAGTCAAGATTTGAAGCCAGGTTCTCTGACCCTTAACAATATTTTTTCCCACTTAAATATATTACCTACCTCCCTGCTTGGAATGACTCATTCTGGTCAAATCTTTTAGTTGATTTATAATTGCTATTATTGCTCTAAGAATGGTTGATATTCATTAACCTTTATTAAGATTTAGAAACCTATTATTTGGGGTTTAGTGGTTCAATTCTGACTACAATAATAGCTCAATGATAGAACAACAAGAAATAAGGCAGGGTCTTTGGGTTTTAAATTTAGATAAGCCATATCCTAAAATATTTTGTTCCTTATTTTTTCTGGTTTTCATAAAAGGAAGAAAAGAATGTGACCCAAAATGTATGATAACAATGAATATCAAGATTTTTAAGATCAAAATGAAATTAAATGTGTGAAGTATGCTTTTTTAGGGATTGTACAATGAAGTAAGCTTTATTATTAATATAAATGATAGCTGATATTCATATACATTTTAAGATTTAGAAAGCTCTTTATATGCATTATCTCATTTGACTAATCTCATTTTCTTTTTTTGACAGATGAATATCATAGACAGTATACTGGGAGTTTAGCAAATCATTAGACAATTCTGATAATTTATTTTACTGTCCTTGTGGATAACTTGGATAGATGTGTGCTAGATAGATGATGGTATAGTGTGGTTGGCACTTCAATATCTGGTTAAATGAGCAGTTAATACACACACACACACACATACACACATATGATATATATATATATATATATATATATAATATTTGTGTGTATAAAAATTCATAATGAATTGGTGCTAACTTCAAAAGAGGTGTGCAGTAGAATCTCACAGGTATATACTCTTGACTGCATTCTGGTATGCAACTTAAATGATGGTGTAGAAGGTATGTTAGTGAAAGGCAGAAGTGGCAGTGAACTGGGAGGGAAAATCAGGATCTCAAAATATGTGACCTGGAGTATTGGTGAAATCTAATAGGATGGAATTTGATAGGATAAATTTAAAGTTTACATTTGGACTTAAAAAACAAACTTTGTAATAAAAGATGGAGGAGAGGTAGTTAGGAAACATTTTGCTATGAAAAATATGTGGAGGCTTTAGTAGACTACAGATTCACTATGAGTCAACAGTGTGACTTGGCAGCCAGAAAAGCTAATGCTACATTATGAGCATGATAGTATCTGTGAAAAGGGAGGAAAGAGCCCCACTGTACTCTCCTCTTATCAGACCAGCTGGTTACTATTATATCCAGCTACAAGTATGAGATTTTAGAGAGAAAATTGGGAAACTGGAATATATTCTGAAGAAGATAGTGAGGATGCTGTGATACCTGTAGGCTGTACCATATGAGGAACAGTTAAATGAACTTGAGAGGTATAGATTAGAGAAAAGAAGGCTTACTAGAAACACGACAGTTGTTTTCAAGTGTTTGAAGGGCTGTGACATGGAAAATTGAATATATTTATTCTGTTCATTCTCAGAATTAAAGCAAATGATACAGGGAGATAGATTTAGGCTTTATTTAAGGACTATATATATATCAGAGTGGTGAAATAATTTTCCAAAAGTCACACAGCTACTAAGTGGAAAAACTGCGACTAAAATCCAATTCTTACATTGAGCACAATAACCTTTTTTTTAAATTTTATTAATTTATTTTAGTCTATCAACAATCACTTCCATATGCTTTTGAGTTAAAAAATTTTTCTCCCCCTTCCTCCCCACCACCCTCCCCAAGACGGCACACAATCTGATATAGGCTATACGTTTACATTCTTATTAAACATATTTTCACATTAGTGAAGTTGTAAGTAAAAAATGAAACCAATAGGAGGAACCATCAGAAAGAGGAAACAAAACTCAACAGAAGAGAAAAAAAAAGATAGCGATATAACTTTCATGGTTATGATTACTATCTGTGTCTTTTTCTCCATCCTTCCCCCCCTCGTTTATGCTTTTCTTTCTCCTTTCGCCTTTTCCCTTCTCCCTAGTGATTTGCTCTTGACCATCATCTCCTTCAGTCTCTCCTCCCTTCTATTATCCCTTTCCCTTTTCTTCCCCTTTGCCTTTACTGCTTCTTCCCTCCCTTCTATCCCCCTCCCTTTTCTTCCCCCCTTCCCTCCTACTGCCCATAGGCTAAGTTAGATTTCTATGACCAACTGACTTATGTTATTCCCTTCTTGAGCCAAATCTGATGAGAGTAAGGTTCAAACAATGCTCATCCCCCTCCCTTCTTTCCCTCTGCTGTAATAGGATTTTCTGTCTTTTCCTGTAATGTGATTTACCCTTGTCTGCCTCCTCCTTTCTCAGTACATTTTCTAAGATCAGACTAATCCACTTACTTGGATCCATTTAACCCACTTGATTAGATTTTTTTTTCATCATTAGATCAAAGTCAACTAATATCCACCCCCTTTAGGTATACTCCTTTAACATGGTGTAATAACAATACAGTTCTCAAGAGTTGCAAGTGTCATCTTCCCTTGTAGGGATGCAAACAGTCCACCCTTATTAACAACATTTCGCATCTTTCTGTCCCACTTACCTTTTTATGTCTTTCTTAAATCATGTACTTGAAGATCAATTTTTTTATTGAGCTCTGGTCTTTTTATGAGGAAGGTTTGGAAGTCACCTATTTCCTTGAATATCCATCTCTTCCCTTGAAAAATCATGCTCATTTTTGCACGGTAGTTGATCCTTGGCTGCAATCCAAGCTCCTTTGCCTTATAGAATATCATGTTCCATGCCCTGCGGTCTTTTAATGTAGAAGCCGCAAGGTTCTCTGTAATCCTGACTGTAGTTCCATGATATTTAAATTGTTTCTTTCTGGCTGCTTGCAGCACCTTCTCTTTCATCTGGTAATTTTGGAATTTTGCTATCATATTCCTTGGCTTTGTCACTTTGGGATCTCTTTCACTTGGTGAGCACTGTATTCTTTCTATAATTACCTTACCCTCTGGTTCTAAGACCCTCCGGGCAGTTTTCCTTTATGATTTCCTGAAAGATACTGTCCAGGCTCTTTTTTTCATCATGATTTTCAGGTAGTGCAATGATTTTTAAATTGTCTCTCTTGAATTGATTTTCCAGGTTGGTTGTTTTACCCATGAGGTATTTTATGTTTTCCTCTATTTTTTCATTTTTTGTTTCTGTTTGACTGATTCTTGCTCTCTCATAGAGTCATTAGTTTCCATTTGTCCAATTCTAGTTTTTAACAGACTGTTCTCTTCTGTTACTTTTTGTATATCCTTCTTCAATTGGCCAATTGTATTTTTAAGGGATTTGTTTTCTTCAGTGTACTTTTTTTCCAGTTTGCCAATTGTGTTTTTTAGGGCCTTGTTTTCTTCAGTGTACTTGTTTTCCAATTGGCCAATTGTATTTTTAAGGACTCTTCTACCTCTCTCATTAGACTTCTAAAATCCTTCTTGAGCTCTTCTAAGAAGCCTTTTTGGTCTTCAGACCAGTTCATATTCCCTTTTTATGTTGCAGATGTGGGTTTGTTGACAATGTTGTCCTCTTCAGAATTTCTGTCTTGATATTCACTGTTCTCATAATATGAATCTATGATATGTTTCTTTTTACTTATGGTTTCTTTATTCCCTGGCCTTTAAAGAGATTGAGTTCTCCTGTTGGAGAACAGAGGGCACTGGCCCAAGCTTCTTGTGTTGGGAACCTAGGTCTTGGTCACCAACTTTGTGTGCTGGGGCCTCTTATGTTGACAATTGGAGGCTGCAGGGTTCTGGCAACTTACCTGGTGTTGGGCTGGAATCAACAAGGCTGGAACTTTCAGGCCATTCTAGGTTGCCTGCTTTTCCTTTCCTTTAGCTTTCTTCAGCTCCTTTTAGATGGGTGGGGCAGGGTGTTTATCTGCCTGGGGCCCCTTGCAATGCTGCCTCCCTCGTTTTTGCTAATACACTGGGAGATTGCTTTGTGGTAGAGTCCCAAGGCACCTGGTAGTTTTCTGAGCTGGTTTCCACCAGTTCCCCTACCCTCAGTGAGGCACTCAGTAGTCCAGGTGTTGGTGTTTGCCTGTTCTACCACCTGGGCTTCAGGATCTCTTCCTGGTTAACAGTTGGAGGTTGTAGGGTTCTGACAGCTCACCTGGTGTTGGGTTGGAATCAGCAAGTCTGGGACTTTAGGAAGACTCTAGGTTGTTTTCTTCAGCTCCTTTCAGATGAATGCTGCAGGGTGCTTATCTGCCAGGGGCCCTTTGTAGTGCTGCTTCCCTTATTTTTGCTTAGGCACTGGGAGACCCAGTTGCTGGGCTGTTGCACTGCTATTCCCTGTCTTTCTTTTTTAGTTCAGAAGTTTTTTTTTCCTGGGGTGATATTTTCTGGGTTTTCAGAGGTTTACAGGGGACAGTGAGCCACAATAACCTTTTAATATACTATTCTGAATGCTATAAAAAATTTTCATAACTGATAATATAAAAATATTATGTATAATATACACTAAACTTTCAATTCTGTGTGAGTTGTCTAAGAGCTGTTTCCATGGTTCCTCTCATTCTACCTTTCCAAATGGCTGTGGCACCAATGAATTAAGATTGATGTACATCTGAGGACAAATTATAAGCTCCTGTATTTTATATTTTCTATACTGTAGGTGGAAGTATAGGAAATAAATGTTCCTATCCTGCAAACTCTGCCAAGTAGTTCAGAATGTAAGTAGTTGATGCTATTGGGATATTGTCTAACAATGCAATGAATTACTTCAGGATTTTAGAACTGTCATAACAGTGAAGTATGATAAGATGGAACTACAAAGTAGTCCATTTGATGTGTCTTAATTATCCCCCAAAAATTTCATCAGGATATCCAGCAATTTCAGTCATTAAGACAATAAAATCAGATCAACTATGCTGCCATTAATGGATTGTTTTGTGTTTGATCTGAATCAACTAAAGAGTAGTCAATTTGATGTAGTTTATAGAATGGGAGGGAAAATAATATGTCAATTATCTGATTAATTTGATCAATGTGGACATATGAAATGGATGATTCTCATCAGAAAATGCACATTGTACCCTAAGTATATTGATTAGCTATATACATTGGCCAAATGGATTTCAAAGGAGTCACACCAAAGGACTTAACATATCTAGGGACATTTTAGATTCTTCTGCATAAAACTATACATTTCCTCATTATGTGCCCAATTTAAAATCATGTGATTATATTCGGAAAACATTTGGAACATGAGGAAAGTTGGGAATGTAAGGCTTTGTTAAACATCTCATTGTAGGAATCCAAGATTCTTTAAAGCAAGTCCACCATTGAACAATGTCTTAGCAAACAGAACTTCATCAAATAAATGAAATCCTGTCCCAGGTTGCTCTAGTTTCCAGGTAAGGGACTAAAACCTGATATTTTTAAATATATTATCAGCATTGGGACCAAATTTATAGTGGCTGGTTCATAGATGCTGGGACCATAAAAGCTAAGGAATAGCTCAAGGGTTCAGGTATGTATTAACAATATAATGTACTGATTTTAAAAGACCGTTAAGCTCTTATGAGATGAAGAACATTGTACTATATGCTTAAGAGGACATGAAGCTCAGATAAGATCAGATGCCTGCCTTCAAATCTATTTGGGGGAAAAGACCTATGCACAGATAATATTAATATGTAAGTACTTTAGGAAGATATAAGCAAAGTGCCATGTGAGGTACAAGGGGAAATATATGCTCTCCCAAATATTCATTTCCCAAGTTACTGCTTGGAGATATTGAAAGACAAGCTTAACCTTGCAAACAAAACTGACAAGCTGAATGTGTTCTGCAAGGCGGCTGAGAAAAATAAGACATCAACAAAGAATAGTACTATAATTTGATTTTTAAAATTTCCACAAATCATTATGTAATGCGGCAGAAGCACTTCAGTCCAAACAAAGTATAAGATGCATGTTAGATTGGAAATCTAGTTTGTTACTCCTTTCTACCCTATTCTACATCAGGTTATATGCTGCCTACAAATCCAGCCTTACAAATAGCTAAGTTTCATGAAACCACTCAAATAGTTCTGAAATGAGGGGCAGGGGGCAACAATTCTTTGTTGTAATTTGATTGAGAGTCTGGCTACTGATACATGACATTTTTGCCCACAAAGTGAATTGGAGCTGCTTCCAGGGATTGGAGAAGCAAATGAAACCGTGTCCCAGGTTGCTGTAGTTTCCAGATGTGTGGCTAAGAGACATCACATCCATCCAAAGTGTTCTGCTGGGCTGCTAGATTGATTTGAGGTCAGCGTGTCAGTTGTATGTCAAGTGAATCTCACCTTGCTTTAGGGAAGGGAGGAGACAGAGACAGAGATAGAGGGGCAGAGAGAGAAATACAAAAATAGAAAGAGAGAAGAGAATAGAGATAGAGACATAGAGAGGCAGAGAGAAATAGAGGGAGAGAGAAGTAGTTGGATCAGATGGGAACAGACAGGTAAAAACAATGAGAGATAGAGAGGCAGAAAGAGTGATATTTAGCAATAACTAGGGGAGATTCACTGAGTACTATGACTACTGAAAGGAAAATTTCTTCTGGGTTAATTATTGTTGACCTGGGTCTTCTGGAGCAGAATATATATTATATATTAAGAATTTTTATGAATATGTCTGTGTGTGTATATATATATATATATATATATATATATATATATATATATATATTATGTATATATATATATATATACATATGTATATATATATGTATATATATATAATATATATATACACACACACACCACACATACGTGTATAAATATACATACATACATTTCTTCATGCGTCATATTTTTTTTTTTTTGCAATTTTATTTGGTTTACTTAGTTGAATGCAGAGAAGAACACTATTCTTCCTTAGCTTTACCCTTTGGTTAATTCTGCATCATTAGCCATACTTATGACAATAAAAAAGAACAACATTTATATAGAGTCAAACTAAAGCCACTCTAGGTGATTGTAGGAGATCTGAGCACCTAATGGGTAGGAGCCATCCTGTACTGAGCACATGATTACATACTTAAAGCTGGATGGGATTATTGAGCTTCTAGATAATAGAACTGCATTATTGCATTCAGAGTAAGCCTTTTCTTTCATAACTCAAGAGGAGGATTTAGGGGCATAAGGCCAACCATCAGCCTCAGAATTTCAGCTCACTCATGTCCCTTACTGAGTGTTCACTAACTGTTCCACTGTGGTAGGAACTGGATCCTATCTACTCAGATAACATTACAGTAGATGATCCCTATCTTTTCTTGTTCCCTTACTTTTCTATGGGAAAATAACATGTGGAAACTTTTATTTTGAAATGTTTACTAAACAATAAATGAGGATAGGGAAAAACAAGGAATTAAAAAGGAAAATTTTAAAATGTCAAATCTGTTAGGAGCTAATCCTGGTCCTACTTGCCAATTACTGGGGGGAAGAGAAAAAAACTGCCTTAATTTTCTTCTCTTCCTTCCTAAATGGTACCTTTTTTCCTGATCTCATTTTAACTTTAGGTTAGTTCTAAGTCAATACCTAGTGTTTTCATTTGCCAAAGCTGTGTGACAGCTTAACATTATATTAATTATTTTCTCTGGATCTTACTTTTAGTTATCTGAATCTAGGACCTCTGAAAAATATATACGTGTTTTACTTCTCTCTTCCCCCTGCAAATGTGTTATCTTGGGTTTTCAAATGGCAAATCACTCCAGCATCTTTGCCAAGAAAATTCCAAATGGGGTCACAAAGAGTTGGACGTGACTGAAACAACTGAACAACAAAAGCCTTGACTTAGATTGTTAGAGCCTGAGATGACATTAGGGATTATCTAATTCAACAACCTCATTTATTAGACAAGGAAACTGAGCCCTAATGAGATTAATTGACTTATCTGAGGTTACACAGCTAGTTAGTAGAAGAACTGATACTCAAACCCAGGTCTCTTGATTCCTTTCTAATGTTCTTTGTACTCACTATTTGTCTATTCCCCATCAAATTATCTAACCACAAACCTCTAAAACAAAACAGCAATAGAAGACACTGCCACTTGCAAAAAAGGTAAAGTCTAGGTCTAGGCTGTCTTCCATGACCCCCAAAATAAGAGAATTTATCAATATAAGTAGAACAGGGAAGAAATAGATTTGCTGAGTGAAGTTGATGATACAAGGTCAGCAGATGAAAAAAAGAGAACTGAAGTACTGAATTACAATGTTGTTTCTGTATTCTCTACAGAAAAGAAGAGTGTTTAAAGTAGTAAGTATAGCCCAACTGGTTAGAGGAAATTGAAACATAGAGACAATAAGAATATTCAGCTCTTCTTGATGAATTAATTACTGAATTTGCGAATTTGAATTATTAAATTACTTACATACTGAAAGATCTTGCAGATGTAATTTATGAATGACTATGGCTAACTCTTATAAACCCATGAAGAAAGTGAGATGTGTCCAAAGACAAGTTGGGCAAATAACATCCCAGTTTTCCCAAAAGCAAAAAGAGTAGATTGTTTAAACTTCCAGATAGGCTGGCTTGTCTTCCTTGTGTGTAACAACAATTGTTGGATATGATGACCTCTTCATCACAGGAATTGTTCCCTTTGACCATAGCACTAAAGGCCAAGCTCGAAGTAGGACTAGTCATCATTGCAGGATGAGGAGGGTTGACATTGCTATTCCCAGAGCTATTGGGTTCAGAATCCTGAGGGTCTCTATCTGGGTTTGGGGAAGTTCCTGGTTGAGGTAATGGCATTGGTTTAACTCTTCTAGCACATGCCTCTCTTATCTCTCCCTCAGAGTCCTCTGCTGGTTCAGAAAGTGAGTTTTCACCAGAGGTTGAGATCTTTGGTTTCATCAAATGCAATACTATTGTATACACAATTATTTTCCAATAATCAACTAACCTCTCTATTTTTAACAAGTACCAAATTGGTGATGATTGCTTTATATTATAATTTGAAATTGGGCATTCTTAGACTTCATTTCCATGCTACTTGCATCAATATTTTCCTTGAATTCCTATTCTTCTCAATATAAAATATAGAAACAAAATTGGAATTGAATAGCCCAGGTTTTTCTTTGGCATCTGCAACTATATGTCATCTGCATATCTATTTCTTCTTTACTCCACTTCTTATCTTGATAAAGTAAATTTTGTTGTCATAGAAAATAGCCTAGACTTAGCCTATATGTGGCAGCACCTTCTATTGCTATACTGTTGATTCTGGAGGATTTTATTTTCCTTTACTTTCCTTTTATTTTCATTCTATAACATAATCCTTTGGTAGTTAGGTATCACAATCAATAAGTAAATTAACTCAGGTATCATGTGATTGTCACTGGGATATCTTAAAATAAGCAATTAATATCTTCATATTTTAGGAGTAATATTCATACAATTCCTATTTTTGCCATGGTAGGTACACTCCCAAATATTCTATAATTTATGTGCCAATTATGAATTGAATTTCTCTATCTCATTCTGCTGGATTTTATTGAAAATATACAGAAAATCTAATAATTTGTGTTGGTTTATCTTATATCCTGATACTTTAAAGAAGTTATTAACAATATCAATTAACAGTTAATCCTCTAAGTTTTTTTTTAAAGTAGATTATCATATAATCTAGAAAATTATAGTTTTGGTTTAATCTTACCTTTTTATTTGCTTAATTTATTTTTCTTATTATCATAATTGTCATTTCTAGTAGCTTATAAAATAATAGTGGTGATAATACATGAGCTTTCTTTACTCCTGATTTTCCTAAAAAGAATTCTTTTTTATATATAAGGCTACATTTTTTTTGTTTTAGGTAGATAAAATTTATTTTATTAGAGAAACTTTGATTTATTTTGATTTATCCTTTTTTTATAATGGAGCTAAATTTTGTATTTTGTATTTTATGAAAAGGCTTTCTTGCATATATTAATATAATCATGTGATTTGTATTATTATTAATATGGTACATAATTTTTATAATTTATTTGATACTGAAGCAACCCTGAATTCTTGACATAAACCAGTCTCAGTAGATAATCCTTATATAGGTATGTACATATTGCTAACTTAAAAAAAGTTTTGATATTTTTAGGAAAACAGATCAATGGCTTTCTTTCTCTGGTTTGCCTTTACCCCATTTTGATATTAAGACTTCATTTTTATCAGTTGAAGGAATAGAAGAAGTTGCAAATAGTTAATAAGATATTAGAATTAATTTTTGTTTGACTATTTAATAGGATCTAATTTTAGAGTCATCTGATGCTGTTTATTTCTTTCACTTTAGTAGATCATTTATGACTTGTTCTATTATTTTTCTGAGATTGGTTTACTTAAATTTTGTATTTTTTATTTATCTAGCAGACGTTCTCAAATTGGGCAATACCACCCTTTAGGGGGCACTGGAACAATCCAGGGGGGTAGTAGCCTTGGTACAATTAGGAGATGTTAAATAAAAATAAGGAAGTGCTGGAAACATACGAAAAGAAGAGAAGAGAAGAAAATTTTGAAGAACTGTTTATATATGTTTCATTTGTTGCGTAGCAGAGTTAAAGTCATGGTGACTACATTATTTTCCAAATAAAAACACAAAATGTACATTATAAACTAATCAACGGTCAAGTCCACCAACAAGTCTTAACAAGCAAGTGTTGGCAGGTGAATGTGTCATGCAATGTTGGGAAGTCCAGCATACATCGGGAGAGATATATTCATGTAACAACTTGTTCACTTGGTACTATGTGGTTACATGACACAATACTGAATCATCAAAATTTCAATGCAGGAAAAGAAACACAAATTTGCAATAAATTATTAAATTTAAGATGTGTCATTTAAAAAAATTAAATGACACAAATTTTTTTTAAAAAATTGAAGAGTGAAATATTTCCAGTGGGGTGCTGAGTAACATTTTTTTAAATGTGGCAATAAGCCAAATCAGTTTGGGAATCTTTGAGATTCTAGCCATTTTGTGGTTTTGTAAATAGTTATTCATCTCAAATTACATTTTTTATTAGCATATAATTGGGTAAAATAATTTCTAACAGTTTTATTTTTTTGTTCTTCTTTTGTTATCAATTCTCTATTATCATTCTTTATACCAGCAATCTGAATTTCCTGTCTTTTTTTAATAAGATAATCTAATATGTAAGTTTTTTAATCCTAGTTTTATTAAACTTACATATATTTGTGCTATTTTCAGTTGAAGTTTAATTGGGATGTTTTGACTTACTATTTTTATTGCTATTGTTTATATTTTATATCTATTTCACTGATCTGATCTTTCTTTTTTGTTTGTTTGTTTGTGACAGCGTTCATAGATGTATTCTACCTGTAAGCTATTTAGCTTCACCTCTCAGTATTTAAATATTATGTGTGTTTGTGTTCATTCATGATCTACAGTGTCTTTCAGCACAATTTTAAAAAGTCTTTTTCAGTTTTTACCTTCTAGATCATCTTTTTTTTTACCTACAATTATGATTAGTACACCTGCTTTTTAACTTCACCTGAAACACAATAGATGTTGTTCTAGCTCTACATTTCAATAGCATTTGAATCTTTATTTTTTTCAAGTGTGTTTCTTAAAAACAATATAATGTTGAATTTGGCTTCAAATTCATTCCACTATCCTCTTCCACTTTATGGGTGCTTTCAGCCCACTCATGTTCATGGTTATAATAATTAATTAAATATTTCTCTTCATCCTATTCTCTTATAATTTTCCTCTCTTTGCCTTCCTCATATACCTATTAATGAAGAATAAAAGTGTGTTGAAAGAGAAGTGCACTCAGAACTCGTCACCTATATTTAATGAAATCTATTTCCACCCATTTGCTTCTCTTTTTCTTCCTTTTCTCGACCCCAATAATTTTAGTCTTTATTTTATTTCAGCCCTACCTCCACTTACATCTTCTATTCTTTTTCAGTCTTCTGATTTGATTTTAGATCATTAAGTTCTGTTTGATCCATTCAAATTTTTTGACAGTCTTTCCTCAGATAAAATTTTTAAACCATTTTTTGTGTCATCGAATCCTTTTGAAACCTAGTGAATCCTAGGACTCCTCAGAAAAATACTTTTAACTGCAAGAAATAAAATACATGTAATTTAAAAGGAAATTTAAAAAAAATTCCCAAGTGCTTTCCTCTAAATCTTTTATTTAATGTATAAAATCATGTTAAAACTCTGACTAGATTTCTTAAAGAAATGCTACTTGATCTTGTGACCAATCTGCATTTTTCTTTGAAGTATTTCTAATAGTTTAGGTATTATTCTCTTCTCAATTATATCTTTTGCTTCCTTGGATTCATGATACATCTTTGGCATGAGTATTCCTTTTGTTTTTTCATTCTTCCAGAATTAAATTTCTGATTTGGGATTTTGTGTCAGGATCAGGCTCTACATATATCTGGATAGAATATCAGGGCCTAGTTTGATCCTAATCATTTAGGATATTTCCTAGGGTCCTCATACTGCTTTCTGTGGACATTGACAGTTGATTTTTTTTTCCCAAAGGAGCCAAGGCTAGTGATCTAATAATAGTCAGTGGCCTAAGTGGTTCGGTCAAGATTAAGGTTTGATTACTGCCTTTCTAATTTGACTGAGCTCTGCAGTTTTCTGCCATAGTTTGGAGTTTAGTACAGAGCTGTAGGTTTTTTCCTGGTTGGAATTCTAGTAGATGGTGACTTGCTCTTCGACACTGTCAGCTAGCTGAAATGTTTCTTAGGCTAATAACAATAGCACTATAGGATGTTCAGAACTCATGACCTCAGTTACTCAGCCGAACATCCTAGTCCTAGTATGTTCCCTATATCAAGATCTTGGTATTGGGTCAGAGTGTTAGAGCTCTGATTCTCTCCTAGTCTCTGCTCTGGTCCAAGCTACTCTCTGCTATGATGTTCAGACCAAGCACTGGATTCCAGACCCCACTCCACTCTGTGCTCAGAAATAGAGAACTGCCAGCCCACCCTTTTTCTGTGGCATAGTCTTGAACTACATCTGTGACTAGGAGATTTCTTCATGGATTTTCTCATCTAGACTCCAATGTCCATAAATCAATGATGGTTTCCCCATGTAGACAAAGGCTAGAAAACAGTATTAACTCTTGTTTCTCTTTGGAATTCTTCATAACAACTCAGCATAGTTTTCTTTCTCAATAATTGATGTGGAAGACAGCTGGGCTGACCTGCTCCTTTTTACTCCTGCCTCTTTGCCTGTTTTCCCCAAGGATCCTTTCTCAAAGTATTTGTAGTAGGGATTCATGCAGTGTGTAATCAGAACAAGTACAACTCCCATTTATTTATTACTTTGGAATTACATAGGTAATTTATATATGTTTTCTCATTTTATCCTTAGAACAACACTGAAAGTAATGGACTTCTATGGTTGCTTCCAAATCCAAGATTTTGTGGTCATATGAAAATATTCAGTAAGTTTGTATATGGATCAAGTTTCTCTGCTTGATATTTATTAATGTCTCTTCATCTTACAGTAGTTGAAATTTAAACTGCAGGCATTGAGAAAAATGAAAAGACACTATTTAGTTTTGCGGCCATTTTTCCATTGAGTACCTTTCTAAACTTTGCTATCATACTACTTCTTTATATCTCTACATTTTACTGCCTCTCAAGATGAAGTCTAACATGTCTTGTAGCAAAAGTATGAAGGGGACCCTGAGAAAAAGGGTGAAATGAAATAAAATAGGGACTGCTTTTCTTTTGATAGCAGTGGCTGATCCCCACCAAGCCGTGACTTATCTATTATATTTCTACAAAAGTATAAAATGTCTTTAAGTTTTGAGATGAGTTTAAAAAAAATAGGACAAACATTGCCTGCTGATTGATAATGTTGTTCAAGTTGGTTAGTTTTTATTACAAGAAACTGAAGATGGGATTTGTAATGTACCAGTAATAAATGATGAAAGGTCTACATGAGAAATCGAGGAAGAGATAAATTGCCTTGCAGAAACTTGAAATAAATCGTTACATCCATTTTTAAACTGTAGATTAACTGAAATTGCATTTACCATATTTTTAAATTTGAGCATTTGAGTCTTCTCTGTGGGTTCAGTGGCTTTGTTATCTCTGGGGGAAGGGAGCACACCAAAAGCAGTCTTAATTTCTGTACACTGTGACCAGTTTGGTTACTGCACAGAAAGGTGATCTTTGCCTTAAAGACACCTTGGGTGGAGCCAAGATAGCAGAGTAGAGAAACCATTCAACTGAGCTCTCTCAACTTTCCCTTCATACAACTATAAAATAAAGCCTCAGATTGAATTCTGGAGTGGCAAATCCAACAAAAAGTCAGAGTGAGACATTATTCTAGTCCAAGATAACTTAGGAGGTCAGAAAAGAGATTTGTGACACAGTAGCAGAGACTGACTTAAAGCTCACATGGATGAAACACCAAAGGTAGGTCTAGGTGGTTGCAAAAGAAACAGAAACAGCTTGGGGAGCTCTCAAGTCAGAGATAGGAAGGGAGCCTGAAAACTGGTCAGAAAGAGATTACAGGAGACCTCTGTGCTAGCACTGGGCATAGGACAAGACAGTGTTTGGCAAATCCATTGCCTAACCACTTCTGGGCCATAATTTAAGGACAGAATGGAAAACTTTCAGTCAAGAGAATGACATTCAAATTCTTAAAGGAAAAATTAAATGAATTACAGGAAGAAATAGACAGTAAATCTGTACTAGTGGGGAATCTCAACTTTCTCCTCTCAGAGCCAGATAAATCTAACTATAAATAAATAAGAAAGAAGCTAAAGAAATGAATATAATCTCTTAAAAATAGCTATGATAGACCTCTGGAGAAAACTGAAATGTAATAGAAAAGAGTATATATTTTCTCAGCTATACCTGGCACCTTCACAAAAACTGATCACATATTAGGACATAAAATCCTCACAAACAAATGCAGAGAAGTAGAAATATTTAGTGCACCTTTTCAGACAATAATGCAATAACAATTGCATCAAATAAAGAACAGTGGAAACATGTACTAAAATTGTTTGGAAATTAAATAATCATGCTAAAGAATGAGTGGATCAAAAACAAATCTTTAATAATGACTAATTTCATTCAAGATGCCAAAAATTAAACAATATTCCAAAATTTGTGGGGTACAGTTAAAGGAATACTTAGGGGATAATTTATATCTCTAGATACTTACA
Source organism: Phascolarctos cinereus (assembly GCF_003287225.1). Lineage (NCBI taxonomy): Eukaryota > Metazoa > Chordata > Mammalia > Diprotodontia > Phascolarctidae > Phascolarctos > Phascolarctos cinereus. Next base: position 108,936,551 of record NW_027556098.1, read on the forward strand.
TGAACAAAAGAGACAAAGAACAAATCAATGAATTAGGTATGCAACTAAAAAATTCTAGAAAAGGAACAAATTAAAAATTCCCAATGAAACATCAAAACAGAAATCCTAAAAACCAAAGAAGATATTAATAAAATTGAAAGTAAAAAATGAACTAATAAATATGACTGAGCTATTTTAAGCAATAAAATATACAATCTATTGATTAATTTGATTAACAAAAGAAAGAAAACAAAAGTACCAGTGTCAAAAATGAAAAGGGCCAATATACCACCAATGAAGATGAAATTAAAGTAATTGTTAGGAATTATTTTGCCTAATTATGAACCAGTAAAACTGACAATCTAAGCAAAATGGGTGAATATTTACAAAGATATATATTGCCCAGATTAACAAAAGAGGAAAGAGAATGCTTAAATAGCCTTATTTTAGAAAAAGAAATTTAACAATTCATCAATGAGCTCCCAAAGTAAAAATCCCCAGGACTAGGTGGATTTAAAAGTCAATTCTACCAAACATTTGAAAAACAATTAATTCCAGTATTACACAAACTATTTAAAAATAGGTAAAGAATGAGTCCTAAAAATTTCTGTTATAACATAAATGTGATTCTGATTCCTAAACCAGGGAGAGCAAAAAATAGAGAAAGAAAACTATAGACAAATTTCCTTAATGAATATCATTGCAATTTTTAAGAATAAAACAATAGCAAAAAGATTATAACAATATATCACAAAGATCATATACTATGATGAGGTAGGATTTATACTAGGAATTCAGGGCTGGTACAATATTAAGAAAACTATCAGCATATTCATGTTAATAACAAAACAACAAAAATCATATTATTATCTCAATAGATGCAGACAAAGCCTTTCACAAAATACAACATGCATTCCTATTTAATAAAAAAAAGACTAAAAATCATAGGAATTAATGGAGCCTTTCTTAAAATAATAAGTATCTACTTAAAAACAAGAGTAAGCATTATCTGTAATGGGGATAAAATTGAAACCTTCCCAATAAGTTCAGTGATGAAACAAGGATTGTGTTATCATCACTATTGTTCAATTTTGTACTAGAAATGCTAGCTACAATAATACAAGAAAAATCAACTGAAGGAATGCAAATTGGCAATGGGGAAACAAAGCTATCACTCTTTCCAGATGATATGATAGCATATGTAAAGAAACCTAGAAAATCAACTAAAAACTAGCCAAGACAATTAGCAATTTTAGCAAAGTTGAAGGATATGAAAGAAACACACAAAAATCATCAGCATTTCTGTTTACTACCAACAAAGCCCCACAGGAAGAGGTAGAAAAATAAATTCAATTTAAAATAACTTCAAATATATAAAATGCTTGGAAGTCTACCTGCCAAGACAAACTCAGTAACTATATGAAAACAATTACAAAATACTTTTCACACAAATAAAGACAGATCTAAATGGGTAGGCTGAGCCAGTATAATACAAATGACCCTTCTATCTAAGTTAATTTACTTATTCAGTGTTATACCAATCAAACTATATCTGTATCTATATATCTATATCTATATCTATATCTATATCTATATCTATATCTATATCTATATCTATATCTATATCTATATCTATATCTATATCTATATCTATATCTATATATGTTGTATGATTGTGATGAAATACTGTTTTGCTATAAGAAATGATTAGCAGGATGCTTTCAGAAAAACCTGGAAAGACATACATGAACTGATGCAAAGTGAAGTGAGCAGAATCAGAGAACAAGGTCCTGAAGAACAGCAATATTGTAAGGGTGATCAACTGTAAGAGACTTAAATGCTTTGATCAAAGACCCAAGACAATTCCAAAGGATCCACAATGAAAAATGCTATTCACCTCCAGAGAGAGAGCTGATGAACTCTTTGTATAGATTGAAGTATACCATTTTACTTTATTTTTCTTGGGTTTTTTATCTTTTTTTTTCTTTGAAACTTGGCTAATAGAGAAATATGATTTATATAACTTCACATGTCTTATCAATATCAAATTACTTGTGTCCTCAAGAATGAGGGAAGAAGCAAGAAGGAAGAAGAGTATTTGGAACTCAAAATTTAAAAAAAGAAAGAATGTTAAGTTTTTGCATGTAATTGGAAAATATTTAATGAAATAAAAATTATTGAAAAAAGATATCTCCTATATTAAAGGTATCACACAAGTAATATGAAATTTATTGTAATTTTGTTTTCTTTTTTTTCTGTAACATTTTGGAAAAAAACATTGCATTCTTAATAATTTTGACTCATTTTCTAGGAGGTTGATTTCTCCCCACTTTTGAATTGATGAAGCTTGTTAATGGAAAATAAAGGTTTCTTACTACATTTATCTCAATAATGAGACAATTGTAGACACACTTTTCCTGTGAAGATTATATGTAAAATCAATATATCCCCCAAACAATAAAATAATTTTAGAATCGACTCAATGAATTTTGTTGGGGAAAACAAATATTGATCTAGCTGTTTGATATCATAGAGATAAAATTTATTTGAATTTTTCACTTGCCATTTCACAAAATTGGTAGTTTTTAATTTTAGAAAGAGGCAGAGGGAATATTTCATAGAGAAAGAACTGAGTAGTACCAAGACTGCTACCATTTCATCATAATGTTTGATCCTAAAATTTGTTTTTTCAGTGTTAAAATGAGATTTCCATAAAAACTTTTCCATATTAAACCATTACTGAACAGCACCAAAATTGATTCTCTTCTTCTTTTGTCTTTACCTATTTGATTTTTGAAAATTAACATGGAAAGGAGAAAAAAGATGTTTATCTCATTTAGATATAAGCCTTTATGTTTTGTTACCATTTACTTACTTGCATCTATTATAATAATGTACTAAAAGATTAAAAAGCTTTTTAAATTAGATTCTATGAGGAAAGAGTATGTTGTGAATCTTAAAAGCAAAATTTTCTTAATGGCTAACAATTTGGGGCACCATTAAGAGAAAATATATCAAGAAAGCAGTGATAATGATAATTCTTTGTATTTATGTTAACCATTCATTCATGTAGTAAAATGTGCAAAAGAATATCCCTTGGTATCTCTGTAGTTGCTTAAATTAAGCGAGTTTCCATATTTCCTAGAATTATTCAAAGTTCTATACTGATCTCATGTTTTAATGAAGGGGCTTTTGCAAGAATCACACAATGATATCCTAGTTCTGTAGAATGCATCTGTTAGCACCATGGACAGTAGCTGTAGCTGATTTGCCTTCCAAACAGCTGAACATTAAAACATCGAACTTGACATCCAGGCATAATGAGGAAACACTGTTTGCCAAGTCTGATTTCCAAGAAATTTCAATTAAGAACTTATTATAGAATAAATAATTTATACTGCCACATGTGCATTAGACAAGTGGTGAAGAGTTTTACTGCTGATGACTGTAAAGATGTATCTTCAATGTGACACAATCAGACTTTTACCTGGAAGAGGAAATAAAATGTTTTCTCTCCATTCAATTTGGAGGTTCTTTTGGACACAGGTCAATTTAAAAAAAAAATAGTACTATGTTCTCCTATTCTTACCTACAAAGTAAATTATCAGATTTTTAAATAATTCTCTTTTTGTATTAAGAACTCTAATAAGGATTCTTTTTTTAAAAAAATCCATGACTCTGAGAATTTAAATGTTAACATAGCCACAATTTACTAATTTGTATCTGTAAATGTTGTACTTTAGCCAAATGATAGATCTTAAATTTAGCATTTATAAATGGTAGTGGTTTGTGTACAATCCATATTTTTTCCCATACTCTTGGAGCTCAGGGATACATCAAGTGAGACAGCTAGCTAGCGATCAACATTTCTTCATATGCCCTCTTGTCTGCAGTAGAGAGCTGTTGTATGTATATTCACTTGATATATGATTATAGAATCAGATACCCACATTAATCAGAGGAGCAGCTAGTGTCTTCACCCATGAGCTGTGGTTTGGGTTGAAACGTGTAGGAAAAAATCCAAAGAGACAAGGGGGCAAAGAGTCCTTAGGAGAAGAGGCAGGGAGGCAACAATCAGTGAAGTTGAAGGAGCAAACAAAATTTGACTAGAGCAGCTTATGAGTAGGAGCAATCTTATCTTTTCTTGTACCATCCCTGATCCAACTCCTCTAGGATGTTGAACAAGGTGTGGCACATAATAGGTGCTCAGTAAACATTCTGCTCCACTCTTTATCATAACACTCCTCTGCTTTAAAACATGACATATATTATGAGAGTAGGGGCAGGTGAGAGAGATAGTTGCACAATGGCACAATCTTCCTCCTGTCTTTCATTCTACTTGCTTTCCTAGTGCTCCCTGTCTCCACTCTTCTTTCCTTGGTATTCAGCATAGGCATGTTGGAATTTATTTCTTTTACAGGTCCTGAACAGAACTAGTGTACATTTTCCAAGCTGGATTCACAAGAGAAATATGAAAGCTAACTGCACACAGTATAAATAAACATAGCATGGGAACATGAGAGCAGAACACAACGGCCTGACACAGACTAGAGAAACAACCTAGCATAACAAATAGTAAGTTGTGCTTTGCCTGTGGCATTTTCTGGCAACATCAATAATTATATAATACAGCAGTCACTGATTTCTCAGCTCTGGATCAATAATGGGTCTCACATCCCCTCCAGAACTACTTGTTGACCAAGGTGCTGTATTTCTCCCTCTCCCTCTCTCTCTCTCTCCTCTCTCTTCTCCTCTCTTCTCAACACACTACACACACACACACACACACACCACACACACACTCTGTCCATGGCACAGATCTATTGATTCTTGCATAACAAGTTGAGTGTTTGGCATGTCAGCCGCAGAGTATGGGAAAAATGGAAATCTTGGTATTGCTATGGAATCCACATATGATTTCATATATACCCACCTTTCTCATCAAGTGTACACCATTCAGCATGAAAAAGCAAAGTGAATTCTTATTAAAACTAGCAAACAAGAAAGATACACATGAGGGCATTTGCTAAAATGATACCAAAAGAGATAGGCTGAAAGCAGAAGACTCTCATGCACATATCAGTCATTTGACAAAATATGGGAGGTAATAAATAGTCTTCTATAAAAACACTATCCTCTACCTCTCAATATTCCTGAGATAAAAGAGAGGTGCTGAATTACCATGTTTCATATTCACAAAATGTTCAATAAATAAAAATCTCAAGACAAAAATCACATCACAGCTTTATCTTATGACCCACACATATCCCATATCACATCATTCCCATATGACATAAGATCAGTTTGACTAGGACAGGTTCTCCTTTTCAGCATGCAAAGAGAATAGGTTTCTCTTCAGAGTAGGGTACTGTGAATGGATCATTCTATTTAGCCTAGATACGCTCTAAAACCCAGCACTTAAGAACTTTGACAGGTCACAATTAGAGGAAGGTCATTTACTTGGCTTGTTTAAAAATATCAGTGTAATAGGAAACATGAGGCACTATAGACCACAAAAGTGAAAGAGGACACAAATACCTTGCACTATGAGTAGGTGATCTTTCAGAATTGGGGTATTAACAGAGGTGCATGATGTGCATAACAGTTAACTGTCCCAGCAGATCCCTAGATTATTTGGGTAAGAGGAAGACAATGGGAAGGAGGCTAGTATATTTTGAATGCATGTTAACAAGAGAGTATGGAGAGTAAGTAGATGGAGTGAAGGGAAAGGGACCAATTGAAAGACAAAGGAGTGATGCAGCAGCAACTTTCACAGTTTTTAGTCTTAGGCATTTCATCATATGTGCAATGATTGCTGTAGGCAGGGATGCCTTGTGACATCTGCACTACCCCAAGGTTGTGTCTCATGCTTCTCCTGACTACAAACACAACGTTCATCAGAATGTGAATAATTCGTAGTGAAGCTATGGTCAGAAACACCCTAACACTTCCTCTCTGAATGGTATCAACTGAGCTTACTCTCAATTTTCCATTGCTAGAGATGTGTGTGTGTGTGTGTGTGTGTGTGTGTGTGTGTGTGTGTGTAGAGAGATATCTCTAATTAGGGTTTTAAAAAAGTGTCTATATTTTCCAGTCTGGCTGCCTGCCTTTATCAAAGGACAACTTTCAAGTATCCTGTTTGATTTGCATCAGGTAGTGCATTATTTGAGTGTTGTTGTGAATTTGTTTCTTTTCATTCTTTCTTACTTTCTGTCTTTTTATAAATGGTGGCCATTTATAAACAAAGTTCGTTCTAAGCAACCTGACAGGTAGACAAAATTTATCATATTTACTACACTTCTTTCTGTAGTCTTATCCCACTAGGCACCCTAACCTCATCCATTCATTCAGTCATGCAATTCATTTTATTCAACTATAAGTAATTTAATATATACCATATGTAAAATACAATACTATGTGTCGTGAGAAATGGAAAGAAGAGTAAGATATAGTCCATAACATCAAGGAACTTGAAGTCTAATAAGGAAAATAAGGTATATAGAGTAATAACTAAAATATAAAGCAGAATATGAATGATGTAGTTTTCTTATTGTCTTCAGTCCTCTGTGTTTTGGCCCAGGAAATCAATAAATAAATAAACACTTCTTAAGCACTTACTATGTACCAGGTTCAGTGCCAAGCCTTGAGGTTGAAAAGAAACAACCTGGTCTCCAAGAGTTTTCAGTCTAATAAGAAACTCAGGGAAAATCACCTGTATGCCACCGCATTTGTAATCTTGGATGTTCTCTGTGTACCTTTAATAAGTGGAAAGGGAAGGGGAAGGCTATTATACTTAAAATTTCTACAATATATTTAATTTCTATTTAATATGTATGGCCTTGAACAATTCATTTCATTTCTCCTAGGTTCATTTTCTTCATTTGCAAAAAGAGTGGGAGAATAGATGGTCTCTAAGCTGCTTGGCAGCTAGGTGGTATAGTGGATAGAGCACCAGGCCTGGAATCAGGAAGACCTGAGTTCAAACCCAGCCTCAGATACCTCCTATCCATGTGAACTTGGGCAAGTCACTTAATGCCATCTCCTTCAGTTTTCTCAGCTATAAAATGAGGATAATAATTGTATCTACCTCCCAAGATTATTGTAAGGACCAAATGAGATAACTATAAGGCACTTAGAATTATGTCGGGTACGTGGTAAGTGCTATATAAATGTTAGTTTATTGTGATTTTGATTATTATTAAGCTCTAAATCCTAGGAACTATGCTTCGCAAGCAAGCAAGCAAATAGTCAACCAATCAATAAGAAACCATTAAGTTCCTTCTCTATTCCAGGTCCTGTGTAAGCACTGTGGTTTCAAAGATAACAGAAAAAAAGTTTACTGACCTCAAATTCCTTACAGTTTAACCAAGGAAAACAATATGTAGGTATATGAAAATATATCAAATAGAATAAAAATAAATATGAGACAATTTGGAGGGGAGGCATCAGCAGCCAGAGGAATCAAGAAAAGCTTTGTGTAGAAGATGACACTTGAGCTGAGCCTTGGAGTTCTCAAACCTTCCTTTCATATATGGAAAAACATTAACAATTCTCCTTTCTGGTCCTATTGTAAATGGAAAAAAAAAAAACCTGGCCCACCTCCACTACCCCCTGCACTTGCTAGGAGCCTCAGGCAATGGAGCTTTGTTGCACTACTTCAAAGCCAACTGAACAAACCCCATACTGGGAAGAGAACCAGCAGAAGGCTTATGATGCAAAATGATCAGCTCCCAGTATCGAATAAGCTTTCAGCTGGAAGGGTATAGAGAGCAAAATAGTTTCAATCCTCCAAGTCTGAGAAGTTCCTAAGGCAAAAAGAGTTGTTTGGAACAAGGTGTATGGACACAAGAGGTTAAGAATGACAGATTTGTAGGGCTAGGTCAAAAGGCCACATGGAAAGGTAAAAGAGGAGAGAAGGGCAGGGGAGGGGAAGGGAGGGCAGGAAAGCAAAGTGCAGGGAAAAGAAGGGAAGGAAAAGAATGGGAAGGGAAGGAGAGAGAAGGGAAGAAGAGAGATGAAGAAAGGAAAAGAGAGGAGAGGAAAGGGCAAAAGAGAGATAGACAGAGAGAAAGAATGAGAAAAGGAAGGAAACAAGGAAAGAAAAGATGATAAATCCATAAGTGTAAGCAATGAGCATCAAAGTAATTTTACTCACAGTTGTATGCATTCTCATCTAGGTTGTTCATGATTGGTGTATGCAATAGACCAATGTGTGTGTGTGTGTGTGTGTGTGTGTGTGTGTGTGTGTGTGTGTGTACATGGTATGGACTGAATCAGGCAGAAAAAACTGAATTGTTCCTGGGTTCAAATAGTGACTCTGCTATTTGCTTACACATGTGACTTTGGAAAAGTTCCATCACCTATTTGTCTCAGTTTTATCATCTCTCAAATGATGGGGTTGGGGTATATCAATGGTTCTTCAGAGATATTCAGAAAAACATTCACTAGATGTACCATGAATTTATCTTATTTATACTTTCATCTCATGACAATATATGAACCTCTCCACTATCTGATACTATGCGAGGGTTCCTTAAGGCAAATAATACTACTATCCCTTGAGCAAAAAGTTTGAGAACCACTAGACTGAATGATCTCTAAGGTTCATTCTAGTCTTACGTGTATGATCCTATGAAGGATGAATGTGTAACAGGCAGCTATGTCACTAACTGGCAATGGTATTCCCTATAATCTTCATGTTTAACACCAAGAAACTATAACTAGTTAAAAGTCATCTGATAATCTGACCTGTGTCTCTCTTCCTTAAATTCAAATAAATGTTTCCTTTCTTATAGCATAAAATTTAATTCTGGTGTATAGTAGTCTATTTTTTTTTACCATGACATACACCACAACATAAAACAGTTCATTCTCTGAACTAGTATCCCAAATAAAGGGAGTTTGGGATTTTGTGAAAGGTGCTTAGAAAAATCACTTTTAAAAAATATAATTAGGTATTTGTTATTGGTATTAATAATAATTATTATCTTAAATCACCACTGAGGTCCTTCCAGTTCTCAAAATCTATGATTCTAAGGCTAAGATAATGGATTTTTTATAATAGTAAAAAAATAGTCACTTTTCTACAGGCATAAGTAGCTGTATTGACTTAATATTCGGGAGGTAAATCAACTATTTGTTCTTTTTGGGTGTTATCTCTACAGAGTGGCATAATATTCTCATTTACTACTGAAAAATTGTTGAGAAACAAAAATAACAAATGAATTTTGTTTTTCCACATGTAAAGACACCATGCTCCACTATAGATTTTATGGAGCTAGCTCATCATGTCATGGAGCTTGGGTTCTCAGTGACCATGTCAGAAAAACACAAATTCTGGCACATCCCAGCAAGCTGAAAAGACTTTGTACATGGACTCTATCTGTTGTCCAAGGACTAGCCTACCTGAGTGCAAAGAAGCATATGCAAAGAGCGTAGGAAGAGATGCCACCAGATTATGAATTTGATTGGCTATGACAATTTGTGAAAATCAGCTAGTCTCCAGACAGGCTAAGATCTGTAGTAACAAAAGGCCACACAGATCTTTCAAGGAAAAAAAAATGAGAGCATGCTGATGAAGCAATTGTTGAACATATACAAAGCAAATATGGAGTGATGATAGCTGATTGTCAACATCACACTGTACTTCTTGACCACATTTCAGTTTAAATATATTGCTGTATATCCTCATAGAGGTCAGTGACCAAAAGAAAGGCCCTACATACATCAAAAACCACTTGTAGTAGAAATACTTGTAGCAACACAAACCTGCAAAAAAGTAGGCATTTATGGATTGAGAATGGATAAAAAAAATTGTACAAAAATATAATATATAATTCAATATAATTACTTTGCTGTACTAAGTGATGAATAATAATTTTAAAAAGCATCGTAAACTTATATGAACTGATCTAAAGTGAACTGAGGAGAACCAGGAAAAATGTATATACAACAACTCAATAATGTAAACAGAAAGAACCACCTTGATCAAATGATCTAAACTGCAATGTGGTAGATAAAGCTCTGGACATGGAGTCAGGAAGAGCTGGATTTGAATTCTACTTCATATGCTTTGGTGGTTGCATGACTCCAGCAAGTTGCTTAATCTCTTTTGACCCCAATCAGCTCTCAGGCACCTTCAAACACTAAAGCTATCATCTTGTGAATGCTATAAAATGCTAATAACAACTCAGCACCCCAAAAGAGATATGTGCAGGCCTTTCCTACTACTGTTATTCAGAGAAGGAGAACTATAAGTGTAGAATACCACATATAAGGTCAGACTTTTTCAATACGTCAGTTAGTTTTGCTAAACTTTTATTTGTCCTTTTTTATACTTAGTGATATGTAATAATTCTCTGGGAGAAAAAAGAGAAAGGGATAGTCTAAGAAATGTAAGATGTAAAAACAAGATATCAATTAAATGTAGATAAAATTTGTTTGTTGCTGATACAGTTTTTCTGTTTGTCACCTGTTCATCATCTGTAATATAGTTAGTATCTTAAATGTGTGCTATTAATTTTTTTTAAATATGCCTGTTGAAATAGATAAAATAAATATTTTACAAATTAAATAGTTGGGAAGATGTGAGTTCAAATCTGACCACAGACATTTACTAGCAATATTACCCTGGGCAAGTCACTTAACCTCTATCTGCCTTAGTCTATTGCAGAAGGAAATGGCAAAGTACCCCAGTACCTTTGCAAAGAAAACCCCCTATAGAGTCAGGAAGAATTGGACACAACTGAATGAGTGAACAACCATAACTTTCCCAGCTTCTCTCTTTAATTAAGTCTATTTTGGGGCAGCTAGATAGTACAATGGATAGAGTAAGGTGCTTGGAGTCAGGGAGATCTGAGTTCAAATCTGTCCTCAGACACTTACTAGCTGTGTGACCCTGGGGCCAGTCATTTAACCTCTATTTGCCTCAGTTCCTCAACTGTAAAAAATGGGGACATAGTGGATAAGGAAATGGTGAACCACTCCAATATCTTTGCCACGAAAACTCCATGGACAGTATGGTCCACAGAATCATGTGGAGTCAAACACAATTGAATGACTGAACAATTACATATTTTGTTTTAAACATTGGCTTTGGAAATCTTGCTCTTATATTTAGGTCTGTATATCTCTGACATTCTAGGAATCCATAGCACATTAAATGAAATATTATAACCATTGACATATTTAATTATCTACCTTTCATATCTTGTCATCTTTTTAATTCTTCTGCTATTTCCTCTTATGTTCTGGGAATATATTAATACAAAGATGCAGACCAAAGCAGAGCTGACCTCTCACAAAACTTACTGCCTCAAACCTTCCCTAGATACTCAGTTTAAATAAAATGTCCATTTATTATAGTTTCTGCAGAAGTCAACAACATACTTAATTATGAATAAGTGCCAACAATAATGAGAATTTGATTGTGATGTGGTTGATCATATTGACTATAAAGGAAACACTATATTTTATCTGATATCAGACATAAATTGGTGGTAGAGGTCAGGTGGCAGTGAAACGAGGGTGCCCAGTTACACACCAAATGTTTTGGTGACAATTGAAATTGTTACACGTTCTACAGAAACATGGTATGATCAGCACTCATATGAGTTAGAGTTTTGACATTTATGTAACCTTAAGCCAGCCATTTCTCTTTCTTGGCCTTATTTTTCTTGCCTGTAAAGGCAGGTAGGTGGTGTCATAGTGCATAGAGCACAGGGCCTGAGGTCAGAAAGACTCATCTTCCTGAGTTCAAATCCAGTTTCAGACATTTGATAGCTGTGTACCCTGGGCAAGTCACTTAACCCTATTTGCCTTCGTTTCCTCATCTTTAAAATGAGGTGGAGAAGGAAATGGTAAACCACTCTAATATCTTTGCCAAGAAAACCCCAAATAGGATCATGAAGAGTCAGACACAGTTGAAATGATTGAACCACAACAACAAAAACAACAACAGAATTGAGCCAGATGAATGCTAAGGGACCCAACATTTCTTGGGATCTAAAATATATGCTTATGATCCCAGTCAACATTATAAAATAAAACATACTTTTTATCTCCTCAATTACGATGAAAATGATGATGATGATGAAGATAAATAGCTTAGATATATAGATATATACACATACATATATATAACTTTTTAAAATCTATGTATCACTTTACATAAATCTTTCCCTTTAATCCTCAAAATAGCCATAGGAGTAGGTTATCTCATCATTCTTACTTTACAAGAATCTGGAGTCATACAGCTAGCAAGAATTTAAAGCATTTAAACCACCAAACTTATTCACTTTATTATTCCACCTTGCTGTATCACCAATCCTTAGAATTCTCCAACACTAAACAATTTCATTTTATTTTAATTGAGCAATTCTTTTTTTAGTCTGGAAGATTTCCAGAAGAAGCCTTTGTTTTGGAAATTCTCCAGCTTCTTGCTCTCTATTTTTCTTCATTCTGAGAATATAGGAAGAATATCCTTAAACTATGTTTACTGTCTATATAGTTATGTGACAGGCCTAAATGTCCGTAAATTCTGTTCCAGTTGAACAAATGTAAGACTTTTCCTGATACAGAACAAGATTCTAAATGCAAATCCCCCCCAAAAAAAATCCCACCCAGCAAATGACTATTTAAATAAGCATATTAGCAATATTATATTCACCCTTGCAATAATAATTCAAATTGAAATGAATTTAAAATATTTTAAGTGTTTGCATAGCACTTTAAAATCACAATCATAATATATTTCTTAGCTACCCTTTAAAAAAGTACCATTTACATTATGTGCCTAGCATATCAAGGAACTCATCTTTGAATGGTCTACAGACTACATTGAATACAGCAGTTAAAATATTAAGAAGCTGAGGTCATTAGGAATGTCACTAATGGAATTTTTAATTAAAAAAATATGTAAAGAATAATAAAAGAAGAGAAGAAAGGGTCCTTGAATTGATAATTGGGGAGGGGGATCTCCAATTATCAGGATTATGAATCAAGGCAAATAAACATTGACCTACACAGTTAGGCAAAGTTTCATATTGCCAGTCTACTAGGTTGAGACCCCCAAGGACTGATAATGCTCAGTAAGAGCCAACTCAGGTAGAGATAGAATTAAGAACCAGACACAACACCCTTTCCATCTCAGTGACCTTGCCTACAACCCTGTGAGCAAAGTGCATACTTCACCATATGCCATTGGGCAAAGGCCAAAATCCCCTCTGGGACATGTCCAACATTGACATGCATGAGAGGCAATGCATTTGTCATTGCCAATGCTTTATGTAGTGCTAAGTAATGACAGACTGTAACAGGAACGGAATGACAGTTTCTTAGATATAGAGCCATAGCTTTGGGAAGAAAGGTTAGATGTGAAGGAGCTTTTCACACTAGGTAAAATGTAGTTTTATGACCTTAGATATTAGAGCTTTGTTGTTGTTGTTGTTGTTTAAAATTTAAGAAATATCTCCACCCAGACAAAATACAAGCTAAGTCCTTTGCATCTATATATTTTGTTCACATATCTTGTATTGTTTAATGCTGTCAATGAATTAAATCAATCACTTAAATATTTATTCATACTCTGTACATGTTCATCATTGTGCTAGATGGATAAATAAGATGGTCTTGAAGCAAAATGTGAAACAACCCAGGGGTGACACCAGGTTAAACAGAGTTAGGAGTAAGAATGAATAAAAAATTTTTCTTGTTAGACCATAAATTCCTTTAAGGTAAAATCCATATTTTAGTTATATTGCTTTTTGCATATTGCCTACAACAGTGCTCTCTTATTAAGTGGATGAACAAATGGATGAATGGGTAGAAGATAGAGCCTTCCCCTAAGAATTTGTAATGTAGTTGAGATGATGAAACTAATAATTGATGATTAGAGGACAATTAAGTACTAAACTCTATAGTGCTCATTATGAGAGCAATAAATTTAGAGAAGTGAATGACTAGTGGTGGTTGGAATGTTCAGGATAGCAACCATAGAGCACATAGGATTTGATCTAGGACTCAAAAACAAAGGTGGGATTTGATTGGCAAAATGAAAAGGGGAATCATTACAGGAAGGAAAAAAAAAACATAATCAAAAGCATGGAGGCAGGAATAGATATAACATATCCTGGAAGAAGTGAGATTATTTTGAATGGAGAAGAGGGTACATAGTATGAAGTACTGGGAGATAAGGATGGGCAAGTAAAGTCGTGTCTGAATTCTGAATATATGATCCCATGATCTGCCCCATTTTTTCCCACCCCCAATTGTACAACACAAAGCTTACAAAAGAAAATGAAAGGACTTAGCCATCTAGTTGTTTTGAAAGGAAGGAAGGAAGGAAGGAAATAAGCATTTTTTAAATACCTAAAATGTGTCAGACATTGAACTATTACGCACTTTGCAAATTTAATTTCATTTGATCCTTTAGACAGCCCTGGGAGGTAGGTGCCATTATTATCTTCATTTTTCAGTTCAGGAAACTAAGCAGTCAGTGGTTAAGTGACTTGCCCAGAGTCACACAGTAAGTAAGTTTCTGAAGCTGAGATTTGAACTCAGTTCAAATGGCCCTGACTGTGGGCCATGAGCTCTATCCACTCTGCCATCTAGCAGGGTCTACCAGTATCTTTGGTATCATACATTTATAACTAAAATACAGTGTTTTACCTTGGTATTCATCTCATCTAAGTGACATATATAGCACTTATCAGAGTATTAACAGGTGATAGACTTGGAGATAAAAAGGACTATACATTACACTTAGTCTAACTCTCATCATTTTATAGATAAGAGAAGGCCCATAGAGTTTGTGGCTTGCCCAAGCTTATACAGGCAGTAAATCAGAGGTGTGATTTGAACCCAGATTCTCTTACTCTAGTTCCTGTGTTCCTTTGACTACAAAAGAATTATATAAGCTAACTTCACATTAGCTTTGTTCAAGCTTTACCCCCTTTCAATCCATCATAAAACCATCACAGTTTAGTGCTACCTGCCTTCAGTCACTTCAATATTTAGAATTTTATGTGCATATATCTAGGAAATAATAATAGATAGCCTGAAGATTTTGGTCATAGACACACACACACATGAGCGTGTACAATGTAAATATAGACATTTATATATTCTATTTGTCCTCAATCTACTTTTAAATTGTGACCACCTCAAGGGTAGAAAACATCTTCTCTTCATTTCCTAATATCCTAAACCATTGCTTAACATTTATTATGAAACAAGTGTTTGTTTCACTAGAATATGCATTAGTTTTTTGTTTTTTGTTTCTGTTACAGCTGAAAACAGTTACTGGCAAAGAGACAGAGAAGTTAGTATTAGCTAGAGGGATTAAAAATAACATGATTAAAAAATAAGCATATGTAAAATATTTAAGTTTAAAAAAGACAGCAAAAATAGAGTTTCTAAATGAATGGAGCAAGAATGAAATCAATGACTGCTCAGCAATGGCTGAAAGACTGAATTCATTTTTTAAGCAGGAAAAGAACATTGAACAATTAGGAAGTAATGAAGACACAGCTAAAATAGCAATTGATAAAAGGTTAGTATGAAAACACTTTGAACATTTGAATATTTACAAATGAGTAGTCCCCTGCCAGATTTATTGAACATGGAGAGGGGGAGAATCTAGAGGTGATATCTGGATGAATATTTTTTAAAGTAGAATTTTTAAGGCACCATGAAAAGAGCACATTTTTTTTTAAATAGAATGATTGGAATGTTTGCTCAAAACGAAGTAAGGGGATTAAGTTGGCCTTGGGATGAGTGAATATGAACTAGACAAAGATCATCTTAAGCACCTCCCAAATACATTTTTCATTTGCCCCATCAGGTCCTTTAAATCCTGGTAGTCCACAGGCCAAAATTACTATTCAAAAGTGACAGGAATAATAAGTTCCTTCTTCAAGCAATTTTCTTCAAGAATCATGCCCTGCTCCATTCCCTCTGACCTGACTTTAACACAGTGTTATCATGACCCCAGTTGTGGTTACTGACACTCATTGTGATGTTTTCCTGACTGGATTTCCACCTCAATGGTAGCATGCTTCTCTCTGGCTTTGATCTATGACATACTGACTAGTAGTCATGAGTGGTCCCCATCTGACCTCATCTGCTTCCCCTTCATTTGCCTGAAGCCTTTCTAGTAAATCTCTCCTCTTGGTCTTTCAAAGTGTTAAAAAAAAAAAAAACTTGCTGTGTCCCATTTAATTATATTCCTACATTTCCCTCTGACTTAAACTAACTAGAATTGGACTTGAGTTATGTATGCTGCTGCTTTCATTTTCTCCAAAAATGCCCTTTTCCCTCTCCCTTAGCCTTTCCAATGCTGCCCTATCCATGTTCCCAGATCTTAGTTGCTTATTGGAATCATTTGTAGTACCAAACCACATATATGAGAGGGTGCCACCTGATAGGACAAAAGCCAAATTGTCTAACATATAGGCTGATTCTTCAGCTTTTGTTCTGTCTTAGGTGGCCAGCTATCTGATATGTCAATCTGTACTAACGTGTTATGAACTTAAAGTATTACAACTCTCAAATGTCCTTCACATTTCAACAGAGAGTTTCCAGGTCCAAAAGCTTAACCTAGTGGGAAAAAAAATTATGGTAAAAAAATTAAAAATCTTTGAGAGCATATGGGGGAGATGTTGGGAAAGGCCCTTGTCAAATTATTCCACTACTCACATTGTCTAATAATGGGACTGTCAGCAGCCTTATAATCTTGTGTATCAATATGAAGAATTTGATTGCTCAAGATACCTGTAGACAATCTTACTAGTTGGACTTGAAGCTGTGTACAAGTCACATTGCAGAGGACATGGATATAAAAGTCTCCTAATGATTAAACTGGGCACTATCATGCTGTAATGTCAGAACACAGCTTCTAGTAGCTTTGAGTAGGAAAAAAGTGTAATAGGAGAGGGAGGAAGGAAAGTGGTTGATAAAAAAAAGTGAGGAGACATTTTCTCTTGTCATA
Source organism: Phascolarctos cinereus (assembly GCF_003287225.1). NCBI lineage: Eukaryota > Metazoa > Chordata > Mammalia > Diprotodontia > Phascolarctidae > Phascolarctos > Phascolarctos cinereus. Next base: position 108,953,517 of record NW_027556098.1, read on the forward strand.
CATAGAAGTAGTTCCACTATCTTGGGATGTTCAGGCACCGACTTTATCATGTGTTTTCTGCATCTCTTTGAGGGGCTTAACTGGCTCATTCATGCTTTCAGGAGGTGCATCTGTGTCAGTGTTAATCCATGAGCAGTGGCAGCTGGGAGCTAACATTGATCTTCTCTGACTGGGGCTGTGAAACCCTTGGCACAGGGAACCAGTGGGACTCATTTGGGATGTAAAGATTCTCAGCTGTAGTTGCTTCTGTAGACACACCTGCACCAGAAACTTCTTACCTCCAAAATCATAATTGCAGCAGAGGTCCTGGGCTCCTTAAAAGGGCCGGACTTGGATGAATGTCCCATCACCTTACCCATCCTTTCCAACCCAGGAATAGTATCGTTTCCATAGCTATAAACAGTGTTAGAAGTGAGAAAAAAATGAAATGGCTTTTTTTTTTTTATCAATTCAGTTGAAGAAGTAAGGGGATGATTTATCCAAAGGCACAAATTCGGCTCAGGCAGCTATAAAAATGTAATAGAATGAATACAGGCTGCTGTCCTATCCTACTTCAAGCACTGGTTACACATTAAGAATTACTAACATGAAAAACAAGCAACTATTTGTTGCATTCTCTTATCACAGCAAGATTATTCACATTTTACATTTGGTTCCTAGCTTTTATCTTCTATTCTCTACTAACTCTCCTATGTCTACAATTTCACAAGAATTCCCAATGTCTGACACCCTCTCTCATTCATACTATTGTATCACTTGTGAATAGGTAGGTGAAGGAATAAGAAACAGACATAAAAGTTTCACTTTTTTTTTCCTCTGGGATGCATCTTCATCACCATCATCAGTATCATCATTAACATTTAAATAATGCATTTTTAAATTTTGCAAATATTTTTTCATATATTATCTTAGTTGATATTTATTAAAACCCTGTGGGTAGGTGCTACTACTAGTTCAATTGCAATAGAGAGACTAAGTGACTTGCCTAGTGTCACAAGTTAATCAATGTCTGAAATAGTGTTAGAACTTGGATTTTTCCAAGTCCAAAATAAGCACTCTAGTCACCGTACCACCTATGAATCTTGAGCTATCTCACTGTCTCAGGCACTGAGATGTTAATTGATTTGCCCTTGGCCTCAAAACTAGCGTATGCCAGATGTAGGACTTGAAAACAGGTCTAGCTAACTTCAAAGACCTCTCTCCACCTCTCATGGTTAGTCATAATAAATGACCAGTGCTGGAAAAAGAAAACTAAACAAAACAAACAAAAACTTCCCACCGTACAGTAGGGCCTGAATGTGTGTGTGTGTGTGTGTGTGTATGTACATGTGTATACATATGTATGTAAATATCATGTATACACAGAGAGAGAGAGAAGTGTATATGTATACACATACACACAAATATGTTACAAATGACAAAAACAAAATTATCTGAATCTGAGAGGCAGGCAGGAAGACACAGGGAATACTTACGAAAGAGATTAGAAATGGGAAAGAGAAAAAAAAATAACAGTAATTTAAAGATGCAGTGCATGGTATGGTAAATGGGTATAAGAATGGGATTCCAAATAACTGCTTCCATGTAAAACTCTTCTAGACCTGAGAACATTACAATCAAATTTGTTTGAAAGCCCCTTTTCAGAGTTATAATTTAATGAAATTTGATAAGTTACACTGGCAAAGCAAATGAGAAAATTTGGAATTTCTTCCTTTTAACACCATAATGCCTTCCTTTTAACACCATAATGTGAAGTTGTAGTTATTTTCTGCTCCAGAGAAAGGGGCAAATGTGATCAATCTTTGAATCGATAATTTGAATCAATTAATGAAGCAACCAACATATCAGAACTGATACATTGGCTATTACTTTCCCAGCTAATAGCTTTTGGGATCATAGGGTTTCATATTTTTTATTGTGCTTTTTTTTCCTTTGGACATGCAAGTTTATCATCATCATCATTATCATCATCATCATCATCATCATCATCATCATCATCATCATCATCTCTAACACAGCAGGAAAAATGTATAACACAAAAGTCCTGCCTTTAATGAGCTTATGATTCAGTTAAGGAGACAATACTAACATTACCAAGATGATAAGAGAATAATTAAGTGCTAAATTATGGGTTCAATATTTAAGAGCTATGGAAGTTCAGAGAACGGTGTCTTATGTGTGCTATAGTGATTTTGAGGAAGATTTTGTTAGTGTGACCTCAGCTGGTCTTCGAAGTCTGAATGTGATTTGATAATCTAAGGTCACAAATTATGAGCTATGCGGTCTGAGAGGGCATTTGCTGGTAAACACCATTTTCCTTCTCCCTATCAACTGTACTTCAAGTTCATCAACTGCACTTGCCACTCAAGAATGAAACACACTGATCTTTTTCACTAATTTTCTACTCACACCAACAGAAGAGAATAATATGTACATACTAAACCAAAATGAAAAAAAAAAAGAGAGAAGGAAATGGATGAGCCCAATCTCCAGACCAGGGGTCCATCTCCACATTGAGATATATTCTAGCTTGCTTGTTCCTATTCTGCACAGTCAGTAGCTCTCCTGTGTTTCAGAGACATCCAGGCTGAGAGAATAGTAACAGGAGTGAGATTCTGTACTACATCTGTTTGACTGAAAGCTGGGGGAGTGGCTAACACTGAGAGTGTGGCTTAAGAAGGCAAAAAGAAGCCCAGCTGCACAGCCAGGCAAGAATGAATGAACAGACACTGCCATTATGAACTGGGAACAGAAACCAGTCTACACGAAGGGAAACATTTCCGACTATTGATCATGACTGCTCACTATTAGCTTTTTACACTAGACCTAGGATGTATAAAATATTCAGCCTTACTGAGAATAAATAGAACTATTCTTTTCTCCATTTAATGTAATTACTTTAAGTGATTTCCATTTCCATTTAATGTCTAAAAGGAAAAAAGAGAGAGAGAGAGAGAATTAATCTGTTAACATAGCATGACAAATCCAGTCCTATTTTCAGCAGGAGTTAAGTTTCATGATAACCTGGTCCTTTCTTACCTTTCCAGTCTTCTTACCTGTGATCCAGTGGCACTGTTCTCACACAATGCACGTTAGTTAAAGATTCCAGGCATTTTCACTGGTTGTCCCCTATGCTGGAAGTGCTCTCCTTTCTCATCACTGCCTTTTGACTTCCCTTCAGGTCTCAATCCCAATCTCTTCAAATAGTGTCTCCCAGGCCTCATTGATCTTAATGCATTCCCTTTGATACCATCCCAATTTATCACATATGTGTGTGTGTGTGTGTATACATATATTGTATATATATGCATGTATATATATGTATATATTGCATATATCTTTATATATTTATTGCATATTTTTCCCCATTAGACTGCGAGCTCCTTGAGAGCAGGCACTGGGTTTTGTTGTAGTGTGTTTGTTCTGCTTTTCTTTATACCCCCAGCACTTAACTTCATGTTTGGCACATAGTAAGTGCTTAATTGACTTTAATTGAATTGTATCTTTGCCTCTTTGAATTTCTCTCTGAGCATCAGCCACGAGGCTTTTTAAAGTATTTTTACTTTGGTTCCATTGCTGTCGCTTCCTATTCATGTTACTGTCTTTTCTGATCTTCTACTTCTATTAAAATGCAAACTTCCTGAGGGCAAAAGGCAAGCTTTATCTATACCCAGTATCTTCTGCAGTAAAGATTAGTCAGTAGCTAAACATTGTCTTCATTGAATTGCTGAATTCTTTCTCCAGATGGTTCAGCTCCACATAACTGAAATTCAACTTCTAACACCTCTGACTCTAATCTCAGAGAGTTTTGATGTGGAGACCTAGCCCTAAGCTATGATCCAAGCCCATAACTTCAGCATTAATGCAGTGCTTTTTGGCATACCAGGTCAGCAAACCTTGAAATACGTACATCCATTCAGGGTTGGGGTACTGAATCATTTCATTAAGAGGATATTTCTCTGGCATATGCTACAAAGCTTGTATGTCTCTCAGCTGCTTACTTCTGTACTTAGATATACAGCACACCTTTGTACTTTATCAAATGTGTATTCCTGCCTTCCTAGAAGAAGTCTACCACTCTTATACCACAAGTAATAGTTTGTAAGAAAGACAAAGGAAATATGCCATCAAAAATCTTGTCTCTAGGAAAGAATGTTTACCTCACAAACTTCAAGCAGCTAGAGATTTATCTTTATCACTTCTACTTTCCCATGAGTTTTTTTCATTATGGATCTGTTATCTATCAGATTATTTAAAATCTTTTTGAACTGTTTTTGCTTTTGGCCAGGACCAACTTTTGGAGTTTCATTGAAACATAATTTCAGAATGGGTACAAACTTCTGTAGCCATCTAATTTAAATCATACCTGAAAAAGCACATCCAACAGGTGGCTAGGTCATCTTTGTCTGAATGCCTATAGTAAGGAGGAACATAGAATCACCTGATGAACCAGATTCCACTTTTGAAGTTCCCATATACTTGGTATCCAGAACTGGACACATGCTTTTTTTAACCAGGCCAGAATACAGTGGGTTATGGTCTTCTTATTCTTGGATTTCTATGCCTCTATGAATGCAGATTAAGATCACATTAATTTTCTTGGGTGCCATATCACATTGTTGATGCATATATAACTGACACTCTACTAAAATCATTAGATTGTTTTCAGACAAACTACTACCTAGCCATCTCACTTCTATCTTGTACTTGCAAAGCTGATTTTTTTCAAGTTCCCTAACTTTGCAAGCTGCTGTGTAAAGCAGCACTTCCTTTTATGTTTCCTAAATTATCCCTTCTAAGCTTCAAGGGATACTGCTATTACCCTCTCAACTTTTGTCTTTCCAGATTAAAGAGTCCTATTTTTTTAGGTTATACTCATATGAAAGATCCTTTATCCCCTTGATGTTTTCATTTGCCATTTTCTAGACATTTCATAACTCTTTTATATATATTTTAGATGTTTTTATGACCAAAACTGCATGCAGTATTATGGATTTGTATAAGCCAACATTGCATATAAGGATACGATGAGGTAATTTGGTTTATTTTCAATACTCTTCTTTAATGTTGTTCAGCATTTTTTTTGCATGAAGCAGGAGTTTTTCGGGGGCACAAAAGTATATTAAGCCAATGCCTTCAAGAAGTAATCTTCAATAATATTAGCTAATATATATATGTATATGTATATATACACATATATATACACACACATATATATGTATACATATGTGTGTGTATATATACACACATATATATGTATATATATGTGTGTGTGCGTGTGTGTGTATGTGTATGTGTGTGTGTATATATATATATACATATTATATATATATATATATATATATATATATATATATATATATCTTTATGGTTTACCAAACACTTTATAAATTTTATGTCACTTCATCCTCACAACAACTCTGGAAAGTAAGTGCTATTATTATCTCCATTTTACAGTTGAGGAAACTAAGGCAGCTAGAGATTAAGTGACTTATCCATGATCACACAGCTAGTAAATGTCTGAAGCTGAATTTGAAGTCAGATCTTCTTGATTCCAGGTCCAACACTCTAGCCACTGTACCATCTAACCCTCCCTCTAACAATTTCAGTTGTCTCCAAATCTTAATTTATAGTATAAAACATACTATGCTCTAATCATAGATTGGATTACTTTTTTTTTCCTTAAATGAATTACCTTAAACTTGGCTCACAATAAATACTACTTTTTTTAAGCCCACTCACAAGGGCTGGCAAATCTTCCTCCAGTTTATCCCCATCTGCTTGGCATTTCACTACCTGGAAGAGTTAGCATTATCTGCAAAGTTGGAGATTTCACAATGAAAATTCAGATTAGTTATGAAAATGTTAAATAAGAACACTCTCTTCATTGATTCCTTGCAGACTCCACCAGTTCTTCTCCTCTACATATGGATGTGATTATTCTTTTCCCACCAGAATGAATGAGAATAATAATGAAGATGATCATATGAGAAGTGATCTTATGTACTTATAGAGTGGTGTCTGGTTATAAAATTCTTTCATAAACACCATGCAATCATTACTAGATAGATACAGAGGGTTTTTGTAGCCCCAGATCCCCAAAGTCAGGAAGACCTAGGTTGAATGCCTCTGATGCATAATGTCTATGTGACCCTGGGCAAGTCACTTTATCTCTTAGTGCCCTACTGTTCTAAGACTATAAACAGCTGAACTGCTTGCCAGTCAGCTTTGTATTGATGAAAGGAGTATTCTCACTGGGATTTCCATAGACCAATGGAATGGGAGGCTCAGCAAAAGTAAAAAAAATAGAGATCTTCATAAATCATTACTTCCACATTTGTTATGCAAATGTGATAGAAAGAGACACAGACACAGACACAGATACAGAGAGAGAGAGAGAGACAGACAGAGACATAGAGAGATAGGGAGACAGTGTTAGAGACACAGAGAGACAGAGATCCTGCCCCCAAAGAGTTTATAAGAATTAGTGTACAAAAGGGAGAAGGTGATAAGTATAAAGGGGATATCAAAAGTGTAATGAGAGATTAAGAAAAGAGAGAACTTTCTACTAGGGGGCTGGGAAGAAAGCTTCATAAAGTACTTTTTTTTTAACCCTTCAAGTCATTGTTACAGACCAATCACCAGACCTACTACTGGAATTAACCACGAAATTTCAGTCAGAAATCTCATTCGTACTATCTTTCATCTTAGTAATATCTACAAGTACAATTTTAACATTTCCCAACAAAAGGGGAAAAAAGTTCCTGGTGATTATGTGATTGGTGCCTTTAAGTCCTATGGTCAACAGAATATAGAAGCTCTTTTGTGCTTTGAGAGAAAGAGAATGGTAAAGTTGCTAGAGGGAAAAGGGAAAGATGGAATTTTTGTTGTTTTTCAGTGTGACTCCATTTGGGGTTTTCTTGGTAAAGATACTGGTATGGTTTGCCATTTCCTTCTCCAGCTCATTTTTACAGATGACGAACTGAGGCAAAGAGGTTAAGTGACTTGCCCAGGATCACAGCTAGTAAGAGTCAGAGGCCAGATTTGAATTCAGGACGTCTTCCTGACTGCAGCTCTGCCACTCTATCCACTAGCTACCCCAGGGATAGAATAGAAAAGAAGTAAAGGAAAGAAAAAGGAAAGAAGACTGGTAGGAAAGAAATGTGTGTGATGTGTAAGCCTAGTACATAAGTAAAGAATACAATAAAGAATGCCATTCTCTCAATTATAATAGAATGCTGCATGGCTCCCCAAAAATGTGTAGTGAAAACCAAAGGACAAATATATGAGAATGCTAACCATGAAGTAGAAAAGATCCCTGCAATCTCTTTAAAAAGGTAAAATATTTCAAAGTTTAGAAAAACCCACCAGGGAATTAAAGAGTTTAGAAGACGTAGAAACAACACAACAAAAGTGGATGTCTTAGTTTCTATCTTAATAAAATTAGTATGCATATTTACAGCTGATAGGGGGTTTATCCAGGGTCTCCTAATTGTGCCCCCAAGCCTCCTTAATGAAATTGTTTTTCAGACTTTGAATGGCCAATTCTCAGTTTGTAAAAGCTTTAGATCTTCAATGGTCCACTTGCATATGAAAAGATAAAGAAATTTAGCTGAAAATGAGACTTGACCTTTACTTTGGCTTCTTTGAAACCTGTTCTCTGGTCATTCATTCCATGTGCAAACAAAAGATAGAGGGTTTAAAAATAAGATAACTGGTTAGAGAGACAATCAAGAAGAGAGCTATTTCTGAAGGAAGGAACCAAATCTTGAGTCGGCTCTTAGTTACTCAGAACCCACTTGCTTCTCTTACAAAATTTAGCAAATGAGGGAGAGTATTTTTCTCTGCCTCCCCATCAACAATAGTGCCTTAACAGCATAAGCATATGGCTTGCTTAGACAAGTGCTTTCATGAGAGAAGATTGCAAGGACATGGTGGTTACTCTTGGTGTTGTTCTTGTCATCATTGCTTTGTGAGAGAGAGCTCACCATGGAGGAGGAATGACTCTAAAACTTGGTAAGGCTGCCCTCTAGTCCTAGGCTAAGCGTGTTGATTGTTCATGAGAGAGCCTCTTCATGCCTTAGAAAAGAAATTCAGGTGAGCCAGCAACCAGGTGAGCCAGCAACCATAATGTTATGGCCAAGCAGCAGAGCTATGCTCCGAGCCTAGAAAGGAGGCATACAAAGAGATGACAAGATGACATCAGACCCAGAAGCACTAGAGGTATAAGTTGCTTCTCCAGAGTATTAGCCCCAGGAGATCTCTTAAGTGTGATCTCTACACTTGCTCACTGTCACATCTGATGGTGCATATATTTATTTATAACAGTGTTCTCTATATTTTGGGAAGAATGGCATAATGTAAATCCCCTTATTATGTAAATACAGCGAATGTCGTTTTTGCTGTAATCTAATTGTGTCCTCTAGCTGATGATTGTAAAAGTTAGCCAGGTTCTCAAAATCTCAATCAACATCAGTCAATAAACATTTAGCAATTGCCAAGCACTGTGCTAAGCACTACGAATACACAAAGAGACAAAAGGCTGTCCCTACCTTCAAGGAGCTTACAATTTAATGAAGGAGACAAGGTGCAAGGAAATACGTGCAAATCAAGCTATGTGTAGGATGAATAGGAAATAATTAACAGAGGGAAAGCAATAGAATTAAGAGGGGTTAGAAAAGACTTCCTGTAAAATATGTGATTTGATTTGGGACTTAAATGAAAACAGTGAAATCAATAGACAGAGTTGAGGGGAGAGAAAATTTCAGGAATGGAAGACAGCCAGGGAAAATGTCCAGAGCCAAGAGATAGAGTGACTTATCTATAGTTTTAGCAGTGGTGACCCAAAGAGTACCTTGATATGGAGCCCTAAGGGCAATCCAATTTACAAGAATAAGTTGAGTTATGCCAGAGTTACATGCTATTTTTAGTAAAAATGTCAATAATAACATGTATTATTTTTTAATTAAGGAGAGTTTTGATGTAGATGTATGTTGTTGTCTAGTCCATATTACATGATGTCTAAGTTCAAACAGGTAGAACAGCAACTCAAATTCTTTGCTAGGACTACTTGAAATAAAACTGTTAATGACAAAGTATTCCACATACAACTGAACAAGAAAATATAAACCACACATCCTACTTTTGTACGAGCTATCCACAGTAAAGCAATTAATGAATTGTTCCTATCTATAGCTTAAAGTTCGCCAAACATACACACTCACACAGAGCACAGAGAGAAGGCTTGTGGCGGAGAGAAAGGGAAAGGTAGAGATAGAGGCAGAGACACACACAGAGAGAGGAGAATGCAACTGATTACAACATGAATCTTTTCTGAAGAGTGAAGAATGGTAGTAGTATAATCATTTGAAACATATATGTAGATGGCTAGATATGTCCACTCAAAAAAAAAAATTCAACTAACTTATAGCCTGTAGAGGAAAAAGGGGGTGGATTTTTTTTTTTTAGAAATGTAATTGAATGAAATCTGGCCCTAAACAATTTTGCAGTACTGATATGTCTCTGCTTTTGGTCATATTTACCAAAATCTATTTTTAATCCTTTCAGGAGCAGTGTCCACTAGGTTTTATCTGACTAAGAGTTGTTTTCTAAAACTATTATGTAAGCATCTATTTTAAGTTCAACTCAAGAAATATTTATTAAGCACTTAGGAATATTTATTAAACATTGTCTCAAAAGTGGAAAGAAGACTGGATTTAGAGTGTGGCAACTTGGTTGCAAATCCTGCCTCTGACATTTGCTACCTGCGTGACTTGAGTAAGTCTGTAAACTTCTCTGGGCTTTAGCTTCCTGAATTCTAAAATGAGGGGGTTGGATTACATGGCCAGTGAGGTCTTTTGTATCACTAAATCTAATATCCTATCACCTACTATTGGCAAAACTATATATTAGACACTGGTGATATGAAGATGGAAAATAATTCACCTGTACTCAAAGAGTTTAAAGTTTTCATTGGAGTAAATAAATCATATACACAAATAAGTATGATGTAAGGCACAGGACAAAAGTGTGATACATTCATGTTTAGTTAGTAAAATTAGGGAAGACTTCATGATGAGTTGGATTTCATATTTCAAGAGGAAGTTTGGTGCTTACAAAGGCCAAGGTGGACAGAGGAATTTCTACTGATTGGTTCCATCATATTGTCACAGCTGCAGTGAAAAAAATTTTAGAAATACAGGTATACTTGAAGAAAGCAAATCTATTACTAGAGAATTGTGGAGCACAGTTAATGTCTAGAAAAATTTTTTAGCATTTCCCTGACTGCCTATGTTATGACAATGATTCAATCTATGGACTACAGTATTATTCCAAAGATAAAATGATATTACAAAAGAGATTTCATGAGAAAGTGTGACTCCATCATGCAAGCACTATAAAAGGATCTTTTAATCTCCTTATAGCATAAAAGATGAAGCTTTTAATGTTGCATGTACAGAGATTACCGTTAAAAGTGTAAAAGAGTACCTGGGAAAAAATGGAGACCTAATATTATGTTCCCAGAAGTGTAATCTTGTAAGCCAGAAGAATTTGAAGCAATTGAAAAAAAAGTTTTAAGAATAAAGACATCAGCACAAATCTTGAAATAGTGCCCTATATCATATCCAATCAACAAATAATAGAAATGAGATTGGGGTAGTCTTAAACAGACAAAGGAGTTTGGAAGAACATACAATTTTACTGATGCAAACACAGTAAAAATGATTCTGAATGCCAAAAATACAAAAGGTTGAAGACACTCAAAAAGAAGAGAATGCCAATGAAGGGGACAAAGCAACACAGAAGAAGGCTACTCCACGTATCATTTGATTCAATCATCAAATTTGTAGAAAAACAACCATACCATACTGTCTGGGAGGTCATACAACTCACATCCCTCATTCAACCTTTATAGGAAGGAGCTAAATGACAACTAGACAAGCTGGACCATTTTTGTTGGAAAACAAAACCAAACCTAAATGATGTGTTGATATAGTTTTAGTCCTGCAACTACAGAAATCTATTTTTAAAATAAATATGTTCTTTTAAGATAGTTACATAATATTGCTGATGTCATATGACTCTTAAGGACATTGTGAAGCAGTATTTCAGTTCTAAAATGTAACTACATCTAGTTAAAGAGGAGCTGCTAAGAAGGCATACACTAGCATGATCTATAGGTATGGAAGTGATGTAAATTAATGCTTACAGACCTGGTGGTCCATTCCATATTTTATATTGAAAGTATATTTGGAGAGTTTGGGCATGTGGGTGGCTCAATGAATAGAGGGCCAGGCCTGGAATCAAGAAGACTCATCTTCCTGAGTTCAAATCTGACCTAAGATACTTACTAGATGTATGACACTGGACAAGTCACTTAACATTGTTTGTCTCAGTTTTCTCATCTGTAAAATGAGCCAGAGAAGGAAATGACAAACCACTTCAGTATCTTTGCCAAGAAAATCCCAAATGGGGTCACAAAGAGTCTGATTCTATTAAAATGACTAAACAAAAACAAAATGGAGTATTTACTGAAAATTCATTTAGTTTATTTTGAAATATAACGATAAAAGGTAGTACTATTCCAAATAGCAACTCTTTTCAAAAACTTATTCAACCAAAATGTATTGTGTCTGTTGTGTGCCTAGCTATGTACTAGGCCCTGAGGTGTACACAAGAGGGGAATAGGCATATAACATTCCCTCAAGAAGCTTACAGCTGCACTAGAGAAATAGGATTTACATATATTAAATAACGACAATATGAGTAAACAACATTAGTAAGTCTTATTGTACATGGTGAGTGATGCAGGATACAAATGAGAGAGAAAAGGAGAACAGACTTCATTATCTTTCAGGAATGACTTATAAGTGATGAGGAAAGGGATAGAGGCTAGCACTGTGATTCTGTTGCTATAATGAATTCTCATGTTTGGAGGAGGGGAGCATGGCCAGAAGAAAAAGGCTCAGTAACTGCCTACTATATGTCAGGCACCATGCTAAACACTATACATATTATCTCATTTGATCTTTACAGCCCTGTGAGGTAAATTTTGTTATCTCCATTTTGCAATTGAGACAGACAGAAGTTGTGACTTGTCCAGAGTAGCACAGCTTGTCTCTGGGGGGATTTGAACTAAGGTCTCCCTAACTCCAGGCCCAGTGCTCTATCCACTATACTACTTAGATGAAGATAACTTCTCAATGCAGGATAATACTTTCTCAGCAACATAGAGTCTTGGAGAGTTGTCAAGAGAACAGAGATGTTAAGTGATATACCCAAGGTCACCCAACCTCTATGAGCAGGGAATAAGACTTGAATCCAGCTCTTCTTGTCACCAAGGAGAGCTCCCTGTCCACTCTGCACACTGCTTCGCTGAGTTGAGGATATAATTGTGAGACTTCCTATCCAAAGTGTAATTAATTTGATTTGAGGACATTTGCCTTATTATTCTAACTTTCAGTAAGATTTTGGCAACTGATGTTCAATTTTGTCAAAAACACTCTCACCAATAATCACTGAACAAAAAAGACAACCACCTTCTCACTCTGACAAAAGATTTCTTCTGCAAATCTAGTAACATATTGCTTGTGCCTTTTGCATCTTCTCTGGGGTTAGGTATTTGGAGGTTCTTAGATGAAAGAAACTCTAAAAATAACAAGTCTCATTATCCAAACTTTCAGCCTGAGATTTATCCAACCCTGAACAATCCTGGCCCGGCATTGAAAAGGAAGATGAATATCTAAGAAGCACAAAGTGAAACAATAACACTTTGCATTTCTAAAGCACTTTCCCTGGGAATGCCTCCTTCTTAGCCCAATTTAAAAGCATTAACTCAACTTCACAAGAGAAGGATAATTTGGAATGAATAGGTTAATTGTCTGACTTGAAATCACATAGCATCTCAATGACTTATGAAACAGTTTCTTACTCTTAACCTAGTACTCTATTTAAAATAAATAAAGAAACAAATACAAAAAAGATGAATGAATGAATGAATGTGCATAAAAGGGAGGTGGATCTGTTACTTGTTAAAGCAACCTTTCAAGGCCAATAAATAGGTGCATAGTCATTCTCTCTGTAACTTCTCATTTCTGCCTGTCACAAACCCTTTTCCACACTACTGATTTTTTTTTTGTCTAATTCAACTGTCGGGAATCTCACAAAATCATAGAAATTTACAATTGAAAGGAACCTCAGAGACTACCTAATGGAACCCATACCCCATAAGGAGAACCTACTGCGACTTAACTGACATGTCAACATCTAGTCTCTACTCGAAGACCTGTAGAATGAGAGAACTCATTTGGTCCTGTACTCCTCCACCCCTCCTCACTATCTACTTTTGAACATAACAGTTGAAATCTGTGTCTCTGCAATTTCTATTAATTGCTACTAATTCTAATTCTGCCCTTTGGTGTCAAGCAGAACAAATATTTTCCCTGTTCATCATGATATCTATCAACCATGCCCCCCATATGTCTTCTCTTCTTCAGCTTAGGCATTGCCAGATCTTTCAAGCCATCCTGATTTCAAAGTTATGCAGTTCTTTCATTCTCATGATAAGAATATCCTTCAAATATGCAAATTTTATAACAGAAAAAGTACAAGTACCTCAGCAACACTTGGTTCCAGAGTTTTTGCTTAGTTGTTTTCAGTTGTGTCCAACTGTTTGTGACTCCATTTGGGGTTTTCTTGGCAAATATACTGAAGGGGCTTGTCATTTCCTTCTCTGGCTCATTTTACAGATGAGGAAACTGAGGCAAAAAAAGTTAAGTGAGTTGCCCAGGGTAACACATGTAGTAAGTGTCTGAAGCCAGATTTGAATTCAGGAAGATGAGCCTTCCTGACTTCAGGCCCCCCCTCTCTAACCACTGAGCCACCTAGCTGTCCCTGGGTCCAGATTACCCTCCCTTTCTTTAATCATTTAGTTTCATCATAACATGCAGGTAATCAGAATCCTGACTGTAGGATGCTAAGGAACTTGTATTTTTCTTTTTTGTAGGGGAGGGAGTGTTAGGGGGTCAATTTTCCCCGAGCAATTATTGCTTGCAGCCACAACAATTCTGTAGTGGTGATTCCAAAAGCAATAGAGTCAGAACTAGGATGTTTGGAATAAATAGAACTTTATTTCAACAATCATGATACATGCAATAACTTGCAAGATTTATTTCTCCTTTGCTCTTCTCCAGCGCTTAGTTATATTCATTTATTCACCATCATCTCTTTAGTTTCCTTCTTTAAAAAGGGTATGGACCAAATTAAGAGACTCCAAAAAATCCCAAAATTCTCTAGAAGAGAAACGTAAAAATGTCACTACAATGCATGTGCTTTGGTTAAATGCCTTGGCATTGATGAAAATATTCCAATATTTTCACTAGGTATGTGCCATTTGAATTGACAAATTGGAATTTCAACTGTGACACAGACATTTAGCACAGCCTTTCCTAAACTTTAAACAGAAAGGTTTTTTGCCTAAGGGTTTTAAAACAACAAAGTCAAGCAAGGCAGGCTCAGGGCTCCCCTTGGATCACTGGATCAAAGAAAATATTAAGTAGTGCTGTTTTCATAACTACCATTATGGGGGCACTTCAATGGTGAGAGGGAGAACATGAGGCTGATTCTTGTTCCCATAATGTGATAGAGTGGAGAAAATTCACAAAGGACAGCTTGTATCATAAACTCCAAATCAACTCCAGGGTTGATTCCACACACCAGAAGACTCTTTGACCATTCCCATTTATGTCAGAGTCCTCAGATTCACTTTGGACAGGTATAAGGAAAGAGAGAAAAGACTAAGAGAAAAAACAAAGTCATCAGTGAATCTTGACCTTAACCATGGATCACTTCAGAGTAATAATAATGCCATCTCAGGGCCTTAGATCCAATGTATTTCCTCGTGCAATTACTAGGAAAGGCCCCACAAGGCTAGTGTTGGATTAGAATATTAGTATTATTCTTATACTTGATATGTTTTGGCAACAACTGAAGGTAAACATAGGTTTTTTCCCACCTAAATTAAGTCTACCTTGGGCATCAGAGACAAGGGGAATTCCATCTCTACAACTTAAAAGAGATGATGGTATAGCTGCTTTAAAGATGGAAAGGACCCAAGATGGCATCTAATCCAACCTACTCATTTTCTACAGATGTGAAAATTGAGCTCCTTGAGAGGAGAGACTGTCTTTTGTCTTTCTTGTATGCTGAGCACTTAGTACAATGCCTGGCACATAGTATAAGCTAATAAATACTTAGTGACTGATTGAATAGGGTCAGCAGAGTTTAGTGATTTGCCAAATTTCATCCAGAGCTGGGATTCAAAAATACCTTCCTCTGACCTTAAAGCCAATGCTGTTTCCACTGTATCAAGTGACCCACATGTATAGTGCCCAGTTGTGACCTGCAATGCCAACTTTAGAGGATCTCTAGATCTGGGAATACCAAGCCAAAAAAAAAAAAGAAAAGAAAAAAAGCAGATAAATCATTAAATGGATAGCTCAATACCTAGGATATTTTAACTACATATTTTTAAACTAGAATTTTAACTAAATTATTTTTAACTAGAATTACCACATTTTTAAAAAATCAAAAGCACTCTCCAGGCACAAAACCAGGGATTAATAATAATAATAATAATAACAATAATAATAATAATAACAATAATAATAATAATAAATAATAACAATATTTTTTTCAAATTTTTCAAAAGTCTGCCTCACTGCTGTCTCTAAAATTTCATATTTTCTAACTGACCTTAAAATCTGTGCAAATCAGACATTCATTAAAAAAACAAAGTTTCATAGGACTCCCTATGTAGAAAATCTGGCATGAGAGAAGAAAAGGAGTTTGAAACCAGGCACAACCTTATTCAAAATATGCATCCTTATTTTTGTACAGAGAAAATATCACAGTGCTTGGCACCATAGTAAGCATTTAATAAATGTTATATTCATAAAAAACACATTACAATCATCCCATCCAACATTATCACTGGGACTATTTCTTCCAATGTGACTGATGTTCATGAAGATTAGTGGTTTCTTCCCATAGGCAGGAGTTTTGAATCTGAAGTATAGCTTTTCAATTTGAAAATTTGATTCCAGAAAGTTCTAATTATATACTTACTATATGCAAAGCACTGTACTAGCAAACTTCATAGGTCATAGATATAAAGCTAGAGAGAATTCAGGGATGATCAAGTCCAAACCACTCCTCTTACAGATGAGTAAGGTCCAGAGAAATTGTGTCTTATTAATGGTTTCCAAAGTGATTATATGTCAGAGCCAGGATTTGAACCCAGGTCCTCTGACTCCAGAGAATAGTAAAATTTACATTATACCTCAGAATCTTCAAAGATGATTATAACTTTTCAAATGTTTGCTCAATTCTAGTTCATAAAGAAGTATTTGAAGCAATTTAGATACAAATAAAAATCATTTAAAATCATTCTGCATGTTTCAAATGAAATTGTGAAAGTCAAATTCATTTGCTTCATAACTGGTAGTATTGCCTTGTGTTTAATGTATGTGACATGGGGAGCTCAGTCTCTATAGTTAAATCTATAACCCCATTAAAGACTCAAGTCCAGTCTTTGTAACACCATACAAATGACCACAGAAACAAATTAAATTAAAGTTTAAAATAGTCTATTCATTTGACCCTTGGGAATCTTAAGAACCACCATCACTATTAAATTTTAGCCTCTGACCAAAATTTCACTGGTCAACCAATACAACCTCTCCCTTTCCCCCTCCCCCCCTACAAAGTGGATCGTTTGACTAAGGTCCATTAAAATAGTTGATTCAATTTGGCCACTTATGCCATTATCCAGACTCTCTTGTGTGCCGAGTGTTGGCTGTCAGACATTGGTTGTGTCAGTCTCATTATTCACTGATGACCCACAGCATATTCTGTTGCCTCAGAGCTCCCTATGTCTCACATTAGATTATGCTTTCATCCTTCATTTCCCCTACTTCTCTTCATACCCAGTGAGTGCCAGTGACCTGAACTGACTCTTCACATTTCTGGTGAAGGCTAGACCCCCTTCCAGGAAGAACAGAAGGGTTTTAAGACAAGATTTGGAAAGGATATTGGCCTCAGAAAAAATGTTTAAAATCAGTGTATTATGGTGTCCAGAACCAGTAAGGGGAGCCTCAGGATTTCAAGCGTAATGACAAGCCTTCCTGAAATGACCTAATCCATGTTAAGTATAATTTTAATCAGTAATGATCTTCCTAGTCAGGCCCTTCATGAGACTATCAGTTGATATTGTCATGCTCCTTAAGTTATTTTTTTAGATATCCTGTATTTACCTCTCTGCGAATGTTATATGCCCAAAGTAAAATATTTAAGTTCCTTGTGGGTAGAGATAATCTCATTTTTGTATCTGTATTCCCAGCACTGAGAACAAGGCCTTTGCATAATAGGTACATAATAAAATCTTGTTGATTAAGTTGTCCTTTTATCTTCAGAATTTAAGACTATAACAGTTTCTACCAATATGATGCAAGGAAAAAGGCCAATAAATGCTCTGGGCAAGATTTCTGTCAATAAGAAAAACAGCAATGTCTTCAACAGTTAGGTGTTCAGTAAATTCTAATTGTATGATGTCATGAAGAGGAAGGCCTAGAATGGCTCTATGATTCAATGGTCCAAGTGTACTCAGAATTCAGGCCCTAATGCCTTTCATTCTATTGGATATTAGCCAGTTTTCCTTGGAGGCAAAACAAATGAAAATTTGAGTTTTAAACCTTTCTGATGTCCAGCTTACTCTGTTACTTGAGCTAGTCATTTAGTCCCTTACCTTCATCACCATGTGTGCTGCTGAAGGATTCTTCACACTCTGTCCAGGGAAACTTTCTTCACTATCTTTAAGCAGTTACATCTACTTTACCTGCTTTGCAAGAGCAGTTTAAGGTAAAAGTGAAAAGCAGCTGCTTAAATTTTTTTAAAATGTCATGCAAATGCCTATAAAGTGAATTTCTGAGAAAGAACATGTTAAAATCTCCAATTAACATGTGCAGGACTATTATAACACTATCTTCTTTGCTCAATTGCTTTCTGCTTCATAACATTCCATTGGCCCCCAAATTTACTTTTACTTGGCAAATTGGATTTCTCTTGTACTCTCTAGGTTCACTCGGATAGTTAAAAGACATTCATAAGGTTTACAAGCACTTTCTATATGGTCCAGAGTCACAACCTTCACACAATGAACCTTTACTGATAAGGTACTGCTTTAAAGAAAGGAACCAGCCCTATGCCTTTTCTTTCAGAGAATCCATTGCTGTAAGCCCATCCAGGAGGAATGAAAAAAGCTCTGTGCCTGCTGGTGTTCCTGCCAACATTTTCCACTGAGGAAAGAAGAGGTTGTGAAGATTGCTACATGGGATTTTCTTCTCCATAGAGAGAGCCAAAGAATTGCCTCGAGATTTAATAGTTTTGAAAAGACATGGAAGGAAGGAAGGAAGGAAGGAAGGAAGGAAGGAAGGAAGGAAGGAAGGAAGGAAGGAAGGAAGGAAGGAAGGAAGAAAGGAAGGAAGGAAAGAAACTTGGATATATCAAATCTCAACATTTCTTCCTAATTTTCAAAACTGAAAAGATCCTGGGCTACAGTACTTTTGAACAGACTAAGTTTTCTTCCTACACACATCCCTTCTCCCCCCCCAAAAAAAATCATTAACCAGCATTTCTACATTTGAAAAATTGAATTTGGCTATTATGTTGTACAGCAGAAAAAGACTGCTTAGTATTGTGCCAGATATAGGAAACATGCTAGCAGCATCACCAACATGGTGGTTTACAGCCACAGGACTAAAGCCTCACAATCCCTAAGTAAATATTTTGAGCAATTCAATTCACTGAATATTTATTAAGTTCTTACTATATGCAAGACACTATGCTAGGTGCCAGTCAAGAAGCTGACATTCTCCTCGGTAATAACGAAAATTGACGTTTACATAGAGTTTTAAGGTTTTGAAAAGTGCTTTGCATAGATCATCTCATTAAAGTTTTGCAACAGTCCTCTGAAGTAAGTGTCTACTGAAGGCATTAATGATTTCATTTTACATATAAGAAACCTGAAGGTTAGAGAAGTAATAACATGGCTTGCCAATTGTCACAAAGCTAGTAAATGTCAGAGCCAGAACTAAAACGTAAGTCCTCTTTCTCCAAGGTTGTCTACTCCCAGCCCTTTACTATGATGATTCTGGAATGAAGAAGCCACATATGGAAAAGGAAAACCTATCTTATTCCAATGACAATGAAAAATATTCTACATTATTACAAATAATAAAAGAAAATAAAACAATTCTAAGTTTGTTTTTCAACTTTTTGGGAAAGTTGACAAGATGGCAAAAGACACAAATTGTCAATATTGGAGGGTCTGGTGTTCATGGATGCTTTAATGTTCAATCTGACCAGACATTATTCAGGAAAGTAACAATAAGGTACTGTTTAAATACTTAAAATAATTACTTGCTTTAAAATAGTTTACTACAAAACATTTTGTAACCTTATTCTTAACAACTTTTAACACTAATCATAATTGTGTAAAAGACCACTATTCATAATATGTGAACTTTCAAGTATAATAGGAATTTTGGAACTGATTACAATAGAGGAAAAGGTAGGGAGATAGTCTGCCCAGTATGTAATGAGCCTGTCTCAAAGACATCTGTGTCACAGGGGTATCTGAAAGAATAAACCAAAAGGAGAAAATGACATGAGGGTGATATAGTAGCAGATAAAGATGATATTAAGTGGGCCATTGAGACATTGAAGGCATTTTGGAGGAGAGGACTTAGACTAAAGCTATTGGGTGCACATACCTCTTCAAGGACTAAAGGAATTTTCAAACAAATGTCTGCCCTTTGCCCAATTTCCCTTCTCTTTCCCTGTCTAGGAACCAATGTTTTAATATTTTCTGCACACTTCTTTTACCTGAATATTTCCTGGACCCTGATTTTACTTCAAATATATATATATACACATAAAATGCAATTATCTTTATATTTAGATTAACAGTATTATATATTATATAATTTGTCTAACTAAATGTTTGCCTAGAAATGAACAAAATTTTAATTTAGTCAGAGACATAAACCCTTGTCTGAAAGTTAAGAAGTTTCCTGATTGAGGGCTCTGAACTATTGTGTTTATACTAATAACTTTTTTGTTGGATACAAACACCAGATAACAGCTAATAAAGATCATGTAGATCTGAGGGACATTATTGCCCATGCATTAAAAAGAAAGCTAATTATTGTAACAGATTGCAGCAAATGAAATCAACAGATACAAAGGAAACTGGGTGGAGATGACAGCTACCAAAGAAAAGATCATATACTAAAACTCCTCCATGAAGAGGATAAGCCAGGCCTAGGATACGTTCAATTCCACTGCTATATAGCCAAGATGAAGTAGTGGAGGGATAAGATGCTGACTACACAACTCTATCCTCCACAGTGACACCTGCTGGTGATCAGGCAACTATTTCTTTTAAGAAGGAGGGGTTGGGACTTCTGATTTCGTTAGTGTAGGGAATATCCTTGATCAATTCAAGTTAGTAACTCAGCTAAATTTTATAGTGTTAGAGAATTGGCTTAGGGAACACACACACACACACACACACACACACACACACACACACACACGGCCTGATTTTCTGACAAATACCAAACTCTAACGCAAAAGACCATACATAGGTTCAGCTTTCCTTAACAGGATAGAAGATGCCATTAGAAGAGTGCATCTCATTACATGTGGTCTGATGTATCAGAAAATCACAGAATGCTGGTATCTTAGGATTTGGAGGGTCCTTAGAGGTCATTTACCAATGTGATACTAAAATACAATGTAGCAGATTATGTTATTGTGGTGAATTAAAATTCAATGGCCATTATATTCACCTTTCTGTGCATCCTAGAAACAAGCAAGCGTATTGAAAGAAGCAGGCACTTAGATAAAAGAAGGAAAAATTGCTATTGACATATTTTGCAAAACATCTTCTGAAGGGAGCTGGAAATAGATCAGGCTTATTCTCATGTCCAGTTAATACTAAGATAATAGAACAGATAACAAGAATTTTTCATTGAAATGAATTGCTTATTTTTATTTAGCTCAATTCTAAGATACTTAAAAGAAGATGCATTATTTTAACTGCATTTTATTCATTTTAATAGTTAGTAGGAAGTTTTAAAAAATGAGTTGGAACTGCTTTTGAGACCACTGAGATTAAACCATAACTGACCAAGAATGCCTTCCACAATATCACCAAAAATTATCCTCCAGACTATTTTTGAAAACTTCTATGAAGTCAACACACTACCTACCAAGAACAAGTCTAATTATTACAAAGATTTTCTTGGAATTGAGAAAAAATCTGCCCCCTCCACATTTTCATTTTTATATGTTAAGCTTAAAGATAGGCATCAGAGGATATCTTACATAATTATTTGATGTATGTTCGTGTAACCTTTAGAAAAAGATGTTTAAAAAATACAGTTCACAATAGGTCATGGACTCTAGAACTGCCTCTGCAAACCTCATTCACAAAAGATATTAATACTTTTCTGTTACTTCTTGATGATGTTAATAGAAGGTATATTTCAATGCTTTTTAGTGGTGTGATAAATGTTGCCTATTGGGAGCAAACAGCAGGAAAAAAATTGAAATGACAATCTCTCAAAATCACTTTATTTGGGTACATGGCATTATAATGACACTTTCATTTTACAGAGAAGGAAAGTGAAGCCCAGAGAAGGCCATCTTTCAGTGATTTTCACAAGATCACATTTCCACTACATGTAAGAGATAGGACTAGATCATCTTTCCTGGTTCTCTCCATAGAAAAGAAATTTAAATTCTTAACTATTTACTTCATACATTATTTTAACTGATTTGATTTAAATCATATCCATTCTCAAAATATTCATTTAAATTGTTGGGGAGCTTGTTCTGTTAAAAACAAACAAAAAAAAGATTCAAGTTGGCCAGCCAAAGAATTACATCTAGTGATGTTTCATATATACTGACTGCATCATCACAAACACAGAAATGACCTGATTGTGACTTATATGATCTCATTCCTGCATCCCAGCATTTATAGACAAAGAGCACAGAGAGCCGGTCTTAGAGCCAGGAAGAACTGCATTAAAATTCTCTCTCTGACACATACTGGCTATGTTAACCTAAGAGAAGTCAGTTAACCTCTAAGAATTGGCCCAAGGAAACTCTCTAAGACTATAAATTGAAGAGAATTTGTAGATATGCATTGGTGGAGGGAGTTTTCTTAACTGGAAATTCCATATATCAATGAAATTCCAGTCCAGTCCCTTACCTAATCCTGCCCTATTATTATCACTACTTATGACTCATGCTAGAAGGCCTGTTTTGGGCAACAGAATAAGACTTGGGGTTTTTTTGTTTGTTTTGTTTTTTCTCCCCTGAGATTTTCAGATCCTTATAGATATGGAAAAAAGATCTTTGGGTTAGCAGTCAAGCAGCCAGAGTTCTAGTCTTGACTTTGTCACCAATTTGCTGCATAGCTTTGGGCAAGCCACTTCTTTTCTTAGTATTGGCATTTAATAATCTGTAAAATGGAAGACATGGACTTCATGATGTCTCAGACCGTTTTTGCTTTGACATGGTATCATTACTGTAAAAGCCTATGACCTATACATTTCTTTAGCAAGAAAACCAAAGGAGGATGCCAAAAATCTACTCACAACTTTCCCCTCAACTTATGGAACCAAACATATTTTTAACCATAACAATAATTATATTCCCTTTGGACTGGACCAATCCAATGCAATAAATATTTGTTTATAAACAACCTACTATGTGACAGGCACTGTGCTAAGTGCTGAGGAAACAATTAATGAAAAGAAAGACAATTCCTGCCCTCAAGGAGCTTATAATCTACAGGGGAGACAATACACAAAAGGAGTCAGGAAAGCATGGAGGGTGAAGGGAAATTTCATGTGGTACCTTACTAAGGTCATCTTGTTCCATGGATTGGCAGCACATGGAGACTGGAGTGACTCAAGAATTCAATTTCTGCCCTATATAAAGGAAGTCATTGGGAGGAGTTTAGTACTCCATCCTCCAGCCCTCCAATCAGAAGGAAGAGGAGGTTGAGAGAGGTTGTATCAATTAAGGCTTGAGTGAGCAGCATGTTGGTTAGTTTAGAAGTGATGATCTTATACTAGGAGGGTTTCTTGTTCCTGAGTTGAAATCAGGCAAAGTAGCAGATGAAAAGTGTTAAGAAAACTTCTATTAGCAATACAGCTCAGAAGCACTTGTGCAAATAGCAACTAGGTGGCACAGTGGCTAGAGTGTTGGATTGGAGCCAAGAACACCTGATTTCAAATATAGCCTCAGACATTTCCTACCTTGAGACCCTGGAGAAGACAATTATCCTCTTTCTGCCTCAGTTTCCTCAACCATCAAACTGCTATAATAGAGGTGGAGCCAAGATGGCAGAGTAAAAGCAGTGACGTGCTTGAGCTCTCCCTCAAACCTCTCCAAATACCTGTAAAAATGGCTCTAAACAAATTCTAGAACAGCAGAACCCACAAAAAGACATAGTGAAACAATTTTTTCCCCAAGACAACATGGATGGTTGATTGGAAAGGTCTATTGTGCCGGTCTGGGAGAGGAGCACAGTTCAGCATGCAGGCAAAGACCAGGCCTCAGCAAACCTGGAGCAGTCCTCAGGGAATTAAATTAAGGGAAGCTGTGGTGATTTCCAGACTTTTCAACCCACAAACACCTAAGACAACTTAGAAGGTCAATAGGAAAGGTCTGGACCACAATGAGAGAGGAGTTTGGTCCCAGACCCAGTCCTGGTGGAGCCCCAGAGCAGCAGCTGTTTCCAGAGCTCTCAGCCCACAGACAGAGGGGAAATCAAGCAGCTGATCACAGGAGGATTTCAAGGATCTCTTTGATGGTGCTGAGGCATTAGCTTTGCCTGTGCTTGGATCTGGGTCACAGTTCTGGGTGGCAATTTTGGGACAAAGAGGAGTGCTGACATACTGGAGCTTGTAGTGGCTGTAAAGAGTGAATCCTTCTCAAAGTTCCAAGGCAGAAAAGAGTGCTTGTGGTCACTCATAGACCACAGCACAAGTCAGGAAAGGAGGAAACACCTCACCCTTGATCATACCACCTTGGAAGAACTGAAAATTTACAAGTCCCTAGAATTACCTCTGAAAACATCTGCACAAAACCCTGAAGCTTGAGACAGTACACTCTCCACATTGGAAGCAGACTCCTGCCTTAACAAAGAGTTTATAACTCAAGTAATTGGCTGGGATCATGAGCAAGCAATGCAAAAAGAGTCAGACCATAGAATCTTGGTGACAAAGAAGATCAAAACATACAACCAGAAGTAGACAACAAAGTCAAAGCTCCTACATCCAAAGCCTCCAAGAAAAATATGAACCAGTCCAGGCCATGAAGAGCTCAAAAAGGATTTTGAGAAGCAAGTAAGAGAAGTAGAGGAAAAACTGGAAAAAAATGAGAGTGATGCAAGAAAATCATGAAAAACAAGTCAACAGCTTGCTAAAGGAGACCCAAAATATTGAAGAAAATAACACCTTAAAAATAGACTAACCCAAATGGCAAAAGAAGTCCAAAAAGCCAAAGAGGAGAAGAATGCCTTAAAAAGCAGAATTGGCCAAATGGAAAAGGAAGTCCAAAAGCTCACTGAAGAAAATACTTCCTTAAAATTAGAATGGAGCAAATGGAAGCTAATGACTTTATAGAAATCAAGAACTTTTAAAACAAAACCAAAAGAATGAAAAAATAGAACACAATGTGAAATATCTCATTGGAAAAACAGCTGACATGCAAAATAGATCCAGGAAAGAGAATTTAAAAATTATTGGACTATCTGAAAGTTATGATCAAAAAAAGAGCCTAGACATCATCTTTTAATAAATTATCAAGGAAAACTGCCCTGATATTCTAGAACCAGAGTGTGAAATGGAAATTGAAAGCATCCACCTATCACCTCCTGAAAGAGATTCCCAAAGGAAAACTCCTTGGAATACTATAGCCAAATTCCAGAGTTCCCTGGTCAGGGAGAAAATATTGCAAGCAGCCAGAAAGAAACAATTCAAGTAATGTGGAAACACAATCAGGATAACACAAGATTTAGCAGCTTCTACATTAAGGGACTGCAGGGCTTGGAATATAATATTCCAGAGGTCAAAGGAGATAGGATTACAACCAAGAATCACCTACCCAGCAAAACTGAGTATAATCCTTCATTGGAAAAAAAAATAAACATTCAGTGAAATAGGGGACTTTCAAACATTCTTGAAGAAAAGACCAGAGCTGAATAGAAAATTTGACTTTCAAATACAAGACTCAAGAGAAGCATGAAAAGGTAACCAGGAAAGAGAAATAATGAAGGACTCATTAAAGTTGAACTGTTTACATTGCTACATGGAAAGATGGTATTTGTAGCTCATAACACCTTTGTCAGTACTAGGGTGGTTGGGAAAGAAAAATATATGTAGATAGATAGATAGATAGATAGATAGATAGATAGATAGATAGATAAATGGCATACAGTGAGTTAAAGATGAAGAGGTGATACCTAAAACAAAAAAAAAAACAAAATTAAGGGTGAGAGGATTATACTGGGAGAAGAAGAAAGGGAAAAGTAGAATGGGGTAAATTATATCACATAAAACAT
Source organism: Phascolarctos cinereus (assembly GCF_003287225.1). Classification (NCBI taxonomy): domain Eukaryota; kingdom Metazoa; phylum Chordata; class Mammalia; order Diprotodontia; family Phascolarctidae; genus Phascolarctos; species Phascolarctos cinereus. The sequence continues at coordinate 108,979,219 of NW_027556098.1, forward strand.
ATAAGAAAAAGTTTTTACAGCGAGGGGAAGTGGGGGAAGTTGAGAGGGAATGTGAATTTTATTCTCATCAGATTTGGCTTAAGGACGGAAAACATATACACTGAATTGGATACGAAAATCTATTTTACCCTGTAAGAAAATAGGGGGGAAGGGGATAAGAGAGCAGGGGGATTATAGAAGGGATGGTAAATTGGGGAAGTGGATAATCAGAAGCAACTATTTCTGAGGAGGGACATGGTCAAAAGAAATAATAGAACAAATGGGGGTGGGATAAGATGAAGGGAAATAGTTAGTTTTTCACAACATGACTACCATGGAAGTGTTTTGCATGACTGCACATGTATAACCTGTATTGAGTTGCTTGCCTTCTCAATGATGGTAGGTGGGGAAGGAGGAAGGGAGAAGTTTTAAAAACAAATGTTAAAAATTGTTTTTACATGCAACTGGGAAATAAGATATACAGGCAATGGAGTATAGAAATCTATCCTGCCCTACAGGAAAATGGAAGGGGAAGGGGATAAGAGAAGGAGGATGTGATAGAAGGGAGGGCAGATTAAGGGACGGGGTATTCACAATGCCTGCCATCTTGGAATGGGGGAGGGGTGAGAAGGAGAGAAAATTTGGAACTCAAAATCTTGTGGAAGTGAATATTGAAAACTACAAATAAATAAATTAATAAAAACTGCTATAATAATATCTACCTCCCAGGGTTGTTGTGAGGACCAATGAGATAAAACATGCAGAGTGCTTTGCAAACATTTAAGTGCTATGTAAATGTAGTTACTATTAGGTAATTACCTGGTGTGCTAAAACGTTTGTGACCACTCCAAGTACATACAGTCTGTATCAGAGACCCAACTTCAACTCTGAATCAAATACTGACTTCAAGACTAGCTTTTAATCGAATACATCATCCAGTAGTTTCTGATCAACTAGAAAACTAACTTTTGAAACTGTGGGCCATGAAGTAATGGAGAAATACAATTCAATACACATTTATCAAGAACCTTTTACATGTAGAGAATGATATAATGGGTGCTGTGCTACAGGCAAAGCTAAATAAACATGGCACTTGTCTTCCTGAAGCTTGAATTCAATAGAAAGAACCCTGATTCTTTTTGATTCACATTCATCCATGTTTTGTATGAATATGTAAGTATACTTCTTAGTCAAGTTTAATTCCTGCCATTTTGGATGAGATGTTTTTTGTTTATTTTGGTTTTGCTATCCTTGTGTATAGTTCTTCCACCTTCCATGAAGAAGTACCTTACGGTCCTTTCACACTCTGGGCTTATTTAAAAATGGATCCAATCCAGTGGTTGAATTGCCTCTGTAGAGTTGTATCTTGTACATGAATGCAGAGAGGACAAGAACAGCAACTGTTTGTCCAACAGACCAGACTTCCCACCTTCACATTTGGCAAAAACAGCTCACAACCCATCATGAAATTCTATAAATGAAGCCACGGGGAATTGGAAGAATTAGTTCACAGGTAAGCCAATGCCTCTTAAGGGAAATGAAAGATAAGGTGAAAAATTGCTTGAATCTTGGAGAAGGGAATGCAGAAGGTCAGAAAAGTAAAAGAATTGTTCATCTGGGAAGGTGGGAGCAGGTTAGGGAAACATTGCTGAAGAGTTAGCAGAGGGATTCATAGGTGAAAAATTTGGCATCAGTACAAGGAGACAGCAAGAAATAAGCAGCAACAACTTCAGGAGCAGGAAAAAACATCTACACACTATCAAGCACTGCTTTACCTTGAAGGTGAAACTCCCCTAACTTGTGTGGAATCATCTTTAGAATTGATCCAGTTTGCTCATATTTTGCTTATAACTGAGCTGTACTAGTTTTGATATGATGTTCATTACAACTCTTCTCTCCTGGACCAAAGACATGTAGAGCATGAGTGGCAGTCAGATCTCTAAGCAGCAGCTTCGATAGCGAGGCAAAGTATAGTTACCACATGAAGTGAGGATGAAGCTGAGGAGTCAAAGCTAAACTGAGGCGCAACTTGAAATGAAGCAGCAGAGCTATGAATTTCTGGAAACAAACCCGACAGACAGAAAAGTCTAGTCAGCAGCAATAGCTAGTACTTCAGGTAGATATCCCATTAAAGAGGCAAAAGAATTTCAAACACTGAGAGCTATTTGGCACAGTGGACTGTGGAGGACATCAGTCAATGGCAAACTATCTTTGCAGCCAGGACCACCAAGAAAAGCTACAATAGGGCCATGCAGAGACATGTGGAAAAAACCCATTCAGCATCATCCATTTAAAGGGAAGCTTTGTATGTTTTTGAAAATATAGATAACCTAAGCTAAGGACACTAGTCAATACTTTCACATATTCTCTAAATGAATAGACACTAAAGTGACTTCTGAAAATGTAATTTTGGCAAATACTAATCATGCATGATCATAGAACAGTATGGAAAATCTTCACATAAGACACCTGTCCTTTACATGCCTCTTCCCATTCTTAGGCTAGGGTTCTTAATCTTTTGTTCATATGTACACCTTTGGCAGATTGGTGAAGACTGTGGACCTCTACACAGAAGATTTTTTACTGCATAAAATAAAATACATAGGATTACAAAGGAAATCAAGTATATTGACGTGTATTTGTCAAAATATATTCATTTAAAATCACAGATCCCACATTAAGAACCTCCATTTTGGAGATTCCCATCCCAGTCATCCACAGCAAAAGAAACTTCAATTAATTGGTCAATATACATTTATTAAGCACCTACTGTGTGTCAGGTATTTATCTATATGACTAATGAAGAGAAATGATAGAGGAGAGGGGGGCCAAGAGGAAAAACTCATGTGAAAGTAGGTGTTAGAAAAGAAATAGAATGCAATACCTCCTTTCCATTCTGTCCTCTCCTTTAATATTTGCCTCATCTTTTTTTTCCTTTATTTTTTACTCTCCCTCTTTCCTTCATTCTCTTTACACCTCTGGAGAGGGTTAAGGCCTTTATAAAGAGAATCAGGGCTAGAAAGAAGATATTAGAATGGAAAAGGATAGCCTAGCTTCAATTGGGGTCTGTACTGATATGGGCATACTAACGTATACAACTTTGAAATTGATCCTGATAGAGTGAGATAAGGAGAATAATGAAATCAATACATATGATAGCAATATAAATTGAAAAAACCCAATAAAACAAAAGTGAATGATATTCAACTATGACTTGTCTCCACCAGGGCAAGAGATAAGCAAATATATCTACCTCTTTCTGCTGGAGTGATAGGGTCTTATGTGTATGGAATTTTACAGACTGTCAGACATGGTCAATGTATTAGTTAATCTCACTTAACTGATTTTTCCCCTTTATTAGAAGAGAAGATTTTTCCCAGGGGTTGAGGAGGTGGTTGAAGGGAAGTAAATGACTCTATATAGTTGTGACATGCAAACCAAATCTACCACAGCAACTTTTTATTAAAAAATAAAAAACAGAAACTCATTGATCTGATATCTCAATATATGCTAGCAACATAAAGTGCAATACATGCTCCAAATATAGCATAGAGATGTTATTGATTTTTATACTTCACCAGTGGGTTCACCAACCCTCATCAGAGCTCTAGGAGAAAAGAAAACTGAAAAGCAGGAAAATTTATTTTTTTCTTGGGCCTCTTTTTCATCCCCATGTGGTGCTATATTAGCCCCTAGCTCTTCTCCATTCCTCTATCCAGCAGGCATCAAGTGGTCATGCTATAATGAGTAAGTTGTAAAAGGATCCCACCTCAACCAGGTCTGCTTCTGCAAGATAAAGTGGAGTCAAGTGCACACACACACATATATGTATAGGTATACAATGTATTTATAAATTTACATATTTATAGATAAATATGTTTCCAAATATACATTGATATATTTATCTGATACTTACATAAAAAAGGAAAGTTTGCAACCTACCTTTCCCTATCATGTAAATCTGTGATACAACAAATAATACAAAACAGAAAAAAAAAGATAACCCAAATGAGCAAATATGCCCGAGAGATATCTTTAAGCAAAAGGATTTCTCATTTTCACCTATTCTAGGTGGCCACTTCTCTCTTATGCAGCCAGTTCTGCTAGAGAGCAAAACACAAAGAATCAATATATTCAAAATCAAACTCATCACCTTTCCCCTAAAAAACTGTTTCTCTTGATTTTCCTATTCCTGTTACAGGCACATGCTGTCATTCTTTCACCAGCCTAAGCTTGAAAACTCCATCATTTTGTTTCTTCTTTTTCATTTACTCCATAATCAGTTTCTAAGAGTGATGGACTACACTCCGCAACATCCCTTGCCCTATTCCCCTCCTTTCCATTCCACTACAACTACCCTATTTCAAGTCTTTAGTACTTCTTGCCTAGACTACTGATTTTGCTTATAGTTACTGTCTCTGAATCTAGCTTGTCCTCTGTTCTAGTGCATTGTGAACATCACTCATAAATCAATAATCCTAATGCTTAGCTTTGATTTTGTTGCTGTTATTCTCAAAAAAAAATTTTCATGACACTCCATTGTATGCCAAATAAATTCCAAACACTTTAGCTTAGCACTGGAGGTGCCACCAGATGGATCCAGTCATGCAAGCCTGCCAAGCTATGCTAGTAGATGTTTCCTGTGCTTTCCTATCCCTCTGCCCTTCTTCCCACAGTCCCCTTCACCTATCATCATCTCACTCCTCATCAATGCTTTTTTACATTTGGTTCCAGTTGCCCTTTGCAAGTATCTTTGTACCCACAGGGACCTATAAAAACAGTCATCCGTGCAGAAGGTGCAGATTGGCACAACTCACAACAAATATTCAAAATCACTAATTGACATCCTAAGATGGATAGTTTCCTGCGCACTGGTAGAAGAAAATTGTTTTCTGTGTGGATATAGTTAAACAAAGTAATACCTGCCTTTCATTCCTTATTTTCAAAATGACCTTCATGCACATAGCTAATTCTCTGATTTGTAGCTACAGCCACTATTTGCAAAGACTGTCAATCTGTGTGATTCAGAATTTTGAACTTGTAATCATTCAGAAGCCTTCATTCACAAAGTGCTACCTCTTTTGTTATTGCTACCTGGACAGATCTATAGCTGTGGGTAGTTAGGTTTGGATGAGGGAGAACACATATGGTGCCATTTTCAGTCCTTGCATTGAACTTTGAATTCCTAATTAGTGTTAATCAAATTCTCAGGATGCTGACGGTTGGGACTGTATTGGATCCTTTTCAGTCCCAAGTAACAAGTGGGCTCATCCTGCTACCAAGGTAGGGATTTTCTGCCAAAATAGTCCACTGTCAGTCAGTCAGTCAACATTTAAGTAGATTTAATTTGTGCTGGGAGCTGTACAGAGTGCTGAGAATACAAAGAAAGGTAAAAAAATGTCTTCTGACCTCAAGGAGTTCACATTATAATGAGTGAGATCACTGGCTGTCTCCCATGCCTGGAAATTTTCTCTCTCTCTTCATCTCTGCCTTCTGAGTTCTTTCAAATCCCAGCTAAAATTCCACCTCTATAGGAAGCTTTTTCCGCTCCACCTTTTTTAGTGCCTTCCCTCTGTTGATTATCTCCAATTTATCCTGGATATATTTTGTTTTTACGTGATGTTGTCGCCATTATTAGTCTGTGACCTCCTGACAGAAGGGACTATCTTTTGACTTTTTTGTATTTCGAGTGCCTGGCACGGTGCCTGGTATATAGTACAGACTTAATGTTTATTGCATGACTGACTGACAAGATGTAGACACTATTGGTGGAAGCAAAGCTCAGAAGGGAAGCACTAGACAGGAAGGGAGTTAAATGGGGAAAGGTCTTCTTTAGAAGGTGGTATTTGAGCTAAGTCTTAAAGGAAACCAGAGAAAGTAAGAAGGGGAGATGAGAGAAGAAAATGTTCCAGTGGAAAAGCATGGAATTGGGAGGCGGAGGTGTGAAACATGCAAATAGACCAGTATAGCTGGATCCTATAGTATGTGGAGTAAAGTTTCTCAGTAAAGTATAAGAAGGAATCAGATGGTAAAAGGCTTTAAACAGAGATTTTTTGGGAGGCAATTGGAGGTGTGTCTTGTACAGGATCATGCAGCTAGTAAGTGTCTGAGGCCAGGTTTGAACTCAGGTCCTCCGGACATGAGGGCTGGAAACCTATGCATTGCACCACCTAGCTGCCCCTGACATTTTTATTTGAACCCAGAGGTTATAGGGAGCTACTGATGTTTGACATGATCTAACCTAAACTTTAGAAAATCACTCTAATGATTTCCTCCACTGCAGCTTTGTGCAGGATGGATTGGGGTGGGGAAAAGCTAAGAGCTGAGAGACTATTAAAAAGTTGTTGCAATAGCATGGATGATACTTGGTGAGAGCTTGAACTAGGGTAGTGGCTGTGAGAGTGGAGGGAAGGGAATAGATTCAAGACATTGTAAAGGTAGGAAAGGAAAAGTTTGACACCAAATTGTATATTTTGGGTAAGGGATCATGTGGTGTGCAGAGTGTCACTAAAGTTACCAGCTTCAGTCACTGAGAAGATGGTATTATCCTCTACAATAATAAAGGGAAGGAAAGAGAGTAATCATATCACCTACTATTTGCCAAGCACTAGGCTAGGCCTTTCACAAATATTAACTTATTTAATCCGCACAATTCTGCAAGTTAAGTGTCATTATTATCCTCATTTTACAGTTGAAGAAAAAAAGGCAAACAGAAGATAAGTGACTTTCTTAAGATCACACAGCTAATAAGGGACTAAGGCTAGATTTGAACTCAGGCCTTCCTAATTCCAGACCCAGTGCTCTATATATTATACTCTCTTAGTGTCTCAAAAATAAGAAGTTGAGATGACAGAAGGGGTTGGAGAGAAAGATAATGGCTTTTGTTTTAAACATTTGAAGTTTGAGATGCCTGGGAGACCACTTGAGATGTGCATGAGTTACCCACATCAGTAAGCCATGAATTGTGTGACCACAATAGGTGACGAATTCCACCGAGTCTACAAAGCCACACTCTCACCTCCTTCCGCTTGTGACCAGGAACATGCAATAATGGCTGGCCACTGGTTAAGGGACAGGCCATGTTTGTGTGTCTGGGTTCTTCTATGTAGCTTTCTGAGTAAAGGACATTTGCTGTGCCCCATTCTGGTTTGCATGACATTCTTGATTAATAGGCTATTTATAAGTTGTTGAGAGATTTGTCACGAACCAAGTATAAGCTGAGTTTTGTGGATTTTACTATTTTGCTTTTATGTCATATGGGCATCATGGGGGAAAGTACACAAATACTTCACTGAACATGAAATATATAGAATGATAGTCAGAGCCAAGGAACCTTAGTGATCACTTAATGTTTTTTCTCCTTATGTTAAAAACAAGGAAATTGAGCCCCAAAGAAAGAATAACATGCCAAAAATCACTTTGAGGTTAGAAAATAGAATGCCCTCACAACATCTTTGAGAAAAAGTGGCAGTGTGGTAAAGTAGATAGAACATTAGACTTAAAATCAAGAACATGAGTACAAATCCACCTTATACACTACCAGCTATATGATCACAGACAAGTCATTTACCTTCCCTCATTCAATTCTGTCACACACACACACACACACACACACACACACACGTGTATGTATGTATGTATATATGTCTATATTTACACACATATATGTCCGTATGTGTGAGTGTGTGTATGTGCTTTGGCCAGACATTCCACCTTCCTAGTCCTCAGTTTCTTCATGTATAAAAAGGGGGCTGTAAAAGAGGATATCTAGGGTGCCTTTGAGCTTGAAATCCTATTATTTTAAAATAATCGAGGATTCCAATTACCTACATATAAATTGGTCAAATACATCATTAAAATGAGAAATGGGGAGAAATAAAGTTTCTCAATAAGACAAATGACTACTTCCTAGAACTGGTTGTTCTAGAACCTGCAAGCAAGGACTTGGCCTTGATAACTGAATGAGAATTGGCACAGGAAGTGACTCACGATAGAATACAATTAATTTCAGCATCCTGGTTGGAGAGAGAAAAAACAAAGTAATCCATCACAGTTATTTAGCTTTAGAAAAGAGGAGGGGACTGTGATAAAATGAGGGCATCCATTACTCCAAAATTAATGGAACAGCTTAAAAACATATGACACATATAATACATTTTAAAACACTGTATAGGAATCTCCAATGAAAAGGTATTTGCACTATCAAAATACCACAGGTTGAGCGGGAAGTGATTGGGAATGAATATATACACATACACATATACAAATATACATATAGACAACCAGTAAAGTAAAAGAGATTAGGAAAAGGAGTGAAAAGGAATCTTTCCCCGAAATAGAAATAAAATCTAAAAGGGGGACCTCCAAAGTAGTCAGATAAGGCGCAAACTACAAATGATGAAGATCAATGGAGAATTTGAGGAATGTTTTTCAAACAACTTGAAAGTCAATCACAAGAATGCTTTTATATGTCCCAAAAGCAGTGAGATGGTTAGAGAATGGAGGAGAGAGTCACTTTGTGTAGGGTGATAAAAATGAACTTAGTGACAAACTATTGTAAAGACAGTAGAGACATTAAATGAACTCTTTGTCATCGAATTTAATGAGGAAGCTATTGGCATTACAACCACTCCCACACTCCATACCACTCTTTAAGAAGAGGTTGTGAACCCATAATAATCTTGAATGAGCCAGTTATAGGTAAAGTACCAAGGCTGAATTATATCTGTCTGAATTTGTGAATGAGTGGAACTGTAGACCAATGTAGGTAAAAACTGCCCTTACAAATAATCACTGTAACAAAAGATCTGCCCTTCCCCTTTTAAGTAAGATGGGTTCATGAAATAGCATGTGAGTTACAGGCTGGTGAGACTCAATTTTATTAAAAGTTAATTCTAAGAACAATTGTGGGGAAAAAAGCAAAAGTTATTCTTTCATTTCCTATGCCTTTACCCACAACTGCTGTTCTACAGCACCCACTCATCCTCTCTTTTAAAAGTGCAGGATCTTTATGCATTTTCCACCCTTCTTCCTAGTGAAAACATACTCTTGGGAAATAATGTGGGAGTAAAATTAAGTACAGGAGATCACTGAGCCTTGAGTTAAAGAAGTCAGGTTTAAATCTTGCCTCTTATGCTTACTTCTTGTGTGTCCTTGCACAGGTCAACCCACTTTATTGGACCTCAGATTCCCTATCCCCAAATTAGGTGGTTGAACTAGTTGGCCTCTGAAATCCTTTTCAGTTCTGGATCTATGATCTCTATGTACTGCATTCCAAAGTGTTGCCTCTCCCAGGGACACTTGTGTTTTAAACCTTAATACTAGCTGGGAAATGAAAGGATACACCTGTTGTCATAAGAATTCTACACCTCAGTAAGCAAGTGGAGCAGGTAGCTCTTTGGGAGAGTGATTGATGGACTGGGGAAGCTTCCTAGGACTGCCAAATTACTATACTCTAAGAAGGGCTCTATCCATAACAGACAAGCTGCTAGAATACATATTGTCAGGAGTAGGATCTCTAGACATGTCAGCAATTATAACCAGTGGACAAATGGTAAAGTGATTTCTTTAAAAGGAAATCATGCCTGACTAATGTGTTAATCAGTTCACCAGTTCTATGCATTTTTAGGTCACAATAACCTGAAAATTGATGGAGTTGGAGCTGTCAACTACATGGTTACAAAATATGGAATACTACAATCTCTGAAGAATCAAATTGAATGTCACTAAGAGATCAATGAAGAGATGCATTACAGACATGAGTAGGATATAGTTTAAAGCGTATTTCCAATAATCAATTGAACAGAGCACCTAAAAATTCTCATAGAAGAGATCAGTGACCATAAAAAGATAGGGGACATTCAACTGAAAAAAATAAGGGATGAGTATTAGTTAGCTTAGTGCTACACTATTAGCCAGGTAATATCAAAAGATGTAAAGGAGAGTCCACAGAATGTGGGTAAAGTCTGCTTTGGGATCAGAGGGAATGGACATAAATGGAGCAGGTAGAAAACTGGCTCTTAAATCAGAGGATCTGAGTTCAAATCTATCTAGTCTCTGAATTCTAGTTACCTGTATGAGCTTGGACAAGTAATTTCATATCCTTAGATCTTGGTTTCCTCATGTATAAAAGCAGTTAGCTCAGGGTTGTGTCTCTTGAAGTCCCCTCTAGCTATAGATCTATATTAAGAGAAAGATGGGTGGCAATATGCCCTGATTGAGAGAGTGCTAGCATGTGTGAAGTTCCAGCCACTGGAGTACTAAAAAGATAGCATTACTAACTAAAACAAAGAAAATGTAAGTTCTAGAAAAACTGATAGGGCAGAAGGAACAAAGAAAAATGTCAGAATGAAACTACTATTTTCCTGTTTTATGTCAATTTTAAAAATACATTGAGAAATACTATAGTTTCCCCCTTTTCTATGAAAATTTTAAAAATCAAACTTATGTTTTTCAATATGCAATGAGAAGCACATCAAAGTTAGTTGAATGCTGCCAAGGTTTATTTAACAATATTTTCTCACTATATATTATACAAGAACAGCACTAAACAGATGGCCTCAAATGGAAACTCAGCAGTCTAGGAAAAGATATCCACACTCTACCTACACGTCATGTACTACAAACATGTTACTCAAATACCGTCGATATATGTCTCATTAATAAATGTACACATGTGCCTTCTGTACAATGCATATGTCACATTAATTACACAGGACATATAAATATTCAGGAAACTTCATGACACACTAACCTCTCTTATTTATATAGTAAAAATCTCATTCATCTGGATTATACTGATTTAGAATTTGTCATGATTCTACAGGACCTGGATAAATATTTATCTTTGCATTTCTACCTATTATATCAGTATGAAATGAATCTTTTTGAAGCTTACATTTTCTCATGTACTTCCTCTCTCCTAAATCTTCAATGGTTCTCTGATGTTTATCAGATCAAGTATAAACTCTTCAATCTGATATATAAATTACTTAATCTTTCTGGACTATCTCCCATTATTCTCTAGTATCAACCCTTCACTCCAGTCCTGTTGGTTTTTTCTCTATGCCCACCCCCACAACTATATAGCATGCTTAATCTTCCTTCAAAGCTTCTAGTCATTCAGTTCCCTTCATCAGAAATGCATTCTGTCCTTTTTCTTCCTATAGTAATTTTCCCTATTCTTAAGGAAGAACTCAAATCTTGTCTCCATCATGAAGCCTTCTAGTACTACTCTCCATAGGAGTAACTAAATTGATTGAAATGACTAATGATATAAGCAGAGTTTGGAAAGTGTATATCTTATCTATTTAAGAGAACACATCATTTTCAGTAACTTTATTGCATCAATTTGATTCAACACCCATTTGCTAAGCATCAATTGTGTGCAGAATGTATTGGAGAAAGATACAAAGTTTAGATAAATCATTATTCTTGCCTACATGGAACTTTCAGCTTTGTATATTACTTATATGTAAATGAAGCTTCTGATTACAAGTGAGTTTTATCTACTTATTAAAGTAGATTACATAATAGCTCATGCTTCTAAATACTTTGTTATCAGTTTTAACTATATGCATTTAAAAATAATAAAATTGCCTTTCCTTTAAAATGACTAAAACTGGCTTTTCTGCCAATCAGAGCAATGGAATTGTAGCAGTACTAAGATTTGGAGCTCAGAGGGATCTGAGAGATCAACAAAGTCCCCTACCCATTGTACAGGTAAGAATGCCTAGGAGCAGAGAGGTTAAGTATCTTGTGCAAAGTTAAGATTGTCAGATGTAATGATAACCTTTAAGCTGACACCGTTAAACTGCCATCTACAACTATATACCTCTACAAATTCAGCCCATTCAATGATTCTTTCTATCCTTCCTACTATATGAAATGATTAAAATGATGACCTTTTTCATACTGCACAATTAACACAAACAAAAATAAATCCATCTTCACTAATCCCCTCTAAGTTCCTTTCTAGTTCTAAATCTGTGATATGATGATGTTATGACTCTAAGACAATCTACTCTTCTTCCATCTTCCCCTCTGGTGCACCTGAATTCTGGCTTATTGGGGATGCTAAGTACTTAAACTTTTAATGACATATCCAAAGTTATTACTAACCTTCAGAATGATTATTCATATTCCTGAGAAAAGAGCTACCTATCAACTGAACTCAATTCAACCACAAGAAACCTTTACTGAATGCATACTATGTGTAGCACTGGGATTGGTTCAAAGGCTACCAAGATGATCAGTGGGAATTAGCCTTCTCTTTATCACATGAAGCAAACATTTGCAATGGCTTTGTGTCTTGTCTTTTCAAAAAGAAAAACTTGTCCCTCCTCTGACTTTAGTTTTTTTTTCTGTTTATGGTATCACAATCTTACTAAGTCAGGCTTAAAAAATCAAGGATGTATCTTTAGTTCTTCTCTTTTCCTCGATTTCCATATCCAATAAGTTTCCAAATATTTTTGATGCTGCCTCCTTAGTTTTTCTTATCTGCCTCCTCCTTTTTATTGAAATTTCATTCATCCTTACAAATAGCCCTTATGGAGTGCTAATCTCCCCCCCCAGGTCCCCAAAATTATTTTGCATTTGCTTTGTTTGTGTCTTTTTGTATAGACCTATGTCAGTACAGACTGTCTTCAATAGAAAGAGAAGTTTCAGAGACCTAGGCAGACCCATATGAACTAATACAAAATGAAATGAACAAAACCATGAGAGCAATTTATACAATAACCACAACCTTGTAAGCAAAATCAACTTTAAAAGACTTAAGGACTATGATCAACATGATAACCAACTATGATCCAAGATTAAGAATGATGAAGACTGTTACCTACTTCTTGAGAGAGAGGGGAGGGGCTCCATCTGCAGAATGAGACATAGATTTTTGGACATGGCCAGTATGGGAATTTGTTTCACTTGATTATGTGTGTTTGTACAAGGATTTTGTTTTGTTTTTCAGTGGGGCAGGTGCAGTTCCAGAAAAAGAAAATGAGGTCAAAGGGTATTTTGTTTTTATGTTTGTATTCTCAGTACATAGCATAGCTCCTAGCACATAGGACCATTTAATAAATACTTGTAAATTGATTGATATAGCACCCCTAAATGATTTTTTTCCAGTCTATCACCTCTCAAATCTATGATTCACAAAGTTGTCATATAATGGTCACCATGTGCCATTCTGATTATGTCACTCTACTACTCTGAAACCTTCAATGAGTTCCTATTGCTTTTTGAATAAGTCATAAACTTCTGATTTTGTATTCAAGGCTTTCTGATACCAGTCACTGTTATGTACACTGTATCTCAATAATTTGAACTACTTCCCATATTCTCTTTTTTTCCCAGCATCTTTCAGTCTCCATGATCTTGATCATGTCTTTAATAACTGAAATAGACTCCCTCTAAATGTTAGTTACTGAAGATCCTCTCTTCTTTCAAAGTCCAACCAAGTGCAACATTCTCTTGATCCTTCCCAGAATTTCTGCCCCCTTTTCAAGTGTGTTTTTTAGATCTCCCCTTGAAATTGCTCATGCTTCACTCTTTCTATCAAAGTTATTTTTATTCATCTTTTCCCCACTAGCATATTGTAAACTCATTGGGAGAACATATTAATCTTGGAATCTCCTCTAGTGTCTAAAGGAGTACTTTGTACATAGCAAGTACTTTAAATATTTTTAATTAATTTGAATTTATTTTCTGCTCAGTTCTAATTGCAGAGCATGTAGATTGCCTGATATATGACCAGCCAAACAGTGTCTCTGGTACTTCATCAGAGAAGTATTTCTCAGAAGCCACCTTGTCATGACACTATTTTTCTCAGTGCACCTCAAACCCTCTAGAGGAAATACTAATACTGATGGAGGGCTGCAACAGCTGCCTAATCTTCTTTTTCCTGGATCAGAGATTTTTAAATAACAGACCAAAATACTCGAGCTAAATTGGAAACAAACCACCTCTGCTGGGAGCCCTTTGGTCAATAAACAACCCCTAAGATTCCAACTACTTCCTTTTGCTCCCATTTGCATAAAGAGGAAAATTCAAGAAGAAGCTAGTGGAAACACTTCTCTCATCCATTTCCAGAGAATTGTGGGATCTGTTATGAAGAGGGGAAAAATAAGACCATTTTTATTGAACAAGATAATCATTCTCTCAGTGTGATATTCTTCCCCAGAAGAGGGGTGTAGTTATTCCAATTTCAAAACTAAGCTTTATTTTTCTTTCTGTGTCTACATTTTATCTTAAATGTGAAAGGATGATACAGTGAAGTACAAAGCATTTTTATAGTATCCATATCTTTGGTGTTTTAAAAGAAACTTTTCATTCTAAAACAGAAAGGAGAAAAAATTGTATGAGCAAAAGCACTCTGGTATCCTTGATAAAATTAATTAATTTGACAATTTTGTCCCCCTTTAGTAAAGAATAGCAATTTATACAACAAATACTGGCAAAGTTGACTGGAGTCTAGGTGTTTTTTCTCAGAAATCCCTTGAGGCTTCAAGCTAAAAATTACTGTAAGTCAGACAGTTACATATGTTCGTGAGAAAGATACAAAGACGGTAGCTAATTTCCAAGTGAATAGAAAGGGGTGTTTACATTACAATCCAAGGTTTCCTATTGGAGTTTAAGGATCTCTGGCCTAGGGAAAGAAGGATTAGGCAGCTGATGAAGCCTTAAATTAGTATTAGTATTTTACCACAGGGTTTCAGGTATACTGGAAGACCAGCAAACTTCAGCTACTCAATCCAAGGGAGCTTAGAAGAAGATTAGAGCAAGTTGAGTAAGGGCACGTGGACTAGCTCTCCCTAGACAAGGATAGGAAACTGATTCTTCCTTTAGCTATTTGGTTGGCAGGTTAGTTTCTTCGTCACATTGTTGTTGTTGTTTTGTGTTTGCAGCTGCAAAGATAAATAATAGTAGTAATAATTTCTAGTTTTATTGAGTTTTATAATTTGGAAAACAATTCCAATGGTTCTGTGAGGTAGATAGAGCAGGTAGTATTATTCCCATTTGACAGATGAGAAACTTAGGAGCAATGAGATTAAGTAACATATTACTGTGAGATGTTAGTGTAATTGAGAATGGAAAATTCTGACATCCAGTTCCATTTACTCAATTAGCTTCTCAAAGCAAGGCTGATATTTATAATTCACTTTAGTGCTTCAAAATGCTTTACTTGTATCATTTAATGTGTTCTTTGAAAACAATAACCCCTCCCCTCCTTACCTCAGAGAGTTGTTATGAAGATCAAATGAGGTTAATGGGGAAGAAATTTGTAAACTGCTATACAAATGTAGTGTATTATTGCTGCTGACATTTCCAGGGATATGTGATTTTGCTGATATAGGTCATGGTGTTATTATTGTTGTTATGGTTGCCATCTTTGTTTTTTTAATCTTTTTGATGGGGTTTAGATAGAAACCATTTAAGAAGTTGATGTCCTATTGTTCTTGCATATTTATTATTCTTTGTACTATTATGCAATTAGATAAATGATTTTTTTTTCTTCTGTAGACTCACTGAAGCATCATTTGGACAAGTTCAATAGCAAACAGAATAAGAGAGATCACACAAGTCTCATCCTTTTATTTTTTCCATTGTTTCTTTATGTTTTGAAGGCTTTTTATTGCATGAAATTCAGAGATTGTATTTGATATGGTGATATCTTTTATACATGTTAGTCTTCAAAATATACAGATCAATAATATTCTGTCTGGGCACTTTGGGACAACAGTTCTAACTGTGATGCTTCAGAGTTCCACTCTAGTTTGTAGAATTCCAAATTGTAGTTGTCATTGTATCAACTACCATAATCAGCAATGTAAGTTTAAAATTTCCTTACTTGGAGGGACCATTGTGTAGGGGATAGAAGATGAGATTTGGAATCAGAGGACTGAGGTCCAAATGAAGACTCGCTACGTGCTACTTATTCAAACTCAGTCAAGTGAATTCACCACTCTGGATCCCTATTACTCACCTTCAAAATGAGGAAATTATCTCCATTTTCCCTCCCAACTCTGTCTATGAATGCCATGAGGTAGTCAGGACTGAAATTAGTATCCCCATTTTCCAGATAGGGACACTGAGAACCACAGAAGTTAAGTGATTTGCACAAAATCCCATAGGTGGTAATTGGCAGAACAGAGACTCAAAGACAGATATCATGATTCTCAGTCCATTTCTCTCACTATACCACATTGGGTTTCAGCCAGAAAAAGAAAGTAGCATTAGGGTTATGAGAGAAAAATATTTGCCTTTATTTATATTACAAAATATGTGTGAGTCAAGAAGCAATATGCAATAAGGGAAATGCATTTCATGAGTAAATATGCTAAATCAAACTTTCACTCTATGTTGCTGACATGTTCCAGTAAATATGATTTCCAAGAATACAATATCTTAAAGTTATAAGTTAAAGGGACCTCAAAGAAAATCCAATTAATCCAACACCTTCATTTTATTGATAAGGAAGTGGACACTTAAAGGAGTGAAATGATTTACTCAGTATCACTCTACTAATTAATATCAGACCCAGGAATAGAATCAAGGTTTTCTACTATATAGTGCACTACTATTTATATTAGCTTACTGTTAAAACACTGGGAAACATCTCTCAAATGTTTTCTAGAGGTTTGTGGGTATGAAACAAACCACAAAAAATGTGTCCCAGTTTCTCAATGTGTATCTAAGTAGCTCAGATGAGATAGCTACCGCCTTTCCAACTCTATACCTATGATCCCATGACCTTTTTTTTGTTTCTTACTTAAAATTTTTGGATGATTCACCACCCTTGACCTTTCTTTGGAAACTCTTGTTTAGAAAGAATTATTAAGCAATTGTTTGGCCAAAGACATAATTTGAAAATGGAAAGCAGACTGTTGCTGGTAATATAACTTGGTAGATGCAACAGCCTCTTCTATATTTCTGCAATAAGTTATCATAACTAACATTAATAATGAATACCAAAATCTTTTGCTCTGTCATCTTGGCTAACAAAACATTGCACTTGCAAACTTAGAGAGCAATATTTCTGCCTATTTTCTACAATGTAAGAATATGTGATAGATGTAGTTCCAAATCTGTTTAATAATGAGCCGAACTTCATTTCTATAGCATTTTATATGGTTATAAAATTTCACTTTACAAGATGTTTAGAGACCATGTATTCCTGTCCTCTACCTCTTGATTAGACTAGATCATTTTAAATGAGTAAATTCTCTATAGAGAATACAAGGAAAGCAAATTTCATTATTTATGATAGGGTTATATATTTTGTAGAGGAAAGGACCTTAGTTAGTTCAACTTCCTCACTTTTCAACAGATGAAATACAGAAAGGTAAAATGATTTGCCCTAGATCAAAGAAGTAAAAAAATGGCAAAATCAGGCTCTCTGACTCAAGATACAACACTCTTCCACTGTACCAGAGTGATATGATTATGATAACAATAAGACCAAAACCCTGACAACACCATAGGTCATTTAGTATCAATATCAATTTTAATCTTCTTTCTTATAGTACTTTCCAGTTTACAAAGAACTTTCATATATGTGAATTCATTAAATCTTCATAACAATTATATGAGTTAGGCAGGATCATTATCTCTATTTTGTAGATAAGGAACATGAGGGTTAGGGACACCCAAAAGAACATGATTAGTTTTGGAAGAAGGATGAGAATCCAGCTATCTAGACTCTTACTGAAGCACTACTAGATGTAATATAGCATGCTTGAATCAAATGTTGCAATGGAAAGAATACTGGTTATTGAAGTAGACAACCTAGTTTCAAATCCTGCTTCTGTCAAGTAATATCTATGTGGATTAGGTTAAGTTACTTAACTTCCATGGGCCTGTTCTCTCCTCTATAAAAGGAGATTGGACCTATAAAGTCCCTTCCATCTCTGTAGAGACCAATAAATTTGATCCCTAAAAAGTAACTATTCAATCCAGAAAATAAACATCATAACAATAAATTTAAAATCTTAAAGGCTGTTCTCATTGTTAATTCTGTAATACCATTTCTGATAGATAGATAGATAGATAGATAGATAGATAGATAGATAGATAGATAGATAGCCTACCCATTAGAATGTAAGCACCTCGTGGTAGAACTGTATATTCTTTATAGTTGCAAAGTACATTGAATAAATTAGTATTTAACAAATAAGAGATGGTGATGATGATGATAATAGTGGTGGTGGTGATGGTGATATGATGGCAATGATGATAATGAGGATGATAGTGGTGGCTCAAATTACTGCCTCTTAGAAAATAAGCTATTACGGGTCAATTGGTACCAATAGAATCACTGTAGTAGTGATGCTCTAAGTATATTCTACTAACTTTATATGGTAGACAGATCCTAAAGTGTTTAATATCTACCCATCTAGAAGATATGGCTCAGGTAGACTGATTATACCCCCTTTTTAGGATGATATGTCATAAACTCTTGGAGAGATGCCATCTGCCAGGTAATACTAGGAAACAAGTTGAGGGAGAAAGCAAGATAAAGTGAAATTCCACCACAGCTGGAATAGCTCTACTGTACATTCCCAAAAGGTAGCATCAGGAGTGGGACCAGATTCTATCAGAAGCATTCCTCATGTTCACTGGGCAGCCAAAACTGGGCTTTCACCAAAGGGGTTTTCTTTACTGACTTTGACCAGTGTCACAACAACTGTTAGCTTCTGGGAAGCCAGAATATGGCTTCAAGCAACAGCCAGGGATTCTCATACTCAAATGAACTGGAGAATGGCAGGAGAAGGCAAAATATTCATCTTTCCATCAAGTCCCAAAGGGCACATAGCTAATGTTGTATCAGATGTCAAAGGGAGAACAGAGCCAAAGGAGATATCAGGAACAGGTCTCTGGCTTCCGGTCTCAAATGTAAGAAAGAAGGGCAGGATGACAGATGACAAGGAGAACAAGTGTTCTCTTAGCCAACGGAACAGAGACATCAGACTAGGATAATAAAATGGGAGTAGGGAAGGGGTAGCAGTCTCAGATTATTTTCCTTGCTTCCCATCATTCACTCTGAACTTGCAAACTGATATTGTCGGCCACTTTCCTCTTGGCTTTCTAGTAGTTAAAACTAGGCAGAGCAACACCTTATTTAATATAAAGGATTTTAGGCACCAATGCACTACATTCAAAGAGATCTGGATTCTGGTCCTGGCTCTGCTACTAACTGGCTTGGTGAGTAATGGTGTCTTCCTGTGCCTGTTTCTTCATCAATAAAATAAAAAGAGTCGAATGGGATGAGCATTAACATCAATGATTCTTTAAATCTAAGGAACTCAAAGCACTTTTTTGAGATAGTATCTACTAGATTGAAAAAAAAACTTATAAAGAGACTTGGGCTGAAGACCTAGGTCTGATACTGATACTGACTGATTGTAGTGTGGATTGATTACAAACTTCTCTTTGTCTCCATTTCTTCAGGTGTTCAAAGGTTATAATACTGTGTCTAACTATATCTGCGAAAAGACTTAGATCTTTGAGTCAAAAGTATTACCTATTCCATGAAAAGGTAAAGCATTGTTACTTATAGCATTATAATATAATAAACTTGATAATGACGCCACAATATTGCTAAGGTAAAAGTCAAAATAGCTATCCTAATTATAGTGATCTAAATTTTACTTATGGTAACATACTAATGATTGACTGTACTTCTCTCTCTCTCAAGCTTAGCAATTAGTATGAGGGACGGGGTGGTGTGGAGTGGCACTGACACAAACACATTTCCTCCTTGCTTCCTTTTCCCTACCCTTGACATGTCCTTCTTTCTCCTGAGTAACATCTTTATACATGTAAAATCTGGTTTAAGGTGAACATCAGTAACAGCATAGATCAATGGAATCAAGAGAGTAAACATTAGGAACATAATTCCATTAGTAAACATTAGTTTGCAGAAATGTTTCAGGGTACAAAGAGCAGCTTGAGTAGGGTGAATGGAAGGGTAGGGGGCACTCTGTTGCCAGGCAGCCAGCTCTAGCCCTGCCTTGGTGATGATGGAAAGCAGTGGTGGGGAGTTCTGTGCTGATTGTAAGTAAGCTCCTCAGGTGTTTTTCAGCACCAGCTGGTGGCACCATTTCCTTCTTGTCCTTCTGCCTGCTGCCATCCTGAGTCACTGCACAACTCTAGCTCCTTGGTCCTTGCAGCAATATACCCCCCAACCTCTCCACTCTTCAAAATGCAATAACTTTAGGCAATAACACTGATTTAATATTGTCTTTGTTCAGCTTTGCTCTCAAATTAAATATGTATCATGACATAGCAAAGAACCAGATTAACATGGAGTTAAACCAAACCAAACCTCACAGACAAAAACCCTGGGGCCTATGAAACCATAGTAGCTGGTATGTTTAGCAAGCACTTAGAACTTGCTGTCCTAGAAGAGTCGCGTTACCTAGGGGGGGAAAAGCCTGGTATTTTACAGAAATGGTCCATTGTAGAGAATTACCACTATACTTATCTTTGAAAAAGCATAGTATCTTTTCAATTTGTGTTTTGAAATGGAAGCTCTTTTGAAAAATAATTATTTCATTGGCTATGCTTATTAGACCTCCACCATCATTTAATGATACCCATCACATTTCAAGGTATAATATGATCAGCACATCAAACTGCACTGCATTTCACACAAGTGGACCAAAGTCTATGCTTGTTACAGAATTTGCTTTCAAATGTGAGAGTCCTTTGAAAATAATTGTTCTCTCTGGTGCCTTGTGGCACTTTTAATCTGAATAGTTGAGTTTTTTTAGAATTGAGTTAAAGGATGCAGGGTGCAGGGGTGGGGTGGGGGAGAAGATTATCTTTCCTGGCTTCTATGATATCCATGATACTAATGTCTGCAGATGAAAAGCTGAACCCCAGTGGAATTTGAAAGCACAGAGACTCTCCTGACAGCTACTAGATAAACACCATTATAAAGGGTTAACATGGAAGGAGGCAGTGTTGGGTTGGGGCTGGATTTTTCCATTCAGACAAGCTTGGTAGTCGGGAGGATTGCGTAATAGAAGAGAAAAAAAAACTTTCAACTGAGAAATAACGGGTCAGTGAGCTTTGAGATTAAAGAGGAAGTTGTTCGAATCCATAACTTGTAATTGTCTGATGAGTGAGGTCCACCCGCTTTCCAAAGTGAACCAGGATTTCAAAATGTAACTCAAGTACCAGCTATCTTTGGTTACATGGCTTCAGTCAGAAACTGCCAATTAGCCCATCTTCCCTTCATTGGGGAAGGGAACTCACTGCCTTTTCAAAACATCCCCCTGCCATGTAAAATGAAACCCACAGATGTAACACTAGTAATCAGCTGTCAGAGCAGACCACTAGTCAGGGTTGGCAGTTTGGTGATCCACAGCTGAGTGTTCCTGAAAGGAAATATTCATGTGTTCCTCCATGTGTGTGTTATCAAATGAAAGTCAGAAAGGGACATTTTCATATCAGTGTGTGATAAATGTAATAGAAAGTGAAAAGGCAGACAACATAAGCATGACAGAATGCCATTAATATGAAAATGTTAGAGGGAGATTGAGTGACATAGTGTAGAAGTGGTTAAGTGTGCATGACTGTTTAGACAGACTGTGAGAGTAATGCACATTTAAAATATTAAAATGACTCAATGTGGATGGTAAGTTTGCATGTATGTGGATCTTCTCTACGGGTTGGGCATTTCCAAGTGGAAATGTTATTCTATATTACATGTGAGTTTGTGAGTGAAATCTATACCAGCTCTGTGTTGATATATGCATATACACTTAACCCCCCATTTCCTATGATCTCAAGAGAAAAAGAAAAACATGACCCACACCAGTTTCAAACTAAACCCAGTTCCTCCTATTTAGCTCTCCAAACCTGAAACAAATCAGACCATTTCTAGCGAGCAAGTGCAATTACCCAGTGGGTACCATTCTTATTTGTTTTCCACTCCCTTTAAACCTCTTTCCC
The DNA here is from genome assembly GCF_003287225.1 of Phascolarctos cinereus. Taxonomy (NCBI): domain Eukaryota; kingdom Metazoa; phylum Chordata; class Mammalia; order Diprotodontia; family Phascolarctidae; genus Phascolarctos; species Phascolarctos cinereus. The sequence goes on from NW_027556098.1 coordinate 109,001,155, forward strand.
CCGCCTGTCATCCCCCCGCACCAACCCTCGCCAATCTCGTAGACAGAATCTGTCTATTTTTCAGGGAGATGCAAGTACCAAGTGCTTAGAGGATACACAGTCTTCTCCTAAACTTAATGCTAATTCCCCACTGAAAGAGGAGAAATGCGGTGGAATCAGCACCAGGGACCAGCGAACAGCTAAGCACAGTGCTTTCGGAGATGTAGTTTACACTAGAACAACCCTCATCTCTCCATCCGAGCTCTCTGCAGACAACCCTATCCCTTCTACTACTCGCACCATCACCCCCAGCTCTGCTCCCCCGTCACACACACCATATCCAGTCCTCATCAACAAAAACACAAACACCAATATTGCAGCCAGTGAGGCATCCGGCCCCCTCGCCATAGAACGCATGAGGATCAACGATTTAGTACTGAGTCTGTGGAGAGGATAGTGGGGGCGAGTTGTAAATAAGCACACAGTTCCTTATTCCGAGCGCTCTTTAATCCATCACATACCCAGACACTGGCCAGGAAGAGCAGGAAGAGGAGGAGAAACAGAGGGGTCTTAGAAAGAAGAGTGAATTCACCAAATACCTTGCAAGGAGAACAGGGACAGGAAGAAGCCCAGCATCCAGATACTGTGCAGCCAGTAGGTCCTCATGCTGCTCCCTTGCTCGATCCTCTCTCGCGTGCACCAGCTCGCCTCTGCTCTCTCTCTTTCCTGTCTCGTCTTCTCTCTCTCTCTCTCTCTCTCTCTCTCTCTCTCTTCTCTCTCTCTCTCTCTCTCTCTCTCTCTCTCTCTCTCTCTCTCTCTGATTCTCGTTTCTGCTTCTCTCTCAGATCTAACGGCTCTGAGAATCCTGGACAGATGAAGCTGCCTGACACACGACGCCTGGATCCCACGATCAGCCTGCACTCTTTTTTTTTTTTCTCAAGTGCAGGAGGAGGGGGCCGGGTTTGGCGCTTGTAGCCTGTGCTTGGTGTAAACACGGACGAACACCCCCTCCTCTCTTCCTCTCTCCCTCCCTCCCTCTCTCTCTCTCTCTCTCTCCTCTCTCCTCTTCTCTCCTTCTCACCCTACTCTCCCTCTCTCCCCTGCAGCTCCAACTAAATGCGACTGTACTTAACCAAGCAGCGCCTTATAGGACAAGGAACCAAAGCAGAAAGGGCCCCGCCACTGCCATCTAGCGTGAGAATCTGGGCATGACGGCGCCTCCGTCTGTTTCTATGTGTGTGTTTGCGTGTTCGTATGTGTGTGTGTTTGTGTGAGTGTGTGTGTTCAAAGTCTCCCTAAATTTTGCAATTTTCCCCTTTGATCTCAAGAAGAACAGTTCAGTTTGCTAGCTTCTCGAGTCCTTTACTTGACCTTTCTCTTCCTACTATCTATTGTCAAGTCAACAAGCATTTATGAAGTCCCCAATATATTTCAGACAATGTACTAAGCAGAGGAGATACAGAAAAAGGTGTAAACAAGCCTTGCCCTCAAGAAGTTTTCCTCTTCTTTGATTGCCTGTCAATAGAAGTTCAAGAATGAACCGTCTAAAACAACTATCACAATTTTTTTTTCACTATTTCCTCCTGCAACTGTGTCGTAGTCCTAACACTCTTCAGTGTCCTCTCAGCCCTTGCCTTTGCCTATAAGTTACACCATTAACTCAGAAGTCACAGGATCAAAGGTTCATAGATTTGGAGGTGAAAGGAATTGTAGAAGTTATCTACTCCAAACCTTTTTATAGATGAGGAAAGTGAGGGTCAGAGAGATTAATGAACTTTCCCAAGGTCACACAACTAGTAAATGCAAAATTCTAACCCAGATCTTCTAACTCCAAATTCAGTTTATGACTAATAACTAATTCATGACTAATTACTAAATTCAACAGATATTTTATATTAATTCTTCTTCATCCTTATAATGCTTTGGACACTAGTCCTTTTAAAAAATATTTTATGTCATTAAATATTTCCCAATTACATGTAAAAAATTTTTACCAATTTTTTTTTAAATTTTGAGTTACAAATTTTTTCCATCTCTAATGCCCCTAACACTTTCTTGAGAAGGCAAGTTATTTGATTCTGAGTATACATGTGAGGTCATGCAAAAAAACATTTCTAAATTAGTCATGTTGCAAAGGAAAACACAAACAAAAAAACCCAATAAAAAATAAAGTTAAAATGTACGTTTCAATCTGTATTCAGAGTTCATCCTTTCTCTCTGCAGAGAAAGCATTTTTCATCATGCGTTCTTTGGAATTGTCTTGGATCATTGTCTTGATCAGAGTAGCTAAATTTTCACAGCTGAAGAACCTTATAATATTGCTGTTACTGTGTACAATATTTTCCTGGTTTTGCTCACTTCAGTTTGCATGAATTTGTATAAGTCTTCCCAGGTTTTTCTGAAACCATCCTGCTTGTTATTTCTTATGCCACAATAGTATTCCACCACAATCATATGCCACAACTTGTACAGCCATTCCCCAATTGATGAGCATCCCCTCAATTTCCAGTTCTTTGCCACCACAAAAAGAGCTGATATATATAGATATAGATATGTATTTATAAAATAGGTTCTTGCCCAGGAGCTATATGAACACAATTACAAAATACTTTTCACACAAATAAAATCAGATCTAGATAATTGGAAAAGCACCAGTTATTTGTGGGAAGGCCGAGCTAATTTAATAAAAAAGACATTTCTACCTAAGTTAATTTACTTATTCAGTGCCAATCAAGCTATCAATAATTATTTTATAGAGCTGGAAAAAAATAATAACAAAATTTATCTGGAAGAACAAAAGGTCCAGAATATCAAGGGAATTAATGAAAAGAAATGGTAGGGAAGGTGGCCTAGCCATACCAGATCTTAAATTGTATCATAATGCATCAATCATCAAAACTACTTGATAACGGCGAAGAAACAGAGTGATAGATCAGTAGAATAAGTTAGGTATGCAAAACAGTAGTCAATGACTGTAGTAATTTACTGTTTGATAAACCCAAAGACTCCAGCTTCTGGGATAAGAACTTACTATTTGACAAAAACTGCTGGGAATACTAGAAAATAGTATGGCAGAAACTAGGCGTAGACCAACATCTTACACCCTATACCAAAATAAAGTCAAAATGGGTACACAGTTTAGTGATAAAGGTTGATACTATAACCAAACTTGGAGAGCAAAGAATAGTTTACCTGTTAGATGTGTGGAGAACTGAAGAATTTATGACCAAATAAGAAATAGAGAACATTATGAAATGCAAAATGGATAATTTTGATTACTTTAAATTGAAAAGATTTTGTCCAAAAGCAATGCACCCAAGATTAGGAGTGAAGTAGAAAACTGGGAAAGAATTTTTACAACCAGTGGATACCCTTTTCCAACTTCTGATAAAGTCGTCATTCCTAAAATATATAGAGAATTTAGTCAAATATATAAGAATACAAGTCATTCTCCAGTTGTTAAATGGTCAAAGGATATGAACAGACAGTTTTCAGATGAAGAAATTAAAACTATCTATAGCCATATGAAAAAGTGCTCTAAATCACTATTGATTAGAGAAATGCAAATCAAAACAACTCTGAGGTACCACATCACACCTATCAGATTGGTTAACATGACAAAACAGGAAAATGATAAATGCTGGAGATGTGGGAAAATTGGAACACTAATGCATAGTTTGTGGACTTGTGAATTGATCCAACCATTCCAGACAGCAATTTGGAACCATGGCCAAAGGGGTATAAAACTATGCATATCCTTTGACCCAGCAATAACACTTCTAGGTCTGTATCCAGAGAGATCATCAAAAGGACCCACATGTACCAAAATATTTATAGCAGCTCTTTCTGTGGTGGCAAAGAATTAGAAATTGAGGGTATGCCCATCAATTGGGGAATAGCTGAACAGGTTGTGGTATATGAATGTAATGGAATACTATTGTGCTATAAGAAATGATGAGCACACGGACTTCAGAAAAACCTGGAAAGATCTGAATGAACTGATGCTGAGTGAAGTGAGCAGAACCAGGAGAAGATTGTGCATAGTAACAGCCACATTGTGCAATGACTAACTTTGATATTCTCACCTCCTAGCAATGCAAGGATCCAAGACAACTCTAAAAGACTAATGATGGAAAATGCTACCCATATTTAGAAAAAAGAACTATAGAGTATGAATGCAGATTGAAGCATATTATTTTCTCTTTCTCTCTTTTTTACTTTATGCTTTTTTTTCTTGTGCTTTCTCCCATTGGTTCTAATTCTTCTTTACAACGTGACTAATGTGAAAATAGGTTCAATATGAATGTATTTGTAGAGCCTATATCAAATTACACACCATTGTGGGGTGGGTGGGGGAGAGATGGGAGCAAAATTTGGAACTCGAAATCTTATGGAAGTGCATATTGAAAACTAAAAATAAATTAATTAAGTAGAAAAATAAAAATAAGTTATTTTCCCTTTTCTTTCATCTCTTTGGGACACAGACCTAAAAGTGGCATTTCTGAGTCAAAGGGTATTCACAGTTGTGTAGCCTTCTGGGTATACTTTCAAATTATTTTGCAGAATGGTTGCAGTAGTTCAGAACTCCACCAACAGTGCAATAGTGTCCCAATTTTTCTGCATCCACATTAGAATTTGTTATTTTCCTTTTCTGACATGTTACCCAATCTGATAGGTGTGAGGTGGTACCTCAGAGTATTTTATTTGCATTTCTGTAATTAATAGCAACAAAGCATTTTTACATATGGCTATAGATAGCTTTGATTTCTTCTTCTGAAAAATGCCAGTCCATATCCTTTGACCAATTAGAAACTGAGGAATGGCTCCTATTTTTCTAAATTTGGCTCAGTTTCCTAAATATGATGCCTTTATCAGATAAACTTGCTGAAAATTTTCCCCGCTTTCCTATTTTCTTCTAATTTTTGCTGTACTAGTTTTGTTCTAAAGCTTTTTAATTTCACTTTCCATGATCCTCTCTGCCTCTTGTTTGGACATAAATTCTTCTTATCCATTGATCTAACAAGTACATTTTTCCATCCTTCCCTGATTTACTTATGATATCACCCTTTATGTCCAAATTATTTATCCATATTAATCTTATCTTGGTATAAAGTATGAGACAATGTCTATATCTAGTTTCTGCCATACCACTTTCTAGTTTTCTCAGCAATTTTTGTCAAATGTTGAGTTCTTACTCCAAAAGCTTGGATCTTTGGGTTTATCAAACACTAGATTACTACAGTTATTTACTACTGTGTATTGTCACCTAATTTTTCCATAGATCTACCACTCTATTATTTGGTGGGTACCAGATTGTTTTGATTATTTCCGCTTTGTAATATAGTTTGAAATCTTCAACTGCTAGGCTGCCTTCCTTTTGTACCTCTTTGTCATTTGACCAATTCAGCTTTTTAAGGCATTATTTTCTTCAGTATTTTTTGTGCTTCTTTTATCAGGCTGTTAATTGTCTTTTCATAATTTTCTTCCTTTCCTTTCATTTACTTACCTAATTTTTCCTCTACCACTATTTTGATTTCAAAAATCATTTTTAGCTCTTTCGGGAAATTTTTGGGGACTCGTGTCCAATTCACATTTTTCTTGGATGCTTTGCTTGTAGTTATTTTGACTTCATTGCCTTCCTCTAAGTTTGTGTTTTGATCTTCCCTGTCACATAATAGTTTTTATGGTCAGTTTCTTTATTGTTGTTTGCTCATTTTCTACCCTGTTTTCTTGATTTATAATTTTAGGTTCATGATCTGTTCTGTTCCCAGTGTGTGTGTGGGGGAGGTGATGTCTGTCTCAAGCTTCAAACTTTTTCTGCACTGCTATTTTTAGAGCTAGTTCTGGGGATTTAAAAGTTTTTGGTGCTTCCAAGGTATTGTAATCTGGGGAGAGGCATGGTCACTGCTCTCTTGGTCTGCACTCTGATTCTTACACAGGAAAGGCCCCTGATTCCTTGGGTTTCAAATAGTACTGTATGTCCTGACAGTACTCTTTGTTCCTTAGAATTGAAACTGATACTGTTCCTCAGGTTCCTTATCCCTTGGGGCTAGAAGTGTTACTGTCCCTCAGAATTTCCACTCCACCTTAACTGAAAGTGCTCCTTTCAGCTTTTGAACTCTGACCCAGGAGTGGGTATAAACAATGGAATTGCAAAATAACATCTTGTCCTGCCCCCAGTGCTAGTACAGGGATACTTTGTAATCTATTTCTGACCAGTTGCCACATCTCCTTACCATTTCTGGCATGGTAGCTCCCAAAGCTTCTGCTGCTTTTGTTATCACCTCCTATGCTCATCAATGTTGTTTCATACAGGTCTCTCATTTCTGACCTCCTCCTATTGGACTGAAAGATTGTTTCACTATGACTTTTTGTTGACTTTATTACTCCAGAATTCAATTTGAAGCATGATTTTAAAGTTGTTTGTAAGGGAATATCAGGAGAGCTCAGCTGAGTGCTTCTCTACTCAGCCATCTTGGCTTCATCCTTGGAAGTCCCACTAGTTCTTTTCAAATGAAGTTCTCTTCTCTTTAATAGATCTTATATTATATTTACCTCCTTTATATTTCTTCCTCTATCTGAACTCTAACTATAGAAAACCTCCAAATGTCCTTCTTTTGGCTCTTCTGCTCCTTGACTTTCCCAAAGGGCAAAACAAAGAATCACTTATAAATTTATATCTCCATTCTTAACTGGGTGCTCAGAATCCTGAATTGGAAATATTATAATTTATACCTGGATTCCACAATCACTTGAAGTAAAGCAAAAGGAGGACGCATGAGATCATGGTATTGTGGAAGGAACACTAAAATGGGAGTTACAATCCCTAGGCTACAGTCATAACTCTTGAACTAACTAACTATATAGACTTGGACTTGGTCTTTTTTTTCTAATCTCTAAATTGAGGGGATTGAAGCTCTCTGGAGTATTCAAATAAATCTGTTTCTTCATGATAGAAGAGGAAATTTCAAAGTTGGAAAAGGCCTTTAAGAGTGTCCACTCCAAACCTCTCCTCATTGCAATATAAAGAGGTTCTGTGACTTGTCCAAGGTTGCCCTGTTTGGTGACAATTTAGAAGTAAAACAGGAATTTCCTGAATCCTAAACCATTTCACTTTGTTTTACCCAGCTCTGTCTCTTCAGCTGTTGAATTTAAATTTAACTGGCCTTCTCTCAAAAACTAATTCACCTAGTAATTTCTATCAATATTACCACATTCTCTTCTATGTTCAAAACTTTGAAATTATCTTTAACTTTTAGAGTTAATAAGTTACATCTATATAGAACAGTTTATAGATATTTTTTCTCCTCATGCCCCTATTAGATAATACAAATATTGTCATCCAATTTTTCATGTGAAGGAACTGAAATATGGAGCAATTAAATGATTTATTGGGTGTGACACTAGTGTGTGACAGTACAAAGATTCAAACTTATGTCTTCTGACTCAGTCAATAAGTATTTATTAATTGCCTACCATGTGCCAGGCACTATAAAGTACTGGGGATAAAAAGAAAGGGGAAAAAATCTCTTCTTTGAGTTTCTTTCTATGACCTCAAAGTATTTCTGGTTTGAGAAATACAACAAGCAAACAATTGTGAACAAACGAGATATATACAGATAAATCACAATCAACAGACCAAATGAAGTAACATTAGTGGGGAGTCAGATGAGGCTTGTTGTAGGAGGTGATATTGTATCTGGGACTTGAGAAAAAGCCAGGAATGCTGGGAGGAGGAGATAAAGAGGGAGAGAATTTCAGGCATAGAGTATAACCATTGAATATGCCCAGAATGGGAAGATGAATTGTCTTAAGAGAAGAACAGCAAAAAAGCAAATATTCCTGGATAAAATAGTACATGAGGGTGAGTACATGAGGGTGTGAGAAGATTGGAAATGGGGGGGGGGTTGTAGAGGGTCTGAAATGATAAAAATATATTTGGTTCTAGAGGTGATAGGGTGCTACTGGAATTTATTGAACAGGGAGAGGGTAATTTGGTGGGTTCTGAACTTTAGGAAGACTAATTTGACAGTTGAATAGAGAATGGAATGGAGTAGGAAGGGACTTGAGGCAGGAAGACCAACCAAAAGGCTTTTTAAATAGTTCAATAATAAAGTCATGAGGGGATGCCCTCAGTAGTTGGCTATGTTTAAAGATAAAAGGAGACATATGTGAAAAAATCTTAAGAAGGTAAAGTCAACAGGTTTTGCAACAGATTGGATATGAGAAGAGATGCGAAAGAGTAAGGAGTTGATGACATCTAGGTTTCAGTTTTCAGTAACTGGGAAAATGGTGATTATTTCAAGAGTAAGAGAAAGTTGTAAGTGGGAAGAGTTTTGGGAGAAAGACAATGAATTCAATTTTGAACATGTTGAGTTTAAGTTAGATATGTAAGGTATAAACATTTATTAAGTATCTGCCATTTTCAAGCACTTAACAAACATTATCTCATTTTATCTTTACAATAACTTTGACAGGCAAGTAGTACAATAATCCCCATATGTAGTTGAGGAAACTGAGGCAGACAGAGGTCAAATAACTTGCCCAGGGGTCACAGCTAGTAAGTCTCTGATGCTGGATTTGAACTCAGATATTCATAACTCCAGGATTAATACTCTTTCTACTTGCATTACAAGGACATGCACTTAAAGATGTCAATTAGGCAATCTTGAAGATTAGGAAAGAAGTTAGGTCTGGTTAAGTAGAAGTGAAAATGATGAGCGTAGAGATGACAATTGAAACCATGGAATCTAATAAGATCGTCAAATGAGGGGCAGCGAGGTGGCACAGTGCACAGAACACCGGCCCTGGGGTCAGGAGGACATGTGTTCAAATCCAGACTCAGGCACATATAACACTTATTAGCTGTGTGACCCTGGGCAAGTCACTTAACCCCATTGCCTAGCAAAAAGAAAAAAGGAAAAAAAAAGATCACCAAATGAAAAAGTATAGAGGTAGAAGAGTCAGACACCCAGGATAGAGCCCTGAGGAACATACAGCAGCAAAGAAGACTAAACAGGAGGTACCAGTAAGAAGAGAACTAAGATAAAAAGATCATGGAAATCTAGCAAGAAGAGAATATTAAGAAGAAAATGATTGAAAGTGTCAAAATTACAGAGAGATCAAAAAGAACATTAGGATATTAGATTTGGCAAAATCTTGATTTTTTTTTCCTTTTCATCCCTAGCACTTAGTACAATGTCTGGCATATAGTAAGCTTTTTCATTAATTAATCAATTAATGAATTTGAAATCCAATGTTTTCCCCCACCACAGTATCATAATGATGTTTTTTTCATAATTTATCAATCACCAAGTCTTGTCAAACTTCCTTCAAAAGATCTAGTTTAGTTATTTAGGACTTAGGGTTGCCAGTGGGTTTAGAATGAATTTAGTTCAATACTCATCTACAGCATACCTGACAATTTTCTATCAGCTTCCAAATGAAGACTGATAGTGATGGTAAATCCACTATCTCCTGATGTGTCCCATTACATTTGAGTCAGATTTATTCAAAGACAAACTTGACCACTTACTACATGTGTGAGCTTGAGTAAGTTACTTAATGTCTGAAACAATTTTTTCACTTGTAAAAGATGAGACAGTTAGACTAGATGATCTCTAATGTCTCTATCCTGCTCCAAATCCATGATACTATGATTCTAATTATTTGTGAGTTTGTCCTTATTTCAATTCCAAATTTGCCTTTCTGATATTTCCACTGCTTGTTCCTTTGTTTTTTCCCTTTAGGGCTAAATAGAACAGTTATGACCCCCCACCCCCACCCCACCCTGCCTTCTTTATGAAACAAATAGGGAGATAACTTGACCTGCTATTTTAATGATATACGGATCCTTGGTAAGAAAACTCTCCCAATCCAGCTTGGCACTTCCTCTGCAACATATAGTTGTAAAGAGTTACACATAGTATCAAGTGATTCGGTGACTTATCCAGGATCACACAAACAGTATGTTTCAGAGGTAACTTCTTGGTTCTGATGTTAGCTCTCTAAAGATGATGCAATGATTTCTTTCTTCTGAATGGCAGTATTTCTTGTTCTTCCTGTTGATTTTTCTATGCCATAGAAATCCCCCTGTCTTTCTTGTGTCCCTTCCATGAGAGATCTCCAGTTTATCACTCTCCATGTTTAATTTGGTACCCCAGAATTGAACACAGTATTCCAACAGTAATCTTTCCTGGGCAAAGTCTGCCCCCCAAATTCAAGTCCCTTATTCTCTTTTATTATTGAAGTCTGATATATTGTGGCCTGCTATGTCACTTTGCATGGTCATACAGGAAATAAGGAGCTGAAGGGGGTGTATGATCCACAAGCTCTAACATGGCATACAGAACTCTTTCTTTTAAAATTGACAAAGGAATAAATTAATGGGTAAATGAATACAGCAATATTTTGTTTCTCTTGTGTTTTTTTTTGTTTCTTTTTAATTCAATTTTTAAAATTTTCAGTTCTGAATATTTTCCTTCCTCCATACCACACACTGAGAAGGCAAGAAAAATAAAATTCATTATAAATGTATGTAGTCACACAAAACAAATCCCCACATTAGCCATGTCCAAAAGAGAAAGGGGGATGAGGGGGTGGAGAGAGACAGAGAGAGAGAGAAACAAAGAAAGAAACAAAAAATAAATAAATGTGCTTCAGTCTTCACTTTGAGTCCATAAACTCTTCATCTGAAAATGGATAGCATGTTTCATCATGAGTCCTTTGGAATTGTATTGATCAGAATTCCGAAGTTTTCCAGAAATGATTATCTTTACAGTATTGTTGTTTTGGAAATAGTTTTCCTGGTCCAGCTCATTTTATTTTACATCAGTTCATAAAGGTCCTTCTAGTTTTTTTTTTCTGAACCTATCTCCTGCGTAATATAAAACAATAGTATTCCATTACATCCATATATCATAACTTGTGCCATTCCCCAGATCGATGTCTCCTCAGTTTCCAATTATTTACCACTGTAAAAAGAGCTCTCATAAATAATTTTGTATATACGTGTACTTTCTCGTTTCTTGTGATCTTTTTGGAATATAGACCTCATAGTGGAATAGCTGGGTCAAAGGGTATACACAGTTTATTAGTTTTGGGGAAAGGCTTCAAAATGCTATTCATGATGATTGGATCAGTTCACACATCTAAAACCTGTCCATTGAAGTACCTGTTTTCAAAAAGTCCCTTGAGCATTTGTCATTATCCCTTTTGTGTCAGCTTATCTCATCTGATGGAGGCAAAATAGTACTTCAGAGGTATTTAACTTGCATTTCTCTAATTCTTTGGTAAATAATTATTTTGTGGGTGCATTTTAAACACATACTGTTATGTCATAATGACATACCTATCACTGATTATAACCCTCCTTCTTATAACAATGAAGTATACTGAAGCAAAATAAACCGACACCTTTGCCACATCTGATAATTTGTACCTCATTAATCATCAATGGTCCCTCCCTCCTCTACCTAGAAGACGGAGACATGCTTTACTGGCAATTCATTGAAGTAAACCTTAGTTACTGGGGACTAACCCATAAGAATATTAGAGGTTTATTTTTTCAGTGATAATTTCCTTTATGTTATTATTGTGGTCATAGGCTAAGCTGTTTTCTTGGTGCCATTTGTGTGACTCAGAATTAGTTCATATATGATTTCCCAAATTTCTGTCAATTCTCTCAAATTATCTCAAAACATCAGTTGTTTTAATTTTCATTTATCTCATTATTAGTGATTATGAACATTCTTCATAATTATTGCTGATAACTTGCATTTCTTCATTTTAAAGGTTCCTGTTCATATCACTTATTTGTTGAAGAATGGCTCTCAGTCTTACATATTAGTGTCCTTTTCCTATATATATTGGATATCAGAGCTGTGCTAGACGTATTTCCCATCCTAATTTAGAGCTTTTATTCTGATTCTAAATAATTGATTAGTGTTAATTATAATTCATATAATTAGATATAATTGTCACATATTATGATATATGATGATTTAATCAATGTTAATATCTATCAAATTATTTTTATGAAATTTAAAAAAATGTTTACATAATCTATTCCATGTTATCTTTTAAGATTTTTTTTGATATGCTTGGCTAAGAAATCTTCCTCTAGCCACGATTGTGCAAGGAAAGTACTACTTTCCATTCATATGTATATACACAAACACATCAAACCATATACATATATACATCTATGTGTACACATCTGTATATGTGTATATATGTATATATACACATACATGCACAAACATATATAAATATACACATACACACACATTATGTGTCTATATCTATAGTATCTATATCTATCTATCTATCTATCTATCTATATTCCCAAAACTACTTGTATTTAGATCACATATACATTTGGAGCTTATTGTTATGTTTGTTGCAAATTGATGTTTTAAACCTATTCTCTGCCAAACTGTCTTCCAGTTTTACTAGGATTTCTTATCAAATGGGAATTTTACCCTGACCAGTAGTATGTGTTCTTGAATTTATTGAGCATGAGGCTATTGTATTTTATTTCTTGTAGTTAGTGCTTGACTAGTACATTCCATTGATTATCATTTTTATTTTTAACAAGTACCAAATAGTTTGATGATTATTTCTTTAGAGTATTTTGAGATATGGTAATATTGCATCTCATTCATTCTTTGTCTTGTTATTTATTTTCTAAGCTTCTTTCCATTATACCTGTTCTTTCATACCACCACTCTAATAATCATGATTTCAAGGTATTTTATGCACATTATTATATTTAGTGTTATAGACTGATGCAATGTATCTAATACAGAGAGCATCTAATACAACTTTCTCATTTTACAGACGAGGATTTTCACAACACTTATGTAAGCTAGATAGGAAAGATATTTCCCATTTGATAGGTAGAAAATAAAAATCCAAAAAAGAATCAGGACATATTCAAAAGCAGAATAGGCTATCTCAGAATCTTTACCCTCAGTGGAGGTATTGAAGAAAAGATTTAAAACATATAGTCAGCATGTGACCTTTCTACTGAATGCCTAATAGCGCTACCCAAAATGATCCCACATGATTTACCCCATATATGTTTATTTGAGTCATGAGTGAAGGCTGCTTATTAACCTGTGCTTTAGAATTTTGAAGGAAGTGGAAAAGTGAACAACTCATCATACCATGGAGAGATCACTTGATCTCTCCTACCTGTGGCCTTAGCATACACAAGTACAGAGAAAAATAAAGAATACTGTGATTCCTGAGTTTCCTGTCAGGAATGCTACTCAGGGGATGAGGCCTGCTACAAAATCTTAGTGTCCCAAGCAACCACAAGGTAGTAGACTAGTAGAAATACAATATATATCAAGAAGTGGAGAAACTGGATAATGTATTAGACAAAATTAATTTTGGATAATTATCAGGGACCCGAAAAGGCAATACAATACTTTCTGAAATCTTCAGAAGGCAACATTGGAGTAGAAACAGTACAGGATTTGAAGTCTAGATGCCTAGGCTTTAAATCTTTACTATATTCCTACTTGTTTGACCTTGAATAAGTCTTTGAAATTTAAATGGGGCTTTTAATCCTTATCTGCAAAACAGGTGGGAAAGAGGTTACTAGACTATTTTTGAGGTTCTTTCCACCTTTAACTTAAAGATACGATGAACTACCAGTTCCCCCATGGGGGACTTAGTTGGTCTTCCCTATGCCTAGGTGAAATATGCATCATTGCCCATTGCTGAAGCATGTGGACAAACAGAGCTGAAAATTTGATCCTAGGAGCTGATCAGTAATTTAATAATAATCTATTGGCTCATGTTTCCACCCAAAAGTTTTTGGTGCAATATCCATGTTAGGCTAATTTCAATTTTCCCCTATAGATAAGTTTAATTTCCTTCCTTCCAGACTTCTAAGGTATATAAATTTAAATATCTATTCAGGGAAATAATGAAAACAACAAAAGATATATAAATATTTACATATAGGTAGATATGTGTGTACATACTACATACACACACATATACAAATTATATGTGTGTATGTGGGTATGTATGGAAGAATGGTTAAATAAATGCAATAGAAAATAGCTACCGCACAGCCTCTCCCAGTCGAGAATAAAGACTGTTCCCTTTCTCTCCACCATAGAGCCATCTCATTCCCCTGATAAATCAAACTCGTAATACCAGTGAGGAAAGTCAATGTCTCAAGAACTGCTACCACATTTCTCAGGGTAGAATGTATGCGTTGTTTCTCATCCCTTTCCCTCTAGAGTGAACAGCAGCTCCAGAAACCAGCAGTAACCTTCACCTTATTTCTGTCTACAGCTCCAACATTCATCTGGTCCTGGAATGTTATTGAACTTGCCTGGAAAGTTCTTTTTCTAACGTCATAAATTTCCAATCTACCTAGGTATACCTCCCCTGATCGTTTAGGCCCCCAAAAAAGCTCAACAACATGGAAGATATTCTTTCTCCTGCAAAATTATTCTACTTTCCTATTCATTTTTTTTCACCAGATGTCTCTTTCTCCAAGCAATTCTTGCTCAGTGCCTTTCAAATGTATCAAAGTCTGCACTGTATAAAATCTCTGTGGAAGTCTGAGATACCACAAAAGCTAGCCAAAAGGGAATTTGAGGTTGCAAAGACAATGAAAAAGGAACTTCCTGAGTATGAACAAAGGATGTAGCTAAAGAATATCTAACTGAGCCTTACCATTGGGGCTTTTTTGTGTATTCTTCCCCCCTGGTGAGATTCTACTAAGCTATGACTCCACTTAAGTATTCCCATGGGACTGATCTGCCACTGTTTCCCATGAAAGTGGTGTTTGGGTATCAGAGAGACAGGATGGAGGGAAAGAGAGTTATTTGGAATGGAAGAGGGAGAGATCATAGCTGATATTGGACTACTGTCTAGCACTATTATTGTTCAATGTCCAAAATGCTATTTGTTATGACCAATGTCAACCAGAGATAAAATTTGGAATTGGAACAAAGATACAAAACAGCATTGGAAAGTGTCAAAGCCAACACTAGATTCTAGAGTTGCAAATATTGCCAGCTATCATAGAATAAGAAAGAGCAGTTAGCAGCATGGCAATGAAACAGATTCAATCTATTTGAGCCTCTTTGACTTTCCTTGTAATATCAAAATTCCTATTGATATGATTTGCTTTCTTAATCTTTCTTCCCACGCTCCTGAGAATGATGAGAAGATCAGTGAGAGTTGATTGGACTAAATACTTCATGAAGTAGCTCTTAACAAGTATCTCATTAATTTAATTTGCATAATATTGCATGTGTAGGTATAATGTAGATTATCTTTGTATTATAAGTATGGGGGTCATGTGGATAGAGATTAATTTCTTAGACAATCGTTGATGGGGGCTAGAACCATTTGATATTCCCATAATTCTTATATTTCAAAGCAATATCCCATTTTCTTTTTCAATACATGCAGATCAATATTGTATCAGGGACTTGGGCCTTGAGTGTTTTGAGAAGTGTGAGAAGCATCACAGGGTTTGCAGAGACCCCTGTTGAGTACTGCAGCCTTTGCTAAAACTTGTGCATGAAGACTGGATATCCTCTGACAAAATGACTGCATTCATGACATTAGCATGACCTGGTGGCTAAAATCTGCAACACTTCCTGGATGGATACTTATTTAATTAATGACTTGTCCATCAGATGGCATTACCCTCAACCCTCAGCTTTCATTCAAAAGCTATCCAGTATGAAAAGGCATCTAATATATTATGTGACCACAAGGTGGCAAACACACACTTTGTGTCCCTCAATGGGTTGGGTGTGACTGTATACCACAGGTAAAATTTTGACTACTCTCAGTCTTTCATGGGGTTTTGTCACTATTCCAAACAGTAAGTCCTTCTTTCAGTGTCCTTATGGCCTCAAGTTCTCCTCTGACAAACTTCATGGCCTCTCAAACTCCAAATGAGATGAAACATGATACAGATAAAGCTATAACACTTTCTTCACTAACCTTGGTTACAACCAAATCACTAGAATAGATTTAAAAAAAAGAAAGAAAGTTGGGGTCAAATCCTGGATGTCACTTAGTACCTGTGTGATTTGAGAAAATATTTTAGCTTTTATGGAACTCAGATTCATTATGTATAAAATTGTTGTTGTTCATCCTTCATTTTTGAAGAGGCTCAGTGACATCATGGGTTATTGTCTTGACTCAAGCATACATTTGAGTGAGGCAGAGTTGTACAAAGTAATTAGCTCCACTCTCCCAGAGTCATTAAAATCCAGTATCAAGATAAAACTCAAGATGACTGGTGATGGCCCAGGAAGCAGTGGATGATCTTGGCAGCTTTGATATCTGACCAAGCCTCTAAGTGCTCTACAATGCCTGCTTCACCTGCCATCATGGCTGTTGAAAGAAATTATTCTCATCTGTCCATTCTGCCAGAGGGAGTCTTCACATGCTTAAGGTAGATATCACTTTAACTCATCAATGGGTTTGGAGCTTGTTGGCTACCCTCAACCTGGTTTAGCCTGTCTGTAAAGATGGTTTTACTTGGGTGTGTGTGCTGCATATGCTAAAGCTTCTTGGAGCCATGAGCGAGACTTGAGTGACAAGTGGACACCAAAGGTGAATAAGCGGCCCTGAAAAGTATTGAGTAAGCCCTCACACCAGAGATGCTAGTACTCTCTGAACATCCCATACACTCCATGTGTAAATATTAAGTGTGTAAAATTAAGGTGTTAAAATTACATGTATTAAGGTGTTGGACAAGGTGGCATCTAAGATCCATTTCAACACAATCTATCATCTGTTTTCAACTCAGTAGTTCTCACAAGTTAAGGTGACTTAAAAAAAAATCAGCTACTAGTCATAAGGTTCTCCAAACTTAGCTAATCTATTCCTGAAAAATCAGACGTAAAATTCATCTCCAGTCTTTTTTTCTATGGCCATAGGCTTAAGCCATCATTCTAGTGTGGACTTCCCATTGTTAACCCTCAGGGACTAGTACCCCATTTCCATTTAATCAATAATAATTAGCTTTTACAAAGACATATTTGCTCTGAAGATACAGAAAACATAAAAATAGAGACCTCCCAATGCCTATAGAGAGATAAACTCTACCCTCTACCACCTCAGTGTGTGGGGACAGTGGTCTCATATTTAATGCAGTTTCTACATAGTTTTGTTCACATCAAGTTCATATGTAAATACTACATCAGAGCTGCATGAACCTTGTCTAAACAACTGCAAGGCTGTGTCCTGGAGAGTTTATTCTCACTTTCTTTATGGTATGACCTCAAAGCTGAACTAGCTTACTGGAAAGCCCTACATGTACTCCACTCTTTCTGGTGGGTTGCTCTCCTGACCTTTCAAAACTTGCAGTGTTTTAGCATCCAAACTCATTCTTTGAAAATAAAAGAACCAAGATTAAGCCAAAGAACTGAGGCCTATTAAAATGAATCCATATCACCTTCAGATGCAGAAGGCCTAAGGTCTTTCCTTTCGTATCATTGTCTCTCAGCAGAATGCCTCCAAATGAGAGGAATTCAAATAAAGGGAAGGAATGTAGTCAACTAATACTTTCTGAATGCCCACATCAGCACCACCATCAAATTTTGGCTATGCATTGGCAAGTAATTGGAAGGGCTGTATTCATTATACAGTCAGCAGAAAAGAACTAGGTAGAGATATTCCAGATATCCTCTGTGTCCAAGGCACTTCTATCACATGTCATCATGACTCTTCCAGAAGCAAGATTCCAAAACTCTTACATATAGGGAACTACTAGCATCATTTTGCACATGCTAATGAGGTCTAGGTTCAATGGCCAATCTGCCATTACATTCACATATAAATGTGTACATGTGCTTATATGCATATGTGCATAGATACATATATAAGCATATATACATATATATGCAATATATATCCAAATATATGCACACATGAATACAAATATATTTTATGTGTATATGTATATATCATATACATATGTATATATATAGTAACATATCTCAATCAATTATATATTCTGATATATATTTTAACATTATATTTGTGTATTCATACGTGCATATGATATCATTATATATCAGTAAATTTTCTACTACTTAGAGTGTTAGAATAATGTCAGGGTCCCCCCGTCCCCTGGTAGCAATGTGTGTATGATAAGTGCATGCCTCTACATGAACATATGTACATAACTATGTGTAATATACATATATGTGTTTGTGTGAGATTGTGTTGATATGTTAATACTCTTATGCATCTGCTACCTCATCAATCTATACAACCCTTCCAGTAGTGCAGATTTCAATTGATCTAAAATTTTCATATTAAGCAGCTTTGCTGTCTCCCACAAATCCTTTGCAGGGCAAATCCAATATGGTAGGGCTCTTCCTATTAAAATGACTTTGTTATGTAATAAGTAGAGCGTTGAATTTAAAGAACTGGGTTTGAACCCTATCCAGATACTTACTAGCTGATGAAGTTGCATTCATTTACTTCTAAGGTCTTTTCTAGGTATAAAGATGAGTTTCAATTTAATAAACAATAAGTTTAGTAGGTCCTTGTATTCTCTATACTTTTTAATCTATTATATGATTATAAATATGTGATCTATATATGGAATACTATTGATAGTGTTTGCCCACTCTCTTCTATCTTTATGAAGAATTTGTATATAATTAGCATGAATATTTTATTAAAATGAGGTGAATGTATGTCAGTTAATATTGATGTATGCTTGATTGTCCATCTTGTATAAATACCATTCATGATTTTTCTTTTTCCAAACACTAGACATCTTGCTCTTTTATATGTAAATTAGATCCTTCAATGCAGTAAAAGCTATGGTGCCAACATGAACCCTCGCCTTTCTATTTAATCTGGTCAAGTAGTTTCTGCAAGAGTCAGAAAAACCAGAACTGAAATATTTCTTCTAAGGTTTAGTATTTGTGTGTCTTTAGATGAATCATATCACTTCTCTCAGTCTAAGTTTACTCTTCTATAAAATGATGATAATGATACTTGTAGTACCAATCTCACAGGATGATTATGAGTCTCATATATAATATCAAATGTACATTATATTGTGTGTGCATGTATATACACACACAAAGCTTTATAAACATGAATGTGATGCATTAATTTCAGACAATATTACCTTAGTGGATTTTACAATTCTTCCTGTGTCTATAATGTGGAGTTATTTTGATGTCAGTGTTCAAATGAGGGGGAATAATATTATTTAAGAAGGAAAGGTGATGTCATAATAATGTTAACACTTTCTTACCCCCTTTTCCATTTATTTGGTCTCTTCCTTCCATGTTCATCTTTAAATAATATTAAAGTGATCTACCTGAATTTCTATTCCCACCAAATTTTTCTTCAAACTTATTTTCTTCTTTCATTGCTTCTAAGTATTTTTACCATATTTTTCTGTAAGATTTTGAAAATAAGCTTGCATTATAAACTGTTCATATTATAAACTAATGTTGGTCCACAATATGTTGTCTCTCTATTTGGCAAAGAAATCACTTGAGGTAATTTATTTACATTATTCATATTTCTTTAGAAAATAGTTAAGGTCCATGTCAATACCTCTAACTTTCATCAAATATCCCATTTTACAAAATAAATAACTAATTCAAATAGGTCAGATTTAAGATGTTTCAATTTCATGCCTAATATTTTTCATATTTATCATCTCTGTTCTTAAATTTTAGTATTTTATTTTCCCAATTGTATGTAAAAAACAATTTTAATGTTCTTTTTTTCAAATTATGAGTTCCAAATTCTCCCCCCCACCCTTAAATGAGAAGTTAAGCAATTTGATACAGGTTAAACATGTGTAGTCACGCAAAATACATTTCCCCCTGTTTATCCTTCTCTCTCTCCTTTCACCTTGTCCATTCTCAAAAGTATTTTGCTTTTCACTTTTACCTCCACCAATTTTTCCTCCCTTCTATCAGCCCTCCCTTCTCTTATCCCCTTACACTTCTACTTTCCTGCATGGTAAGACAGATTTTTATGCCCAATCGAGTGTGTATGTTATTCCCTCTTTAAGAAAATTCCAATGAGAGTAAGGTTCAAGCATTCCCTGATACCTCCCCCATTTCCTCCTCCACTGTAAAAGCTCTTCTTGGCCTCTTTTATGTGAGTTAATTTACTCCATTCTACCTCTCCCTTTCTCCCAGTACATTCCTCTTTCTCATCTCTAATTTTTTAGATAATTAATCCATCATATTCAACTCACACCTGTGTCCTCTGTTTATCCATACTCCTTCTAATTACCCTAATAATGGGAAAGGTGGTTTTTTTTGGGTTTTTTAGGAGTTGCAAATATCATCTTTCCATGAAGGAATGTAAACAGTTTAACCTTATTGAATCTCTTATGATTTCTCTTTCCTGTTTACCTTCTTAATGTTTCTTTTGAATATTATGTTTGAAAGTCAAATGTTAAATTCAGCTCTAGTCTTTTCATCAGGAATGCTTGAAAGTCATCTACTTCATTGAATATCCATTTTTCCCTGAAGGATTATACTCAGTTTTGCTGGGAAGGTGATTCTTGGTTGTAACCCTAACTCTTTTGCACTTCAGAATATCATATTCCAAGCATTTTGATCCTCTAATGCAGAAACTGCTAAATCTTGTGTTATCCTGGTAGCCGCTCCATGATATCTGAATTGTTTCTTTTGACTGCTGATAATATTTTTCTCCTTCACTTGGGAGCTGTTGAATTTGGCTCTAATATTTTTTTGCAGTATTCACTTTGGGATCTCTTTCAGGAGGTTATTGGTGGATTGTTTAAATTTTTATTTTATCCTCCAGTTCTAGAATATCAGGGCAGTTTTCCTTGATAATTACTTAAAAGATGATGTCTAGGTTCTTTTTTTTATCATGATTTTCAGATAGTCCAATAATTTTGAAATTATCTCTCCTGGATATATTTTCCAGGTCAGTTGTTTTTCCAGTGAGGTATTTCACATGTTCTTCTATTTTTTCATTCTTTTGATTTTATATTATTGTTTCTTGGTGTCTCATAAAGTCATTAGCTTCCACTTGCCAATTATAATTTTTAAGGAATTATTTTCTTCAGTGAATTTTTGTACCTTTTCTCCCTTCTGGCCAATTCTGCTTTTCAAGGCATTTTGCTCTTCATTGGATTTTTATGCCATATTTTTTTAACTGTTTGGCCTATTCTGCATTTTAAGGTGTTATTTTCTTCAGTATTTTTGTGCCTCCTTTATCAAGCTATTGACCCTTTTTTCATGATTTTCTTGCATCACTGTCATTTCTCTTCCCAATTTCCCTCTTCCTCTCTTAATTGATTTTTACAATCCTTTTCGAACTCTTCCTTGACCTGGGGCCAATTCATATTTTTCTTTGAGGCTTTGGATGTAGGACTTTTGACTTTGTTGTCCTCTTCTGATCTTCCTTGATCTTCCTTGTTACCATAGTAACTTTCTACAGTCAGGATCTTTTTATGTTTGGTAATTTTCTGGCTTATTATTATTATTATTATTATCATCATCATCATTATTATTAACATTATTATTATTGTTATTATTATTATTATTGTTGTTATTGTTATTATTATTATTATTTTACTTTTAACTGTATGCTAAAGTGGGGCTCTGCTTCCAGAATGGAGTGGACACTATCCCATTTGTGCAGCTACTTCCAGAGATACTTCTAGGGAATTGTAAGTTTTCAGTTCTTCTAAGGGTGGTACGATCTAGAAAGAAGTGTGTTTACTACTCTCCTGTATTGTTCACTGGTCTGAGAGTGACCAGAAGCACTATTTTCCACTCTGGAACTGTGACCAGAGTCTTTGTTCCCCTGTTGCCACAAGCTCTGTTGTACTAGTACACCTCTTAGCCTGGGACTGAGAGCCAAGACTGCTACCCAGATCCAGATATGGGCATTGCAACAGAATCCTGTCCCCAGTGCTGGCAAAGGGACCCCTATAATCTCCTTCTGGCTAGTTGTCTGACTCCCTTATGGTCTGTGCACTGAGAAGTCCAGAAATCACCACTGCCACCATTTGATTCAGTCACCCTCAAGGCCTGCTTCTGGTTTTCTGGGGCCTGATATGTGCTGACACGGCCTGCACTGGACTACACTCCACTCTTACCCTGGTTCAAAGACCTTTCCTGCTGATTGTCTAAGTCATCTTGGGCTGAAAAATTGTTTCACTCCATCTTTTTGTGTGTTCTGCCATTCTAGAATTTGTTTCAATGCATTATTTAAAGGTATTTGAAGGGTTTGGGGCAGAGCTCAGGTGAGTCCCTGCCTTTTCTCTTCCATCTTGGCTCTACTATTTATCTTTTATTTTAATATGTTGTTGATTTTTCTTTGCTCTAATAACTATATTATCTGACTGCATTTAAACAATTGATTTAGCAATGACCCCCACATTGTTTAGAAGCCATTTCCTTTCTGTTGAGATGTAGTTTAATTTTTTTTTATAATGGTATTTGGTGATTGACATTTCCTATATATACTGACTCCCATCTTGAAGAAAGTATTCATAATATATGAGCATAATATTATTAAGCAACCTAAAGGCCATTTACTTTTTTTCTTGATTCTATATCATGTACTCCATTTTTTTGCTGTCCTCCTAAATGCCTAACTTTAAAATAATCATTGTTAAAGTATATAATTATTTAATTTGCAGGATCTTATCAAGTTCTTTGTCAAATTCCTTATCTTCTGCAATGGTGGCTGTTATAAGTAGTTAATGTTTTTATAGTAATCCTGTTGTTTAAGTTCATCATGAGCACTATAAAATATGAGATCATCCCATTTAAATGATGCTGTTGGTATTATTCTGGCATTTCAGACTCTTCATGATCCTTTTTAGGATTTTCTTGGCAAAGATACTGGAGTGACTTGCTATTTCCTTCTCCAGCTCATTGGACAGATGAGGAACTGAGGCAAACAAGATTAAGTGAGTTCCTTGGGGTCATACAGCTAGTAAGTGTCTGAGGTTGATTTGAACTCAGAAGACAAGTCTTCCTGAGTTCAGGTCCAGTGCTGTATCCACTGTGTGCCTAGCTGCCTATTTAAATCATATTTGTTGCCTTTGGCCACATGATAAAATCAATTCTGTTAACTCCTTTATTTGTTTCTCTAAGGAGCCACTCCAAAGTATCCTTCTATATAACTACAGATTTCCTTTGTCTTCTGGTATCATTTCTATCAAGAATGTCAAGACAGATATAATTTCTAAACAGAATCATGGGTTGTTGTATAAGGATTTCATAATTTAGAATGACAAGTTACATTAATCATTAGAGATGATCTTTAAAAACTGATTCTTAGCATTCTTATCCTTTTCCATCATTCTGCCACTGTTGCTGAAAAAAAGAAGTTGCATAGGATTGAGGGTCATTCTCTATTTTTATTCCATTGATTTCCATAGAATTCATCACATTTGGTCAACTTATTGGCAATGGACCTCTGTGTACTAAGAAGATATCTGACTTGAATGGTAAATACTATCCATCACTAGGATTTTACTTGAAGCTTTTCCAGAATGAATGAAAGTATTGTGTACTTAGAAGATTTGGCTTGAATGGCAAATAGTGTCCATCACCAGGATCCTACCTGAAGGTTTTTTTTTTAACATGGCTGAAAATGATAGAACTTGTTCTCTATTGCTATATCTTTTGAGAAACCAGGGTCTCTTTCATACCATAAAGAAGCACTAGAATAAGATTTTATGGAGTCCCTTTACTGTATTACTGTTAATCTACTTTTATTCTCTTGAATAGTTTGACTAAATTTTTTTAAACTTATTTTTCCACTTAATTGAATTTTCAACATCAGAGCACAAGTGCATATCCTTCCAAACACATACATACACATACCTACATATATAATATACATATTCACAAACAGTGGCATGGGTCCCTGGACTTCTTTATCTTTTCTCATTATTTCAGTCATGTCTGAAATTTATCTATACAGAAAAAAATACTATCTCTAATGCAAAAGTATACAAAAAAACCTTTGTAATCCTTTCACATGTTTATGACAGATTTTGTAAGCCATTCCAAGGGAAAGAGAAGAAAGCTTTGATGATGGTCCATCCAAATGAATCAAATGGAGCATCAAAAGCTTTCTTCTCTTTCCTTTGGAATGGCTTGCAAAATCTGTCATAAACATGTGAAAGCATTAACAAAATTTTCTTTTGTTTATTTAGGATAAAATGTTAGAAATCAGGAAAATAGAAAGATATACCAAGTAAATATGTGAAAGGTCCCAAGATTCTGAGTACAGATATCTGCAGAAGTTCCCTTGGCTTTATGACTTTTCTTTCCCCTCACCATTTTGAGAGGCATTGGGAAAAATAGGTAAGAGGTTACATGTAGGGTAAATAAAAAATATGGCAATACTAAGAAAATATTTTTACCAGAATGCAATGGGTGTAGGAATATGGAAGAAGACACTGAGCAAGGGTTACTATAATAGCAAGGGAATCCTGGAAAAAAATAGAATAACATTATGAGAAAGAGAACTTCCACATTTGCAAATTTAGGGGCCATACATTTAAATGATCATGAATCATGGAAGAGGAAAATGAGTGATAGGGTTTTACATACCAATAGATTCTGCTCAAAAGAAAATTGAAGAGTCAAATGCAGCAAAATAACATCACCATGGGAATGATAAAATTGTAAACATATATAATATTGGAGTTTTACCACATGCTAAAGCTTCTCATGAGCCCGTATAGAACTAAAAAACTGAGATGTAGACTCCAACCTGGGGTCTTCAATTCAGTCCCTGAGACACTGACTTCTTCCATTTCTCATTTTGAGTTGTTTCGTAGGCAAGGTTGTGCCTCTCAGGAAAGAGTAAGAGGGAAAGAGAAAAGCACACCAGTACTGAGGGGCAATGAGATGCAAATGTTAATCCCTTTGTCTCTTCATTAGCCTTGTGAATAAATATCCTATAATTAAATGTTTATTGGAAACTTTGGTTTGCTTTCAGTAGTGATATGGAACTTTCTCTGAAGAGAGCCATATTTTATTTTCTCAGATTGATTGTAAGTAGAGACCAAAGGTATATACATGAGATCATTAAATTATAGAGAAAGCCCCAAGACCAAGCTGAGGTCCAGATCTGAATAGACACTTTGATAATGTGCATTGGGTTACATTTGGCGGAGATGGAGACATAGTAATCATACAAAGAATTACAAAGATGTAGAGGCATTTCTGTGGCTTGATCACTAATACTGGAGATATATGAAGACATTATTCATCATCAAAAATCCTGTTGGTGAGCTCACATGTGAGAGGATGGTTAAAAATTACAATGGGCAGAAGAGAAAAAAGAAGCTATCTGAATTGGATTTCTGTGTCCCTTTGAAATTATGAATTACTGGGGCAGCTGGGTGGCACAGTGGATAGAGCACCGGCCCTGAAGTCAGGAGGACCTGAGTTCAAATCCGGCCTCAGATCAAACACTTGACACATACTAGCTGTGTGACCTTGGGCAAGTCACTTAACCCCAATTGCCTCATTAAAATAAGTAAATAAGTAAATAAATAAATAAGTAAGCAAATAAATAAGTGAATGAATGAATGAAATTATTTATTCCATTGGCCTATTTTGTTTTGATAAAACAATCACTTCCCAATAACAATCTCTTAAATATCTTTCCATATAAATTATGCAAAATTGCCTGAAATAGCAATTTATACTGCAAGAACACCTAACACTATGCAACTAGAGTTTTCCATTTGTTAAAAGATGGGTGGTATTTTATGCCTTCATCAGGAAGGAGGTAATATTGATCATTTTATTGGATCTAAAATATTTTGTCTTTTAGTGTCTTTGCTTAACCTGGTATAATCATTTTGCATTTTTTTTGGTTTGTTTTACTTTCTTAGCTCTAAAGTATTCATACAAGTCTTTTCCATTTTTCTGTGGATTCTTCAAATTCTCTTTCCTTAAAACTTGTATGTCATTAAAAAGAGATGTTAAAATTTATTCAGTGATTCCCCAATTAATGGTAACATTCTTTTTTTATATCATTTTACTACTTTAAGAAGTGTAAATTTTCATATTTTGCCGTGCTGTATGTGGAACTTTTCTTTCTTCACTGAGTCTGAATATAAGGATAGTAATGGAATCAATGAGTGAAAGATTATGAACAGTTTAATAACTTTCCTCACATAACTTTAAAATGTTTTATTGGAGTCAGTGTCAAGAAAAGGCAGTAAAGGCAGCAACCCAGTCAAAATTTCTCAACATCACTCTCCAAAATCTTTTAAAATAACATTTAAATCTAATTCTGGAGAAGTATAGCCAACAGAAGGTCAAGGAGAGACTTTTTTTTCTAGCTCAAGACAATTCAAGATATTGTCAGAAGAAATATGTGTCATCAGAGTGGGGATCAATCTGGTGTGCATGTAGCTGTACTACCATCATGTGCCTAAGAGGCTGTGACAACGACTGAAAAAGCACTTGGAAATCTCAGTCCAGAGATGGTAAAGAGGTCAGGTAACTAGTCAGAAGGAGATTACAGAAGACTATTGCTGGTATTGGGTGCAGGATCCAGTGTTATTGAGCAACTTACTTGCCCATATGCAGTTCTGAGTCATGGTTCATGGTAGAGAAAAGTGCTTGTGGTTCATCACATGGAAGCAAGAACCCTGGTCACAGTTCAAGGGCCCCAAGGATGACTAGCACTTGTGGCTACAAAGGGAACAAGGGACCTTCCTGAACAAGGACCTAATTGCAGACCAAGAAAAAAAGTGATCACACCTTTCTCTGGATTATATCATCTTGAAAGCACCAAAAACTTATGGACCCTCAGAATTAATTCTGAAAACTGTAATGCAAAAAAGTACAAAGATTGGGAGAGTACCTTTCCACATAAGTAAAAAGAGCCAAACTTTAACATAAAGTTCAAAGTCAAGAAATAGACTGGAAAAATGAGCAAAAATAAAACAAAACAAAACAAAACCCTGACCATAAAAATCTACTACAGTGACAGGAGAGATCAAAACATGAACTCAGAAGAAGATAATGTGAAAATAGCTACAAGTAAAAAGGCAAATTGAGCACAAGCCCAACAAGAATTCCAGAAGTTAAAAAAAGAAATAAGTGGTAGAGGGAAAATGAGAAAAGAAATGACAGTGCTGCAAAAAAAGTAAAATGAAATGAAATGGAAAAAAAAGAATTAACAGCTCGGTAAAAGAGGCTTAAAATAAAAAATACTGAAGAAAATAACATTTAAAAAAAACAGAATTGGCCAAATAGTAAAACAGCACAAAAATTCACTGAAGAACTCCAACTTGTTTTCAAAGAAAGTTACATGAATTCATAGCTCCATTAGCACTCTATCATTTTGCCTAATTTCACACACTCTCCAATATTATTGTCACTGTTTACAACATTTACTAATTTTATTGATTTAAGTTTATGACTGACAGTTGTTTTAATTGACATTTTTATATTAGTAATTTGAAGGATTTTGATGTATGAGTGAGAGTTTTAAATTTTTACTTTTAAAACCGGAGTTCATACTCTTTGCCTACTCATTACTAGAGAATGGAATTTTACTTATTTACTTGCACCAATTATCTATTGATTTTGTATATTAGATTTGAATAAGGGATGTTCATGCAGAAAAAAAAATTGATCCCCATTCAGAGCTTCACTTTCTCTTCTAATTGCATCCATTTTATATGTGCAAAATATTTCAAACTGAAAATTATGACTAAAATTATTACAAACTACAAAAGTATAAAATGTAGAAATTATAAATTTGTTAATATGATAATTAATACTTTTTTCTATAGTTTTCTGTACTCTTTTTATAATTATGTGCTGTATCCATAGACATATTTGTGAAAGGTGAAACTTTTATTGTTCTCTCATTTACTTTCAATATGGCCTAAGGAATTCAGATTAGATCAACTCTTAGGTTCTTTCCATCTCTAGAATGGATCTTATAAGTCTTTCATATGTAGATCTCTTATGACAAGGTTTGTTAAGTTACCCCAAATGTTTCCCTGAAATTCAAAGCACCCTTTTCTTTTTAGCATTAGACACAAAGAAATTTACTAATGCAGTAAGCTTATGTAACAAAGACATAATGGAAATTAGCTTCTCTAGACTAAGTCCACCTCCCATCTCTGTATCAATCAATCAATAAACATGTAGTAAGTGCCTAATATATGCCAGACAGTGTGCTAAATGTTGGGGATAAAGTAAGGGCAAAAGAGAGTCTCTGTTCTCAAGGTGCTTACAGTCAAATGAGGGAGACAACATATAAACAAATATAAACAAAACAAGCTATATACAGCATAAATGGGAAATAATTAATGGAGAGAAGGCACTAGATTTAAGAGGGGTTGGGGAAGGCTTCCTGTGTTACATTGCAAATTGTGAATGTATTTTAGATGATAACTTCATCTGTCTGGTTTTCCCTTGCCCATTTTGAAAATAGGAACTTTTAAACTAACTTTTCTAGATAACCAGTCGTAATGCTAACAGAACCCAGCAAAAACAATAGAAATAGAAAAAAAATATATATATATATTTGATGGGTATTTAAATGAAGATTAAAATAGCAGGGACCTCCCATTGAAGAAAGGCAATGATATCAAGCAATTTGACCTAAAGTTACACAATTGTTTAAGAAATACTGGTTGATAGGTGGATTAATGTGAATTCGGAGATGAGTGAACCACAAGTTACATCAACATAATTCAAAATCTCCTCTTTCTTCCCTACAAGACAGTGAATGGAAAAGATGCCCTTAGAGACTGGATGAAACTGCAGTGTCTGCTTCCTCCTGGACATCTCATTGCCCAAAATTTTTGGCCCAGGTACAATCAATAATTACACTGGAAGGTTAAGAGGAGGAGGAGAAGGAGGGGGATTAAAGATATGCTGACCTTTAAATCAACCAATAAATTTTGATTAAGTGACTACTATGTGTGATGCACTGTGCTAACCAATCAGTCACCAAGCAAGTATTTAACAGTATAGTATAGGGCAGAACACCAGGTTCGCATCAGAAGACTTGAGCTTGAATTCCACAGTTACTATTTTTCACTAGTAAGATTTTTGATAAGTTATTTGGTGTCTTAACGCCTCCACATATTCATCTATAAAATGACAGAGTTCAACTAGATGATTTCAAAGATCCCTTCAACCTACTAAGATCTATCCTAAGATTTAGAGACATGGTATGGTGGGAAGAGCAATGGGCTTAGAGTCAGGGCTTGCATTTGATGTGGATACAATCTATGTGACCATTTGTAACTCACTATGTCTCTGATTCCCAGTTTCATTATCTGTGAAATTGGATATAAATGTATGCACATACAATGCATATGCACATATGCATGAATATATATATATATATACATATATCCATTTATGTCAACTATTATTATAATAATCCTTTCTCCAAACTTTTATTCCTTCTCAGGTGATGATCAATGGATTCAGTTCATTCATATTGAGGAATAGTTGTATTTTCATCACAATATCCTATATTTGTAGAGCTCTTTTCATTTCCTAAAATTATTTATTTTTAACATTCTTTTTAAATTTAATCCCAAATTCTCTCCCTGCCTTCTGACCCTCCCCAGTTTCCCCCCAGTTTCCTGTTTCCCTTCTTAGTTTAGCTGCATTGGTCTTTGAAGAAAATATCATATAATTAAATTTTATGTAATTTCATGCAATTAAGATGATCCATTTTACTTCCCATGTTCTTCTTTATCTCTTGCTTGGTTATGAACTCTTCTTATCCATAGATATGACAAGTTAATTTTTCTGTGATCACCTAATTTGTTTATAATGTAAACTTTTATGTCAAAAATCATGTACCCACTTTTACCTTATCTTGGTATACAACGGGAAATGCTCTATGGTTGGGTTCTGGCAAAATGTTTTCCAGTTTTCCCAGGAATTTTTCGAACACTGAGTTCTTGCCCCAAAGCCTGAATCTTTGAGTTTATCAGATACTAGATTATTATAATCATTTACTACTATATATTGGGTATTTAAACTATTCTAGTGATCCACCACTCTATTCCTTAGCCAGTACCAGATTGTTTGGATGATTATTACTTTATAATATAATTTGAAATCTCGTACTGTTAGACTTCCTTCTTTCAGATTTTTTTCATTGATTCCCTTGATAGTATTAACCTTTTTTTCAGATGAATTTTGTTATTATTTTTCTAGCTCTACAAAATATTTATGGTAGGTTGATTGGTATCATACTGAATAAGTAAATTGTCACTTTTAGTATATTGGCTCAGGCTACCCATGTGTCTTTATTTCTTTTTAAATATGTTTTAGAATTTTATTCATATACTTCCTATGTTTGTTTTGGCAGGTGAACTCTCAACAATGTTATATTGTCTGCCATTATTCTAGGTGGAAAATTTCTATTTTCTGTTCTTGCTGGGTTTTGTTGGAAATATAGAAAAATGCTGATGATTTATGTGGGTTTATTTTATCTCTTGCAACTTTAGTAAAGTTGTTCATTGTTTCAACTAATTGGTTTTTTATTTGATATTCTAGAGTTCACTAAGTAGATATATCATCTGCAGAGCTATAGTTTTGTTTACTCATTGCCTATTCTTAGTCCTTCAATTTATTTTTCTTGTCTCATTGCTGTGTAACCTTGGCCAAGTCACTTAACTCTGTTTGCCTCAGTTTCTGTATCTATAAAATGAACTGGGGAAGGGAAAGGAAAATCATTCTAGTATCTTTACCAAGAAAACCCCAAATAGGGACACAGAGTCAGACTTGACTGAAATGATTCAACAACAATAACAGAATTGCTAACAAAATATTGAATAATAGTAGTCATAAT
This sequence comes from Phascolarctos cinereus, assembly GCF_003287225.1. Taxonomy (NCBI): domain Eukaryota; kingdom Metazoa; phylum Chordata; class Mammalia; order Diprotodontia; family Phascolarctidae; genus Phascolarctos; species Phascolarctos cinereus. The sequence goes on from NW_027556098.1 coordinate 109,031,980, forward strand.
GGACATTCTTGCTCAATCCCTCATATTAGTAAGAAGACATCTAGTTCATGCCAACCACAGGTAATGCTTGCTCTTGTTTTAGGTATGTGCTACTTATAATTCCAACCAAAGTTTCATTTATTCCTATGATTTTTAACATTTTTTTAATAGAAAGGGGAGGTTGAATTTTGCCAAAAGCTTTTTCTGCATCCATTGATATAATCATGATTCTTTTTTCTTATTGGTGTAGTCAATTATTTTCCTAATATTGAACCAGCCTTGTAGTCTTGGTATAAATCCCTTTTATTCATAGTGTATGATCATTGTTACATATTTCTGTAATGTCCTGGCTAGTATTTTATTTAAATTTCAATGTTCTATATTTTTTTTCTCTGCTTTTTTCCTCTTCCTCATTTAGGTATCAAAACTATATTTGTATTATACAAGGAATTTGGTAGGGCTCTTTCTATGCCTATTTTTTTTCCAAATAGTTTACATAGCATATGAATTATTTGTTCCTTAAATGTTTAGCAGGATTCTCTTGTAAATCCATATGGTCTTGGGGATTTTTTCTTAGGGTGGTAATATATGGCTCATTCAATTTCTTTTTGTAAGATAGGGTTGTTTAAGTATTCTACTTTCTCTTCTGTTAATCTGGGCAATTTATATTTTTGTCAATAATCATCCACTTTACTTAGATTGTCAGTTTCATTGGCATATGATTGGGCAAAATATCTCTTAGCAATTGCTTGAATTTCATTTTCATTAGTGGTACATTTTGATACTAACAATTTCATTTTATTCTTTAGTTTTAAAAATCAAATTGACCAATGGTTTATTTTACTGTATTTTTCATATAAACAGCTCCTGGTTTTATTTATTAGTTACACCCCTCTTCCCTTGTTTTCGAAAAAAAAAAGTGTAACATGGAGTATGCACTTTAAATACTTAATAGGTTTTGGTTTAGGATTTTCTTTAGTGGGGAGGTATATAGCACTGAGTTAAGGGGCAGTAGTGGAGAGAGAGAGCACAGTACTGTACAGTAAAGGTAACGGAGGTGCTTTTTAAATGCAGATTTCTTTCAGAATTCTTTATGTAAAGTTACATTTGTGTAATGCAAATTTACATGAAACAAGAATTGTCTCTACATTTGGGAGGGAATTTGAACTCTCCCTGTCTTTAATACTGTTTCTTTCTTTTTCTCACTACCTATCTCTGTCTGTGGTTTCTCTCTCTAATTAATCAACAATTCATCACTTTTTTGGCCAGTCCTATGATTCAATGGTGAGGAGAAATTCTGTTAAGGAAATTCCAACTACTACTGCAAATTAACAGATTTTTATGCAACTTATAGTCCTAGAAAATTATATTTTAAATGTCTTATTAATCTTTAAAAAATAAAAATATTAATTTAATAAGTTCATTGGATTTTTGGTTATTCTTATTTTATTTCTTTAATTTTCACAATTTCTTCTTCTGTGCTTCTTTTGTATTATTAATTTACCTGATTTTCTAGCATTTTTATTGAATGTATTTATACTCCATTTGTTTTGTTATGTTAATTTTTAGAAAATAATTTTAATGTAGGAACTACTTTAGCTGCATTCCACATATTTTAGTATATTTCTTAATTTGCATTATTTGTTTTAAATTATTATTTTATTTGTGCTTGATGAATTTATTATTTATTAAGTTGTCCACAGACTATGTTTGTTTCTTTTTCATATTTTTTATTGATTACTATTTCCTATTATTTTCTGTAAAGGATGTTTATTTCTGAGTTTATACATGTATTTATAATTTTATGCCATAGTAACATCATTATTTTTATATACAAAATATATGACATAGAAACTATATAGACTCTTTCATCTTTCCATAAAAACATCAACTACACATTGTTCTAATATACATTAATGGCCTATTCAGAACTGTATTTTCTTTAAAAATTTTTGTTAGATTTATCAAGATATGAAAAAGCCTTAAGTAACCTATAATTATTGTTAATATTAATGATTTTTTGGCATATTGGTTAACCATTCCTTCAAATACTCATTATCATAGAACCATATGATTATAGGTTTAGAGCCAGATTATTTTGTCCAGAGGTATCAGAAATAGGGACCACAGGCTGCATGGAGCTCACAACATTCTAGAGTGTGATAGGTATCAAATTATCATATAATTGGTGCATATTTAACACAAAAAAATACAATAAAACATAGATAACATTACATTCTAAAACTAAGTCAAGAAGAATTATTGGCAGGGGTGGAGCCATGATTGCAGATTATAGGCAGCCCCACTGACTTCTTTCAATATTCCCTTCAAACAACTTTAAAATACCTCAAATCAAATTTTGGAGTAGAAGAGCCAAAAAAGACCAGGATAAGATATTTTTCTGGCCTAAAAAACTTATGAGGTTGGCAGAAGAAGTTTGTGACAACAGGATAGAAGCTTATCTGGAGTCTACACATTTAACAACAGCAATAATGTCCTCAGCAGCAACAGCAGCAGCAGCAGCAGCAGCAGCAGCAGCAGTAGCAGCTTTGGAAGTTCTCAACCAAAGTAAGGGAATTACATAACTGGTCAGAAAGAGATTTCAGGGGATTCTTTGCTGCCACTAGATAGAACTAGCACTGAATAATGACTCTATTGCTCACACACAGTTTCAGGTCACAGTTCTAGGGCAGAGAGGAGAGCTGGGGGTTGGTCAGAAGGGAGTAGTGGCCCCGGTCACAGTTCCAAGGCAAGAAGGACTGCCAACACTTATGGTTGCAAGGGGATGAGGGGCCCTTTCCAGGTAAGATCCAGGGCACAGACCAGGAGAACAGTGACCACACCTTTCCCCAGATCATTGGAAGCACCAAATGGTTGCAGACCCCCAGAAGCAGCTCTGAAAACAGCTACATGAAAAAGCCTGATGCTTGGGACAGTGTCTCCCCACCCCAAGGTGAATAGAGACCAACTTTAACACAAACTCCAAAGTCAAGAATTAGGCTGAAAAAAATGAGCAAGCAACAAAAAAAGAATTTGACCATTAAAAAAAAAAGTCTGCCACAGTTTCAGGAAAGACCAAAATATAAACTCAGAAGAAAATAACAATATGAAAACAGCTATAAACAAAACATTAAAGAAAAATGCAAATTGGACCCAAGCCCAACAATATTTCACGCTGCTATTTTTTTTTCCGACTTTTGACTCTGTTTTTATTGTTTCTTGATTTCACTTGGAGTCATTAGCTTACACTTGCCCAATTCTAATTTCTAAGGAATTATTTTCTTCAGTGAGATTTTGTACCTCTTTTGTCCATTTGTCCAACTGTGCTTTTTAAGCCCATTTCAGAAAGTATTCTTTTAGATTAGAATGGCTCCAATGAGTGATCCATTCATAGCTTCTAGAAGGTCACAAACCTTTTGGTGGCTTATACATTGTGTGACTTATGGAATATAACATAAAGGGTCTGCATCTTTTAGATAATTGTTGGCTACCTTTCTTTATTCCTTAAAGTATGAAGAAATTCTTTAACTGAATTTAGAGAATTATGGGGGTCTTAGTAATTGGATGAGAGGCAGGTAGGTGGCACAGTGGATAGAGTGCCCTACCTAAAATCAGGAAGACACATCATCCTGAGTTCAAATCTGGTTTCAGATACTTATTAGCTGTGTGACCTTGACAAGTCTCTTAACTCTGTTTGCCTTAGTTCCACATCTGTAAAATGAGCTGGAGAAGGAAATGGTGAACTAATCTAGTATCTTTGCCAAGAAAACCCCATTGAGGTCACAGAGATTTGGACACAAATGAACAACAATGACAAAGTGATTGGATGAGGCAAATGAAACCACAGAAGAAACATCTGGTGATTGGCTAAGCAAATCAACCATGTCCCTTGTTCAAAAATAAAAAAAAAAGCAAGCCAGCCAACAAGGGGCTAGTCAAGAGGGATGATTTATCAGTGGAAGAGACACCTATGTGGAAATGCCTGAACTTCTAGATACCCCCTCTTTACCTTTGCCTTCACACTTCCTGCATAGTCCATCTGGCAGAAGAGATTTCTCTATTTTTTCACCCTAAGCTCCACATCTGCAATGGCATCTTGCAACAGAAGCACAAAGCTGGAAGAGATATCTCACCTAGAAGAAGGCATGCCTATACACACAGAGAAACAATTGCCCTGCTGAGATTGAGTATGCAAGAGGAGCAGCATAACAATACCTTGAGAAGAGAAGACATGAGATCCTTGCAATATTGGAAGTTCAACTTGCCTAGGTCATCATATGGTGGGTGTATCTTACAGTATAGTTGTAGTGTTATATTGCCTTTGGATATATCTATATGTGTATGTTTTATATCCTCCATTAAAATACAAGTTCCTTAAGGACAGGAACTGTCTTGCTTTGATATTTTTTTTTATCCCTAGAGCTTAAGACCGTTCATAGAAGGTGCTTAATAAATGCATGTTTACTTGTTTGTTGCCAGACTAGGCCCTAAATTACTCACCTGGCATCCTTTCCTCTGAATCTTCCTCATGGCATCTTTGACTCAACCATGAAGTTGTTTGTTGTAAATCCCAATCTCCCTCTATTTATGATATTTTCCATCAAAAGGGGATTATCATGGCTTTTCAGGATAGTCCTATTGGTAGAAATACATCAAAAACTTATTTGCCTTTCTTCTCCCTCTGAATTACCTAGGACCTTGGGAGAGACAGAAAGGCAGATTACATAATGACAAGTTCCCTGATTACTCTCTCTCTTCTTTCTTTTTATCTCTCTCTCTATGTATACATATATACATACATATACATATACTATAACATATAAACACAATATTTGCATGTATAAAAATTTGCATAGAAAATATATTTATTGAAGAAAATATATTCATATATTAAAATTATGTGTTTTATTATATATACATGTATATTTGGAGGACTTTGTTACTAAAAACTTAAGATTCTATGAATTTCAGCTTAGTCACAGTGGATTACCATCAAAACTTAACTATTTCCAGTGCTTAAAGATCTTTATACATGTATAGCTTCCTTTTGAATGTAACTTTTTGACTTATAGGTATGTATGATAGATAAGGTGTTTTTTTCTTACTTTTAAGAAGGTTTATGGCCTTAAAATGCTAATTTTAGTTTAAAAGATACCCAAATCAATTATAAAATGTATAAATACAGTTATTTATGCAGGCTCTTCTCAGCTTCTTTATATTAAGATATGCTAAAGGTATTTCTTTCCCCTTGAGCTTCCTTGCTGGTCCCCCAATGTTTATAAAAACTGTCATCTCCTATTGTAAATTATCAATGATGAAAAGGTTAAGTATTTCCCTTGGAAACCATTGCTGAATAAATGTTAAATTCTTTGCATCTTGTTGAATGATTTGTATCCTAGAAGGTCTAGAAATTCTTAGAAACTCTGATACTTTTAGATGAATTCTCTCCCTTTGGATAAAACAGCACCATCCCTGTTCCCTCCAGTCCAGTATACTCTTTGCATCTGATTCTGTCTCTGTCTCTGTCTGTCACCCTATGTCACTTTGTTCCTATCCTTGTCTGTTTCTAATTCTGTGTCTGTCTATCACAGACACATGCACACGTGCGCGCGCGCGCGCGCACACACACACACACACACACACACACACACGGTGTGGATGGATTTGAGCTTCTTTATTTTCCCCTACTTCAATAAAGTACTGAATTTTCCTCAGCAGAAAGAAAGGGATCATATCTTATGTATAGTGTGATAGTAGCAAAGGAAAAACTTTGGATACCTTTTATATCTTGGAGCAAAGATAGGAAGCGAGATGAGAGAAAGAGCAGAAGATGGCAGTTTTTTGTATATGGAGAAATGAAAGTAAAAGCTCATTTGGGGCCACCCATTTAATGAGAGCAGGATACTATAATGCAAGGATATCAGGATAGTTCAGCTATCCTTTCACCCACTTCATACAATAAACCCTAACTACATCCTCAAAATGAAAAGGAGGTTGTAATGCAGATTAAACTACTGGTACTAGGTACTATACTTTCAAGCCTCTAGAAAACATCCAATAAACAGGCAGTGCTTAAGAAACAACATTACAATTTTAATGCTAATGTCCCCAAAATTAAACCAAGAGAAGTGAGAAATACCAAATAGTCCACATAATGAATCAGCAAAACTGTCTTTAAATAGAAGGCATTTCAAAGATTTCCTTGAGGTGTCAAAAAAAAGTGTGATGAGGTTTCCGTGTGTTGGAGTGTTTCTTGTCCCGTGAATCCTTCAGGATGCTACATTGAGATAGTGAGCCAAAGAGGGAATGCTTTCTTTTAAAACAGATGGGTTACCTATTTTTACTTTCTTTGGCTTCATGCTATTTTCTTTTCTTTTTTCCTTAAACAACATGAGAAATAATATTCTGTAGTGGTGTGTAACTGCCATTCCTCCCTATGAAATACGTACTACATATCTGAGGCAGAATGAGGCAGTAACAATTAGGTCTATAACTGCTGGGTAGATCATCCCATTTGGCAATGTTGGAATCCCAGCTGGAAGATCCCTCTGTCCTCCCAAATTAGTTACAAGGTGACATCTCAGAAACGAGAGTGCTAAGCAACGATCCAGACAATTGAGAGTGTCCACGACTGCCCTGGAAATGCTGAACTGAAAGACAATACTTTGCACCTTCAACCTTATATCTGGAACCCTGTAACACTGAAGCAATAAAGACAAGCATGGAGAAGAAGAGATGCTCCTTAACCCAGAGTGGCTAAGCTGTTAATCAACCATAAGTCACCCAATGACAACTGAAATAAACAATAACAACCATCTTGCATATATTCAGACAATTGGGATCAGGGTACATATTAGGTATCTGTTTCCAGGTCCCCTATCAGGCCCTGTTTTTTGTTTTTGTTTTTAGATCTCCATTTACAAAAATTTCTTGTACATAGATCTGGAGAGTGTGTATGCTTCCTTTCATTAGGAGCTTTTTAACCTGATATAGTATTTTCTCTTGACTGTCACAATATCAGCTAAAGAAGTTTTTTGCAAAGTGAAAGAATAAGAATTTAGATTTTGTGGATATTACGAATGGATTTTAAATTTTAAATTAATTGTAAACCAAAGAATCTTGAATGGATAATTGGGGCAGTTGGGTAGATCAATTTACCTCTCTGAGAGTCAGTATTCTTATCTATTAAATGGGCATAATAATACTCAACGATACATAGTTCATCACACTGTAGTAAGGAAATAATTTTGTAAACCTTAAAGCAATATGTAAATATAAGATAAATTCAAGAAGGTGGAGAACAAAGTGAATTTTTCTGACTCCTATTAACCTTATGTGTTAGAGACAACCCCCCTACCCCCAGGGACTGGAACAGGCAGTCTTGTCTGGCTTCTTCAGACATGGCAGCTGCTCAGTCCTGCCACCATATGCTGTCTGCCATAACCACTATCTAGAAATTTCCACATACTTGGCTCTTTCTTAGTATTGGAGTCCCAAGTAGGTGGGAACCCACTGTCTTGATCTCTATCACAATTTTCACCCTTCACTGGGAAGGTTGTTGAAAAGAATCATAGACTCTAGAAGACACATGACTGGTTGGAACTATATCTTTCACTGTATAACTCTTAGCCACTAGTACTATTAACCCTCCCAGAACTGGCACTGGCTTGTCTTAAAGATTATGAAAAACAGAGACAGAAGAATGAAATGTTTACCCCAGTTTCATACTTCCCAGGGTTAGTGATCATAACCAGTGATACTCTTATCCTCTGATCTGAATAAATGGGAATGCCCAACCAGCTTATATGTCCACTGTACAATAAACATGTGGCTCATGCCTCCCTTCCACTCTCCATAATACAGAGTCTGTTGTCAATTAGGGTAAAAATCCCTTTCCCTTGTCACAACGCTATTAAATCACTATCTGACTAAGCCTAGAACCCCATTCTCTCCTCCTCTACTTCATCTCACTACAGCACTTTCTGGAACTCCTGATCTATAATTAACAAATTCCCTTCATTCTGAGTCTCTTTTTCTCATATCCTTTCCATCTTTTATTCACAGAAAGCTGGCCTTATTTTTTCCTGAGGGATTCTTTATCCCTGCATACTATCTTCAGTTTGTTCCTTCTCTCATGCCCCCAGTACATGGGGACAGGTGGAGGAGTAGGCATACTCATAGCTCCCTGCTGTGACATCTAAGCCCTGTGTCTACTCTGCCAGGGACAGTATATCTCTGCCAAGATACATTATGTATTTTCACCATCCAAGCCTGTGCCACCTGCATATTGTTGAACTCTGACACTTTCTTCAATGATCACAATCTCTTATACTTCTATCTCTTCCTGTGCTTCAGAACTTACATCTCTTAGCATAAGACCTGACATGTATTAGGCACTTCATTGCTAGTTGATTGATGGACTGCCTCCTTCACCTCAAACCAGTTCTTCATGCCCATTCCATCCTTCCTTGTCCTTCCCATTCTTTAGCTTCATTTCCCTCCCTCTTCTATTTGTGTTCCATGATTAATAAAATTTAAATATGTACCAACCCCCGTTCTTAATGTCTTACTCCTTTATCCTACCCTCAATTCATGCCTTGCCATTTGACATCCTTGCTTTCCCCTGACAATACTTCTTCTATTTTCTTATCCCTAAAATGCAGAAAAACATTAGAGGAAATCACTCAGCTGACTATATAATTTGTGACCATTACAAATGGATTTTATCTAGTTTATATTAGGCCCTCAGAGATGCACCCCTAGCATAGGATAAGAATGTGATGGGAAATGTTTAACAACCGCCTCCCAAGGGTATTTATAAGTCAGTTTTAATTTAATATGAATAATTATTTTTCCTATCACTTTCATAAATCTAGAGAGTGAAGAAAAATACATCAAGGCCAGATTTATAAAATATGTCCATTTCTGGGATGTAAATGCTCACACTGAAAATTTTACAATCAGCTCTCAAGAGCTGTATGAGCTGGCTCCAGCACACTTTCACATAGGATTTAGAGGTGGAAAGGACCTTATGAGCCATGCAGTTCATATACTTCATTTTACTAAGGAGAAAATTGAAGAACAGAGAGGTTCATTGACTTGCACAGGGTCACACACCTTGCAAATATCTGAGTCTGAATTTGAATCAAGGTTTTCCAGAATCCAGGTTTATTGGTCTATATTTCATACTGTCTTGAAGAAACTGGTTCTAAACTTCTCTGTTCACTCCATCACCACTCCCTGATTCGATTAAGATGATTTTATCCTGTACTCTACTGAGAAAATTAAGAGCATATGCCTCAAGTTCCCACTTCTGCTCTCAAAACACCTCTACATCTTTGCCAATTCTTTCTTGTGATCTAGATTCTGAGGAATATCCTTTTCCAAGAATCGTACTTGTCTTTGTGATATTGGTCCTATTACTTCCTAAATCTTCTTTGGGATTGACACATTTATTATTCATTCATTCTTTCCCACTTTGACCTCTCTATTCCTTAGGTTCTTCCCAGTTGTCTACACTCATACTCAGGTTTATGCCTGTCCTTAAAGAAAACATTCACTTGATTCTATAGTTCTGTAAGTCTTTGCTTTCACTGTTAAACTCCTAGGAAGTGTTTTCAATGTTCATCTCTGCCACTTCCTCACTACTTACTCGCTTGCCAACCTTTTGCAACCCATTTTCATCTAACCTAATTGAGTCTGTTCACTCAAAGTTTAGCAATGATTTTTAATATTTTGGCCAGTTCACCAGCCTCATTTTTCTTGAACTCTCTAAAGCTTTTGACATTGTTGACCATATTTTCCATTCAGATAATTTCTCATCCTTTGCCTTTTATGACACTGCCCTCTCCTGATTCTCCTCCTCCATAGGGGTATTGAACAAAGTTTAATCCTTAATCTCCAGTTGTATTTTCTCACTTGTTGAGTTCATTCAGTTCTAAGGGTTTAATTATTATTTTCATTCCAAAATCTCTATACATTAGGCTCCAATTTTTCTCATTAACTCCCAATGAATCCTTTATTGATGATTTGCTGCTTGTAGGATCTCTCTAGTGGTATCTCAAAGTCAACATGCCTGAAGAGGTAGTATTTCTTTTTCACCAGAAACCTAATCTGCTTCCAGATGTCCTCGTTTTTATTGAGGACACCACACTCCAACCAGTCTGTAAGGTTCATAAACTTAGAGTTAGCCTAGACTTAGACCCTTCTCTCTCCTTCTCATGCACCTTATCCAATTAATTGCCAAATGTATTGATTCTACCCCCACAATATCTCTTAACATTGTTAACTTTCCATCCATTCAACACTGTCACTACTTTATATCAAATCTTCATCACTTCTGACTGTATCACTTTGATAGACTTCTAGTTGTCCTCTTTATTGCTAATATTTCTCTTATCCAATTCATCTTCTGTATAGCTGCCAAAATAATCTTCCTAAACAGAGGTCTGCCCATGTCATTCCCTTGCCCAAAAATAATTCAGAGACTCCATTTTGACCCTAAAAAAATATAATCTCTTCACACATTTTTCAAATGTTTATTTTTTAGCTTTCATTTTGTTGAGTTCCAATTTTTCTCTCCAGCCCCTCCTCCACCCTGAAAAGTCAAACAATAATACAATACCCATTATACATGTAAATTAATACAAAATATATTTTCATATTAACCAAGTTTCACCCTAACTTTTAAGGACCTCCACAATCTGATTTCAGAATACCTTTCTGGATGAATTAACCAGTGTTTCCCATTAAATAATCTACCTCCTGGCTAAACTGGATGACTAGTTTTTATTCGTACTCACTTCTCTGTCTCCACCTCCATACATTAACAAAAGCAGTCTAGAATAATATCTAGAATATTCTCCCTATCTTTACCTCCATGTTTTGGAAGCTTTATCTGCCGTCTAAGCTTTACTTAAGGTCAGTGCTCCTTAGCAGCCCACCCTGGTCTCAATTATTAACATTGTTTTCTTCCTTTAAATACTTTATTGTGTACACGTAGTGTTCCCTTTCACCTCCCATTCTCATAAATAGTAAGTTCTTTGAAGGTTTTTTTTTTAACCTCAGCTCTTGATGAATGCCACGACCTTACACATTTTTGTAAAACTATGCCCCTTATTTAATACATGTAGAGAGGTCTCAGGGTGGAACTCGCTCTGCTAATGGAGACTGCCACTTGCCCTGACATTTATAACCTTGGTGAGTGGTCTACAACACTGAGATGTTTAGTGATTTGGTTCACACAGCCATTATATAGCAGAGGTAGAAACTAAACCCAGATCTTCCTGACTGTGAGGTCAGCTCTTTATCCACTGCTCCTTCCTGCTTCATACCTTACACATCCTGGCACTTAATAAATTTATGCTGAATTGAGTTAAATAAAATCCTGTTTGTAGTATGTGGAACTAAAGGCTAAACTTGAATTAGCATGGAACGAAAGAGAACTGCTTGAAATATTGGAAATATTAGAGAGATGTCAACAATATGCATAAAAAGAATAACCAAAGTCAAGTGAATATTACAAAACTATGAAGAAGAAATCTAACTCAAAAAAGAGATATGCAAAGACAACTCCAACTTACCTGTTTGCAGAGATGGGAGATCCCTAACTGCTGTGTATTGCACATATTTTCAGACTTTTTAAATAGATTGATCAGTTATGCCTATTGTTTCTTCTTTTTTGTCATTAAAATACTATTTCTTTTCTGAAATTACCCTGAGAGAGGAATGAAAAGGGAGAGATATAATGGGGAAATTATAGTGATGTGAAAAGAAGACATCAACATAAACAGATTTAAAGCAAAATTTAAAAACAAAAGGAATATGAGAATAAGAAGATATCTCATGGATCACCCAATCTGAGCTCCTTATTTCATAGATGAAGAAACTGAACTCTAGAGAACTGAAATCATTTTCCCAAGGCCCTAAGAATAGACGTAGGACCAGAACCCAAGTCTTCTGACTCTGATTTTTCATCATTTTCTATTACACTTTGGTTCTTTTCCATTGTACTCCACTCATGTCAAAATGAAAGAAGTATAAGGTTATATCAAGAAAAGTACCAAGGGACAGAAGAAAGCTACTCTTTGAGATTGTAGATTTCTTCGTGTATCCACAAATAATGAAAAAAAAAAGAAAGAAGAGAAAGTTCAGAAGCACTTATTGTAACCAGTTAATTACAGCACAATCTGAAGTGGAAAGTGAAGGCAGGGAGGCACTCAGATCAGTTGATAAGGTGTTCCAGTTATCATTCCAAACATAATGAGCACTGTGTTTAAAAAAAAACAGGAAAAAATAATATATCAGAAAGGAAAAGACAACTTGGGGGAGGGGAAAGGCTATTCCCATTTACTAGACTTACTTGGCTAAAAATAAAATAAAATAAATATGCTACGTGTTAAGTTCCCTCAGTCCCCTGGTCACCAGGCAGTTATGCTCTGTTTATAACAAATTAATGACTTATGCACTATTCAAAAGACATTTTCCTCTTCTTCCTCATTTGAAGTGAGTGGTTACTTTGTGCCATTGCTTGCCTGACCCGCAGGATGTCTTCAAGAGCCATTAGTTCGGTGGCCCTGGGTGTTAGTATATGGATTCATGCTGAAAGCATGAAGTTTTAGTGTGTAATCTGTAAGCTGCTGGGGCATTGAGTATGTCACACTTTCTTGGACCTTTCCATGTGTGTAGCTGTTCACGTTTATATGATGTGGGTACTTTTGGTTATAGTGGGACAGGAGAATTGCATTCTTTTTGGGAAATCACAATTTATCATGTTGAACTGACTGTTAGTCCAGAACTGCTTTCAAGGTCAAGGACTGCAGAATGACCAGAAATGAGATTTCTCATGGACGGGAGACACAGGCTATCCAGACCTTGATGAATGTTCTCACACCTGGCCAGGCTCTGATAGACTGAACAAACTGGATTCAGATTCCCTGTTCATTGTGTTACCAGGGTGACAAGCACAGCTGGTTCAAATTCCAAATGCTTTGCTTTTCTTACCCTCTTCCTTCTCTCAACTTTTGTTATTCAGGGTCAATATTTATTCTGACATACTTTTGTTAACTCTCCTATATCCCTCTCATCCCCTTGCTCCTCCATCACCCCCTTTTAACTTTTCTGTTTTCTCATACTAATTTCTGTGATTTTTTTTCATTCCTAGTATTTAATGAAAATGGGTCCCAGAAATGCCACTAGGGGATGGTGACTTTGACTTTGCTCCAGGGTACTGATATTTAAAGGGGCTATGACAATTTTTTCCTATCATTCAGCTATGTAGAAATAATTTAGCTTGTCATCTGGTAAGTGAGAATAAGTCAAAATATGAAGCTCTTAGATGGCAACTCCCTTCCTTCAAAGCCACAGGTGAGATGAATTCATCCCTTTCTTCAACTGTTCCTGATTCTACCCTCAACACCAGTATCCTCTCCAGTGAGACCATTTTGATGTCCAGGATTTCAATCTCTCTTTCATTTGAGTTATATTATGTCACTCTCCTAGAGTTAAAAATTGTTAGTTATAGCTCTGATGGGATCTTTCAAAGACTCAAGTTTAGCATTATTTTAGCTAGACCTGACAGAGGAAACTGGAACACGCACTTTGCTGTCATTTAGAGTGGCAAAGGTGACATGGGAGAGCAGGATTCAAATTTCCTTTTATTTAAAAATAATTACTGACGCCATCATTTCTTTTCTACACATGTTCACATTTTGTTCATTAACTTAGTAATTGTCAACTAATTTGGCAAATTTGAAATAGTTGTTAGGGTAATATATTCTTAGTCGAAAGAATGATCATGTAGAGACACAAGACCATTTCTCTGCTTGGAATGCCCTCCCACCTCATCTCTCTACAGCCAAATTCTGTCCAACTTTCAAGACAAAGATCCAGTTTTACCTTCCATAGAAATCCTTCCCTGATAACTTCAACCTATGATAACCTCTCCTTCACCAGATGAATAATACATTATGGTCTATACTAATCACTTGGTGGTACTGTCTCTTGATTTCTCTTTAACTCAACTAACAATCAACATGCACTTATCAAGGACCTCCTCTGCTCCAGGTGTTTTCTAGGTGCTTGAGCCAAAGAGAAAATTGAAACAGTCCTGGACCTTCTTGTCTGTTGGCAATTATAGCATAGCAGAATAAATGCTGTACTTAGAGTCCAAAGAATTCTATTCAGCCTGGGTTTTTCCTCTTGGGACCTTGGATAACTTGTGTGACTTTTCTGACCTTCATCTTTTTACTCCTTAAAATAGGTAGAATACCTCTATCTACTTCATTTACCCCCCCATTTAACAAGTGAGGAAACTGAGGCCCACAAAAGTTAAAAAGACTTGCCCAAGGCCATATGAGAGGAAGTATTTGAACTCAGGTTCTCTGACTGCAGAGCAAGTGCATGGGTCTGTCATGTACACAAAACACGTTGACAATCTTAATAAAAGCATTGTACATATGACAACTCATCTACTCAACTAGTAGTTCCTTAAGTCATAAGTTCCTTCAGTATCAAGAAACGGTTTACTTTTACTTACTTTACTCATGATGTCTAGCACAGGCCTATGTACACAGTAAGGACTGAATGTATATTTGTTGAATGAAGAGAATTTAGAATTGTGATTTCTAGTGAAAGTGAATACTTGTAGTACTTGAAGTTTGATGGGGCATATAATACAAAAGCTTGTTATAAAGGTCATACATGAAACTCCTGGTTCTACTATATAAATTACTAAGTAAAGTTGGGCATATTACTTAAACTTTACAAGTCATAGTCTAAGTCAGGGCTGGGGAACTAAGGGCCTCAAGGCCACATGTGGCCCTCTAGGTCCTCAGGTGTGGCCATTTGACTAAATCCAAAGGTCCCCAAATTCAGACTCAAAGGGCTGCACTTGAGACCTAGAAGGCCACATGTGGCCTTGAGGCTGCAGATTCCCCATCCCTGGTCTAAGCAGTATCACTTTCCCCAGTCTCTGTCCCTCTCCAACACATATGCTCCACTAACTTGGTATGTCTAAAAACATAGGTCTGATCACATCACTCCTCAGCTCAAGAAACTACAATGGCTCCCACTTTTCTCTGTTACACATAATCACCACTGGGGCCTAAATGCCTTTGCAATCTGGCTTCAGTCTACATTTTCAGGCTTACCACACATTATTCTGATTCACATACTCTAGATTCCAGCTTTTTTGGTCTGCTTGCTTTTCATCAAACTCAAGATATCATTCTTCATTCATGATTTTTCACAAACTATGATCCATGTCTGAAATTCACTCCTTTCTCATTTCTTTGGTATATAAAATCTAGCATCATTTAAAACTCATCTCAAGTTCTGCCTCCAACATAAGATTTAGTACTTGCTATTCATAATATATATTTTGCAGGATATATTTATATTTATTTTCTGGGGTCATGTTGTTTCCCCTCACAGAATCTCAGTCCCTTGAGGAAAGTGTTCTGACACATAGTCAACTAGTCAACTAACTTTTGTGAAGTGCCTCTCTATGTGTCAGGCACTGTACTGTACTCCAGAGGTACAAAGTCAGAAAACAGTTACTTATGTCATAGAGCTGATAGTCTAATGGGTGAGACACTATGCAAAAAAAAAAAAAAACGTTTCTCTAAGCACTTTACTGTATGTCATGATGAAACCAAGAGGCAGTTAGGTCACACAGTGGATAAAACACTGGACCTGGAATTAGGAAGAGCTGAGTTCAAATTCAAATTCAGACATTTACCAGCTGTATGACCTTAAGAAAGTCACTTAACTTCTGCTTACCTCAATTTCCTCATCTGTAAAACAGGGATAATAATTGCATCTACCACATAAGTTATTGTGAACATAAAATGAGATGATACTTGTAAAACTCTTTGTAAGCCTTAAAGTTCTGTAGAAATGTTAATCATTATTGTTGTTATTAGTAGTATTAGTATCATTATTTTATCACTCTCCCGAAATTTACCTGGTTGGTCTCCTCCACATGGAAAACTAGTTCAGTTGCATTCTGCCCAAGTTCATGGAGACTAGGCTCATTAGGCAATATCAATTAAAAAGTCATCCTGCTAACTAACGTTAATCTCGAATTTCCCTCTTTTAGGCAAGATAATCAACAAAGGTAATCTCACTAATCAGAAGACCTCATAAAGAAGAAAAAACAATTAAATTTTGGATCTTATTCCTACAGCTTTTACCTGGTGAATTACATTTTTAAACCAAAAAAGAGTAATCTGTAGGGTCTCTATTGGTTAAAAGTCACAAAAACAAGTTCTGTATTATTAGCTTGGAGAGTCTATTAAACTAATGAGTATGTAAAGTGCAAAGTAGCAGGAAAATGATGAAAGTTCTTCCCTCCTTAACTAGATCACAATGTAGCTCAATGACAGGTCATCTATAAGTTGTAGACCCACTTTCCTTCATGTCCACCAGGTGTCATATTCGAGTGAACTATCCTAGATGGTAGGTCAATCACAGAATTAGAAGGGACTCAGCTCAAATTCAAGAAATGAAACAATAGCCACATTTGATTATGTGGTCCAGAATATAAATAATAAAGAAAATAACTTCTAAATATTAGAATATTTATCCAAAAATTGTATCATTTTCTCTAGGATATTTTTATTCATATTCATATATCTTAACGAGGCCGTGTGAAATAATGCAAGATTTTAAAGATCATATAAGCCATTTTTTACAGGTGTTTGGAGGGATTTGGGCTTTTAAAGATCGTATGGCAGTTCACTTTTTCAATAACATCCCATCGCTCCAGTCCATATCTGATAACACTAGTTAATTCATTTTAAATCAATTTAACAAATACTTCTTGAGTACTTAACTGGTACAAGTTAGGTATTCATTTAAAAGAAGATGAATGGGATGAGTCCTTCAAGAAACAGTAGGCCCAAATGGCATTTTCACAAAATTTGGTGCTTTGAATTATCCAGTTTAAAAAAAATTGATTCTTTTTCCTTCTTTTTCTGTCTTGCTTTTTTTTTTCTTATATGCATTGGTAGAGGGAATTTCCTTTTTTATTTCTTAGCATTCATTTTTTTAAAAATTGGATTTAAATTCTCTCCCTTCCTCAAGCCCCTCCCCCTCCCATTGAGAAGACAAACAATATGCTATCAATTGTACAATCCATTCTCTTTCAGTAATTCCAGAGGACAAGAAGAAAACTTTCTTTTTGCCTTTCTGGAATGCCATATGAATTGTGGGTGCTGTTTTATAGTCAAGAGCTACAATTTTCAGTATGTATCTAAGGAAAGAGTCAACTTTGAATTGAATTAAAAGTATTTTTTTCTAAATTAAATATTTATAAGCACTTACACATATATGACATATCAGTTATTAGTCTTCATTTTCCAAAAGCTCATATTCTAATAAAGGCAGGATGCAAATGAATTTTATTAAATTAAAACAGTTCCCCCATTCCTGTGTTTTCTTTAATTTTATTCTTTTCATTGGGGCATATGATGGAAGGAGGAAGAAGTGTTAGCATGATTGTGTTAGAGTAAAGTGTATTTCCACAACTTACTGCTACTTGATCAGGAACATTTTAATGTAGGAAGAAGCCAAGGGCAGCTTTGAAGAAAGGTAGAGAAGAGAGTTCACCTGGATCACTCAAACAATTGAAGTAGAATCCTTGGCCATGTGTTCCCACCTGGGGGTATCAACCTTAAGCTGGCAAGATAATGGGAAATTGCTGGTCTAAGTGCAATACAGACTAATACTGCCCCAGGACTAATATTGCCAAGTTTACATTACACCTTGCCAAGGTCTTGGCTCCACCTAAAGGGAGACCCACTGTTTCAGAGTGCTATCCCGTTAACACTCAGCTTTTTGGAGGGGGAAGCTGCTAATTGCCAGTGTATCTTTTTTTGCCATGCTCTGATATAAGGAGGTCACTGTCCAACTGAATGCATCTGAACAAGGATTTAATAGAATGTTGCTGCAGAGGGGAAGCTTGTGAAATATGTATTCCAGTCACTTAGCCTCTCCTCAGAAATAAACTATGAGTAGATCAAAAGGAAGACAGATCTATTTATTAGATTCTTGAAATTCATCTAGCCCCAGCTATCTAAAATGTGTTCTTGCACACTGAAGCCAAGGAAAATTCACCACCAATATCATTAAACTCAAGGCTAAAAGCATGAGGCATGCAGACCCTTGACAGAAGATGCCCAGTCTTCTGAAATTTCCAATTGAGGTCTGTCAGGGGGAAACACTTAGTCAATCTTAATTGCCAAAGGGGAGGAATAGGAGGAAACAATACTGTTAGTGTCCAGATTTTAAATTACTGAGGGCTTGACTAGCCTTTAGCTGAACCCAGAAGGAAGCATACACCTAATAGATAGCACAGAGCTGTGATACAATGTTTTAATGATGCGTTCCTATGCACTAAAATCTATAGATGTATCTCTTCTAAATATCATCAACCAAAAAGAAACTCAGTGAAGTCAATTAGAGTTGTAAATAATTGTTTTAATGGCTGGAGTAAGAAGTACCTGGACAAAGCAATGCTAAACACCCTCTCTAATTGATGAGGATAGGAGGAAGAGGGGAATTGCAGACACTGCAAGGAAGTTGGAACTTGCAGAATGCTGATATTTCTAGGAATACACCCTAGGTCGGCCAGCTGGTAAACTGCCACTAAGGGAGAAGAGTAGAGTAGGGTAATGATCTCACCTGGCATAAATATTATGTTTGTTCTGGTTTTGGATGCTATATATATATTAAAGCTACTTAACACTTCTTTGCAACTTCTTTGCATATTTTATCATGTTAGCTTTTGTAGACCTAAGCCTTTCCAGTAGGTTATATGTACCTAGAAGAGAAATTCTATCTAATCACAAATTTCTCAACACCACTGTGCTTTGCAAAATATAATATATTCTACAGAAGAATAAAGGAAAGGAGAACAGAGAAGTAGAAAAAGAAAAGGAAAGTCGAGGCAGAGGAGGGAAGGGAAAGATGGCAGGAAAGGAAAGGAAAAGAAAGGAGAGGAGAGGAAGGGATAGGAGGGGACATGATAAGCAATCACCCACCGGGGTCTAGTAGGCTAAAATAGTAGACTAGCTTTCTTTAGAGATAGGGCATCTAGAAAGGTAGGGAGCACTGCTCAAAGAGGGCCATGTGGGTGTGAGAGAATCCAGACTAAAACACAACTAAAAATCAACTTCATTTTTATCACAGCTATTAAATACTGCCCCAAGACTTTTCATCTAGGGACAAACATATGGCTTAGAAGTACGTTCAACAGGTTGTGAGTCAAAGACTGCATTAGATGACCTCTCAAATTCCTTCTGCTCTAAAAGTCTGTAATTCCATATCTGTATTCCAGTATTTGCTTTGTCCCCTAATCCACCATAAGACCTCAGGCAAGTCATTTCTCTTCTGGGGTCTCAATTTTGTCTCATCTAAGTTAAGGATCTATTGTCTCCTTGGGCCCTTCATATGGTGATTTTAAAGCAGATAGAGTAATATAAGATGGCCCATATATAGTATGTCCTCTTAAAGCAGCTGTAGCTATCCAGATCCTGTCAGATATTGACCTGAAGTCAGAGACCTAACAACTACACTCAGGATGTGCCAGTGGACACTAATTAGGGCACAAGTCATAGTCACACAACACCAGTCAAGCACAATCCTTATTAGAAGGAACATCTTTAGTATACTGTCACTGCTTATGACACATCAAAACATTACCATACTATAGGCATTCAAGTGTAACTGAATGAACAGATACAATTCTGTTGGCACTCCACAGTTAGAATTTGCTTCTTCTTTTATTTCTGGTTTTTCCTTTTTCTTTCTCTTTCCCCTTTTCATTCATTTTGCTTCTTTTCTTCTTTAGTTTTTATTCTTTCTTTTTTTCCTTTTGCATTTTTTATCATTCCTTCTCTTCCCTCCCCTCCCTTCCCCTTGCCTTTCCCTTCCTTTCTTTGCCCTTCCCTTCCCTGTCTCGCTTTCCCTTTCCTTCTCTGCCTTACCTTTCTTTTTCTTTTTCTGCCTCCCTATTCTCCTTTACCTTAGTCTTTCCGCCTTTTCCTTTCCTATATTCACTTCCCCCCCCTCCACAATGGTGCTCCCATTTATCTGCTCTTCTCCACTGCTATATCCCTAGTTTAGACTCTCTTCACGTCTCTCTTAGTTTCCTAATTGATCTCACTTCTATGAGTATTTCCATTCTCCAATACATCTTCCAGCAGGTGCCAAATATGCTTATTATTCTTGACAAAGATATTCCTCTGCTCACGAATCTTCAGTAGCTCTCTTTGGTCTTTGGGACAAAAGAATTAGCTCCTCAACTGACCATTTAAAATCTTTCACAATTTGATTTTCATCTACCTTTCAAGATTTACTTTGCATCACTCCACATACTATCAATCACAACCAAAATGTTCTACCAGTTGTCCCTAGCATATAACACCCCATCATCCACCAACATGTCTTTGCACAGTCTATCCCTTAGTCTTAGAATTCACTACTTTACTTCCATGTCTTATCTGCCCTAGTCTTAGGGCTACAACCTATAGAAACCTTTTCTTATGCCCCCACCTTTGGTCCAAATTGTTAGCCCTTTCACCTTTTTTGAAATTACATCAGGAAATACTCAGGAAATATTTACTTGAGGTTTGTTGGTTTCTATTTCCTTCTTCCTTCCTTCCTTCCTTCCTTCCTTCCTTCCTTCCTTTCTTTCCTTCTTCCTTCCTTCCTTCCTTCCTTCCTTCCTTCCTTCCTTCCTTTCTTTCCTTCCTTCCTTCCTTCCTTTCTTTCCTTCCTTCCTTCCTTCCTTCCTTCCTTCCTTCCTTCCTTCCTTCCTTCCTTCCTTCCTTCTTCTTTCTTTCTTTCTTTCTTTCTTTCTTTCTTTCTTCTTTCTTTCTTTCTTTCTTTCTTTCTTTCTTTCTTTCTTCTTTCTTTCTTTCTTCTTTCTTTCTTTCTTTCTTTTCTTTCTTTCTTTCTTCTTGTGCCCTTCTCTCTTCTTACCTCTTCACCCAAAGAGCGTCATTTTGTCATAGCTAGAGGACACAGTGGAGTAAATCCTGAACTTATTTAGCTTTCACACTATTAATTAAATATTCATCCTTACTAGTACACTTCCATTATTAAATTCTGTTATTCTTTTGTTTGTTTGTATAACTAAATTCCGAGGAACTACCATGATCTCTCTGACTTGCAGAAAACTGCATGCCTGCCTCTCTCTGCTTCACCACACAAGAATTGTGAATAGCAATGCTTATCTCCTTGGGCTAGAGTTTGATGTGAAAATATCTAACAAGCTTAGCTCAGCTCCCATACTACCTAAATTCCTTCTATTTAATTTTCCTGTGTTTCAGTTGAAATTATTCATGAATTTATAATCATGTATGACTCTTTAATTATATTACATGTGAATTAGAAACAAATACACTTCTGATCCACAAAGATATTCCTCTAATCTTTGATTCTCCTTCCCTGCTGGTTTTTTCACTACTTTCTTCAAACATGCCCAGGTTTCCTCCATCCTAAAACACTGACATCAATAAAACAAACAAACAAAACGAAACAAAAACACAAACTTCCCTGGATGCTACTATCCCTCAAACTAATATCTTAGCTTTCTCCTCCCTTCCTTAGCCAAGGAATAGGAATAAGAACTGGACTTGTGATTTCATTGGTAAAGGGAACTCTCAAGAGTTCCTCCCTCTACTAATGCAGATCAGGACTTTTTCTGCAATTTATATTCATAGAGTCAGCCATACTCCTAGAGAACTGAGAAGTCATGTAGTTAGGATGTTTCAGGGACAGAATTTGAAGCCAGATTCTCCTGGCTTTGAAGCCATTGTTTTATCCTCTGCCCACTGATGTCTTATCAGCCAAACTCTTAGAAAAAAAGTCAGCTACACTATTACTTCTATTTCCTCTCCTCTTACTACTCTATTCTTTGCAATCTAACTTTTCACTTCATCTTACAACTGAAACTTCTCTCTCCAAAGTTACCAATGGTTCTTCATTTAGTTGACAAATCTGGTGGCCTTTTTTCAATTCATATTCTTCTTGTGTGTGTTTGTGTTTTGTTTTGTTTTGTTTTGTTTTTGCAGCATTTCTCATTGACATTACATTCTTTGATACTCTTACCTTTATGATTTCTTCATCACTCTTCTCTCTTGGTTTTCCTTCTACCAGGCTGACTGCCCTTCTTCACCTCCTTTGCAGGCTCACAGTCCAGAAAACATACTTTCAGTGTTAATGTAAACCACTGAGCCATCACCAGTCATCTTGACTTATGTCTTGCTGCAGTACCCCTTGACTCTGGAAGAGAGAGTGAGGCTCATGACCTTGCATAGCTGTATTTCACTTAAATCCAATTCACTTGCAAGTCAAGAAATTACCCTCCTGATGTCATTGGTCTTTTTCGAGAATGAAGGGCAAACAACAACAACAATGTAAACCAAGATTCTGTCCTAAGCCCTATTTTCTCTATTTACTCATTGACCTCATAAGCTCCCACAGGTTTAATTACTATCTCTATTCAGATGACTCATAGATTTATATAGCCAACTCCAGGTACTCTATTGAGTTTCAGTTCATCATCTTTAATTGACAATGGGGTGTTTTAATATCCTAGAGAGAACTCAAACCCAATATAGTAATTTTACTCCATTTCTGAACTTGATTATTTCTGTCAAATGTACCATTTGTCGAGGTTCTCATCCTCAATGTCATGGGCAATTTTTCATTTTCAATCACTTCATATATCCACTCAGTTGCCAAATCTCATCATTTCACACATACACACACACACACACACAAGTGTGTGTGTGTGTGTGTATATGTATATATGTATGTATATATATATACAAATACGCATATATGTGCATATGCATTTATGTATGTGTGGAGATTTCTATCTATCTGTCTATCTATTTATCTATGTCTATCTGTCTGTTTGTCTGTCTATCTGTCTATCTATCAATCTACCTCACTGCCTCTACTCAGAGTCACTATCCTAATTCAGGAACTCGTCACAATTCACCTAGATTATTTTAATATCCTCCTAATTGGTATTTCTATGTCAAGGTTCTCCCCAGTCTAATCCATCTTCCACAAAGCTGCCAAAGTAATTTTCTCCAAACACAGACCTAACTATTGCCCTCCTTGATCAAAAATCTCCGGTGACTACCTAATTTCTTCTATATTACTACACATTACTCTCCTTAATACACTCTATGGTCAGGCTGAATTGACCTTCCTTTTCTCATGAACAGCATTCTATCTCCTGCTTCCATTATTGAAATGAATTCCACCTTCAGTTCTGTCACTCAGATCTCTAGTCTCCTTTAAAGCTCAGTTTAAGACCCACTATCTAAAGCATAACTTTCCTCATCTCCCTCATTGCTGGTACGGGCCACCTTTCCCAGTCACCATGTATCTGTTTTGTATATATCTATATAAGTAGATACTGCTTCAGGAAGAAGTTGTAGGTTCCTTAAGGGTAAGGATTATTTCACTTTTGTCTTTGTAGACCAATCACCCATAATAGTGTCTAGTACATAATGGAAACTTAACAAATGTGTGCTGATTGATGAATGAATGAATCAATAAATGAATGCCCCTCCAAGAAGACAAGTATGGTGACGGGAATGAAAACCAGTACCATATGAGGATCAGTTGGAGTGACTGGGATTGTTTATTGAGATGCTCTGAAAACTTAAGTATACCATGATAGTTATTTTCAAGTATTTGAAGATAATAAATATAGAAAGTACATTAACTGCATTTGTCTCTGCCCAGAAAGAAGGAAAATAAACAACAAGGTAAGGCCCCAGGGAGTTAAATTTCCTTGACATAATAAGGGAGGGTAGAGCTTCCTTAGAAATTTAAAATCTAAAACCGCCTGGTGATGTAGTAAATTCTAACCACTGGACATCTTTAAAGACTGAATGATGACTTCTCAGAGATGTTATGAAAGGGATTCCCATTAAGAAATAGGTTAAATGAAAGACATTCTGATGTTTTGGCTACATCAGAGATTCTAAGTTTCTATGGAAAAAGGCAACATGGAACAGTGGGAAAAAAATGTTGAATTTGGAACCAGAGGACCTTAGTTCAAAGCCTGGCATTGCTACTAACTTGCTATGTGGCCTTGATCAAGTCATTTAACATTGCTTGTCCTCAGACTCTTTATCTTTAAAATGAAAGGATCATTGTGCTAGATAATCTTGAAGATCCATTCCAGTTTCAAATTTATGATAATATGAACTATTCCTGTAAGACTATATGACCAGTGAAAGGTATTTAAAAATAGCATGAAGCTGGAAGAATATCAGATATTTAAGTACCAAAAATGAAATGAGGCTCCTGAAAACCCTTAAAGATAACCACACTTGTAAGAGTAGTACTGAAATAAAATATGTGGGACATTTTAAGATATCATTACAACTGTAGCCTCTCTGCCCTAAAACACTATTCAGGTACTTTAGAAAGGATATTTTTGGATACCCCATTGTATAGCTAAGGACCAGAAAAGAAACTAGAACAGGAAGCAGAGGTAAGAAAGCACAACAACTTGGGGTGGGGTGAGGAGAAGTGAAGATCAATGAGGGAGTAAAGAAACCTAACTGTTGAGAAATTATGGCTAAAAACTTTGCCTCTTAATTAATGAGTACATTAACTATATGCATGCATGTAGCACTTAGTCTATCTCTGCCTCAATTTCCTCATCTTTAAAATGCAGCGATCATACTAATGTCCATCTCCCATGCTTGTTATGAGGATAAAGTGAAATAATATTTGCAAAATGTATTAAAACTTCAAAATGCTATAAGGTACTGGTTAGCAGCAGCAGCAATATGTAACATGGAACCATATAGTGTTAGTGAAAAATATTAAACTGATTATAGACCATTCAATAAATTATATTGAATACAGATGGCATTCTAATCATTAGGCTATGTCTGGTAGGAAATGCAAAGATGTAGGCAATTAAAATATGTGACCTTTGTTCATAATAAAATTGAAGCTCATGGAGGCTAAGTGACTTGCCTAGGGCCACAAAGCTAGTAAGTTTGGGGACCAGAATTCAAACTCAGAATTTTTTATTACAAGATGAGTAGTCTTTCAACTACAACACGTATCCTCCCCAAGCAAGTGTCTGATCATCTTTGTATTTTAGGAAAGCTTCTAAAGGCATGAGATTGTATCCATTTGCCAAGGACCTTTTTTGTACCTTGTTGTTGTTCAATTGTTTTTCGGTTGTGTCTGACTCTTTGTGATCCCATTTGGGATTTTCTTGGCAAAGATAGTGGAGCAGTTTGCCATTTCCTTCTCCAGCTCATTTTACAGGTGGGGAAACTGAGGTAAACAGGACTAAGTGACTTACTCAGGATCACACAGCTAGTATGTCTGAAGCTGGATTTGAACTCAGGCCTCCTGACTCCAGGGGCAGCACTGTATCCACTGCACCACCTACCTGCCCTTTTTGTGTAGCTGCCTGTCCATGAAATAAACAGACCATAGCATTGTACATTTGCTTAAAATCTATGTTTTCGTTTTCATAGTCCTCAAATTCAATTATCTGACTCCCTGAAAAGAAAAGAAAAAAAAAGTTAGTCTTCAATCAGGAAATGAAATAATCTAATCCTAAAGAATGAGTGGGTCAAAGAACAAACCAAAGAAACAATCTATAATTTCATTAAAGATGATGACATCAATGAGGCAACATACCAAATTTGTGAGATGCAGCCAAAAGAAAATTTACATCTCAAAATACATACATCAATAAAAGAGTGAAGGAGCAGATCAATGAACTGGACAATGCAACTAAAAATACTAGAAATAGAACAAATTAAAAAACCCCTTTAAATTCCAAAAAGGGTTATTCTAAAAAATCAAAGAAGAGATTAATAAAATTGAATTTAAAAAATGAACTAATAATAAAAGTTGGAGCATGCTTTATGTAGAAAACAATAAGATAGATAAATATTTGGTAACTGTTGGCTCATTTGATTTAAAAAAAAAAGAAAGAAGAAAACCAAATTATTAGCACCAAAAATTTAAAGGGTGATGACACTACCAATGGAGATGAAATTAAAGCAAATATGAGGACTTATTTTCCACAATTATATGCCTGTAATACTAACAATCTAAGTGAAATGGATGAATATTTACAGAATATGAAGTGGCCAGATAAACAGAAGACTCCAAATGGGGTCATGAAGAAAAACAACTGAACAACAACAAGCTACAACAGAAGAGGAAATGGAAATAGAATTTTAAATAAACTATCTCAGAAACAGAAATCAAACAAATCATGAAGTAACTCCCTAAGAAAAAATCCCCAGAAACAGATGGATTCCCAAGTGAATTCTTCCATACATTCAAAGAATAATTAATTCCAATACTATATGAATTATTTGAAAAATAGATATAAAAGGAGTCCTGCTTATAGTAGAAATGAGGTTTTAATACCTAAACCTAAGCAAAAAAAGAAAAAGAAAAAGAAAGAAAGGAAGAAAGAAGAAGAAAGAAAGAAAAGGAAACTGTAAACATATTTCCCTAATGAATATTGATGCAAAAAAATTTTAAATAAATGACTAGGAAGGAAATTACAGAATATATATCACAAAGATTATACATAATCACAAGGTAGGATTTATGCTAGGAATACAACTCTGGTTCAGCACAGGAAAACTATAAAAATAATTGACCATATCAATAACAAAAACAACAAAAATCATATGATTATTTCCACATATGCAGAAAAAACTTTTGATAAAACCCAACATTCCCTCTTATTGGAAACACTAGAAAGCATAGGAACAAATGGATCCCTTCTTAAAATAATAATTAGTATCTATCTAAAACTATCAGCAAGCATTATCTGTAAAGAGATGAGCTAGAAACCTTCTCACTAAGATCAAGGGTGCAAGGATGCCTATCGTCACCACTATTATTCAATATTGCATTAGAAATGCTAGGCACTGGGGAGGCGGAGCCAAGACGGCAGAATGAAAGCAGTGACTTGCTTGAGCTCTCCCCCAAATCCCTCCAAATACTCATAAAAAATGGCTCTAAACAAATTCTGAAGCAGCAGAACCCACAAAAAGACACAGTGAACCAAATTTCAAGCCCAAGAAAACCTAGATGATTGATCAGAAAGGTGTATTGTGCCTGATTGGGAGCGCAGCTCAGCACCATGGGTGCACAGGCCACAGCGAACCTGGAGCAGGACTCAGAGTAGTGAATCTCGGGCAGCTGTGGCGGTTTCCAGACTCCTCAATCCACCAATGCCAAAGACAACTTAGAAGTTCAGTAGGAAAAGTCTGTTTCTACTGTGCTCAGAGAGGAAGGTGGGGTTTCAGCTCCATTCCCCAAGAGCGTGGCCCTGGGGGGAGCAGCTGCTTCCCGAGCTTCCAGCCCACAGACTGAGGGGGAATCCAGTGGCTGATCAGAGAGGGATTGCAGGGATCTCTTTGCACTGCTGAGGCAGGAATCTCTTGCTTTGCCCATGTTTGGATCTGGGTCACAGTTCTGGGCAGCCGTGCTGGGGTGAGGAGGAGCTGGCTGGGAGCTTGTAGTGGCTGTGAGAGGAACCCCTCCTCACAGTTACAGGACAGAAAGGAGTACTTGTGGTCACAGGCCAGGAAAGGAGTAAACACCTTGCCCCTTATCATACCACCTTGGAAGAACTGAAAATTTACAGGTCCCTACAAGTATCTCTGAAAACAGCTACACAAACCCCTGAAGCTTGGGACAGTACATTCTCCACATTGGAAGCAGACTTTTACCTTAACAAAGAGTTTAAAACTCAAGTAATTGGCTGGATCATGAGCAAGCAGTGCAAAAAGAGTCAGACTATATTATCTTACTTTGGTGAAAAGAAGATCAAAATATACAACCAGAAGAAGACAACAAAGTCAAAGCTCCTACATCCAAAGCCTCCAAGAAAAAATGAATCAGTCCCAGGCCTTGGAAGAGCTCAAAAGGGATTTTGAGAAGCAAGTAAGGGAAGTAGAGGAAAAACTGGGAAGAGAAATGAGAGTGATGCAAGAAAATCATGAAAAACAAGTCAACAGCTTGCTAAAGGAGACCCCAAAAAATACTGAAGAAATAACACCTTAAAAATAGCCTAACCCAAATGGCAAAAGAGGTCCAAAAAGCCAATGAGGAGAAAAATGCCCTAAAAAGAAAAATTGGCCAAATGGAAAAGGAAGTCCAAAAGATTACTGAAGAAAATACTTCCTTAAAAATTAGAATAGAGCAATTGGAAGCTAGCGACTTTATGAGAAATCAAGACACTAAAACAAATCCAAAAGAATGAAAAATTAGAAAACAATGTGAAATATCTCATTGGAAAAACAACTGACCTGGAAAATAGATCCAGGAGAGAGAATTTAAAAATTATTGGACTATCTGAAAGCCATGATCAAAAAAAGAGCCTAGACATCATCTTTCAAGAAATTATCAAGGAAAACTGCCCTGATATATTAGAACCAGAGGGCAAAATAGAAATTGAAAGAATCCACAGATCTCCTCCTGAAAGAGATCCCCAAAGGAAAACTCCTAGGAATATTAGCCAAATTCCAGAGTTCCCAGGTCAAGGAGAAAATATTACAAGCTGCCAGAAGGAAACAATTCAAGTACTGTGGAAACACAATCAGGATAACACAAGATTTAGCAGCTTCTACATTAAAGGACCGCAGGGCATGGAATATAATATTCCAGAGGGCAAAGGAGATAGGATTACAACCAAGAATCACCTACCCAGCAAAACTGAGTATAATCCTTCAGGGGAAAAAATGGTCATTCAGTGAAATAGAGGACTTTCAAGCATTCTTGATGAAAAGACCAGAGCTGAATAGAAAATTTGACTTTCAAATACAGGACTCAAGTGGAACATGAAGAGGTAAACAGGAAAGAGAAATCATAAGAGACTTATTAAGATTGAACTGTTTACATTCCTGCATGGAAAGATGATATTTATAACTCATGAGACCTTTGTCAGTATTAGGGTAGTTGAAGGAAAAAAATTATATGTATGTATATATAGATAGATAGAGGGCACAGGGTGAGTTGAAGATTAAGGGGTCATATCTGGAGAATAAAATTAAGGGATGAGAGAGGATGATACTCAGAGAAGAAAGGGAGAGGTAGAATGGGGTAAATTATCTCACAAAAAAAAAAGAAAAGTCTCTTACAGTGGAGGGGAACAGGGGAAGGTGAGAGGGAATGAGTGAATCTTATTCTCATAGGATTTGGCTTAACAAGGGAATAACATACACATTCAATTGGGTATGGAAATCTGTCTTACCCTACAGGAAAATAGGGGGAGAAGGGGACAAGAGAGCAGGGGGATGATAGAGAGGAGGGCAGATTGGGAAAGGGGTAATCAGAAGTAAATACTTCTGAGGAGGGACAGGGTCAAAAGAAAGAATAGAATAAATGGGAGGGCAGGATAGGATTAAGGGAAATAGAGTTAGTTTTTCACAACATGTCTACTATGGAAGTGTTTTGCATAACTGCACATGTATAACCTATATTGAGTTGCTTGCCTTTTCAATGAGGGTGGGTGGGGAGGGAGGAAGAGAGAAAATTTGAAACCTAAAGTTTTAAAAACATATGTTTAAAAAAAATGTTTTCACATGCTACTGGGAAATAAGAAATACAGGAGATGGAGTATAGAAGTCTATCCTGCCCTACAGGAAAATAGAAGGGGAAGGGGATAAGAGAAGGAGGGAGAGATAGAAGAGAGGACAGACTAGGGGAAGGGATATTCAGAATGCATGCCATGTTGGGGTGGGGGGAGGGGTGAGATGGGGCAAAAATTTGGAGCTCAAAAACCTGTGGAAGTGAATGTTGAAAACTAAAAATAAATAAATTTATATTTAAAAAATAAAAAAAGCTGATGAGAAAAAAATAAAGAAATGCTAGGCATTGCAATAAGACAAGAAAAAGAAATTGAAAGAAAGAATAGGCAATGGGGAAATAAAACCATTACTCATTGCAGATGACATGATGATATACCAAGGGAACTCTGGATAATCAACTGAAAAACAAGTTGAAACAGTTATCAACTTTATCAAAGTTACAGTTATGTAAAATAAGCCCAAACAAATCATCAATATTTATATATACTACCTATGGAATCTAGAAGTTAGAAATAGAAAGAGAAATTTCATTTAAAATAACTGAAGACAGTATAACATACTTGGGATTCTCCCTACCAAGAAAAAGTGAAGAATTACATAAACATAATTACCAAACACTTTTCAGACAAAAAAGACAGATCTAAACAGTTGAAAAAAATTAAAGAAGAAAAATAATTCCTTGAAAACTAGAATTGGGCAACAGGAAGCTAATGATATTCTATGAAATCAAGAAATCATAAAGCAAAATCAAAAGAATGAAAAATAGAAGGGAAAGTGAAACATCTCATCAGATAAACAACTGATTTGGAGAATACATTAAGGAGGAATAATATAAAAATAGACTATCTGAAAATTATGATAAAAATAATCTTGATACAATGTATTTTTCGTTCTTTTGAACCACTTCTAGGTATATATCCCAAAGAGATCATACAAACAGGAAAAGGACCAACATGTACAAAAATATTTATAGCAGCTCTTTTCGTGGTGGCAAAGAACTGGAAATTTAAGAGATGCCCAGCAGTTGGGGAATGGCTGAACAAGTTGTGGTATATGAATGTAATTGTGCTATAGGAAATAGTGTGCTACAGGAAATGATGAGCAGGGGGACTTCAGAAAAACCTGGAAAGACTTGTATGGACTGAGGCTGATTAAAGTGAGCAGAGCCAGGAGAATGTTGTACACAGTAACACCCATGTTGTGATGACTGACTTTGATAGACTGAGCTCTTCCCAGCAATGCAAGGATCTAAGACTTCTCCAAAAGTCTTATGATGGAAAATGCTATCCACATCCAGAGAAAGAACTACAGAGTTTGAATGCAGATCAAAGCATACTATTTGCTCTTTTTCTTTTCTTCTCTTTTGTTTCTTCTTTCCTGTGGTTCCTCCTATTGGTTCTAATTCTTCTTTACAACATGACTAAATTGAAAATATGTTAAATGGAATGTATGTGTAGAGCCTGTATCAGATTGCACTCCAAGGGAGAGAGGGTGAGAAAATTTATGACTCAAAAGCTTATGGAAGTGAATGTTGAAAACTAAAAATAATTTAATAAAATAAATAAATAAATGAACTAATAAATAGGTAAATAAATAAAAAGAAAGAGTAAAAGGTCAGGAACTTCAACGAAATCGGGGGTGGAGATGTAAAGGAAGTAGATTCAGCATTATCAGACCTTAAACCATCTTATAAAGGAGAGCATTGTTAGAGTAAAAAGGATAATTTTGATTATTTTAAATTAAAATTTTCTTGTATAAATACATGTAGCCAACAATAGAAGGAATGCAGAAAATTGAGGAGGATTTTTTCATTGACAATCTCTCAGATAGGATGTGATTGGGTTGGAATATTGCTGTGGTATAGGAAATAATGAGCTAGTTGATTTAGAAGAAAATGTGGAAAGATTTGGATCTATGAAGGACAATGTTATTCACCTTCAGAGAAACAGATGTCAGGTGGATACAAGCATAATGTGGTCTTACAAATACGTGTATGAGTGTGTATATATATCTACGTGTATATTCATAGATATGTGTGTATGTATGTGTGTGTTATATATATATATACACACACATATACATATATATACATATATATATATATATATATATATATATATATATATATATATATATATATATGTATCATACACATATACATATATCTCCACACTTAATTGTGGCCTTCTTGGGGGGGGGTGACAGGAAGGGAAAATAATAAAGTAAAAGTTGCACAGCAGAGAACAAAAGAAAACCAACAAGGAAGCAAACTGTGAAAATAATTTGTAAAATTTATTATATAGGTTTTCTTGAAATGAAAATTTATTGTTTTATATTGAATCCTATCTGTTGGTCTGCTGTGCAAATGGCAATTTTTTCCTTTTATCCTTTCATATCCAGGTTTAAAATTTTAAAAATTTATTAAAAAAGAGAAATTCCATTTAAAATGACTGCAGACAATATGAAATACTTAGGAGTCTCCCTGCCAAGACAAAATAAAGCACTACACAAACACAATTACCAAACACTTTTCAGACAAAAACAAAAAGATAGATCTAAACAATTGGAGAAATATCACTTGTTCACAGGTAAGCCAAGTCAATATAATAAAAATTGCAATTGTGCTTGATCTAGTTGTTCTGAGTCATGCCAAACCACCAAAGAATTATTTTATAGAATGAAAAAATAGATAAATAACAAAGTTCATCTGTAAGAACAAAAGGTCAAGATTATCAGGTTAATCAAAGAAAAAAATGGGAAGGAAAGTGAAGTAATAGTAACTCTTTATAAATTATATTACAAAGCAGTAATCATCAAAACAATCTGATTGTTGGATTAGTGGAATAAATTAGGTATATAATACATAGTAGCAAATGACATTGTAATCCAATGTTGATAAACTGCAAAATCCAAACTTTTGAGGAAGAACTCATTATTTGACAAAAATTGCCGAGAAAGTTTAAAAGTAGTTTGGCAGAAACTAAACATATACTAGTGTCTCACACAATACCAAAGTAAGGCCAAAATTGATATATGATTTAGACATGAAGAGTGATACCATAAGTAAATTATGGAAGCATGGAAAATTTTACCTGCCAGATCTATGGATAAGGGGAGAGTTTACGACCAAACGACATAGAGAAGATCATGGGAAGTAAAATGTATAATTTAAATTATATAAAATTAAAGCTTTTCTTCCTACAAATAAAAGCATGTAGCCAAAATCAGAGGTAAAACAGGAAAATAGGATGAAAATTTATAGCAAGTTTCTCTGATAAAGGTCTCAAATATATAGGGAATTTAGCCAAATTTATTAAAATATGAGTCATTCCAAAATTGATGTGGTCAAAGAATATGAACTGGCAGTTTTCAGAAGAAGGCATTAAAAACTATCAAATAAAAATGCTCTAAATCACTATTGATTAGAGAAATACAAATTAAAATAAGCCTGACACCTATCTGATTAGCTAACATGACAGAAAAGGAGAATGATAAATGCTGGAGGACACGTGCAAAAATCGGGACACTAACACATTGTTGGTGGAGTTGTGAATTGGTCCAACCATGCTGAAAAATAATTTGAAACTTTGCCCAAAGGGCTATAAAACTGTGCATACTGTTCAACCCAGAAATACCACTACAACATCTGTATCTCAAAGAAGATATAAAGAAAAAGGAAAATGACCCATGTGTAGCAAAATATTTAAATCGACACTTTTCATGGTGGTAAAAAATTGGAAATTGAGGTGATGCTCATCAATTCGGGATTGGCTGATCAAGTTGTGGTAAATGATTGTGATGGAATAGTATTGGGCTATAAGAATGATGAGAGGGATGATTTTAGAAAACAAAAAACTGGGAAGTTTTATATGAACTAAAGCATAATGAATCGAGTAGAACCAGAATATTGTACATAGTAATGACAAAGTTGCAAGGATGATCAATTGTGAAAGTCTTAGCTCCTTTGACAATTCCTATGATGAAAAATGCTATCCTCTTCCAGAAAGAGAACTGATGAACTCTGAATACAGATTGAAGCACACATTTTTAAACTTAATTTTAAACGTTTTTTTGGTTTTGTTTTGTTTTGTTTTTGCAAGATTGTTAATATGGAAATATATTTTGCATTGCTTCACATGTATAATTGATATCACTTTGCTTGCTTTTTCCAATGAGTAAGGAAAGTCCTGGAGGGAGGGAGAGAATTTGGAACTAATTTTTTTAAATGAATGCCCAAAATAAATCCTTTTTTTAAAAAAGAAATCCTTTGCAAAACTTAAAGTGCTATAGAAATGATACATAACTATTCCAGTTCTTTGTTAACAAAATAAATGCTGCTATAAATATTCTTGTATATATAGGATCTTGCCTTAAGTCTTTGGCTCAGAGTAGAACAATTAATTACTCTTCAGGACAAGGGTTTCTTGTTTTGTTTATGTGTGTATATCTGGAAAGCCATAGAGATTCAGTGTGTAGTTGCCTTTGCGTGTGTGTGTGTGTGTGTGTATGTGTGTGTGTGTGTGTGTGTGAGATAATTTAGGAAAGTTCCTGAGTACTTATTGCTATTGCTTCTTCCTGATCACTAAAACCACCACAGGACCAGTTAGCTCCACAAATGAGTAATTCACCTTCTGGGTGTAAGTCAACAGTTTTGGAGATGCTCAAATTCTCTCAGGTCTCTGTAGTATGATTTAATCATTGAGTAAATCACCACCCTCCTCTAGTAGTAATGAGAGTCAAGCTTCCATGACAGCTGCAGGCAATAGGAGTTGTCACTGTTGTTTTTTTTTCCCACAAGGATGAATCTGTTACAAACCAGCTAACTTTTTTAAAGATGAAATACAACAATACAATCATTGGCCTCTGTAATGATAAAACTCATTTATTTCATACTTTTAAGTCTAGAAAAGTTCAGTCATGGGTCCTAAGATGCTTTCTTTGTTTTATTTTGTTTTGTGACTCAATGTGAATGAAACAGCCAGGTGTGATGGGAAGATCATTGGACTAGAAGTCAGAAGATCTGAATTCTAGTTCCAGTTCTGCCACTAAGTAGCTATGTGGTTCTGTGCAAGTCATTTTACTGTCCTAGGGCTCAATTAACTCATCTGAAAAATGGGAGTGTAATACTAGATAATCTCTAAGGTTCCTTCCAAACATTAAAATACATAAAAGTAATCAGAGCTTATTAATAGGGTGCCATGCCTTTCCCTTCTTGGTAAGGAAATCATTTATAGTTCTTTATTATGTGCAGGGAATTTTATTTTTGTTCCATAAAACCTGGACCTTGGAACTCAAGCCTCCCACATCCACCTTTCCCACCAAAAAAAAAAAGGGGAAGAAACAATTGAGGAGAATTCATTGAAAATGTGAACAGAAGAGGATGAAGCAAGCAAAAAAAAATTCTGTGGCAAGAAAAATTTTGTGACATGGCAGTGCCCCCCACCCTAGTTCAGAGGGCAGTATCCTAGGAGGAAAAAAAAAGAACTTCATAAATTCAATCTGCTCTGTATAACTAAACCTCCTAAGTCAGTAGGGCACACTCCCTTCCATAATACTTTTTTTTTTTTATCAATCTGAGGATATAATGAGTTCAAAATCAGACATTTAGTAATATGATAGAATAAATTTGAGAAAAAAATCCCTGAAGTGCTCTCTGTCCTATGCATAATTATCCATGATCATTTTAATTTTTTTGGTCCTCCTTGAGAACAAAGGACAACAACCAATCCATGGTAAGAGTAGATAAACATACAGTACACTATAGCACAGAGTTTACATTGAGAACATGTGGCCGAGGTATACATGAAGAGAGGCCACTCACAGTATAAGGGCACTGACATTTACCAGTAATGTCAATGTGCTGCTCCCCACTGGTTTTATAGTCTCTGGGGGATACTTCTCTGTTTGACACACATTCTTTCCCAGAAACTGTTCTGTTGGATGCAATTTTGCCAAGCCGTACTGCAGCAGATGAGACATCCCCTCTTCCCAGCTGGAGAGTTTCAGTCCTAGGCACCAAGCTTTTTACAAGGAGCAGTAGAGTATTCCCTGCTAACCTGTGAGATTATTTTTTGTCTGGATTTTTCTTCGTCATTCAGGCATTTGGGCTCCTTTGCCAAAGACTTTACCCCATTATATTTAAAGCATTGCGTATGCTTGTCAATTTTCAGTTTCTGAAGACCAGGTTAATAGTCTCTAAGCTTTTTGGAAATATTACACTCTTATTACAAATATTTTTGAGCATGTATTTCCACATATGTGCATATATAATTATTTATAAATTTTATATAATGTAAATACACACATATGTATGTATACACACACACACACACACACACACACTCTACCATGCTAATAATTACATATATCACAAAATTCCTACCAAAACAAACATTTTAACAGGATAAGATAAAGATGAAATAATATTTATCCTAGAAAAAAGGGGAACCATTGGAAATTATTTGGTAGAGAACTGACGTAGACCTCTCCTTTAAGAGGAAAAGATAAACTTTGACAGCCATAGAGAGAATACATTGGAGAGAGGAGAGAGGAGACAGGGATGCTATTGCAATAATACAGGTAAGAGGTAAGAGACTGAACTAGGATACTGATTGGATGAGGAGAAAGAATTGGACATATATACGAAATGTTATAGAGGTTGAAATGACAAGAATTGACAACTGATTGTATATGTGTGGTAAGTGAGAGGGAAGAGTTGAAGATGTCACCAAGGTTGTGAAACTGGGTGACTGAAAAAATGATGATGCCCTCAGCAGAAATAGGAAATCTCAGAAGAGGGGTAAGTTTGAGAGGGAAGATAAATGAGACTCAAAACAAGAAGAACAAATCTCAGGAGAAAAATGCTTTGGAAGCTAGATAGCAGAGCTGGGAAAAGATGCCTGTGAACCCTGGGCAATGCCTGAAAACTGTACACATACACATACGCATGCATACACTAACACAGCCAGTATTTAAAAAATGCATATTACTTATATTAATTAATGAATAGATGAATAAAAAAGCATTTGTTAAGCTTACTATGCATCTGACACTATGTTAAGTCCTGTTGGTACAAATACAAAGAGCAGGATAGTCCCCCCTTATAGGAGTTTACTTTCTGAAAAAGGAAGATAACATATGTTGGGGAATAGTGGCCAAGGAGGAGCTATTTGGTTTGAGATGTTATGGGAAGGTTGAGTAAAACCATAAGAAAGTTGATGGATCTAAAATTTTCCACTGGATAATTGAGAAACTAAATCTCTAGAAACCAGCAAACTGATGCATCCCTGACAAGGGTAAGCTAGTTGATTCTAAAGGTAAAAAAGGATTTAGACAGTCAAGAGAATGGTAAATAAAATAAAATAATGAATAATTCTCTCTACAAATGCAATGAGACTAAAATTAGCAATGTAAGTATGAAACTTTGTCCATTATTTATTATTTTAACTTTTTTTTTGTACGGACCAGTTTTGTAGTCAGGAAGATGGGTTCAAGTTATTATATGCCTTTGACATACTGATTGTATAACTACAAGCAGTTCACTTAACCTTTCCAATCACAGGCAACTTTCTGTGACTATAAACTGTAGATAAATTGTGGATTTGTTTTGATGGAAGGAATTTACATTCCAAGAGTTCCTTAGGCTGATGAAATCATAGTTTTTCTCTTTTCCACCCTCCCTAAAAATAAAGATTGTGAGTTATTGGGGGTTGGAGGGTGTTTTGTTTTGTGTTGCTGACAGTATTCAAATCTATTTTAGAAACATATCGAAAGCAGCTACAGTAAGGCCTGCCTCTGTTTCAGGAAGCATGAGAGGCAAGAAGGAAGGGCCCATGGTCACTGTTCATCCAGAAAAAAAAAAGCCCTAAAAAACAAGGTGCCTTGGGGACAAATTGGGCCTATCACTCAGAGATGGAGACTATACCTGTGATGCCATTGGTAAGGAAATCCCAGGAGAAGAAATTCCCTCTGCCATACAGGTCAGCAACTTCTCTAAGTTACAGTCTTAGAGAATAGCAGGTTGCAGAATTGCAGTTACATAATTACAGAATTGCTGAATAGGGAGTTTTCAGAGGAAGAAACCAAAGCTATCAATAGTCAAATAAAAAAAAAATTCTAAATCACAAATGATTAGAGAAATTCTAATTAAAACAACTGTTTCAGTATTACCTTACACGTCATAGTCTAAGATGACAGAAAAGGAAAATGAAAAATGCTGAAGCAGATGTGGGGAATGACTTACTAAACAAGTCATTTTTTAGTTTACTCATTGGCCATGTTCTGACCAAAATAAAAAGAAGAAAAGAAAAGAAAGGGAAAATGTGTTTCAATCTTCACTGGATCCATTAGTTCTCTATTTATAAGTAGCGAGCATTTTTCATTGTGAGTTCTTTGGAACTGTGAGTAATCAGAGGCTTTCACAGTTGATTGTGTTTACAATATTGCTATTAATTATGTAAATTATTCCCCTGGTTCTGCTCATTTCATTTTGCATTAGTTAGTATGTCTTCCAAGTTTTTTTAAGCCATATATTTCATAATTGTTTACATCACAACAATATCTTACCACACTCATATAGCATAAATTGTGGTTATCTAAGTCAATGGGAAATCAATATAGATCCTTAGGTATGGTTTGGTGACCTCCTATTGCTATGTATTTGACACCCTTGTTCTACACTATTCACGTGCCTTTAGGCAACTATCATTATTAAGTAATTAAAGATTATTATTAACAATTACCTATAATACTGTAATTGACATTTATCAAAGTACTATATAAGGTTTGCAAAGGTTTTTATACATAATTATGTCATTTAATTTAATAAATGTATACCCTTCTCTAACATATCATTCCTAGTCCTGTGGGCAGGCAGAGAAATGAACCTTGAAAGAGTATATCTGGTGCTATTCTTCCTAACTTCAGAATGACTTACCCTATTTCAACTAGGGAATTTTAGAATATTTCACTCATCTATGCAGAGGATAATGTTCTATGAGAAGTATTTTTATTTATATTTTTTAAAATTCTGTACATACTTTTTTTTGTTTTGTTTTGTTTTATTTTGTTTTAGGATGGGGTTAAGTGACTTGCCCAGGGTCACACAGCTAGTAAGTGTTATGTGTCTGAGGCTGGATTTGAACTCCGGTCTTCCTGAATCCAGGGCCGGTGCTCTATCCACAGTGCTACCAAGCTGCCCCTTCTGTACATATTCTTGCACGGAAGTTCCCACAAATAATAACTACTTGCAACTGTTGAGGCTGGCTTGACGCACCTTACAAACAGCCAAAGTGCCATACAATCTAGGAACTGACACATATCATATTTCTGGTAATTATTCAAGAGTTTGAGGCCAAGCTTAGCAATGCTTCTGAAATCTCTGAAACAGTCGACTTTCCTGGAAATTGAGAAAAGGATAATTAGTCCCTTCTTTATTATTCAGGGAGTCAGTCCTATGGCCTGCTAATTGGGGTGACTGTCCTCACTATATACCCATTCCAAGTTCTCATAATATGCTACATTCTACAAGCACTAACACATGACTGTTAATTATAGATAAGAAGGCAGAATATGTTTTAGGATATCCTTGACTGAGGGAGGCAGTGATGTTCCCTCTAATACACCTAATAGACTTGACAGGGCTCTGTACCAACAGAAAGGATAGGAGAACCTGAGCGTGCAATGAATACAATCCAGAATTGGTTAAAGGTCTTTCACAAATGCCATTATGCCAAGCCATGACCTTAGGAACCAGGAAGAGATTCTGGAGAGAGGTATTTTGTGTCTGATTCCACAGACTGAAAGATAAGTTTTAATCAGGAGGGAACACTATGGATCCTGATCCTAATGATAACAGTGCATCAGGGAAGGAGAATTAAATTATCTTTTCTTGTTTAGTTTTATTTTGGTTTTCTTCTGAAACCATTTTGTTTTTGCAAGTTTTGAATAGAATTGACCACAGAAAAGCACTAAGTGAAAAAAAACAACTTGTAGAGAAAACGGCATGGAACTATTAAGGTCCTTGGAGAAATAAGAAATTAGATGGGGAGTCAAGATGGCGGAGTGACAATCAGTATTTTTGCCTAGCTATTTTAACACATCTCCTCCCCAACAATGTAGAAAATCTGTCAAGCCTAATTCTGACTGGGAAAGCAAAGAAAAATTCACACTGAGTCATTTTTCTAGCACAAGCAAGTAACCTAGAAGAATGAACAAACAATAAAAGAACCCATCCATAAAGAGTTACTATGGTGAATGGAGTAATGCAGGATGAGTTTAGACACTGGAGGAGGCAATGGTGGAAGAGATGCACTTGCATCTCAACTGATCCACAAAGGGAAGAATATACATATATATAGTGGAATAGATTACCCAGCAGGGAGGTAAAAGGGAAAGGGTTTAAAGAAAAAGGGGAGTGGGAGAATAAAGGGAAGGGTATGTTAAGGGAGGTAGTTGGCAGAAGCAAAACAGCCTCATAAAGAGGGGACAGGCTTAAAAAAGGGGGAGGAACTCATCCATAAAATGAAAAAGAATGTCAGAATGGATTATGGACCAAATTCCAACAATATGTTGTTTACAAGAAACACACTTGCAAAAGAAAGATACACACAGAGTTAAAATTAGTGACTGGAATAGAATCCATTAGTCTTTAACTGAAATTAAAAAAAAAAAAGACAAGGGTGGAAATCATGATTGCAGAGAAAGCAAAACAAAAAATCCCTAATTAAAAGATATAAAAAGGGAAATTTCAATATAGAAAATAAATTAATGTAAATACTGAACATATATGCATCAAATGCATATATACACAGCATCCAAATTTTTTGAAAAGTTATAGTCTTCTGGAGAATATTGAATGGGAACAGAAAGGAATATACCAATTTCTCATCTGTGTCAAAAATTGACTATTTATTAGCACATTAAAAACTTACAAATGCAGAAAATCTGAAATAAAATAAATGCATCATTTTCTCATCATAATGCATTAAAATTACATTCAAAAAAGGACCTATATATATTATAACATATATTAAACATATATATTATAACATATATTAAAAATAATTTGGAAACTAAATAGCTTAATCCTAAAGAATGGGCACATCAAGGAACAAATTATAGAAACAATTAATCATTTCATTAAAGATAATGACAACAATAAGACAACATACCAAATTTTATAGGGTTTGGCCAAATCAGTACTGAGATCATCAGATGTGGCCAGCCCTTAGAACAATGCCTGGCATATAATAGGTATTGACCTACTCTAATATGGCTAAAGACTCTACTTTTGGGTCTGTTATCATACATTAGCCTCCTACTTTTACCTCATCAGTATCACTTCAGCTTTGATTCTCTGGACCTCTTCTGTTTTGTTCATGTCTTCTGGGAGATAGAGTGACCAGAAATGTGCATAGATCTGTAATCTCATCAATTGGGAGTACTCTCTCCAATGATGCAAATTGTATTCATTCCCATCCAATGAGACTGTTCTCTGTGCTCCCACGATTTGCCACACAAAGCCCACCTGACTCATAAGGAGCCTTCCTCATATTCTCTATACATTGTATGCATACTAATGGAGTTTAAGAGCTGTCCATCAATTACCCCTTGCTTTTGATACATGACTGGCTAGTTGTTTCAGTCATTCAATTTCTCAGATGATATTTTTTTTTGTGCCACAACTCTTGTGTGATTCCTTATTTGTAATGTTTTCTTGTTCCCATCAATGCATTTATCCATTGACTTTTTTGGGACCCCCAACTTTATTTTATAATGGGATAGGAAATGCTTTCCGTTTTGTTTCTAATACCTTTCTTCACGATAACCAGCATCTGTTGTCTTCAATAGTATATAGCATAGACATTCTCAATGAACCATCTAGAATGACTTCCAAGGCCCCTAGCTAGATTACAACTAATAGCTCAGAGCCCATCATTTTCTAAATGTGTTTGGTTATTTCTCCTGAAATGAACTTGCATATTAATAACTTTGTGAAGTACTATATCATCAGTTTTCCTGAGAAATGGTCATTCACAAGCAACCTCATCCCCTCCCCAAATCACCATGACATTTTGCAATGCATGTCAGACTATTTTCAGAATATCTTATATTGTGATAAGCAGAGAAGACAGGGCTGGCTTCCAAATCCAGAAATTATGGATTCAAGTCCCTCCTCCGACACATGAAGCACTGCCTAACTCCCTAACTCATTTATCCTCTCAATGCCTCCAGGCAATTCTCTAAGACCATGTTGCTGAGTAGTTGCTGCCCTGTATGGGTAGAGGCAATTTCTTTATCAGGAATTCCCTAAAACAATGAAATTACAGGTTCAGTTCCCATCTCTCCCTACTCCCCATATCTTCTATTGCACCAAAATAGAATTTAATATTAGTTCAGTTGTAGTTCTCAATACTTACAACCAATAAATACAGAAATGTTAACTGCAAGATTAAACCCTTTG
Source organism: Phascolarctos cinereus (assembly GCF_003287225.1). Lineage (NCBI taxonomy): Eukaryota > Metazoa > Chordata > Mammalia > Diprotodontia > Phascolarctidae > Phascolarctos > Phascolarctos cinereus. The sequence continues at coordinate 109,074,049 of NW_027556098.1, forward strand.
GTGTATGCCTCTGAACTCTCATAACATTTTGCTCATAGCTCTTATATACTCACTATATTCCATTTTGCTTTGCAATAATTTGTATACATGTACTAATTTTGACTGTTTTCATTGGATATCTCCCATCTCTCTCACTTCGCATTTGCCTCCTGGCTTCCTTTAGGTCTCAGCTACAATCCTACTGCCTGTAAGAAGCCTTTCCTGACCCACTTAAATTTTAATGCTTTCCCTCTCAGATTATCTCCAATTTACTCTGTATATATTCTTTTTGTACATAGTAATTTGTATGTTTTCTCCCATAGTAGACTGTGATCTCCCTGACAGTAGGTACTGTTTCTATGTTTCTTTCTTCGTATCCTAGGTGCTTAGCACAGTGCCTAACAGTAGATCACTGAATGGCATTTGCCTCAGACAAACTTTGACCTGGGAAAGGCCTTAATTTAGAAAGGTCAACATCACCCACTGGATTCTGGGCCATTGCCAGTCATCTTAACTTTTGTCTTGCCGTTGGACTTCAATGTCACCAGAGGAAAGAGTGGGGCTGATGACTTTGCACAGCTCTGCCTCATTCAAATCCAATTTATGTTCAAGTTAAGACATCATTCTTGTGATGTCATTGTTCATCCTCGAGAATGAAGGATGAACAATAACACCATGAATGAATGAGATGAATAGAATACTAGACAAGCAAATTCAACAAAACATTTAAGGAACAATTAATCCTACTACCATGAAAACTAATTGAAAAAAATAGTAAAATAATCCTACCAATTTCCTTCTCTGACATAAATATGGTCTTGATGCTTAAATCAGGGAAATTCTAAATTCTATGGATTCTTTTTTTTTTTAAGTGGTAGGTTAAGGGAACGGTCTTCCCCAGGGAAGATGAAGGAGAGAAGGTGTTAGCAAAGCCCATGGCAGAAGTAAGGGCAGTTTCTTCCTCCCTTTTCTTGCCCTCCATTACTGGTAAAGGTTTCATCTTGATCTATGGATTATTAAGAATGGGAATAAAAGCCTGGTATGAGTTCATGAGATAGAGCTATATAATAGACAAAGTCTAACATATTGGAAAGAGCCTTAGATTTAGAACTGAAGGTCCTTGGATTTCAATCTTGACTCCTCTACATAGTGCCCATATTATCTTGAGCAAATAATTTCTTGCTCTTAATGCTCCCTCTTAATCTGTCAGTTTGTCAACAAGCATTATTAAGTTCTAATTATGTGCCAGGTGCTGTGATAAGCACCAAGATAGGATAAAAAGAAAGATAAAAAGATGGTTCTTGCCCTCCAGGAGCTCACATCCTAATGGGTGAAAATAACACACAAATGCAAATACATGCAAATAACTATTCACATGCATGAAATGAACAGTGTAAATTGAAAATAACCTAAAGACAAGGCATTCATTTGGAGAGGGTAGAGAAAGGCTGAGAGAGATTAGGAAAGACCTCTAGATGGTGAGCTTTGAGGTGAATCTTAAAGGAAGCCCAGGATGAGAGAACTGGATTCAATCATCTCTTAAATCCTTTCATTCATAAAATCCTATTATGCTAGTGCTCAATTTAGCATGAATAAAAGCCCATTTTTACTGGTCTTTTAAGTAAGGCAGTGTTGGTCATAAGGACTAGAGAGCAGAATGATTTTTTGCTAAGGAACAATGATGTTCACAGGAAACAAATACCCCCTTTGCACTCTGATTATTACTTTCTTTTTTCTTTTCCTTTCCTTGAACCCCCTACAGTTTCTTCTTTTGCCCATTACTACCGTAAGGACCCTAACATCACCATAAGTTTCCATTACTACCTCTTCTCTAAAAAGCATGTGATATACAGGAAAATAATTGTGGATCAATATACCTATAACATCTGCTGGTTTTGTTGTTCATTTGTTTTTCAGTCATGTCCAACTCTATACGACCTCATTTGAGGTTTTCTTGGAAACTACAGTGGAGTGGATGGCCATTTCCTTCTCTGGTTCATTTTATAGCTGAGGAAACTGAGGTGAACAGGTTGAGTTCTCAGGGTCATGCAGCTAGTAAATGTCCGAGTCTAGATCTGAACTCAGGGAAAGGAGTCTTCCTGACTCCAGGCCTGATGTGCCACCTATTTGCACATATCTGCTGCTTAAAAGAACAAAATTACTGCCTCATTTTTTTGTGTGATCTGTCTATATTGTTTCCCCTACTGGAATGTCACTGGCATAAAAGACTGAATCCCTACATTAGGCCTTATCTTATCCCTTCCATCACCAATAACTAATTAATGATTCCTTCATATCTAATAACCTTTTATTTACCTTGCATATATTTTGTACATACTTAAATGTGTACGTGTGTTTTCTATGAATAAAATGCAAGCTCCATGAAGACAAAGACTTTTTCCATTTCGTTTATTTTATTCCCAGAACATAGTGTACTCTCTCTCCATCTTTTATCTGCTGCCTTGCTTCCTGAAAGAAAAATCAGTTTAAATTCTATGAAATCATCTTTACATAACTTCAAGTATTCTCATATTAAATCCTTCTCTTTTCAAATGCCTTCACCTCCTTTATACTCATCTCCCCCTCCCCCCAAAAAAAGGTCCTGGCTATTCTTTGAAGTAATTGAATGTTTTAAAATTCATCGGTTGTCCCCCCCATCATTTCCTAATGGGCTAAGTAGGTTCATTTATTTCTCAAATCTTTACAGTGATACTCACAGCCACATAGATCATATATTCATCAATCACCCTTCCTTTCTAATGTTCTGTCACCTGTCATTCATTTGGGCAGTTTAAAATGAGCATTCCCAAACATATTTAACATATAACATCTTATCTATTATAGAAATTTATCCACATTAGAAATTGTATCTACAATAATTCCTTCCATGATACTGTTACCCTATTCAGCTACTGAGCTATACTTTTCTATTATTTCATTGCCAAACTTCTGGAAAGAATATTCTATGATTGCTGCCTTCAAAACTGTTCAACTCAGTGAAGAAAACTATCTAGTGGGACAATTCCATGTATCAGTATAATCAGCAATTGCTTTGCAGCTCACATTCTTACACAGTTGCCTGGGTCATAAAAATTGTGACTTTTGCAAAGTCACGTATCTATTATATGGCAGAGGTGGTACATCAATCTAGGTATTCTTCACTTGGCAGAAAGGCCTCAATCAACTACAAATCTTCTGAATTAATATACATATATGTTTTTATTTAATAGCATATATACTTTCAGAAGTGTAGTAAATGTAATAGTTTAGTAAATGTAGCAAAAGTGTATTAAGTTTTAATTTTAAAAGGAGCCTTTATCCTCTTTCATTTCTTCATCAGAAATGATATTTTCTAATATTTTTACTCTTTCTATGTGATCACTTTATAACTGAAGTCAACTTGGATGAAAATATATTTTGATACATTTTAACAATAGTCTTTCAGTCATCTAGGTTTGTAACTATAGAATCTTCACTCCTCTCAACTTAGATATCCAATCAGGCATACAAACTTATTAATTCTACCTTTCCAACATCTCTTGCATGAGACCTTTTCTCTCCATTGTCTTTGTGAAGTGATTTTATTTCTCTGAGGCTCAGTTTCCTCATCTTTCCAGTGAGAGGATTGTGTTACAAAATCTCTAGGTTGGTGTTGTTATTCAGTCTTTTCAGTCATGTATAACTCATTATGACCCCATCATGGGTTTTTTTTTTTTTAGCAGAGATGCAGAAGTGTTTGCCATTTCCTTTTCCAGGTCATTTTACAGATAAGGAAACTGAGGCAAATAGGGTTAAGTGATTTGTCACTTAATTTGTAAGTGTCTCAGGTTAGATCTGAACTCAGGCCTTGACTCTAGGAGCTCTATCCTCTGTGCCACCTAGCTGTTCAGAAAATCTCTATAATCCTTATCAATTCTGGGAATCTAGAAATTAAAGAAACTAGAAATTGAAATGAAGTGAGGTTTCCTTACCCTTTAATATTTTTCAGTTGCTTGAGTAAAATGGAGATGGGCAAATGCCCCAGAAGTCCTAATTACTTTGTGTAATTGGTTCAGATATTATTGGAGTAGACTATAAGCATAGGTCAACAGAGGATACTCAGAGTCTGGTCAAATGAATTCTTGTTGAAGGACTTAGGTGATGTTAAACATGTATTCCTTTCGATTTTTCTCTACTAACATTTCCAGTCTTTTCACAGATAAACCAACTACCACTTTATATGAGGAAAGAGAGATCGTGCAAGGGAACAAAGGAGCCTGAAAGATGAAGAGAAACAGGGGTATGTGAATTCAAGGTAGGAGGAAGAAAAAAAGAAATAGCATATTTGAAAACATCAAAAAGTAATTAAAATGGAAAAGAAGCAAGAAAGATGAATAAATGAAGGGAATTATTAGGTGATTGTAATGACAAACTTGGCACAAAAATAAGAGAATCCACAAAAGTGAACAGATTGAGGTTTTACTATATAGTTGAAGATTTATTTTTCCCTTTTCTACAGTTTTGAACATCTACCATTTTCAAACAGATCTGAAGAATTGTAAGTAGCCACTGGTGCCCTTTAATCAACCTTCTACATGCAATTAACTCTTAATTAACCATATCTTTAAAGGAGTTGATTGGCTTGAATAATCAGAATGTGAAGATAATAAATTGAACAGTAATTTAGTTTAGTTCAAGTCAATTCAAAAGACTTTTATTGAGCTCCTACTATGTTCAAGGCAGTGAGCTAAACATTCAGAGAGATATGAAAGTAAATAAGGCATGATTCATATTTTCAATAAGTTTAGGATCTAGTAGAAAGGGATGAAGAGTACATGTAAAAATTATAATACAAAAAAAAAGAATAATTGTACATGAGACTGGCATAATGCTATTAAACTTCAAAGCAGGATTAAATTTCTTCGTTCTGGTGAATCAAGGAGATTGTGAGTAGATGTCAGGACGAATAGCTTCCTGTAGGATTTAGCATTTGAGCTAGAGCTCTAAGACTTTCACCAATCAGTAGAATAAGAGGACACTATTCCAAGAACAGTGTAAAATAATAATAATAATAATAATAATAATAATAATAATAATGGCAGCAATAGAAACAACAACCAGACCCAAAGCAATCCATAAACTGTGGCCTAGAACCAAAGGCAGGGGTATATATGGATAGGTATCACTCTTTAAGATAGCTCCATTAGTATGTCCATTTGGTTCTTGACTCTACACAGGATTATCATTGGGAACATTAGGATTTAGCCGATGCCTAGGTACAAGCATACACATACACACACACACACACACACACACACTCACACACTCATAATATCTCAAAGGTTCTTAGATGCAATGGTAGAAAATATGCAAAGGACTTGTTTTTATACAGCATAACCTTTCCATCTCTAATGGACTTCCAACTCCATAATAATTTATATTACCACCTTTTTGAAGTTCCCTGTAGGAAAAAACACACAAGAGTCAAGAATCCCTTTCTTCCAGAAAAACCCTCCTTTCCAAAGACAGTCCTCCAGACTGATAGCACCACTCTGGTACAGAATCTCTTCATCTTTCCCCTTCCCCCATACCCCAAAGGAAAGAAATCTAGGCCAACAGAAAATCATCTCTGAGTGCAAACACACACACACACACACACACACACACACACACACACACACACACCCCAACATGATTAATGTGTACTCTCCTCTAAATACTGCTTTATTACAATTGTTGTCATTGTTGATATTGCCTTCTCTTTTATTCTGATACTCCTGTATGTGGTCCAGGAACTTAATACTGTTGAAGCACTATCAACCAATTAATCAAAAAGCTTTTTTTAAGTACATGCTATGTGCCAGGCACTAGGCTAAGCACTGGGAATACAAAAAGGGACAACAGACAGTCCATGTCCTTAAGGAGATTATTATTTAATTGAGAAAACAAGACGCAAACAAATATATACAGAGTGAACTATATATATATATACATATGTATATATATATACATATATATATATAATATATATATGTGTATATATATATATACACATATATATATGTGTATATATATATATATATATATATATATATATATATATATATATATATATATATATATATATATATATATATATATATATATATATATATATATATAAGACAAATAGGAAATTATTAAGAGTGAAGGCACTGGAATTAAAAACATTTGGGGGACTTCCGCTTCCAGGAGTCAAGATGGCAGAATAAAAAGGTAATCACTCTCACCCTCTGCTATCAACCTCTGAAAACCCAGAACATATCACCCCAGAAAAAAACCCAGGAACAGCTGAACTAGAAGAAAGATGGGGAACAGCAGTGCAGAAGCCCAGCAATGGGTCTCCCAGTGCCTCAGCAAAAATAAGGGAAGCAGCACTACAAAGGACCCCAGGCAGACAATCTGCAGCATTCATTTGAAAGGAACTGAAGAAAGCAACCTAGAGTGTTCCTAAAGTCCCAGCCTTGCTGATTCCAACCCAACACCAGGTAAGCTGTCAGAACCCTACAGCTTCCAACTGTCAACCAGGAGGAGATAGTGAAGCTCAGGTGGTAGAGCAGGCAAACACCAACACCAGGACCTCAGAGTGCCTCAGTGAGGTGGGGGGAGCTGGTGGACACCAGCTCAGAAACCACCAGGTGCCTCAGCACTCTACCACAAAACAATCTCCCAGTGCATTAGCAAGTCTGAAAGTTTCAGACTTGCTGATTCCAGCCCAACACCAGGTAAGCTGCCAGAACCCTACAGCCTCCAATTGCCAACATAAGAGGCCCCAGCACACAAAGACAGTGACCAAGACCTGGGCTCCCAACACAAGAAGCTTGGGCAGTCCCCTCTGTTCCCCAGCAGGAGAGCTCAATCTCTTTGAAGGCCAGGGAATAAAGAAACCATGAGTGAAAAGAAATGTACCATACATTCATATTCTGAGAAGAGTGAAGATCAAGACAGAAATTCTGAAGAGGACAACATTGTCAATAAACCCACCTCTGCAACATCAAAAGGGAGTATGAACTGGTCTGAAGCCCAAAAGCCTTCTTAGAAGAGCTCAAGAAGGATTTTAAAAGTCTAATGAGAGAGGTAGAAGAGTCCTTAAAAAATAAAATTGGCCAATTGGAAAAAAAGTACACTGAAGAAAAGAAGGCCTTAAAAAACACAATTTGCAAACTGGAAAAAAAAAAGTACACTGAAGAACACAAATCCTTTAAAAATACAATTGGCCAGTTGGAGAAGGAAGTACAAAAACTAACAGAAGAAAACAATCTGTTAAAAATTAGAATTGGACAAATGGAAATTAATGATTCTGTGAGAGAGCAAGAATCAGTCAAACAGAAACAAAAAAATGAAAAAAAATAGAGGAAAATGTAAAATACCTCGTCGGTAAAACATCTGACCTGGAAAATCGATCCAGGACAGACAATTTAAAAATTATTGGACTACCTGAAAATCATGATAAGAAAAAGAGCCTGGACAGTATCTTTCAGGAAATCACAAAGCAAAACTTCCCTGAAGTCCTAGAACCAGAAGGTAAAATAACCATAGAAAGAATACGTCGCTCACCACCTGAAAGAGATCCCAAATTAATGCTAAGGAATATAATAGCAAAGTTCCAAAATTACCAGATGAAAGAGAAGGTGCTGCAAGCAGCCAGAAAGAAACAATTTAAATATCATGGAACCTCAGTCAAGATTACACAGGACCTTGCACCTTCTACATTAAAAGGGCGTGGAACATGATATTCTGTAAGGCAAAGGAGCTTGGATTGCAGCCAAGGATCAACTACCCTGCAAAAATGAGCATGATATTTCAGGGGAGGAGATGGATTTTCAATGAAATAGTGGACTTCCAAACCTTCCTCATAAAAAGACCAGAGCTCAACAAAAAATTTGATCTTCAAGTACAAGATTCAAGAAAGACATAAAAAGATAAATGGGACAGAAAGATACAAACTGTTAATAAGGGTGGACTGTTTACATCCCTAGAAGGGAAGATGACACTTGCAACTCTTGAAAACTGCACTGTTATTGCACCATGTTAAAGGAGTATACATAAAGGGAGTGGATATTAGTTGACTTTGATCTAATGATAAAAAAAAATTAATCAAGTGGGTTAAATGGATCCAAGTAAGTGGATTAGTCAGATCTTAGAAAATGTACTGAGAAAGAAGGAAGCAGACAAGGGTAAATTACATTACAGGAAAAGACACAAAATCCAATTACAGCAGAGGGAAAGAAGGGAGGGCAGTGAGCATTGTTTGAACCTTACTCTCATCAAATTTGGCTCAAGAAGGGAATAACATAATCAGTTAGGTATAGAAATCCAACTTGGCCTATAGGCAGTAGGAGGGAAAAGGGGAAATAAAAGGGAGGGGGGATAGAAGAGAGGGAAGAAGCAGTAAGGGTGAAGGGGAAGAAAAGGGAAAGGGATAACAGAAGGGAGAAGAGACTGAAAGAGGCGGTGGTCAAAAGCAAAACACTAGTGGGGGGAGGAGAAAGGAGAAAGAAAAGCATAAACGGGGGGAAGGATGGAGAAAAAGACACAGATAGTAATATCTTTTTTTTTCTCTTCTGTTGAGTTTTGTTTCCTCTTTCTGATGGTTCCTCCTATCGGTTTTAATTTTTTACTTACAACTTCACCAATGTGAAAATATGTTTAATAGGAATGTAAATCTATAGCCTATATCAGATTGTGTGCTATCTTGGGGAGGGTGGTGGGGAGGAAGGGGGAGAAAAATTTTAAACTCAAAAGTATATGGAAGTGAGTGTTGATAAATCAAAATAAATTAATAAAAAAAAATTTTAAAAAAAGTTGCGGAAGGCTGACTGTAGAAGTTGTGATTTTAGCTAGGATTTAAAGGAAGCCAGGGAGGTCAGTAGTCAGAGTTGAAGAGGGTGAACATTCCAGGTGTGGGGGACAGCCTGAAATAATTCCCAAAGCTAAGAAATGGAGTGTCTTGTTGGTAGGTCAGCCAAGAGACACATATCCAGGAGTCTTACTTCCCTGCCCATATAGGAACTCCTCTCTCACTTAACCAGTGTCATTCCATTTCTGCCCCTCATGTTCTTTCAGCTCCCGAGTTGACCTAGGAACTTAGTACATCACTCTCTTAACACACTACCCTTTCTTAATAATGCATAATTCTTGCACCTCTGGGGTTACCTGGTTCCATGGAAACATGTAGAAACTCCAGGAACCCTTGTCTTTTTTCTGGTATAAACCTTCTTTGCTCTGTTTCCCAATTTTAGTTTTCTCCATCTTTACAGCTCCCATTTTTAAATACATAGGCCAAGAGTGTAACCACATACTCTGAAACTGTTCCATGAATTAATCATTCTTAAAAGTAATCCCATGAGTATCCAGAGCAAGGAGAGTTCACATCTCCAAAAAGGAGGCAACATCAATACCAGAACAAAGCCTCAAATATATCTATCAATAGATGGTGTTTATACTTTCTATTGGAGATATAGTTTTCTCCCCTTTCCCTTCTCCCAATGCATTTCTTTTTCTCACCCTTCCATTTGTCTTTTGAGATCATCCCAATATAACAGATATACAGCCATATCATCTAAGTAGATATGTTCTGACTGCCCTAATGATGATAATGTTCTTAGTGGTTACATGTATCATCTTCCCATATGGGAATGTAAACGTTATAATCTTCTTAAATCCCTTATGATTTCTCACTCATGTTTCCTTTTTTTTTTTTTAATGCTTCTCTTGAATTTAGTTGTGGTCTTTTCATCAGGAATGCTTGAAAGTCATCTATTTCTTTAAATATCCATTTTTTTCTCCAATATGATTATATTTAGTTTTGTTGAGTAGGTTAGTCTTGATTATAATACTAGCTTCTTTGCCTTCTGGAATATCATATTCCAAGTCATCCCTCTTTATAGTAGTGCCTGATAAATCTTATATAATCATGAATGTGTCTTTATGGTATTTCAATTATTTCTTTATGTCTGCTTGCAATTGTTCTTTTTGAGAACTGTGAATTTTGTTTATATAATATTCATGGTAATTTTGATTTTAAGATTTCTTTCAGGATTCCTTCCATTTTTATTTTGACCTCTGATTCTAAGATATTGGGGCAGTTTACCTTTACAATATCTGGAAATATGATGACAAAGGTCTTTTTCGTTGTGATTTCCAGATAGTCTAGTAATTCTGAAATTCTCGTCTTCAACTATTTTCCAGGTCAGTAATTTTTCCCATGACATATTTAACATCTTCTTTTATTTTTTTTTCAGTACTTTTTACTTTATTTTATTATGGTGTCTTTAGCTTCTACTTGACCAACTCTAATTTTTAAGGAGTTATTTTCTTCAGTATTTTTGTGCCTATGTTATGAAACTGTTAATTCTTTTTCATAATTTTCTTGCATTACTTTCATTTATTTTCCTATTTTCCCCTTCCACTCATTTAATTAAATTTTTTTTTGCCCTTTAAAAATCTCTTTTTCTTTTTTCAAGCTCTTCTGGGAATTCTTGTTGGGAGTGTGCTAAACCTGCATTTTTCTTTAAATTTCTGCTTTTAGGTATTTCAAGTCATTGTCTTCTTAGTTTGTGTCTTCAGCTAACCTGTCATCAAAACAGCTTTTTATGGTCATTTTTTCTTTTCTTTTTTGGTATTTGCTCATTTTTCTAGCCTGCTTCTTGATTTTGAACTTTATGTTAGAGTTGAGCTCTGCTCAGCTCTGTGAAGAATGACTAGTCTAAGCCTCTGTCCTTCATGTCTTTTTGATGTTACGGCTTGATCTGGAGGCCATTCAGTTTTTGGTGCTTCCAACATGGTGTGATCCTGGGAAGAGTCTTGTCACTGCCTTCCTGCTCTGTACTCTGTTCCTTGTACAGATAGGATCCCTGCTTCCTAGTGACTATGACAACTCCTCTCTACATTGCAACAATAACCTGGAACTGGGCAATGGGTGACAAAGATGCCAAATGATACCCAATCCTAGGGCAGCTTAGTGGTTCAGTGGAACAAGCACTTGAAATCAGGAAGATCTGAGTTCAAATCCAGCCTTAGACACTTAGTAAGTGTGTGACCATGGTCAAGTCACTTAAGCCTTATTTTGCTTCAGTTCCTCATCTATAAAATGAACTGAAGAAGGAAATGAAAAGCTACTTCAGTATCTTTGCCAATAAAACCCCAAATTGGGTCACTAAGAAGTGGTCAAGACTGAAATGACTCCACAATAACAACAATAGCAACGACAACAACTCCATCCTGATCCCAGTGCTAGTACAGGGCTCTACTGGGATTTTTTTTGGATTAGGTATTCATTCCCATTCCCATTCCCATTCCTGGGCACTGTTGCTTCCCCACAGCTACCCAGCAAGCCCCACTCCAGGGTCTGCAGACTTCTCTTTATGCCTTGTTAAGCTTCCCTGGACTGGATAAAACACTCACCATGACTTTTTATTGGCTTTTCTGCTCAGAATTATAATCATATTTCTGGATTCTTTTTTGTAGGAGAAGCTTTGGGGGAGGTTTAGTAGTTGTGATCTCTCACTCCTCTATCTTGACTCTGCTCCCTGGGAGTCACTTTCAGTTCCAGGACAAATCCCACCTCCTTTAAACAGGTTTATAAGATTAAAAAGGGCTTCTACAAGTTTATTGGGTTTCTCCTTTTATAGGCCACAGGTAGCAAAGTTTAGGATTTTTTTGGCTTTAACATAACATAGAGTATATGTAGGGCACAGTCTCTAAAGGAAGGTTGAAATCAAAATGTAGGGAAACGCAAATGTCAGGCTAAGAAGTTTTTTATTTTATTTTGTCTGTAATGGGGAGTAATTTAGGGCTTTTGAGGGCATATTATGATAGAATTAATTAATAATACTAATCTGGCATTGGTTTTCATGATGATTCCAAAAGGGAGAGAGTAGAACCAGAGAGGCTGATTTGAAGGATTTTGCTATAGCCTTAGGGAGAAGTAATGAGAACCTGAAGGTAACTTCTGGAGAAAAGGGTATGGGTAAGAGAGCTACCATGGAAGTAAAACTAATATAGTTTGAATTATAGAGACAGAAAGAAACAAAGGAATCAAAGATGAAGTAAAAGTTTTGAGCCTGGAGAAATATAAACAAGTATATAGCCAGTGTGCATGCTCCAGCTTCTTGGAGACACGGTTGAGAATTGGGTGGATCAGGTGAACACTATTAGTGGAAAGCAACCCTGGAAAGGGCTCCACCTCCCTTGCACCAGAGGTACTAGTCAACCAATTTGGAGAACAATTTGAAACTATGCCCAAAGGACCATAAAAATGTGCATGACCTTTGATCCAGCAATACCACTCCTAGGTCTGTATATCAAAGAGATCATAAAAATGGGAAAACGACGCAAGAGTACAAAAATATTTATAGCAGTTCTTTCTGTGGTGTCTAAGAATTGGAAATTGAGGCGATGCCCATCAATTGGGGAATGGCTGAACAACTTTTGGTATATGAATGTAATGGAATACTGCTGTGCTATAAGAAATGATGACCAGGGGGGACTTCTGATAAACCTGGGAAGATTTGTGTGGACTGATGCTGAGTGAAGTGAGCAGAACCAGGGGAACATTGTACATAGTAACAGCCATGCTGTGTGATGACTAACTTGGATAGATTTTGCTCTTCTCAGCAATGCAAAGATCTAGGACATCTCCAAAAATCTATGATGGAAAAAGCTATCCAAATCCAGAAAAAGAACCATGGAATCTGAATGCAGATTAAAGCACACTATTTGCTCTTTTTTTGTCTTCTGTTTTGTTTCTTCTTTCTTGTGGTTTCTCCTATTGGTTCTAATTCTTCTTTACAACATGACTAATATAAAAATATGTTTAATAGAATGTATATAGAGAGCCTATATCAGATTGCGAGCTGTCTTGGGGAGGGAGGCGAAAAGAGAGGGGGAGAAAATTTAAAACTCAGAAGCTTATGGAAGTGAATGTTGAGAACTAAAAATAAATTAATTTTTTAAAATGTTAAGAGGGTCAAGTAATTCTTCATTCATCACCCTCAGCCCTCTTTCCTCTAGCTCAGAAACGTCAGCTTCCTCCTGGAAAAGTTTGCTCTATTGTTCCATGAGGTCATAAGTAAAGGTTCCTTCCCACTAGTAAGACTACATACTTTTTAGTGGGAGCCATACATAATTAAAGTAGCATAAGATTTGCACCAGAAGCTGTTTGATCAATTGCCCTGTTGTATTATAACTTCCAAATCCCCAACATATTTACTTTCTTTCTTTCTCTTCTTTTCCATTCTTACTTTCTTTTTTCCCCACAAAAGGAGGGAGGTATGGAGGGATGGGGAGAAAATTTAAAACTCAAAATCTTATAGAAGTGAATATTGAAAATTAAAAATTAATTTAAAAAGTCACATTTTCTAACACTCTCATTTTACAGATAAGGAAACTTTTTAAGTTTAAGTGACTTTTCTAAGGTCATATACATACATATATATATATGTATATATACACACACACACACACACACACACACACACACACAGATAGATAGATAGATAGATAGATAGATAGATAGACAGATAGAGAGATAGACAGATGATAGATAGATAGAGGGATAGATAGAGATACAGATACAGTTAAGTATCAGAAGTGAAATTCCACTCATGTCCTGTGGTCCCAAATTCAATGTTCTTTCCACTATGTCATGAGTGTAGGTCTGTGTCTGTAATCCAGTTAGAAAGATTATTCTCCTACAGGGAATGGTTCATACCAGGTACAATGAAGTTCATTAGCAACTTTAAAATTTTAGAACAGTATCTATGCATTCTCTGTCCTTGACTTGTCTCTAGTAAAATCCCTCTAGTACCTTTCTAATTTTCCCTGTTACCAAATACACCATATACTGTCCCACTTTTCAAACAAATACATTTTTCCATCTGTAGAATCAGATTTGCTACTAATGCATTCTTTGATGGCATCCTTAATGAGTTTATTACCAATGTTCTTACCAACTATGTTCCCACATGGGCATTTACTGCCTACACCCATAAATCTCATTGTTATAACTAATCCATCATAGAAAGGCTCTCCCATGTGCCCTTTTCTCCTGGCGTTCTCATTGCTTTTCTTCGCTCCTTGTTTACTTGGCTGACTTGTACATTTCTTTTTCTCTTTATCAACCTTTAAAAAATATGGAAAGAGCTAGTGCCTAGTGTTGTGATGGAAATTGCTGTCCTTTGTTTTGGAAGATGGTGCTACAAAAGATGTTAATATCAACTGGTGAAAGTCTGGTTAAGGGCACTGAAGAGAGGCCAGCAGTCATTTCTATGCTGGAATCACAGAATCCTGGGCTTCCGGAGCTAACTGGTGTCTTCCAAGTCATTGAAGCAAATGTTTTCAATTTACAGGTAAGGACACTGAGGATCTAAGATGTGAGGTGACTTACTTATAGTCACATGGGTATTAAGTGACACTCACATAATATTGCTATAAAACAGAATGAAGTTTTCATTGCTTGGAGTATAAAGTCCAAATTCAAATACTGTCACTCAAGGCTCTATACTATCTATACTTTTCTAACCTTATTCCCTACTACCCTTAGTATGAACTCTATGGTCTAAAAAAAATAATAAAAAAATTTTTCAGTGTCCCTGAGGCCCAGATCGAGTCCCATATTTTTTTGTGAAGCTTTATTTTACAAGTTATAGTAATTTCTCTATCTATGACTTCCATAGTATTTATTGTTCATATAATTCATGTAGTTTTCATTTTATATGTTTTAGGTGGTTGTTATCTTCTCATATGTATATGTCACATCTTTCCCACTGGATTGTAAGCTCCCTGAGGGTACAGACTTTATCTTACATATTTTTTTTGGTCTTCCTAACAATGTATAATGCTTCAATGCCTTCTACATTACAGGTACAAAAATTGAATAATTAAAATATTATGTTCTGTGGAAAAAGGAATACGATCTTTAAAAAAATGAAACATGTTCTTTCTGTAGAAGGAAGTCTGTGTTCAAAGAAAGCTAATCTGGAGTATTCTGCAATCAATTGCATATGGACTTCTAACAGCTAGATCTAGGTGAAAAGAAGTAAGCTCTCTGCCTCTGTCTCTGTCTACCCCTCCCCCATCTCTTTCTCTCTTTCTGTCTCTGTGTCTCTGTCTGTCTCTCTCAGTCTTTAAAAGAGAAACTGATTTATTTCTGATTAGAAAAATACAAAATCATGTAGATTTGCAATGGCTCTATGTAGCATGACTTGCTCATGACCTTTTCTTTAGGCTTCTGTTAACATGACAAAAGCTAAAGCTCTCTAAGGAATCACCTCCCTGAACGAGGGAGAGGCTGAGCAGGGAGTCATGGACAAGATTCAATGAGAAGCTATGAAAGATAGATTTTTAACTCCAAGTAAAACCAGAACTGAGCTATGAGCAAGCTGGGGGTCTTTAAATCAAAAATGACAGAACAAAGGAGCTAGAGAGTAAGGAAATGCTATTCTTTAATTAAAGTAAAGATAAGTCATGGCTATTGAGGGAAACAACCTATGAGATCTTGATTCCAGCCTGCACGTTCCCAAAAGGAAATGGAATCTATTCCCACGGGTGGAGAGCTTTTTTTCTTTTTTAAAGAATTCTGTGTTATTTGGTTCTAAGCAATACTG
Organism: Phascolarctos cinereus; assembly: GCF_003287225.1. NCBI lineage: Eukaryota > Metazoa > Chordata > Mammalia > Diprotodontia > Phascolarctidae > Phascolarctos > Phascolarctos cinereus. The sequence continues at coordinate 109,089,654 of NW_027556098.1, forward strand.
AAAGAAATCAAGGTCTGGTCAGTACCTGAGAAGTGTAAAGGATTAGTACAAAAGATACCCAATTATATTCAAGTGTTTGTATTTCCTCGATTCTTCTTCAGTACATTCTGTTCTATAAATGTAGGGCTTAAACAATTTTCATGCCCAGTTTTAATTAATAAAAAATAATTTAAATTAAAAGCATAAAAAATATTGAAAAACAATGTGGTCTTGTCACATGAGGACCAGGCTTGGGGCCAGAAGGAGTGAGTTCAAGAATGGCTTTTAACACATACGTGCTACATGATTATGGGAAAGACACTCAGTCTCTCAGTAACTCTAGACAACTTTGTAAAACTATTAGTGACAGATTCTTATCCTTAGAGCAGGTTTCCATGACAGGACTTCACACTTAGGAAATCGCATATTTTAAACAAAAAACAAAGATAAAAGTAACACAATGATGTAATTTTTTATTCTATTAACCATATTGGCAGGAAATCAAGCTATTTAGCCTAGACAATATGAGTTCTTGAACTCTACATTTCTGGGGGAATTCCTGAGAATTGCTTCTCTGCTAACACCAATTTTTAGAGTCCTAGAATTCAGCCTTGCTAGAGAAAAAGGATTCCCTAGACTTTGTATTCCTGGAATCTAGCCTTCCAGCTAGAGAAGGGAGATTTCTTGGGGTGTAATAGCCTTAATAGTTATTATGCAAGAGACTTTTATGTGGAGAGTTTAGGAATCTGTTCTTCTATCCAGAGATGGGGAATTTCTCAAATTATGTTTCTTTTTGAGTGATGAAGATCACACATATATCTTCAGTACTGGGAAGAATAGAGATTAAATATATAGCATCAAAGGAACCTGACCTTGCCACCACACAATTCCACAAATTAGAGTGAGTTATTAACTTCCTATAGGCTTGGTGGGAATAAGGTTGTGTGTCTAACAGTTCCAGTGCATTTCCCTTCCAGAGAGTCCAAACAAACAGTGGCACACATCAATGAGTTGGGGTGGGGAGACAGCATTTAGGACCCTAAGTGATGGATTCATCAGGCTATGAAGACATTGCCCTACTGACAAAACAATGTTCAGTCCCTTTATAAAGGGAATATAAACTATGAGATGGCTTTGAGTTTTCTGGATTTGATGAATCCATGGAAAATTGGTAGAAAACAGAGGAGGAGAGAGTGTTGGATTTGTTATCAAAGGGACTAGGTTTGAACCCCAATTCTATCACTTACTACCTCCCCCCACTCTCTCAGCTGAGGAACTTGCCTCATATTTCATAGTAAACAAAATGAAGCTATTAGCCATAATCTTACTCATCTCCCTTTTTCCCATCTCCTATCACTCAGATGCCTTCTTCCACTTTCCCCTCTTTCACCTGTTTCAAATGTTGAAGTGGCCTTACTCTACCAAGGTTAACACCTCTGATTGTTCCAGAGATCTCCTTCCACCTCATCTCCTTCAACAGATTGCCTTCTCTGTCATCCTTACTCTTTCATTTATTTTCAATCTCTTCCTCTCTACTAGCTCTTTTGCTACTGTCTACAGACATGCCCATGCCTCCCCATCCTGAAAAAAAATCCTCACTTGATGCTTCCATCCCTGAAAACTATTATCCTATACATCTTCTATATTTTCTAGCTAAACTACTCAAAAAAGGCTGACTATAATAGCTGCCTCCACTATCTATCTACTCACTCCTTAACCTCTTACAATTTGGTTTCTGACCTTATCATTTGACTGAAAAGTTCTCTCTAAAGTTACTAATGATGTCTTAGTTGCTAAATCGAATGGCTTTTTCTCAATCCTCACTCTCCTTGACCTCTCTGCAGCTTTTGACACTGTTGCTCACGTTCTGCTCCTTGATGTTCCCAGCTCTAGGTTTTAGGGTGACCACTGTCTCCTTGCTCTCCTCCAATCTATCTGACTCCTCCTTCTCTGTCTCTTTCACAGGATCCTCCTCCAGATAATGCCCTCTAATGGCAGGTGTCCCTCCAGGTTCTTTCCTGGGCCTTCTTCTCTCTTCTGCTTCACTCAATGACATCATTAAGCTCCTACAGATGAGGCCATTCCCCTGTTGATGATTCCCAAATCTATCCTCCTCAATCGGGGGGGGGGGTGCAAGAGCCAAGACGGCAGAGTGAAAGCAGTGACTTGCTTGAGCTCTCCTCCAAACCCTCCAAATACTCATAAAAAATTGCTCTAAACAAATTCTGAAGCAGCAGAACCCACAAAAAGACACAGTGAAACAAATTTCCAGCCCAAGACAACCTGGATGACTGATCAGAAAGGTGTATTGAGCCAGGCTGGGAGCACAGTGCAGCGTGGAGTGGCGCAGCAGTGGGCACAGCCACAGCAAACCTGGAGCAGGCCTCAGAGGACTGAATCTTGGGCAGCTGTGGAGGTTTCCAGACTCCTCAATCCACTAATGCCAAAGACAACTTAGAAGGTCAGTGGGAAAAATCTGTTTCTGTAGGTGCTGAGAAAGGAAGGCAGGGTCTCAGATCCATTCCCCAAGAGCATGGCCCTGGGAGGGGGGCAGCTGCTTCCCAAGCTTCCAGCCCCACTGAGGGGGAATCCAGTGACTGATAAGTGAGGGATTGCAGGGATCTCTTTGCCAGTGCTGAGGCAGGAATCTCTTGCTTTGCCCATGTTTGGATCTGGGCACAGTTCTGGGCGGTGTGCTGGGGTGAGGAGGAGTGGCTGGGAGCTTGTAGTGGCTGTGAGAGAAACCCCTCCTCACAGTTACAGGACAGAAAGGAGTACTTGTGTCACAGGCCAGGAAAGGAGTAAAACCTTGCCCCTTATCATACCACCTTGGAAGAACTGAAAATTTACAGGTCCCTACAAGTATCTCTGAAAACAGCTGTACAAACCCCGAAGCTTGGGACAGTACATTCTCTCACATTGGAAGCAGATCTTACCTTAACAAAGAGTTTAAAACTCAAGTAATTGGCCGGATCATGAGCAAGCAGCGCAAAAAGAGTCAGACTATATTATCTTACTTTGGTGAAAAAGAAGATCAAAATATACAACCAGAAAGAAGACAACAAAGTCAAAGCTCCTACATCCAAAGCCTCCAAGAAAAATATGAATCAGTCCCAGGCCTTGGAAGAGCTCAAAAGGGATTTTGAGAAGCAAGTAAGGGAAGTAGAGGAAAAACTGAGAGTGATGCAAGAAAATCATGAAAAACAAGTCAACAGCTTGCTAAAGGAGACCCAAAAAAATACTGAAGAAAATAACACCTTAAAAAATAGCCTAACCCAAATGGCAAAAGAGGTCCAAAAAGCCAATGAGGAGAAAATGCCCTAAAAAGAAAAATTGGCCAAATGGAAAAGGAAGTCCAAAAGATTACTGAAGAAAATACTTCCTTAAAAATTAGAATAGAGCAATTGGAAGTAGTGACTTTATGAGAAATCAAGACACTAAAACAAATCCAAAAGAATGAAAAATTAGAAAACAATGTGAAATATCTCATTGGAAAAACAACTGACCTGGAAAATAGATCCAGGAGAGAGAATTTAAAAATTATTGGACTATCTGAAAGCCATGATCAAAAAAAGAGCCTAGACATCATCTTTCAAGAAATTATCAAGGAAAACTGCCCTGAATATTAGAACCAGAGGGCAAAATAGAAATTGAAAGAATCCACAGATCTCCTCCTGAAAGAGATCCCCAAAGGAAAACTCCTAGGAATATTAGCCAAATTCCAGAGTTCCCAGGTCAAGGAGAAAATATTACAAGCTGCCAGAAGGAAACAATTCAAGTACTGTGGAAACACAATCAGGATAACACAAGATTTAGCAGCTTCTACATTAAAGGACCGCAGGGCATGGAATATAATATTCCAGAGGGCAAAGGAGATAGGATTACAACCAAGAATCACCTACCCAGCAAAACTGAGTATAATCCTTCAGGGGAAAAAATGGTCATTCAGTGAAATAGAGGACTTTCAAGCATTCTGATGAAAAGACCAGAGCTGAATAGAAAATTTGACTTTCAAATACAGGACTCAAGTGGAACATGAAGAGGTAAACAGGAAAGAGAAATCATAAGAGACTTATTAAGATTGAACTGTTTACATTCCTGCATGGAAAGATGATATTTATAACTCATGAGACCTTTGTCAGTATTAGGGTAGTTGGAGGAAAAAAATTATATGTATGTATATGTAGATAGATAGATAGAGGGCACAGGGTGAGTTGAAGATTAAGGGGTCATATCTGGAGAATAAAATTAAGGGATGAGAGAGGATTATACTCAGAGAAGAAGAAAGGGAGAGGTAGAATGGGGTAAATTATCTCACAAAAAAAAACAGAAAAGAAAAGTCTCTTACAGTGGAGGGGAAACAGGGGAAGGTGAGAGGGAATGAGTGAATCTTATTCTCATAGGATTTGGCTTAACAAGGGAATAACATCCCCATTCAGTTGGGTGTGGAAATCTGTCTTACCCTACAGGAAAATAGGGGGAGAAGGGGACAAGAGAGCAGGGGGATGACAGAGAGGAGGGCAGATTGGGAAAGGGGCTAATCAGAAGTAAATACTTCTGAGGAGGGACAAGGTCAAAAGAAAGAATAGAATAAATGGGAGGGCAGGATAGGAGTAAGGGAAATAGAGTTAGTTTTTCACAACATGTCTACTATGGATGTGTTTTGCATAACTGCACATGTATAACCTATATTGAGTTGCTTGCCTTTTCAATGAGGGTGGGTGGGGAGGAGGAAGAGAGAAAATTTGAAACCTAAAGTTTTAAAAACATTTTAAAAAGAAAAACTAAAGTTTTAAAAACATATGTTTAAAAAAATGTTTTTACATGTTACTGGGAAATAAGAAATATAGGAAATGGGATATAGAAGTCTATCCTGCCCTAGAGGAAAATAGAAGGGGATGGGGATAAGAGAAGGGAAGAGAGAGAAGAGAGGACAGAGTAGGGGAAGGGATATTTAGAATGCATGCCATCTTGGGGTGGAGGGAGGGGTGAGATGGGGTGAACATTTGGAACTCAAAAACTTGTGGAAGTGAATGTTGAAAACTAAAAATTAATAAATTTATATTGAAATAAATAAATAAATAAAATTTTTAAAAATATCCGCCTCAATCTCTTTCCTGCCTCAATCTGTCTTCTGATGTCCAATCTCACATTTTCAATTGCTCTTCAGACATCTCAAACTGGATGTCCAGTAGAGATCTTAAACTCATGTCCAAAACAGAACTCATTATATTTTTTCCCTCTACACTTTGTACATTTTATCTTCCCTCTTCCTGCAAAGGACAACAGTATCCTCCAAGTCCCCAAGTTTCACAGCCTAGAAGTCCTCCTGAATTCCTCACTGTCACCTACCATATCCAAGCTGTTGACAAGGCCTACTAATTTTATCTTTGTAATATCTCTCAGATATGCTCCCTTCACTTCTCTAACACTGCCATCATGATAGTGCAGGCCCTCATCACCTCAGCCCTGGATTATTGCAATACCTTACTGGTGGGTCTGTCCGATTTTCCTCACTCCAATTTATCCTCCATTCACACACTAAAGTGATTTCCCTAAAACTCAGGTCTAGTCATTTCACATATTGTCCCCACCTCTACCCAATTCAATAAATTCAAGATGTTTTCTACTGCCTGTAAGAACAAATAAATATTCTGTTTGGCATTTGGTACCCTTCATAATGTAGCTCCCTCCTATCTTTCCCATTTTCTTAAACCTTTCTCACTAACACATACTCTTTGATCTGGTGACACTGGCCTCCTGAATGTCCCATGTAGAAGACACTCCATCTCTAACTGTCCCCCAGGACAGGAATGCTCTTGCTCCTCAACCCCGACCACTGACCTTCTTGGTGTCTTTAATTCCCAACTAAAGTCCCATTATCTCCATGAAGTTTTTTTTAACCCCTCTTAATTCCAGTGTCTTCTCTGTTTTACTATTTATCCTGTATATAGCTTTCTTCATGTATATGTGTTAACATGTTGTCTGCCCCACTAGACTGTAAACTCCTTGAGGGCAATGACTGGGGTTTTCTTTTTGGCCTTTTTTGTATCCTCTGTGCTTAGCCTAGTGCCTGGCAAACAATGAGTACTTAAAAAATATGTATTGATTTAAGACAATTACTTTCTCTGAACCTCAGTTTCCTTGATGAGATTGATCTAGAGGATTCTAAGGTCCCTTCCAAATCTAGATCTAGAACTCCATGAGAATTTCCTTGACTGTTCATGGGCTTTTAAAAATCTCTTTACATAGTATCTGGATTTGTTTCTGTATTCCTATTAGTCTTTTGTGTTTTCTGCATTTCCTGTGAGATTAATAAAAGGTATCCTGTGCCCATTATCACATATCACATTATCACAAGATGAGTGCTATATAAGACCCAGGAACTCCATTAACTATGTAGTCTCTATAACCATCTGGGTTTGGAGTTATGTGTGGTTGAAGATGAAAATACAAGAGAAGATTGTTCATTCTCTCCTCAAGACTACATGCTTAACATATTGAAATTACAAATGCAGTAGAGATAATTCCTCTTCCTTTCCATGGACTTTATGCACTATCTGTTCACTGCCTTTGTCTTCACCCTCATGGAAGGGTTTTTCTCCACATACATGATGGTATGTCAGAATCAATGGAGAAAATGGCATAACCTTACAACATCAAATCTTACCAAATATCAATGGCAACTGACACAGTTTCACCTAAGGCAAAAGCCCAAGACACAGATTTATCAATATCATGATGTTTATTAAAATTTATCAATCAATGTAAGTCTGTCTCAGGATTTCCAAACCTCAAGTTGATATCCAGATTGACTGATGATTCATTAGTCAATGCTCTTTGTCTTTCAACTGCCCTTTCAGAAATAATGAAATATATAAATAAAAGTGGTAATGATCAATCATATCTTTACCTAAGTATGTTGGCATTAATATACTAATTAAGTCAGGAATTGTGTATGAACAGTTTTAAAAAAACAAGAAAAAAATCTCTTCATATTAGATAAATGTCATTTTGGACAGAAGGAAGGGAAGTAGGGAAGAGAGGCATATCCCCATTGGCATAGATTCTCAGCTGGGGGGACATCACCATTATCCTGACCAGGGAGTCCTGTCTGGCTTCAGCGCATAGAAGCAGTGATAGTCACAACGGAGATTGAAACTGCTCTATGCTAGCCACAGCTAGCCATCTTTCTTTATGCTATTTTCCTAATAACCATTTCCTTGCTCCTCACTCTTGCTGGATCAAATACTTAAGCTCAGTTATGACCATAATGGCCTCTCTGTCCATGGAATATAGCTGTCTGTTTTAGCAGTAGCAGCAATAGCCTGGCTGATCTGGCCTCTCTATGCCTTTTCTACTAGCTCTTTTATGAGGTGGGGCCACTTGCTCCCTTCATGCACACTTACTCACTTCTTGTTCTTTTTTTTTTTAAATTAATTAATTAGGTTTGCAACATTCACTTTTCTAAGAAATTTGAGTTCCAAATTTTTTCTTTCTCTCTTCCCTCCACCCTCCCCAAGATGGGATGAAATCTGATGTAGGTTACACACATATCTGTACAATTACAATAAAAATATTTCCCCATTAGTCATGTTGTGAAAGAAGAATCAGAACAAAAGGGAAAAACCATGATGAAGGAAAAAAAGAAAAAAAAGCAAATAGTATGTTTCCATCTGCATTCAGACTCCATAGTTCTTTCTCGGGGTAAGGATAGCATTTTCCATCATGAGTCTTTTAAGATTGCTTTACATCCTTGTATTGCTGAGAAGAACTAAGTCTACCAAGGTTGGCCATCATACAATGTTGCTGTTACTATGTACAGTGTTCTCTTGGTTTTGCTCACTTCACTCAGCCTCAGTTCATGTATCACTTCTTGTTCTTAAAGCTCTCAATGCATATTGTGGTGGTTTCTCCTTTAGGTGTGAGGAAACAATTTTCTTTCATTGAGTCTTGTCCAGTCTTTAGTCCACGGGTCAAAACATGCCAAAGAATTCTATTACAGGCATCAGAACTTTTATTCTCAAGTGTAAATTCCCTTTGCAGACATGACAACAGGTCTATAATTGTATTTTTTGAAATTTAGACATAAGTTACCTGCAAGCCATATTTAATGATTTTACAGAGTAAATGTTCAGTGGAGATGATAGCGAACGAAAGAGAATATTCTTTCTAGGTAAGTCTTCAAGACTGGATCTGATCCATGTGACCCTTTAGAGGTTTATGAACTCTATGTCATAGGATAAATTTGAAAATCATAATCTTCATATGTGGGTTATGTTTAAAGCAAATTCTTTTGTCTATTATGTAAAGAAAAATAGTCTCTTAGTTTATCTCCAACCATTCTGACTATTCTTTCTTGGTCAGTATTAATACCTTATTTGAATTAGTGCATCTATTCTAGAAAACAGTTTGGAACTAAATCCTCAACATTATTAAATTGAACCTGCCCTTTGACCCAGTTAGACAACTCTTAAACTTAATACATCCTAATGAGATTACAGAAAGAAGAAAAAACCCATACATACAAAAATATAATAGCTCCTTTAGTAATGCTAAAGAACTGGAAAATGAGCAATGTCCATCAAATGGTGAATGACTAAACAAATTATGGCATATGAATGAAATGAAATACTAGTATTCTGTAAGATATCATGAAAGGGATGGTTTCACAAAACCTAGGAAGACTTGTATGAATTGATGCAGAGCAAAGTGAACAGACATAATAACTGATCAATACAAAGAGCTGCAAACATTCTAGAGGGCCAGTAATAAAACATTCTACTTACTTTCTGAAATAAAGGTGATGTGTGATGTACTCAGGATGCAGAATGGGATGTGTTTTTCCTTCAGACATAGATAATTCATGAATTTGCTTTGCTCAGCTATTCATATTTGTCACAAGGCTTTTGTGTTTTTCCTCTTTCCATGTGGAAGAGGAGGGAAAAATGAGATAAAATACATTTTGCCAGTGGAAAAAAATTATTTTTAAAAAAAAATGTTTATTTGCAGCTAAGGCTTTTTGGGTTAGTTACTAAAGAAGCTACTACCATTTTCCCTTCAATATTTGCCCCTATTCTAGGACTGCTTGTTCCAAAAAAGGGAAATATAACCACCAGATAGCATGGGCAAGCATGGGTAGGTGATCTGTTAGTCATCTGTTCAGGCGAGGACCAATTGGCCATGTTTATCCCACCACACACACCATTTTTATCCTTAATGTTTCTTTTTAAATATCTTATTTTTCCCATTTACATGTCAAATGATTTTTAGCATTCATTTCTGCAAGATTTTGAGTTATAAATTTTTTCTCCTTCTCTCCCCTCTTCCTAAAATGGTAGGCAATTTGATATGTTATACTGTGCTATCACATAAAATGTATTTTTGTATTAATCACAGTTGTGAAAGAAGAAACAGATCACAAGTAGAAAAAACACAAAAATAATGAAGTGAAAAAGTGTGCTTTGTTCGGCATTCAGAGTCCACCAGTTTTTTTTATCTGGATGTGGACAGCATTTTCCTTTGTGAGTCATTTGTACTTATCTTAAATCATTGTGTTGCTGAGAAGAGCGGAGTCATTCATAGTTGATCATCACATATTGTTGCTGATATTGTATACAATGTTTTGCTACTTCTGCTCATTTCACTTTTCATCAATTCATACAAGTCTTTCCAGGTTTTTCTGAAATCAGCCTGTTTATCATTTCTTATTGCACAATATTATTCCATTACATTCATATGTCACAGCTTTTTCAGCCATTCCCTTACTGATGGGCATCCCCTCAATTTCCAGTATTTTGCCACCAAAAAAAGGGGGCTGCTATAAATATTTTTGCACAGGTAGGTCCTTTTCCCTTTTTTGTGATCTCTTTGGGATACTGATCTGGTACTGATATTGGTGGATCAAAGGGTATAAACAGTTTGGTTGAACTTTTGACATAGTTCCAGAATGATCAGATTAGTTCATAACTCCACCAACAGTACATTAGTGTCCCAATTTTCCTACTTTTCCAACATTTGTCATTTTCCTCTTATGTCATATTAAGCAATCTGATAGGTGTGAAGTAGTACCTCACATATGTTTTAATTTGCATTTCTCTAATCAAAAGTGATTTAGATCACTTCTTCATATCCCTATAGATAGATTTAATTTCTTCCTCTGAAAACTGCCTGTTGGCGATTTACCAGTTGGGGAATGGCTTGTATTCTCTTGTTTGGTCATGAACCTGTAACTTATTTAACTTCTTTAAGAATTTGGATGCTTACTTCTGGAGCTAAGAAAACAGAATGAGAAAGGAACCCATGAAAACCCTTCAAAATTCCCCTCCAAAAAGTATAACACTGCCTCTGAATTGATGTAGGAACAGAAGCAGTTTACCAGTGTGGCAGGAAACATCTGTCTCACTGGGGTGGGAGGAGAGTGAGGTCCAAGAGCAGAAATAGCAGCAGCCAGCCTCACAGCAGCAAATCTTCAAGCCTGGAGCAATCCATCCAGGGCTGGACCTTCCTGCAAACCAGCAGCCTCCTACACAAATGAGTAGTCTGCAACACATCAAGGCCCCACTCCAGTGACCCCATGCCCAGCACAAGCCACCAGCAAGGCCTTGACCACATTGCTGACCAACAGTAAATCCCTGGCCAGGGGTTGGCCAACAGAGAGACCCCGTTTCCATAGCAACCCAGCAGTAGGGCTCCACCCCTAAGGCAGAAAGGCAACAAGATTCTTCCTACAGGGCCAGCCACCAGAAAGACTTTGTTGCCATGGTAACCCAGCAGTAAGACCTCACTCCTGGAGCAGGCCAGCAGCTGAACCCCACATTCAGGGGAGGTCAACAGGGAGGATGCACCCCACCCCAGTACAAACCAGAAAGGAAGCTGCACTCCAGAGAAAGCAGGCAGCTAAGCCCTGAAGCCCAGTGAAAGCCAGCAGTAAGAGCCAGAGCCCAGCACCAAAAGTTTGGGACAGTGGAAGAACAGAGCCCAACTCTTACATAAAAAGACCATGTCACCAAAAAAGGCATAAAAATGACCAAAAATACAAAAAAAAAAGAGCTTGACAATAGAAAGTTACTATAGTAGTAGGGAGAATCAAGGAGCAAACTTAGAAGATGACAATAATGTTCAAATGGCTACATGTGAAGTCTCAAAGAAAAATGTAATTTGGTGTCAGGCCAAAAAAGAATTCCTGAAAGAGCTTAAAAAGGATTGTAAAAAGCAAATTAGAGAAGTTAAAGAAAAAATTTGGAAAAGAAATGAGAGTAATGCAAGAGAATAATGAAAACGGAGTCAATAGTATGGGGAAAAACACACAAAAATTTACTGAGGAAAATAACTCCCTAAAAAATAGAATTGTCTAGTGGAAAAAGAAGTACAAAAGCTCACTGGAGAAAACAATTCCTTAAAAAGCAGAATTGAATAATTGGAAAGAATGACTTTATGAGACATTAAGGTATGATAAAACAAAATTTTAAAAATAAAAAAAGAAGAAGAAAATGTGAAATTTCTCATTGGAAAAACAACTGACATAGAAAATAGAACTAGTAGAGATAATATAAGACTTATTGGACTACCTAAAAGCCATGATAAAAAAAAATCCTGGATGTCTTTCAAGAAATTATCAAAGAAGGGGCAGCTAGTTGGCATAGTGGATAGAGCTCTGGCCTTGGAGTCAGGAGGACCTGAGTTCAAATCCAGCCTCAGACACTTCATACTTACTAGCTGTGTGGCCCTGGGCAAGTCACTTAACCCTGACTACCTCACCAAAAACCAAAACACAAATAGAAAACAACTTTCAAAGAAAACTACCCTGATACATTAGGACCAGAAGGCAAAATAGAAGTTGAAAGTATGCACTGATTACTGCCTGAAAGAGATGCCAAAATGAAAACTTGCAGCAACATCATAGCCAAATTTCAGAGCTCATAGATCAAGGAGAAAGTATTCCAAGTAGAAAAAAAAAATCAGAAACAATTCAAATATCATGGAGCTACAGTCAGGATTGTGCAGGATTTGGCAGCTTCCACATTAAAGAACTGGAGGGCTTGGAATATGATACACCAGAAGGCAAAGGAGTTAGAATTAGAACCTACCCACCAAAATTAAATATAATCTTTCAGGGAAAACATTTAATGAAATAGAGGACTTTCAAGCATTTCTAATTAAAATACCAGAGCTGAATAAAAAAAATTGACCTTCAAATATAAGACTCAAGGGAAACATAAAAAAGTAAAAAAGAAACAAGAGAAAACATAAGAAATTCAATAAGATTAATCTGTTTATATTTTCATACTGCAAGACAACATACATAACTCTTAACTTTATTATTATAAGAGTAATTACAAGGAGTATATGTAGACAGAGGGTGTGGATTTAAGGTGAATTTGATGGGATGATTCCAAAAAAATAATAAAGGAGTGAAAAAGAAAATTACACTGGAAAAAGAAGTAGCGGAGATATTAAATGGGGTAAATTATCTTATATAAAAGAGGTATGACAGAGGTATTATAATAGGGAGGAAGATGCAGGGGAGGGTTAGTGGGCAAATCTTAAATCTTACTTTCATCAAAACTAGCTCAAAGAGGGAATAACATACACACTCAGTTGGATATAGAAATCTATCTTACCCTAGAAGGAAATAAAAAGGGATGGGAATAATGGAAGGGAGGGGGGGTGGAGAGACTGATAAAATGGAGGATATATTGGGGAAGGTAGTAATCAGAAGCAAAACACTTGTAAGGAGGGAAAAGGTGGGGTTGAGAGAGAGGGGATAAATGAATGAAAAATAGCATGGAGGGAAATATACAGTTTTCATAATTATAAATATGAATGAGATGAACTCACCCATAAAATGGAAGTTAATAGCAGGATGGCTTAAAAACTAGAATCCTACAATATGTTATTTGCAACAAACAAAAAAACAAAACAAAAAACAAAACACACTTGAAGCAGAGGGATACATACAAGGCAAAGAGAAGGGGCCGGAGCAGAATCTATCATGCTTCAGCTGAAGCAAATATGGGTTCGCAATCATCTCATACAAAGCAAAAGCAAAAATAGATTTAATTAAAAGATAAGGAAGGAAGCTATATGTTGTTGAAAGGTAACATAGACAATGATGTCATATCAATACCAAATATATATGCACCAAATGGTGTAGTATCTAAGTTTTTGAATAAGTTGAGTGAATTACAAAACAACCTAGTACCAAAAAGGAAAGCAGTGAATTCACCACCAATAAAGAGAAAAAAATAAGACAATTATTAGGAGGTATTTTGCCCAATTATATGGGAGAAATTTAACAATCTAAATGAAATGGATGGATATCTAAAAAAAATACATAAATTACGCAGATTAACAAAAGAAGAAATAAAATACTTAAATAACCCAATCTTAGAAAAAGAGATTGAACAGGCCATCAATGAACTTCCTGCATCCATCACAATCACATATCACAACATTCCCCAATTGATGAACATCCCCTCAATTTCCAATTCTTTACTCCCAGAAAAAAAAATACTTTTAAATATTTTTGTACATACATATCTGTACACTTCGTACGTATACATTGTGTACATTCCTTTTTTTTTTTTATCTCTTTTGGGATATAGACCTAGTTGTGGTATTGCTAGGTCAAAGAGAACCCTTGGTTTTATAGCCCTTTTGGCATAGTTCCAAATTGTTCTACAGAATGTTTAAATCAGTTCACAATTCCACCAATAGTGTATTAATGCCCCATTTCTCCCACATCCCCTCCACTCTTCGTCATTTTCCTTTTCTGTCCTATTATCCAATCTGATAGGTACATGGTAACACCTCAGAATTGTTTTAATTTGCATTTCTCCAATCAATAGTGCTAGGTAGGTGATTCTTGGTTGTTATCTTAGCTCCTTTGTCCTCTGGAATATCATATTCTAAGCCCTCCGATCTTTAATGCATAAGCTGCTAAATCTTGTGTTATCCTGACTATGGCTCCATCATACTTGAATTTTTTTTCTTTCTGACTGCTTGTAATATTTTCTCCTTGACATGGGAACTCTGGAATTTGGCTATAATATTCCTGGGAGTTTTCATTTTGGGATCTCTTTCAGGTGGTGATTGGTGGATTCTTTCAATTTCTGTTTTGTCCTCAGGTTCTAGAAAATCAGGGCAATTTCCTTCATAATTTCTTTTTTTGATCATGGCTTTCAGGTAGTCCAATAATTTTTAAATTGTCTCTCCTGAATCTATTTTCCAGGTCAGTTATTTTTCCAACGAGATATTTCACATTGTCTTCTACTTTTTTTAGTTTTGTTTTATTATTTCTTGATTTCTTATAAAGCCATTAGTTTCCATTTGCTCAATTCTACTTTGTAAGTTTTTTAAATTTTTTTTTCTTCAGTGAATTTTTGTGCCTCTTTTTTTTTCCATTTGTCCAATTCTGCTTTTTAAAGCATTCTTCTCCTCATCTGCTTTTTGCGCCTTTCTTAAAAACCATTTTGCCTTGTCTGTTTTTAAGGTGTTATTTTCTTCAGCATTTTTGTGTGTCCTTTACCAAGCTGTTTGCTCATTTTTCATGATTTTCTTTCATCACTCTCATTTATCTTCCCATTTTTTTCCTCTACCTCTTTTACTTGATTTCCATAATACTTTTTGAGCCCTTTCATGGCGTAAAACCAATTCATATTTTTCTTAGAGGCTTTGGATGTTGGGGTTTTGACTTTGCTATGTGTTTCTGAGTGTGTGTTTTGATCTATCTTGTCACCATAGTAACTTTCTATGGTCAGAATTTTTTTCCTGTTCTTTGCTCATGTTCCCAGCCTATTAGTACTAAATGGACTGCTCCAGACATTCTATTAATACCTTCTCCAGATATACTACAGCTATACTCCAGCCTCTATTGTAACCACACCACAAATCCCTTCTTAGACATGTATCTAGGGCTAGAGTATTTACATCTGCCTACAAGTCCATCTCTTTTATTATCATCCCTATCTGTTTTGTCAAATCACTTTTTTTAGGCAATTGGGGTTAAGTGACTTGCCCAGGATCACACAGCTAGTAAGTGTCAAGTATTTGGTACTTCAGGTACAATGCTCTATTCGCTGTGCCACCTAGCTGCCCCTGTCAAATCACTTTTACCAAGGTCATCCATTGCATTCTGGGCCATGGCCAGTCATCCTGACTTTTGTCTTGCCAGTGGTCTTCAATGACTCTGGAAGAGAGTGAGGCTGACAACTTCGAGCAACTCTGCCTTACTTAAATCCAATTCACACAAAAGTCAAGACATCATTTGTGATGTCATTGGTCCTCGTCAAAAATGAAGGACAAGCAACAACAGGGAGGCATTCATCAAACTCTTCAGTTCTTCACCTTCTTTATTATTCCAAGCAACTGACAAAATATTGCAGCTGCTGTTCCCATTAATAATAGCAAAACTCCAGCAGAATGAAGTTCTGGGTCCTGCAAATGCTTGCCATCATCCTTCACTCTTCTTCACACTCCTCCAACAAATTAATGCGTACCATACAGTGCTTTTCCAGTTGACTCCTATGTCAGCAACTTTTGCAGCTGCAAGAACAGATGCTGTTCTCTGCCTCCTTCTCCTCATCAATGGCTGTCATCTCTCTCTGCCCAGGAAATCTTTTCAACAGGCCTCTAATACAAGAATTGACAGTATCATCTCTGAGGTTACTCTCCATCTCATTTGACTAGGATAAATAGATTGCAGTAATGACAAAAGAAACTTCTTACAAAGGAATGCTCTTAACTGGTTTGTCTTAAGAACCTGGGTATGGTGGCAATAGCTCTAACAGGCCTGTTAATTCAAATTCAAAAGGAGAATAAACATTCAATATCTACCACGCACACACAAAAAATTAGTTTGTTCTAAGTGTCTTGGATCAACAGCTGTCCTACTGATCTGAAGTTGCATCCTCTCAGAAATTAGGCAGACCTTAGGATGAGTAAATATTCTGGAAACTTATGTGTTCATAGAAATGTTAACACCTCAGAAATAGCTGGTAAGCTGTACCTGTCTCTCATGTCTTTCTGGTTTTTTTTTAATATAAATTTAATTTATTTATTTTTAGTTTTCAACATTCACTTCCACAAGTTTTTGAGTTCCAAATTTTCACCGCATCTCACCCCTCCCCTCACCCCAAGATGGCATGCATTCTGAATATCTCTTTCCCTAGTCTGTCCTCTCTTCCATCTCTCTCCCCATCTCTTATCCCTTTCCCCTTCTATTTTCCTGTAGGACAGGATAGTACCCCATTTCCTGTATTTCTTATTTCCCAGTAGCATGTGAAAACATTTTTTTTAACATATGTTTTTAAAACTTTAGGTTTCAAATTTTCTCTCATCCTCCCTACCCACCCACCCTCATTGAAAAGGCAAGCAATTCAATATAGGTTGTACATGTGCAGTTATGCAAAACATGTCCATAGTAGACATGTTGTGAAAAACTAACTCTATTTCCCTTAATCATATCCTGACCTCCCATTTATTCTATTCTTCTTTTGACCCTGTCCCTCCTCATAAGTATTTACTTCTGATTATACTCTTTCCCAATCTGCCCTCCTCTCTGTCATCCCCCTGCTCTCTTGTCCCCTTCTCCCCCTATTTTCCTGTAGGGTAAGACAGATTTCCATACCCAATTGAATGTGTATGTTATTCCCTCTTTAAGCCAAATCCTATGAGAATAAGATTCACTCATTCCTCTCACCTTCCCCTGTTTCCCCTCCACTGTAAGAGACTTTTCTGTTTTTTTTGTGAGATAATTTACCCCATTCTACCTCTCCCTTTTTCTTCTTGAGTATAATCCCTCTCATCCCTTAATTTTATTCTCCAGATATGACCCCTTAATCTTCAACTCACCCTGTGCCTCTCTATCTATCTATCTATCTATCTATCTATCTATCTATCTATCTATATATATACATACATATAATTTTTTCCTCCAACTACCCTAATACTGACAAAGGTCTCATGAGTTATATATCATCTTTCCATGCAGGAATGTAAACAGTTCAATCTTAATAAGTCTCTTATGATTTCTCTTTCCTGTTTACCTCTTCATGTTCCACTTGAGTCCTGTATTTGAAAGTCAAATTTTCTATTCAGCTCTGGTCTTTTCATCAGGAATGCTTGAAAGTCCTCTATTTCACTGAATGACCATTTTTTCCCCTGAAGGATTATACTCAGTTTTGCTGGGTAGGTGATTCTTGGTTGTAATCCTATCTCCTTTGCCCTCTGGAATATTATATTCCATGCCCTGCAGTCCTTTAATGTAGAAGCTGCTAAATCTTGTGTTATCCTGATTGTGTTTCCACAGTACTTGAATTGTTTCCTTCTGGCAGCTTGTAATATTTTCTCCTTGACCTGGGAACTCTGGAATTTGGCTAATATTCCTAGGAGTTTTCCTTTGGGGATCTCTTTCAGGAGGAGATCTGTGGATTCTTTCAATTTCTATTTTGCCCTCTGGTTCTAATATTCAGGGCAGTTTTCCTTGATAATTTCTTGAAAGATGATGTCTAGGCTCTTTTTTTGATCATGGCTTTCAGATAGTCCAATAATTTTTAAATTCTCTCTCCTGGATCTATTTTCCAGGTCAGTTGTTTTTCCAATGAGATATTTCACATTTTTCTAATTTTTCATTCTTTTGGATTTGTTTTACAGTGTCTTGATTTCTCATAAAGTCACTAGCTTCCAATTGCTCTATTCTAATTTTTAAGGAAGTATTTTCTTCAGTAATCTTTTGGACTTCCTTTTCCATTTGGCCAATTTTTCTTTTTAGGGCATTTTTCTCCTCATTTTGGCTTTTGCCATTTGGGTTAGGCTATTTTTTAAGGTGTTATTTTCTTCAGTATTTTTTTGGGTCTCCTTTAGCAAGCTGTTGACTTGTTTTTCATGATTTTCTTGCATCACTCTCATTTCTCTTCCCAGTTTTTCCTCTACTTCCCTTACTTGCTTCTCAAAATCCCTTTTGAGCTCTTCCAAGGCCTGGGACTGATTCATATTTTTCTTGGAGGCTTTGGATGTTGGAGCTTTGACTTTGTTGTCTTCTGGTTGTATATTTTGATCTTCTTTTTCACCAAAGTAAGATAATATAGTCTGACTCTTTTTGTGCTGCTTGCTCATGATCCCAGCCAATTACTTGAGTTTTAAACTCTTTGTTAAGGTAAGAGTCTGCTTCCAATGTGGAGAATGTACTGTCCCAAGCTTCAGGGGTTTGTACAGCTGTTTTCAGAGATACTTGTAGGGACCTGTAAATTTTCAGTTCTTCCAAGGTGGTATGATAAGGGGCAGGTGTTTACTCCTTTCCTGGCCTGTGACTACAAGTACTCCTTTCTCTACTGTAACTGTGAGGAGGGGTTCCTCTTCACAGCCATTACAAGCTCCACCATGCCAATGCTGCTCCTCACCTAAGCACCGCTGCCCAGAACTGTGACCCAGATCCTAATATGAGCAAAGCAAGAGATTCCTGCCTCAGCACTGGAAAGATGTCCCTGCAATGCCTCTCTGGTCAGCCACTGGATTCCCCCTCAGTGTGTGGGCTGGAAGCTTGGGAATCAGCTGCCCCCTCAAGGCCACACTCTTGGGGAATGGAACTGAGACACCACCTTCCTCTCTCAGCACTGCAGAAACAGACTTTTCCCACTGACCTTCTAAGTTGTCTTTGGCATTTGTGGATTGAGGAGGCTGGAAACCTCCACAGCTGCCCACGATTCAGTCCTCTGAGGCCTGCTCCAGGTTTGCTATGGCCTGCATGCCCACACAGCGCTGGGCCCAGCTCCCAGCCCAGCATGATACACCTTTCTGATCAATGATTCAGGTTGTGTTGGGATGGGTATTTGTTTCACTCTGTCTTTTTGTGGGTTCTGCTGCTTCAGAATTTGTTTAGAGCCATTTTTTTTATGAGTATTTGGAGGGGATTGGGGGAGAGCTCAAATAAGTCACTGCTTTCACTTGCCATCTTGGCTCTGCCCCTTCATGTCTTCCTGTTTAACCACCAACTTTCTTCAGTGTTCTCTCAATACCATTCAACTCTTTATTTGCTTTCTTTCAATCTTAGAAAAACATGAGATATGACATTCTGAATCAGATTTATGGTCTGTCCAGTTCTTTCTGACAAGAGCCTGAAAAAATAGCATATGGGCAAGTGTATTTACAACTATGATGTCAACTGTCCAAGACAATAGTAATAATAGTTAGCATTTATATAGTGCGTACTGGTTTGCAAAGTGCTTTATAAATATTATCTCATTTTATCTTCATAGCAACTTGAGAGGTGCATGCTATTATTTCCCCTATCTGAAAGGTAAAGAAACTGAGGCAAAGAGAAGTTAAGTAACTTTCCCAGGGTCACTCGACTAGGAAGTCTCAGGCCACGTTTGAATTCTGAATTTCTTGACTCTAGGCCCCACACTCTATCCAGGAGGCCACCTAGGGGTATTTTAAAAAACACCTTTAAGTTTCTCTTAATAACTTGTCTATCATGAATTGATTATTTGTGATCTTATTTCAACTCTTTTGAATCCATTTTATCTTCTTGGGTGGAGCAGCATTTTGGGATAACAAGTTTACTACCTGCTGTGGAAAATACAACATTACTTGTCCTAAAACTCCCTCCTTCAAGCTTCAATGGGCACCCTGTAATTCTAGTGCTCCTAATCTGTGTTCATGATATCCATATCCTTCATTATTTTATAGACTTTAATCACATCCCCTCAGAGCTTTTATCTTTCCAGACTGAAGTCTAACTGATTTAAACTCTTCATCTGTCATCATATAAACATGTACATATAAATACTGCTATTTTTCAAATATATGTGTGTGTGTCACTGTGGTTAGTATTGTTAATACAATGCAAATTTAAGGGCTCTATATCAAGCGTTTTACAAAGTGCATTCATTTTACCTGACCCAACTCTGATCTTATTCAAAATCTGTAATTTTCCTTTTTCCTCCCAACTTTTCTCTATATATTGTAACTCCTGCACCTACAAAATGGAGAAATAAGAGGCTAATAAACTGGGGTTACTGCACCATAGGGGAAAAAACACAAGTCTGAGAGTCAAAGGTCCTTGGTTCTAGGTACAACTCTAATCCTACCAGCTGTGTACTCATCTTTTTATGTTTTCCAGACTTTTCTCTTCTCTGTAATATAAAGGAGTAAATAAAAAATCTATAAATTCTTTTCAAGTTATAATAATCAATCAATGGGGTAATAAAACAGATTTCTGAGGAGCCAGTAAATTCTTCTTTAGTCTCATGTGATTTTAGAGAAGGATGGCACCTTGGGGATTATAAACTTCAGCATCTTCTTTGAGTCATAGTTGGTGTAAATGAGGCCCAGAGAGAAGCATTTTGCCCAAGGTCACACATGTAATTACGGGCAGAGTTGAGATTCAAATGAGATCTTTGAGCTTCAAGTTCAATTTTCTTTCTCCTTCACAGCTGGGTGGTACAATAAATGGAGCACTAGACCTGGAGTCAGGAAGACCTAAGAGTTTGAATCTAATCTTTGACATTTACAATATGACCCTCTGCAAGTCACTTAACCTTGGTCTACCTCTTTTTCCTCATCTATAAAATGGGGACAATAATAGCACCTATATTGCAAGGTTGTTGTGAAGATCAAATGAGGTAATATTTGAAAAGTGCTTTATAAATCTTAAAACTCTAAGTGATTGCTATTATTGTCATTGTTGTCCTTATTTAACACTTAATCAGACTATTAACTTAAGATGTCTTACATAGATCTGAAGAGATCAGGCCAAAAACTCCTATCTGAGTGTTTTATCTTGTCTTTTCCTGGTCCTCTTCCTTTAGCTATGATGGTATTTGTTTTCTAACTTGTTTAAGCCTGTCAACAGTGATTTCTAACCATTTTGACTATGTGGACCCTTTTTAATATTCAGAAGTGTCCTAGACTCCCACATGATAGAAATGCTTGAAGACAAAAAGTTATTATGATTTTGATACACTTTTATATGAATCTGTGTTTCATTACTCACCACAACATCTACTTACATTTGATAGATGGTAATATATACATATAAATACATATACAAATATATATTTCCATATACTCGTGTATTTATTGATGTACATCTACATATATATGTATGCTAATATGTATATGTTGTTGCATGCAGTCAATCCTCAACTTTCCCAGGGATATAATGTTCCTAGAAAATGGTAAGTAAAAAAGTGAATGTTGATACATTGAACCTGTGGGAAATAGGAGGGAAGATTCCTGCAACCACTAAAAAACATAATTTTTCACCAGAGATTACAGAAAATATATTTTCTTCACATAATTTTATAACAAAACATTAACTTTGATAATACACACTTTCCCTAATGCGGCAACTATAAAATAACCCATAAAATTCAGGGAAGAAAAGAGGGGTTGCTGGACAGCACTGGGTGGGGTTGGGGCAGAGATGTCAGAAGAACCTCAAGGTAATAAAAGGCATCTCTAATCTCCTTTTGGCTTGTTGTATAAATTGCTCCCAGATGAAAAGCACATGGCTTGGGGTGAGTCTCCACCTCTTGCCCCAGTTCAGAAATCCTGTCCAGGGCAGCTTAGCCCAGCATGCCTCTCAGCAGTCCAGAGAGGAGGGTCAGGCCTCACTGCTCTGCTTGCTGGCCAGGATGTTCAGGAGCCTGGCAGCATGGGCAGCAGGGGAGGCGGGCCTCTTCCTTGGGCATAGCCGTAGGGATGATGGTTGTTGTCAACAGTAAAATAAAAATGAGGTTATTAATAAAATCATGCAAATGCTTGAAGAAACTTAAACAGAGTGTGTTAAGGATTGACTGTATTTGTTTTGCACATCTTATCTTCTTCCTACCAGTTTATATGCTCTTTAAGTGGAGAAAGCCATGTCTAACATATCTTTATGGCCTATTTAGCATCTAAAACAGTGCTAAATAAAATGAATGCATGCAATAGTAATTCTGCTGCATATATTATGACCTACATGCATATATAATGCATGATATATATGTGTATATAATTTATATGTATATATATATAACAAATATGTCCCTCTGGATCTCCTTGCTACTTTGCCATCATTCAGTATGGACCATTATGGATAATCAATTTTGAAAAATATGGCCTAAAGCTATCATTAGTACAGCACTTTCTATGGCCATAGAAGCCACAAATTCAAAAGAAAAATCATTTAATAAGGATATTAAAATGATATTAATTATAAGAAATACACAAGTATAGAATCATTCTCTTATGTTATACAACAATAGGTACAAGCTCCTTGTAAGTTGTAGGAGAATTATAATTGAATCCTCCTAATTCCCACCAGTCCTCTTCAATATAGGGAGAAGGGCATAGCCCTTCCAGAGCTCATGACCCAGGGACAAAATTTAGGGCTCATGGTTGCCTGCTTCACAGAGTTCAACTGAAGTCCTGAGACAGAGTGGAATATGCTTAAGCCTCTTGGTTTGGCATCAGAGTCATAAGTATTCACCCAGAATTCTAGGAATTCATCTATTCCCTTTTGACCTTTATGCCCTGATGACAGCCTACCTCTTGAAGTTTGACTCTCAATCTCACTTTCTCACACACCTGCTTTAGCCAAATTTCCTTTGTAAAACCTGCCATCTTTCAGAATACTTCCTAAGAATCAGACTTGGTTATGTCACCAGTCAAAGGCCATAACTACAGATTTGGGGGAAATGTAGTACAAGGAATATATCCCAGTGAGCAACACTGTCTAGACATCAGATATCATAGGAAATGAAATATTGGGAATCTCCCTCCTCAGATATACCCACACCATACATATAAAAGATGTTACTTATTCATTGTACAGAATGTATGTTTGCTTACTTATAGACACATAAAGATTTGTGAACTCCTCTCAAAAAGTCTGAGACTCCCCTCCACATACACATCTCCCCCTCTGGGGGGTCTAAGGTCTTCAGGATTGGGAATGAGCACAGTAAAATATAGATTTCTGAGGAGCTAGCAAAATCTTCTTTAGTTTCATGGGATTTTAGAGAAGGAAGGCACGTTGGAGATCATATGCTTCAACCTCTTCTTTGTATAGTTGATTCAAATGAGGCCCAGAGAGAAGTATTTTGTTCAGACTCACACATGGAATTAATGGCAGAGTGGAAATTTGAACTTCGATCTTCGGGCTTCAAGACCAACTCTCTTTTTGCTTGTCAGCTGGATGGTGCAATAGATGGGGTGCTGGCCCTGGAGTCTGGAAGCCCTAAGTATTTGACACTTATAGTGTGACCTGGTGGTGGAGAGGTGGTGTGGGTGTCATTTTTTTTTACTAACCTTACCAGTGGTACTCTACAATGCTAGCATCTCGTTTTTGACCAGTGGATTGCTGATTAAAGTTCCATCATCTTTTTATCTTTTTAAGCTGTATACATAGACTGTTGGTAATAAAGCACAATCACCAATAGATCTAATGCCACCATTTCTTAGGCTCTAGAGTAGAAAAGTTCTATAGCTATTCTTCAGGTATGATGAATCAGGCCATCAGGTTTAGGTTCTAAATTGTAGAGGACTTTGTATACCTTGGAAGAGATTAAGAGAAGGGAGGACATTTATCAGTTGGTGCAAAAAAACCCCCACCAAAAACCTTGAATTTAGATACATACAATCAACTGTAATACCATCCACACTAACATTTGCTTTAAAACTTTGAAATTATTTATTCCAAGCTTCTTACTGTAGAAATGAGGAAACTAACAAGGAAAATTAAGAAACTTGCCCAGTCTCAGACAGGTAGCAAGTAACAGCAGGAGGATTATAGTTCTCTGATTTTAAATACTGATTGGATGCTCTATTCACTCTATTACATTCACTTTCACCATGACTAAGTGTATGAGATCTCTTTTGAACTTAAACATGCTCCTTACACTCCATGTTTCTTTCTGGAGTTTATTTTTCTCTCTTCTTTTTTTCTAAGGTGGACCAATCATTTTATTTCCCCCTGATTGGTTCAGGAATGTTGATGGGCAGATAGCTCTTTACATGGGCTTTGGAGGGGGTCTGGGGGCAGCACCAGCAGGTCTGAAGCCAGGTGGGGGTGTCCGATACTTTCGTGCCTCACAGGACCGATTCCTCACTAGCTTGCTGTGGATCACACAGCTCACACAGTAATGCAGTTTCACATACAGTTTAGGCAGCACATAGGAGTTGAAGACGCTGGCCTCGGAGATGTCACTGACGGCCGCGGCTTCCACGATGTTGCAGATGACCAACTTCTTGATGGCCTTGTCCTTGGGCACGCAGAGGGTGCAGCTGGTGCAGTGGTTCGGCTGCACGTGGCCGCGGCCCTGCTTGGCTCGCCCTTTGTTCCTCCTCTTTTTGATCGTGTTGGAAGCAGGGAACCGAAAAAGCCTTTTTTCCTCTTCAAGAAAGTTAGTGATACAGATTTTAATCTAGTTTCCCCTGGTTTTTCTACATCGAATCACCCTGGAACTTAAAACCGTGCTAGGCTTGTCCTCTGAACATTGTTGATGAGCCTTTTACTTTGGTGTATGGATTCTGATTACTTTAGAAATATCCTCAACACTCACTATGTCCTTGTGGACACTAGAATTCATATTGAATCTATTCTTTCATTCAACACCATTTTAAGTGCTGAGGAGAATATAAAGACATATGAAGCATGGCATTTGACCTCAGCAAACTTATAACTTGGTAAGAAAGACATGTGAATAAATAAAAATAATATTACACCATAAAAACAACTGATATTTCAATACTGCTATAAGATTTAAAAAGTGTTTTAAATATATTATCTCATTTTATCTTCACAACAATCTTTTTAGGTAAGTACTATTATTACCTCCATTTTACAGGTGAATAAACTGAGGTCCAGAGATCAAATGAGTTGTTCAAGGTCACAAAGTATCTGAGGTGGGATTTGAACCAACAACTTTCTGACTTCAGGTCTAATACTATCCATTATGTAATGCTATTTTTCTGAATTACTGCATAGTAATTAAGGAAGATAGTTGCTTAATCCCTTAAGAATTCAAGAATGAGAGAGAATTTCCAATTTGGAATTGCTTAATAATAAAATATTTCATGGCACAGCTGAAATTTATATTTAGGCTTATATGACAGGTGAGATTTCAATGGGCAGGGACAGATTTTAAATTTTTGTTATGTGGAGAAGTCAAATTGTTAGATTTTAAAATGTAGGTTCTTGAATGGTTTGGTGTAATTAAAGGAATTTCAAAGATAAAGGGAAAAATTGTAGAATATCTGTCTTCCTGGACTCTGTCCCACAATGCTTGCTAAACACATAGAATAACAGACCTGAAAAAGATATGGACAGGCAGTTTGCAGGCAAAAACAAAAAATCAAAGCTATCTATATTCATATAAAAATGCTCTAAAAGTCTACATCACTTTGGACTAGAGAAATGCAAATCAGAACAACTCTCAGGTACCACCTACACCTATGAGATTGGCTAATATGATGGAAAAGGAAAATGATAAATGTTGGAAAGGATTAGGAAAATTGGGACACTAATGTACTGGTGGCATAGTTTTGTGATCCAACCATTCTGGAAAGCAATTTGGAACTATGACCAAAGGGCATAAAGGGCATAAAACTATGCATACCCTTTGATCTAGCAATACTAGGACTAGGTCTGTATCCCAATATTTATAGCAGCTCTTTTAGAGGTAGTAAAGAATTGGAAATTGAGGCGATGTCCATCAAATGGGGAATGGCTGAATGTTGTGGTATACAATTGTGGTAGAACATTATTGTGCTATAAGAAATGATAAGCAGTACAATTTCAGAAAATCCTGCAAAGACTTCCATGAACTGATTCAGAGTAAAATGAGCAAAACCAGGAGAGTATTATAATAATTATAATAATTGCTGCTGCTGCTGCTGCTACTACTACTACTACCACCACTACTACTATATCCAGTTACAGCAATATTGTACAATGGACAACTGTGAATGACTTAGCTATTCTCAGTAATACAATAATGCAAAACAATCCCAAAGTGTTGAGGTTTAGGGATTTTGGGACCCCACAATAGTGACACACAAGTCCTGCCTGAATGAATTTGACCCAAACCTTCTTTCAGCCAAAGACAAGATTTCTTTTTGTTTTTTGTTTTTTTATAATTTATTTATTTTTAGTTTTCAACATTCATTTTCATAAGATTTTGATTTTTAAAGTACCCTTCCCTTTCTTCCCTCTCCCAAGATGGCATATAACCTGATATAGGCTCTACATATACATTCATGTTAAGCATATTTCCCCATTAGTCTTGATGTAAAGAACAATTTGAACTAATGAGAGGAACAATGAGAATGAAGCAATAAAACAAAACAACAAAAGAAAAGGAGAGCAAATAGTATGTTTCCATACGCATTCAGACTCCGTATTTCTTTCTCTGCGTGTGGATAGCATTTTCCATTGTGAGTCTCTTGGAGTTGTCTTACATTCTTGCATTGCTGTGAAGAGCCAAGTCTATCAAAGTCAATCTTCCCATAATGTGGTTGTTGCTGTGTACAATGTTCTGGTTCTGCTCATTTCACTCTGCATCAGTTCATGTAAATCTTTCCAACTTTTTTTTTGAAGTCTGCCTGTTCATCATTTCTTACAGCACAATAATATTCCCTTACATTCATATACTACAACTTGTTCAGCATTCCCCAATTAACTGGCATCCCCTCAATTTCCAATTCTTTGCCACCACAAAAAGAGCTGCTATAAATATTTTTTTTTGTATATGTGGATCCTTTTCCTGTTTTTATGATCTCTTTGGGATACAGACCTAAAAGTGTTATTGCTGGGTCAAAGGGTATGCACAATTTTGTAGCCCTTTGGGCATAGTTCCAAATTGCTCTCCAAAATGGTTGGATCATTTCACAACTCCACCAACAATGCATTAACGCTCCAATTTTCCCACATCTTCTCCAACATTTATCATTGTCCTGTTTGGTCATGTTAGCCAAACTGATAGGTGTGATGTGGTACCTCAGAGTTGTTTTGATTTGCATTTCTCTAATTAATAGTGATTTAGGACATTTTTTTTCACAGGACTACAGATAGCTTTCATTTCTTCCTCTGAAAACTGCCTGTTCATGTCCTTTGACCATTTATTAATGGGGACTGACTTGTATTCTTATAAATTTGACTCAGTTCTCTACGTGTTTTAGAAATGAGGGCTTTATCAGAGACATTGATTATAAAAATTATTTCCCAGTTTTCTGCTTCTGTTCCAATCTTAAAATCTACCATATTAACCAGACTGTTAAGGAATCTGAATATTTGTGATGTTCCTATTGACCAGAGGGCCAGATGGAATCTGAATACCTTAATGGAGACAAGATAATCTTATATACAGAAAGACTGTGGGAGGGATATAGGAGTGGCCAAGTAGTTTGCAGTGACTGGAGCAGGGGTCTGGGAGAAGGGGGCTAGGGAGGATCTTGATGGAAGTGGCCAGTAGGCTGGGATGAGTGGAGGAGGAGTCTAGGGAGGATCTTCATGGGAGTGACTGGGAGGTATAATGGGGTCTAGATAGGATCAAGAGTGGGAAGTAGGGGGAGCAGCAATGAGGAGGTAGCAGACAATGAAGGTTGGGCTGTGTCAGAGGTTACACAGTTGGGAGATTGGGCATTGCCAAAATGAAAAGCCAGTTGAGAGGATTAGTGGGATGATGCCTCAGGAGAACACCAAAGACTTGGCCATGTGGGAAAAGGAGAAGACTCATGGAAAGTTGGGAAGGAGGGGGGGGTCGTTTCCCAGGGCCCTATCCCATCAAAAGGACTCATGAGGAAAAATGTTATCTACCTCTAGAGAAAGAACTGATGGCATCTGAATATAGACCAGTATATACTATTTTTTTCTTCCTTCCTTCCTTTCTCTCTCTCTCTCTCTCTCTCTCTCTCTCTCTCTCTCTCTCTCTCTCTCTCTCTCTCTCCTCTCTCTCTCTCTCTCTCTCTCTCTCTCTCTCTCTCTCTTTCTCTTGCTTTCTCTCTCTCTCTCTCTCTCTCTCTCTCTCTCTCTCTCTCTCTCTTTCTCTTGCTTTCTTTCTCTTGCTTTCTCCTTATTTCTTCTTTGTCCTTATTTCTTCTTCCTTTCTTCCTTCCTTCCTCTGTTTCTTTCCTCCTCTCTTTTTTTTTGTTTTGTTCAAGTTTCCTTCTACAAAGTGACTAACATGGAAATGTTTTACATGACTGTACACGTATTACCTATGTCAAATTGCTTGCTGTCTTAAGAAGAGGGGAGGGAAGGAAGGGAGGGATAGAATTTTGGAACTCAAAACTTTAAAAAATTTGTTAAAATTGTTTTTACATTTAAATGGAGAAAATTATATATACATACACACATACATATGTATACACATACACATATACACATACATACACACACATAAAAGAAAAATAGATTTGCTACCAATTTTTCCACAGGCATTTAAATTTGCATATATTTCCCACTCCATCATCATGGAACAGAAAATAGTTAGGCTAATCTGGGTTTACAAATGTTATTATAATAAATCATTTTGTTACACAGTGATTTTCATATTTCAAAGCTCCATTAGCTTTACTATAGGGGAAAAGTTACTGTTTAATTAATAGTACAAATTTTAAATAGTCTAAATTGCACCCAGGGAGACTGAGAGTTGGTTTTCATTTTTTCTAGGAGATTATCCGAGAATACAGCAGTTTAGATAGAATCAAAATGTTATGTAATACATATAACTACTGAAATCTTTTGACAGTTTTTCAGTAAATATCCACCAAAGAATAAGCCTCCTATTCTAAGTAGATGATTAATAGGTAAACACCAGCTCTCTCAGGCATTCCAAGAAGCAGTGTGCAACATTTTCCCTAGAGCCTAACTGTTCCTGCCAAAAGTAGGTCACCAAATCTTGATTCTTACTTACCATTATCCCTCCTCCACAATCTAATTCCCTTCTTCCATACTCCCTCAAACCCACTCTAACTCCCTATCCTTCAAAACAGCACATTAACATAGGTATGCTCTGAAACTACCACAATCATCTCTTTACCCTTCTACCACAGAACAGGACCTGGTACCTGAAGAAACTTAAGACTATGTTTCCCAATTTAAGCCATCATTCTCTGTACATCTCAAGCCAATCCACCCACTGTCTCCACTCAATTCACCATGTTGATCATCCCTATTCTCTAGACTAGATTCTATACCTAGAACCACACTGATCTTTGGTAGGCCACATTTGGCCTCAGCTTGCTTGTAGAGCTCCATAGTACTTCTTGGATATCTTCTAACCATTCCAAATGTGTACCAACTACCCCCCTCTTTCTTTTCTCTTCATATATTGTAGTCTTCTATGAGAATGTAACTCTTTAGGGACAGAGACTGTATTGCTTGCTTTTATTTTTATTGGTAGCACTTAGCAGTGCCTGGAGCATTGTAGACCTATAATAAATGTTCTATCTCTCTGATATGCAATCAAAAATGTTTTTTCTAACAAAAAAAATTCTAGAACAAATCAGTAGATGCCTCTGGTTTTCACAGTCTTATTGTGGTCAAATTTGAATGCTCAGGTGTTCATGGCCAGGAAAAAGCAAGAAAGAAGGAATTAGGGGAGAATAGAAGAAGGACATGGAAAGAAAGAGTCTATTTTGTTTTAAGTTTATTGGTAAGGACCGTTGATAGGAAAGGATTTTTTTTTGTTTATTTTGCTTTGTCTTGTGTTTTCACAAGTTGAAATTTCTGCCTAGATCTGGCATTGGTCCCTCAATGAATATTTTGGAAACACTGGATTTGAGGAATATGATCTAGATGGAGAAGTAGGAGGGAAAGGAACAGCACAGCAACACAAACTAAAGAGAAAAGTATTCACATTCCCAGAATGCTGAACCTGGGAAAGAAGCCCAGCGTCTGTAATGAAGTGCCAAATGAAAGACCTGATTTGAAGCAAACAGGAAAAAGAAGGATGATATCAACTATACTCCTCAACATTTTTGGATTTTTATGTGTTTGTTTTAGCTTGTGATTTTTGAGTTCAGGTGAGTCCTTTTGCAAGTGTTGATTCAAAGAATTGAAGGGAATTGAATGATTATTATATTCTTCTCTTTTTCTTCTTACATTATCTCTCTTGGTGACCTTATCAACTCCCCTGAGCTCAATTATGCAGATGAGTCCTTGATTTACATATACAGCTCTAATCTCTCTCCTGAGCTCTATTCCTCACATCACCAGTTGCCAATTGGATATTTCAAATTGAATGTCTTATAGGTAATTCAAACTTTCCATGTCCAAAACAGAATTCATTGTATTCCCCCCATTTCAAAACTACCACTCCTTTACTTCTCTATTTCTCTCAAAGGTATTATTGAGGTTTACAGACTTAAAGTGCTGAGACCTCAAAATCACAACACTCGAGTCCTGCATAAATGAATTCAACCCAATTCTTCTTTCAGCCAAAGTCAAGGTTTATTAGAACATCTGTCATATTGGCTAGACTCTTAAGGAAACTAAGCATTTGTATCACTACTGCAAGCAGATCAGATATTAAGAATCAGAGTAGGGGCAACTAGGTGGTACGGTGGATAGAGCACCAGCCCTGGATTCAGGAGGACCTGGGTTCAAATCCAGCCTCAGACACATAACGCTTACTAGCTGTGTGACCCTGGGCAAGTCACTTAACTCCAGTGTCTAACCAAAAAAAAAAAAAAGAGTCAGAGCACCTTAATGGAGACAAGATGAATCTTATATGCAGAAAAACTGTGGGAGGGATCCAGTAGTGGCCAAGTAGTCTAGGATGACTGGAGGAGGGGTCTAAGGAGGAATACCAGGGACAAGGACCACATGGCCAAGGGAGTCTAGACAGAATTAAGGATAGGAAGTGACCAGGGGCAATTGGGAGGTAGCAAAACTGAATTGGGAGATTGGGCATAGCCACAATGAAAGGCCAGTTAAGTGGATTACAATCTCAGGCAAATGCCAGAGATTGGGGAAAAGTCCATGGGTTTTCTTTTCTGGGATCTAGATCCCAAAGACATGGTCTTCTCCTTTTAGGGATTCAGATCATGTCCCCATTAGTACCACCATACTTCCAGTCTCTCAATTTTGTAATTTCACTGTCATTCTTGACTTCCCTCTCTCCCTAATTCCACATGTCCTATCTGTCAGAATCTCATAATTATAGAATTTTAGAGGTAGTAGAAACTCAGAAGTCCTTTAATCAGACCCATAACTGACTAACAAGTCCTGCTATAACATTCCTAAGAAGTGGTCATCCTGCAGGCCTCCATTAAATAAAAATCAAATACCTCTCAAGGCAAGTATTTCACTTTTGAAGTAGAGGGCGGGGGAGTGAGTAATGTCTGCTGAGAGAGAGGACTGATGGTTTAAAAATATATCTTGTTTGAGAAAATATGAAATATCTATCTAGGAAAACATCCACACTGTGACTTTGTCTCTATATAAGGGGCAAATCAAATCTCCCTGTTGTATTGCTGATATCTCATGACCCATGAGCCAATCTAATGGTTATAATGCATATGTGTTCACCAGCCTTTGATAAGATTCAATCTATATGCCAAGACAAGGACTTCTTTATTTGGAAGCATTTCAGAGAACCAGAGCTGCTGTGATCTTAACTTTTCCTTCCTCTTCACTTGATCCCTCATCAGTTATACCCAATATATTTCAGTACATTTCACTGGGATATGTAGGTTTTGTTCATATGCTCTCTTTTCATTTGGCTGGGGTTCTGGTGGTAGAGAGCATTTGCTCCTAAATGGTGGGAAATAGACAGGAGAGACTGATTACTTCTCTAATCTGAAAATTAGCACTTCAGACACAGAACAAAAGGTCTGTTACTGTCCATTTTCTGGCAGGCAGCAGAATCTAGTTCAAAAAAGTTTATGACATGGTAAATATGTTTCTCTGCCCCCAGGAAGTTGCTTGAAATAAACCTAGAACATCCAGTATAACTATAACACTTAGAGACAGGATGGTTTTGAAAATCCAATTAGATAATATATGTAAAGTATCTTATAAACCTTCAATTTGTCATCTTTATCATCATTAGAACTATGTCATTCATAGCCAAATGTAGAATTACATCCCCTGATTTGCCTGCCCCAAGACAGATAGAGTGGTATGCAGCTACAAATGTGTAATTTCATATTCCCCCCCACATATACAAACATTCATACATATATAATACATATACACACATACACATACATGCATATACATATGCATACATATGTTTGTGTATTTATGTATATATATGTATACATACAAGCACATGTGTGCATACACACACGTGTGTGTGTGTGTGTGTGTGTGTATAAATCTCTTCCACTAGACTTGATGATGCTTTAAATTATTTTAACTGCAGAAAAAAAAAATCTTTCATTCTTTAATTAGAGATAATTTTTTTAAGTGCAAATACCTGGTTGAGGTAGCACATTGAAACTAGTTCTAGCTTGCTTGTAATAAGTCCATCAATTAAGAAACATAAAAGACTGACGTCAAACCTTGTTTCACTTTGATTAGAGGGAAAGGGGAGGTGTATACAGTTGGGCACCTGGAATGAGGAATGAAGCCAACTGCTCAGTCAAACAAATGCAGGCTGAGGAACTGAAGATAAAATGAAGGTGAGAGTCAGTTCTGTTTACCCATAGATGAATGTAAACTGAAGTTGTTCATGGTGTTACTTTTTCTTGTTCATATATGGCTACGATTGCACATGGCTTTGCTATGAAACATTCGTGAATGTGCATTTGTATATAAATTTATACTTCATTATAAAGTAGCTTTGTTCTTAGATTTGACAGAAGATATGTCTTTATATTTAATGTTTTTGTTTAATAATGCATAGATATGTTAGATATATTTATACGTGTTATATGTTACCCATATATACAATTATATTAATATATCATTAACATGTGATATATAATTGTACTGTGATATATAAGTATATATTAATCATATTATATTAATATATTGCTTGTATATTATACAAAATAGAATAATATAGTATATAATAATATTAACACATTTATATATCATCACCTATAGATGCAATTTCTGTATATGCATCCAGGCAGCCTTGGATGGTAGATGAAAAGCTGACCTTGATAACTGGAAGATGTGGGTTCAAGTCCTGTCTCTTAAACTGGCTATGTGACCCTGGGTGAATCACTTAACCTCTTAGTATATTAGTAGCTCTAAGAAGTGAAGACTATAAATTGCAGAGAAATTGTTGTCTTAGATTGGTATAGGAAGTTCTCTCACCAGGTAGTTACTGATATTAAGGAAATAACAAGCCCCTAACCACTATGAATACAAATAACTACCATCCAAGTTGATTTAGTGTTATTGTGCACTTCTTTAGTCCCTACAAAATCTGAAGAATAAAGTATTTTGTCTATAGCTTGCTAGGTAATGGGATAGCTTAAGAGGCTTGATAAAACACTTCAGAGACACATGGTGCAGAACTGGTTCAGGAATCAGGATTATAATGGACCCGGGGAAGAATCTGCTTTTGTCCCTACTTCCTTTGGTGATTCTATACTACACTCATACAGACTAATCTCAAGAGTATAAAGGGAAAGGGAACTACAAAGAAATAACATATCCCATGGGAAGTTTAATTCTTCTCTTAAAAATGTTTTAAAGTTATTTTAAAGACTAGAAAGGACTGGAAACCTGGCATCAAAGATTGTGATACAGAATATATTTCCCCAAGATTCTCCAGAGAAAAAGTGGTTAACGTTACCAGTATTAGGAGCCAGGATTTCCCCGCTTTACCAGCAAAAAGTAGCTATGTGTATTGGTTCAATAATTTTAGTACCAAGTTAATTTATTCTAATACCATTTATTACTTCAATATTTCAGGGACTTATGATATTACCTATCTGGCCTACTTTCTTCATTGAAAGAGGTCATTGTGATGTCAAAGATGGTTTGGACAAATTACTAAGGCTGATAATATGCACTAACTGCTGATTAACTCTGCTAATAATCCTCTATGAACTTAGCTCTTCTTCCAGACATGCTTAATCCTAGAAAATTGCTTCAGTCTTAGAATTCACACCTCTGAGGTACCCTCTTCCTTTGTAGACCCTCCTTCCAAAAGGATGGCTCTTACTTTGGATGGGGGTGAGATGGAGAAAGGGAAACTACTTAAAAATTACTTATTTAATGTATTTTATTTACTTAAGTAAATATTTCCCAATTATATTTTAAAATATTTTAACATACTTTTAAATTTTTTTCAGTTTCAAATTCTCTCCCTCCAACTGACCTCTCATCCCATCTTGAGAAGACAAGTAATATGATATTGGTTATGTATGTAAAGTCATACAAAACATTTCCATATTAGCCACATTGCAAAAGAAATCATGCAGAAAAAAAAAAGGAAAAATAAAGTGAAAAAAAGTATGCTTCAATCTGCACTCATTGTTCTTCAGTTCTCTCTCTGGAGGTAGATAGCATTTTTCATCATGGGACCAATGGAATTGTCTTGAATCATTGTCTTGATCAGATTAGACAAGACTTTCACAGTTTATCATCATTACAACATTTCTGTTACTATGTACGATCTTCTGGTTCTGCTCACTTCACTTTTCATCAACTCATATAAGACTTCTGGGTTTTTATTCTGAAACCATCTTGCTCATCATTTCTTATGTCATTATAGTATTCCGTCATAAACATATACCACAACTTGTTTAGCCATTCCCCAATTGCTGGGCACACCCATAATTTTCCAATTTCCTTAAAAGAGCAGCTATAAATACTATTGTATAAATATATCTGTTTCCCTTTTCTTTGATCTTTTTGGGATACAGATTTGCTTAATCAAAGGGTAGGTATAGTTTTATAGCCTTTTGGGCATAGTTCCAAATTGCTGTCCAGAATAGCTTAACTAATTCACAACTCCAACAGTGCATTACTGTCTCGATTTTTTTTTTTACTTCTACTTCAGGATTTGTCATTTTCCTTTTCTGTCATGTCAGCCAGTTGGATAATTGTGAAGCAGTATCTCACAGCTGTTTGAATTTCCATTTCTCTAATCAATGGTGATTTAGAACATATTTCATGTTATTATTGATATTTTTGATTTCTTCTGAAAACTGTTCATGTCCTTTGAATATTTATCAGTTGGGAAATGGCTCATACTTTTTTTTTTTTAATTTGGCTTAGTCACCTATATATTTGAGAAATGAGGTCTGTATCAGAGAAATTTTCTTTAATTTTTCCCCCC
The DNA here is from genome assembly GCF_003287225.1 of Phascolarctos cinereus. Classification (NCBI taxonomy): domain Eukaryota; kingdom Metazoa; phylum Chordata; class Mammalia; order Diprotodontia; family Phascolarctidae; genus Phascolarctos; species Phascolarctos cinereus. The sequence goes on from NW_027556098.1 coordinate 109,124,867, forward strand.
AATTTCTTGTTTTCCTTCCAATTTTGACTACATTAGCTTTGTGCAAATAGATTTTAATTTTATGTAAAAATTATCCATTTTGCTTCCCATGGTCCTCTCTCTCTTGTTTGGTCATAAAAATCTTCCCTTATCCATAGAGCTGACAGGTAAATTATTCCATGCTCCCCTAATTTACTTATATTATCCTATATGTCTAAATAGTTTATCCATTTTGAACTTATTTTGGCATGTGGTTTGAGATGTTGGTCTATGCCTAGTTTCTGCCAAACTGCTTTCTGGTTTTCCCAGCAATTTTTCTCTCACATGGTGAGTTCTTTGCCCAAAAGTTGGATCTTTGGGTTTAATCAAGCACTATATTTCTATGGCCATTTACTACTGTGTATTGTATTCCATTGGTCTACCACTCTATTTCTTAGCCAGTACCATACTGTTTTCATTATTACTGTTTTGTAATATAGTTTTAAATCTAGTATTGCCCCCTTCGCATTTTTTCATTGATATTCTTGACCTTTTGTTATTCAGGATGAACTTATTACTTTTTTTTCTAGCCCTATGAAATAATTTGTCAGTATTTTTATTAGTATGGCTCTGAATAAGTAAATTAACTTGGACATAAGTTTCATTTTTATTATATTGGCGTGACCTACTCTTTAGCAGTTAATATTTCTCCAATTGTTTAGATCTATCTTTATTTGTGTGAAAAGTGTTTTGTAACTGAGTTCATATAGTCCCTGGGTTGGACTTAACAAATAGTGTCCCAAGTATTTTATATTGTCTGCAGTTATTTTAAATTGATTTTTTCTTTCTATCTCTTCCTACTGGATTTTACTGGTAATATATAGAAATACTGATGTATTATATGGGCTTATTTTATAGCCTGCAACTTTGCTAAAGATGTTAATTGTTTAAACTGATTCTTCAGTTAATTCTCTAGGGTCCTCAAAATATACAATCATATCATCTGCAAAGAGTAATAGTTGTGTTTTTTTCATTGCCTATTTTTATTCATTCTTTTTTCTTGTTTTATTGCTTTAGTTAGCATTTCTAATATGATGTTGAATAATTGTGGTGATAACTGTCATCCTTGCTACACCCTTGATTTTACAAGGAAGGCTTCTAGTTTATCCCCATTACAGATAATGCTTGCTCTTGGTTTTAGATAGATACTCAACTTATTCCTATGCCTTCAAGTGGAGTAGATGTTGTATTTTGTCAAAAAGCTTTTTCTACATCTATTGATATTTTCATATGATTTTTACTGTTTAAAGATGGTTCTTCCCATAATGTCCATTAAAGAAGAACTCCAAGGCCAGCTATTTCTTCCTTTCTCAAAAGGTTGAACTACAGATTTCTCCATCATGTCCCATAGGCTACTGCTACCTCTTCCCTCTTCCTTTTTGGCTTCCTTTTATGGGTTGCCTTCCCCTATCAGAATACAAGCTATATAATAGCAGAGGCTAAATTTCTTTATGTTTGCATTTGTCCTCCTAGCACTTAGCACAGTGCCTGACACATAATAAGCACTTAATAAATGCATGTTGACTGACTGACTGAGCAACATATTCTCCAGGCCTCAATCCAAAGACGTTCCAACTTATTGGATGTCAGAGGTTTTGTTCCACTGGCATGGGCTTCAATAACCCAGGGGTCCGCAGTCTGTGATAAATCTTAGCAAGGGAATTCTAATTTAATACTGAATATAAAGCTGGGTGGTCAGAGCTTCCTCATGTGCATTCAGTATGGACTAATTTTAAGTCTTTCAAAGCATACACTGATATCCAGGATCAATAGAATTCATAATGGTAATATTATTCTTAAGACATTTCTTTCTTTTTAAAATAAACTTTGTGGATAATTTATGCTTTCATATTCCCTATATTCTCTCATGTATTCATTCCTACCTTATCAATCCCAAAGAGTCATCATTTATTACAAAGAATAAGAAAGAAGAAAATCAAAATAGTTCAGCAAAACTAGCATATTGAAGAAATCTAATACTATATAGAGTCATTCACTCTCATAGTCCCTTTGTTTAAAGAAGCATTGAGAGGTTCCTTTTCACAGATTTTGGGTCAAACTTATCCATTACTATTTCACAGCATTCAAGCTAAATGATTTTGTTCTTGGTCTTCCCATTCGTATTGTTGTAAGCATTGAGTATTTTTTTCCCTGGTTCTGATTAACCTTGCATCAATTTTCTTCCCATGTTTCTCCATGCCCATCATTCCCTAAAGCACAGTAATATTCCATTATATTCATGCAGAGATTTGTTTTTACAATTCCCCAACTGATAAGCATCTACTTATTTCCAGTTCATTTCCACTATCAAGATTGCTGTTGAGTATGTTTTTGTGTTCGTTCATTTTTTAATGTGTATGAGACCATTCATTTTGTAAATTACCTGCTTGGTAACAATAGTGTGGCATCTCTGGGTATGGATATTTATTTACTTTTTTCATAATTCCAAATTTGTTTTCAGAATTGTTGGACCAATTCTTAGCTCCTCCAACAATGAAACAGTGTGGCCAGTTTTGAAGAGTCCCATCTTTTGTCATATTTACAAATTTTCTGGGTGTGAAGTGAAACCTTGGCATTGTTTCATCTCTCTTATTGTCAGGAATTTGGAAAAAATGTTGATATGGTTAATACTTTACAATTCTTTTGAGGAAATTTGTTCTTTTTTTAACCATGCATCTGCTGGGAAATAGCTTTTGTTACTTTTCTATATATTTTGGTTAGCAGACCTTTATCAGAGATGTTTGATACAAAGACTGTTTCCCTCTTAAAAACTTCCCTTCTTATGCTAGTATCTTAGTCACTTTAATTTTGTTTATGCAAAATTGTTATCTATTTTATTATTTTCCTTGTACGTATTCATTACTTGGTTAAGAAATAACCCCATAGACATAACTGTGAAAGATATCTTATTTGATTTAATTTTTTAATGTGATATTAAAGTTATATATCCATTTTAAGTTTATTGTAGGATATGGTATAAACTGTTAGTCTTAAATTGATTTCTGCCAGATTGCTTTCCAGTTTTCCAAGTAATTCTTTTCAAACAAGGAGTTGTTTCCTAGGTTATTTAAATTTGAAGCTTTATAAAACACTGGGTTTTGAGTTCAATTATTGCAGATAATTATTGTGGATTCTTTGACTCCTTCTGTTCTTGAACAGGATTTTGAGCATAAATAAAATTTGTGTGTGTAGGGAAACCACCAATGAGTTACTTCACGAAGTTAGAAACATCCAAATGGTTTTCTCCTTTACCCCAAATGTGAAGTGAAGGTCTTCTTTTTTTTTTTTCTCCTTGAACCTGGAAGACATATATTTTCTAGTATTAAGTGTATGATTGAGCTTTTTGTTAATGCATTTTTAAAAAATGTTAACAGAACTCCTTTTATTTTTTATGGAGTTTTAGTGAGACCTTACCTAATAAATAACCAATTTTGCTTTGGAAAGTACCTGTCTGAATTGAAATTTCCATCTCAAGAAGGATCCAAGTTGAATCCCACTTTATATGTAATGTTAAAGCAAAATCAGAAATGGTCATATTGGGTTTAACTGTGTAATTTTATTATCTTAATGCTTTCTTGACCAAATGCTTAGAAAAGATTGCCTAAAGTAATCTGTATTGTATATAGTATGAAGTTGTATGATCAGGGTCCTATTCAACAGGGTAGCATTCTGCCTGAGATCCAACCAAGATGACATTCCAGTTACTCCCCAGAGCATAATAGAGCCATTGCTATCCCATCTAAACAAGATGCCATGCACAAGGAAAGGAAGGTCTTATCAGCAACAACCCAGCAGGCTGGGCCATTGGCATGGATTGTTTTACTATGGCAGTCACAAACAATAGAAGCAGGCACAGAAACATCTTTCTTATCCAGTCATTGACACAGAGGGATGCTGCAGAACTCAAAGCTCTCAGAGAAAGAAAAGGAAAGAGAAAAGGGCTTTCATAGGAGCTGACAACAATGCCTTTTAAATAGGAAAACTTGGTAATCTCATCTGACATTTTTTTAATTAAAAAGTTGTTTCTCTTGAAACACACAGCAAAACCAGCAGACTTATAAGACAATGCTGGAATGAAAAAGGATTCCCTCATATTCGAAATGACATCACACAGCAAGATAGCACTCATGTTGAAGCCTGGGGCCTTCTTTGGGCAAGAATCATAGAGTAACAGGAAAGCATTGTGAAAGTGTATCATTAAAAATAACATGGAAAGGCATTACCTGAGATGTGGAGGCATAGTTAGTGTTAGAAAGGATCTTAGAGGTCCTCTACTCCATTCTGCTAATAGAGGACAGGCATCCTTTCCAGTGTTGAGAGATCATCCCACTTGCCACAAAGCCTTTTAATGGGTCTAGTTTAAGAGATATTAAAAGATATTAAAATGCTATTAAAAGATGTCAAGGATCTTAGTCTTCTATAAAGGCATTAGAAAGACAAGGAGATAGACAAGGATGGAAGAGAAAAAGAAAAATGAGTATGACAGCAATGTAAGAAATAAGAAAACTGAAGGAAAACAATATTCCAGATAATAGGCTTATAGATTCAAAATTGGAAAGGACTTCAGAGGTTACCCCATCTTATGTCCCTTATTTTATGAATGAGAAAACTGAGTCACATAAAGATTATGTGGTTTGTCTAAGGTCACATTGATAATACAGGTAACAAATGGCACATAAGCATTTTGAACCCATGTCCTCTGATGTTAGCATTCTTTCCACCATACCATGCTGCTTCCCAAGAGATATTTCAGAGATACTTAAAGGAGGTGAGGGAGGACAAGGAGTTATACAGAGACAGCACAATGGAGATGAAAATCTTATGAGCACTGTGATACTTTATTTATTTGTTCATTTCCTTCTGATTTGTTGCTAAGCTTATAAGTCTACAAAGACTCCCATATTAATTATGAGGAGAACACCTCATCTATGTTTATCTCCTACTTTTTGAGCTAGCTGACATCCCTCTGCCTAAGCAGCTTCCTGTATCAGAGGCTAAGTGGTCTCTAGTCTTTCTCTTCATTTTTCACCCCATTATATTCCTTCAAAGTTCTACGTTCTTCCTTTCCTAAGCCTCTCTTGCTATTTTTGTGCCTAAGGCCTCTGAACATTTATGCAGCTGAAGAGAGCCAATGTAAAGAAGAGGATAGTTCATGCAGAGAGCCTGAGGCAAAATTTAATCTTCTAGCATGACACAAAAAACCTTTACATGCTACGTTACAGAGCGTGGCAAGAAACATGGACAGGAGAAATGGGTTTTCTGGAGTGAGTGGAAACTAAAACAGTATGTTAAGAGAATGATGATATTTATTGATAACATTTTAAAACCCATCAGGCCCACCAGGGGTTGCATTATCTCCTTCCTGTGATCACAGCAGAGCAAATGATGGAGATGATCTGACATTCCTTATTGTGATCCAATAATATTTAAGAATACCTCTAAGACATAAGGAGGTTCATTTATTACTCTTGACTGAAAATAATACAAAACAATCCAAGATTACACACAAACACACATACATATGTATGTATGTATAGGCGTTTTGTGTGTATATACATGCATACACACATATGTGTGTAGGTATATATGTATATATGTATGTATGTATATATATATATATATATAATTCACACATACATCTGTCACAGATACATATGCATATATATGTATACATGTGTGTATATATTAGGGTGTTTGTATTATATGTGTGTGAATGCTATGTATATAATATATCATCACACATATTGCATACCTATATCTGTGTATATATCTTCATATATGTATATACAGATATATAATTATTTAAATATCTTATATGTGTGTCACAGATATATGTATATATACATGCTTATGTATATGTATATAAATATGTGTGTATGTTTGTGTGTACAGTTGTTATAAGCAGATATAAGCAAAAAAGATGAATATGTATATATGTATATGCATATAGATAGATACCTATATGTATATTTTTCATATTTCTGTGTGTATATGTATGTATGTTTGTTACAGATAGATTCACATTTATTTCTGTAAGCATATATGGATATATTAGAGATATACATCCGTTTGTGTGAGTCACATGCCCACAGGGTTTCAAAACTCCGTATGGTTTTAAGCATAAACTTAAAGTAGTTTAACTGTAACTATAAATTGAAGTAAAAATATAAATGCACAGTGGTTTAAAAAGTTTAAACCGTGTGTGTGTGTGTGTGTGTGTGTGTGTGTGTGTGTGTGTAGTTTTAAGTTTTTAAGTATACCTACACATACATACAATTTAATTTATATATTTGTCCTTCAGTAGAGAGGAAAATAAAAAAACAGAGCTTTAGAATAAGAAAGAACCTTAAAGATCATCAAGTCACTGAGGAATCCTTTAATTATAATCCAGAGAAATGATCATTTTTCTCTATTTTTATTTCTCTAGTAAAGGGGATCTCACTACCCTTTAGGAAGCCTATTATATTCTCTTCAATAGATTGAGGATAATATAATTATTTTGAAAGTTTTTTTTAATTTAATCTGTTATTTCTGTGAAATTGAGTTGCTCTTATAAAGAAACCAAATACACACACACACACACACACACACACACACACACAGCCAACAACAAAAACAATGTCCAGCAAAAAGGAAGACAAATTAAAAAGCTATTATGATGTTCCTAAGGAAAAGGGGAAAGGTAATCTCTTTCCCTGATCTCCAAGGTCTTAAGATCTCATATCAACAAATAGGAATTGGAATAATGAGGAAAAAACCAATAGGTTTTATAGATTTTCATATTGTATAGAGTTGAAAGGAACTTCAGAGACCATCTAGTCAAACTACTCTATTTTATACATTAAGAAACTTGACTTGGCCAGGGATATTTAACTGGTGTCAAAGGAGAAATTAAAATCAGGATTTCTGCTGATTCCAAATTCAGTGTTCTTTCCTCTGAAGAGCTAATTTTACAAAGGTAAGTGCCTGTGATGCAACTCCAGTGGATACAACACTACGTCCTATATTAACCATTTTTCACTGATTCTATTTATAAGAATATTTTTGTTATAATTATTGTATCCTTGAAGTTCAAAATCTCTCTATTCTTGCGCCATTGGCCCATCTTCCCTGCCTTCATTGTATTTCCAGAAATGTGATGCTTCTCTTAAGCAAATACTTTCACCATCCTTAATTCATTATTGTGTTATAACATTTGGGGGGGGGTACCAACTATCTCTTTCCTAGTGCTGTGTTAACATTTGTCTTCTAAAGAGTGATGAAATTCTATTAAGGATTCTGCAGAAGCAAGCTATGTTCTGCACAGAAGGAAAAAAGTGGTTTTCCATCTGGAATATCTCTTACAGCTTCCCTACTTTTTCAAGATCTAGATGCTCCCTACAGTATCCTCCTGTTTCATGGTTTTCTTTTTTCTTTTCTTTTCTTTTTTTTTTTATTTCTTTTGTTTTAGGAAATATGATGTAAGCTTTGGCAGCTGGTGCATTATACTGTATGGAGGCTTTTGTCTCACTGGGATACTGTGTTCATTTGATGAAAGATCATGGGGCCACCATGGTTAATCAGTCTTTACATTCATATAGAATTGGGTGCTAAAACATGGAGACTGGTAGAGTTTAGTCCCTCTAGGCATAAACTGTAGTGACATCACAAAATCTCAATCCCTTCAATCAAGTAACAAATAGTTGAGTTCCTATTGTATGCCTTGGACTAGATGACTTCATGGAAACTGAGTTGGAAGAGACCTCAGAGATCATCTAATCCCATTCACACCTGAGCAGAATCCCTACTACAACATATATAACAAGTGGTCATTTAGCCTTCCCTTGAAGACTTCCAAAGAAAAGGAACTCACTAACTCCCAAGGCAGCCCATTCTACTTTTCATAGTCTAAGTTCTTCAACACATCAAGCTTGGCTGCCTTTTTGCCAATTCCACCCAGTTGGTCTTAACCTTCTGGGTTGAAGAAGAATGTAATCCTTGTTTCACATGACAACTCTTTATCTGCTTGGAGATAAGTATTATGTCCCCTGAGGCTTCTTTATCCATTCTAACCATCTCCAGTAATTTCAGGCAAATCATATCTAGTATTATCTCAAAGAAGGTCCTTCACTCTTCTGTTTGACCTCTTGTGAATGCTTACTAGCACATCACTGTAGTACTCAGAATATCATATTCTTGGTTTGGTTTGACCAGTTCAGAGAACAGTAGGACTATTATCACTTCTTTTCTTGAGCACTGTTTTTCCCACTCAAGCTTAGGACGACATTAGCTTTTTTCAATGATCATGTCACACTGCTTACTTCCTTGATTTAGGTGCCCTTGTCCTTAATACATAACCCAGAAAAATAATGGCTGGCATTTACATGGCATTTTAAGGCTTATATAATTATTTATATTATCTGATTTTGCTCCTAATATCAATACTAAAAGGTAGGTTCTATAATTATTCCTGTCATCATTTTACAGATTAAGAAACCAAAACCCAGAAGGTTAATTGACTTGTCCATGGCTATACAGCTAGTAAATCTCAGAGGTAGAATTAAAACACATTTGATCTGATTTTCAGTTCATTGCTCTTTATAATACATAAGGGTTTCTTAACCTTGGGTCCAAGAACCCCCAAGTGGTCTGTGGATAGGTTTCAAGGTATCCTTGAATTTTGATCAGAAAAAATTACATGTTCATTTTCATTAACCTCTGATTTAGAAAATTTATCATTTCTTTTGATTATGAATTTTAAAAAAATTCTGAGAAGGGATCCATAGGCTTCATCAGATTGCCACAGAGGTCTATGATATGGAAAAAAAAAAACAACTACAACAACATAAGGAACTCCGATGACTACACATATCAAGATGCCTCTAAACATAAAAAAAAATTCTCTCTCCATTATTTTATACCATTTTGTAGTGAAATCAGTGTTAATGATGGAGATGCCTTTTAACAGAGAAATATATGAATATTGTAACAGACCTGAGAAGGACAAAGAGAAGTTTGCTCTGGGCACAAATCAGTTAAGACACCTGTCCTTGTTTCCTTGCAAAGTACCTTCTTTTCCCTTGATCTTGCAATCCTTCCAATTATGTCAGGAAAGAGGTCCACCAGGTGCTATCCTCACACCATCTGTAAGTCTTAGAGTTTTTGATTGTCTTCACCTGAAGAAGGCTGTTATGACAGTGTGTCGAGTCTTACTGACAGAAAGCAGCTCAGCAGAAAGATGGCAGAAGCTGGGGCAGAATGAGGAAATGGAAGAGGATGGAAGCCATAATTGATAATTGGGTAAATGTGAGAAACTCAGAATTTCTACCCTAACTTCTTCAATCCAGAATTTCCTATATACAAAAAATAGCAACTATCAACCTTATTAGGTTTACTTGATTAAGCAAATATACACTTTTTTTGTCCAAAAATCAGAATTCTACCAATCTCTCCATTCAAAGCCTGCAGCTAAAGCTGCAGTCAGTTTTAGTACTTTTCCACTATTTCTCACCTCAGCCAAATGTAGCTGCTGTAATCCACATTTCCCTAGATAATGACTAGTAATCTAGTAGTTTTGCTACCATTCTGGTAAATCTTTCCAGAGAGTAGATAGTTGGTGTCATTTTCCATGAAGAAGTCTCTATGGCCATCTGTTCCCCTGGGCATTGATATTCAAGGTGACATTAGTCCCCTCTATTGATGTACCTGTGGAGGGACCAAAAGGAAACAAAATATAAATTCTATGAGGGCAAGGACTAAGTCATGAGAGGATTTAAGATCCTTAGAAACCAATTTACAAACAGGCACAAATTTATATAGGGCAAACAGAGTACTGTATTAAATGCAGACAGGCTATATTGAGTAAAGGAAGAATGAGAGTCAGTGGGGTTAATTGGGGAAGTAGGTGAATTTTAGGAGTATTTTAAAAGAGAGAAAACGTAAGGAATGGTAGGAAAAAGAGTAAAAGATTTTCCAGACACATTCTCAAGCCTATAAGAAGAAGAATCTGCCCTATCAGTGGAGGAAACAACCTTCAGTTAGGGTTTGATTTTTGTTTGTTTCTTTTTTGTTTTGCCAAAAAAAAAAAAACCTATTCTAATGACTAGTGTAAAAGCAATTCCTTTCCTTCTAGCCTTTAATTTATTATTTGTATAGTTTCATATTTGCAAAATGTATAACCTTGAACAAATCACATAATCCATCTGTTTCACTTGTCCCATATATAAAATGGGAAATAACAACACTTCCTTTCAGTGCACCTGGCACAAAGGAGATCAAACTTTTTTATACACATCAATTCTCAACACATTGCTGTAAGGTGACTAGAAGGTAGGTGTTAATTTTCATGAGACTATATAAGGAGAACCATGATAGAAAAGAACCGTAGGAAGTGAAAAGTAGCCTATGTAAGCTAGGTAAGGCAACAAGCATAATGCTTACATATCATATGGAGTATACAAATGAATCACAGACTTCTAAGCCAGAAACATTTGGAAACATACATTTTAAATTTTAGGGAGTATAAGAAAACATCTGAAGAGAAACTCTTAAAGGCTCACACTATTGATTGAAAAGCTAGGAGCAATTGTGAATCTAGAAGCAGCACAGGATAACAGAGACTAGGATTTAAAAAGACTGAATTTCTCTGACAATCATGTATGAATTTGAGAAAGTCACTTGATCTCTATTATCCTTCATTTCTTATCATTTAAAATGAGCAATGATTTTTGTGCATATGTGTGTGGGGAGGTGGGTATAGGTGTGTGTAGGTGCAAGAAACTGGAAGGAAAATTGATATCCATTGATGGGGGAATGGCTGAACAAACTGAGGCATATGAATGCAATGAAACAATATGGCACAATAAGAAAGCATAGCTATGAGTAATTCAGGGAAACTTGCGAACACCTGCATGAATTGACTCAGTGTGAAGTAAGTAAAACCAGAGAGAAATACACACATTTTAAATTGAAAAAAAAAACCTACTGAAGGGGAACCCAAATAAATAATTGGAAGGGCCATGCCTCTGTTGAGAAAACAAAAGATGAAGACTCCCCTACACCCCAGTAGAAAAGTAAGGGACTATGGGAAAATAATGTTGTGCATGCTGTCAGACACTGACCCTCACCATATAGTGAGGAAATCATATTTTAGTCAGGTCTTTCATCATCAAAAAAGAAAGAATACCAACCATGCCTGGGCCTCACCAAAGTATTAGGAGAATTGAAATTTCAAAAATTATTGTTTTTGCTGAGACTTCTTCTTCCTTGGAAAAAAAAAAGAAACTTATCTTAGACAACAACAATAAACATTTATATGGTGCTTTAAGTTTTATAAACTGATCTACAAATATCTCATTTTATCCTCATTACAACACTGGGAGGAAGGTGCTATTATTATCTCCTTCTTTTACAGATGAGGAAGCTAAGGCATATAGGGTAAGTGAGTTACCCAGGATCATACAGCTAAGTTTCTAGACTGGAATTCCAACTTATGCCTTCTTGATTCCAGGCCCAAGCTCTATCTACTTAGCCACCTAACTGCCTATGTGGAACAAGTAGAACAGAAAGGCATACTAATTATCTTTCTGTTCAGAGAAAAAGCTTATTTTTACATAATTACGTCCAGAGGTTTAGATTTCCACAAAATACTTAGAAGTAGTCATGGTTCAAGGTGAAATGAGACAGCTAGGTGTATGGATGAATGGGGGTCCTGTTATAATCAAGGAAATCAGCTGAGTATCATAGTGTAATAGAAATAATGCTGAGTTCAAAGTTAGAAAACCTGCCAAAATAATACTTGTAAGACCGACTTTCTCAGAGGTGCTGTGAAGAAAACTCTTTGTAACCTATTGAGTATCATATACTCAATTCAGAGTCACACTGTGTAACTTACATTATTAAATGCCCACTGAGTATTCTGCACTGTGCTAGACACCATGTGTAACCAAGGAAATAAAAGAATGCTCCCTACCCAAGAACACCTTATTATCTAGTTGGGAAGGTGCCTTTCACATGATAAACAATGGTAGCTCTCCAGTTAACTTCCATTTCCCATCCTTTCTCCCCATCACTACATATTGATTTGAAAGGAAGATGTTAGCTTTGACCAATATTCATTCTTTGATTCTGCAAAGAAGACAAAGGATAGAATTCAAAGGAGGAGTGAAAGTTGTATGCTGTCAAAATATGTTATGTTAGGGAAGGGAAATACAGAGATTATCTTTTGTGAATTTGGGGGGTGGCAGGTTTATTGGTTTGAACTATTATGGCTTTTGGAATAATAGAAACACTTGTAGCAGTTTTTAATTTTCATCTTTGTGCCTTGGGGAAGGCAGAAGGGGAAGTTAAATAGCAAATGATTAAAAAGGATTGAAGGTTCAACACCTTCCAATTCCCCATATAATCAAGAGTTTCCTGATTGACTAAGAGGGAAGCTGAGACAAGCTTAAACCAGAGAACTAAATAAATCTTAAAAACAGAATGGCAGTTTTCTGTGTATAGATGCCATTTTGTAGGAATCACTGGGGAACTGGATGAAATGAGAAGGGGTTTCTTGCATATACAGAGACTAGCTATGACCATGGAGTTATAGTGAGATAGAATAGTATAGAAGTAACACAAACTATAAGACTAACTAGGTTTATTTTATTCACAGTTCTGCTATGAATTATCAATGCCATTTTGTATTTCCTCCCCCTATTCCCAAAATTATATTTTCGTATCTGTCATACATAAGTACTACATTCACATAGTTGGGTCTGTGTGGTAGTCAGGGACAAAAAGAGAAAGAGCTGGAATCCAGCATCTTGTTGTGGTGATATCAGTGGAATGGAGAAATATACATAGGAATGAGTTATGACAGTTCTCTAAACCAAGTGAATGATGTAAGCCTGAACCTAACCAAAGAACATCAAAAGGCAGATACCTTTTTGGAGGGGTTCTTTTATCAGGCAAAGATTAGAAAGTAGGGGAAGGTGATTTCCATGAAAAGTATAAATGTTTAAACTCAGTTTCCCTTTATCCCAAGAAAATAGCTTAATATACAACAAAAGAATAACAAAAGGCAGGAAAGTGAGAGAAACCCAAAGGTAAAGACTTCCCAAAAAATTTTAAACAAAAACAGAAAAATAAAAAAACAGAAGATCAAAAATAAATCAGTAAACAAAAACAGGACCCAATATGATGAATAAATATGGGGTAGAAAGAAGTGAGAAGAAATCTCTAGAAGAAATGATTCACACATACTAACACTAAAATTAAAATAAAATTATGATAAAAATACTCATAATGTTTGTGAGGTGTAATACAAAAAGTAAATGTAAAAAGAAGGAAATAGCTGTCTTAAAGAAAAAATTAAAAAAAAACAATGGAGAATCAACAGTTTAGAATGAAAAGTGAAAATCTTAAACAAACAGTAGGTACTATGAAAATAAATATTAATGGAAAGTGAAAAAATGTGAAGAGCTCCAGGGGTACCTGTAAACCTTGAATATAGAGTTTGGCGTGACAATTTGAGAATCCCAGAATAACAAAGAAATATTATAAACAAAGAACCTTGATGCTACATTTAATGAAGAGATATTTGAAAATTGCCTGAAAAATTAGAGGACAAAATACAGATCAATAGAACTCAAAATTTGATTTCAGAAAGGAAGCCTAGAGTTAGTTCACCTAAAAATTCAGTAGCCAGATTCTGGAGCTTTAGTATCAAAGACAAAGTCATGCAACCTGACAAAGACATGAATTTCATGAATTTAGGAATATCAGTTTAAATCATATAGGACTATTCATGAATGATGAGAAATAAGGTGTAGGGGAGGATGACTGGAATAGTTTATAGCAAAAGAGCAAAAGAAAACATCTTGCAGCAAAAGATCACAGCATTATATACCTAGATCAGGAAAAGACCTTGGAGGTCAACGGGTTCAAATTTCTTATTTTGCATATGAACACTTCTTCTTATTGTGTCCAAAATACTTTATCCAAAACCAAGAACTCATCTTATTTCTAATGGAAATGTATGATTAATTGGAAGAAGAGGGACATAAGCTATGCTAAGAGTAAGAGATATCTAGGAGGAAGTTTGTCATGCCCACAAGGCATACTTTTAATACCAGAAAGAAAATAAAAGAGAGTAGCAAGTCATCAAGATGCTGGATAGACTCTTTAAGGTGAACCTATGAGAGAAAATGAATAAAAAATGCATAGGATGGGCAAGTATTGTAGGAATATGGTCTCCATCCTCTGAAGGAGCATACATGTTACAGATTACATTTGAATATTATAATAAATTTTCCTTTCTGTTTTATCTCTCCCTTATTAGGGTATTGGAATAATAGAAAGAATTTGACAAAGTTAAGATTTTCTCTTTTTGTGAAAAATACAGGTATTTGATTTCTTCTTAAACTTTTTATGTAATTCACTTGAAAATCCATATGGGCACAGGTTATTTTTTAAATAAGATTTTAATTTATGAATTGCTCAATAGCTCTTTCTGCGACCAGGTTCTGTGGCTTCTTTATTTTGTGTTGAGTTAATCTGCATATCTTAAAATTATGTAAATATTAATTTCTCTTAAATTTTCAGTTTTTTGCATATTGGACATAATTATTTCTGACATTTTCTTTTATTTTCTCTGTTTGTTATGAATTTTTCATCATTTATTTTATTTAGATAACTCGGCTTCTTGTGATCAACCATATGAATGATCTGGTGAATAATGGAACAGAATTTTAGAGCTGGAAAGGATCTCATCAGTCAACTAGTCTGATGCATATCTGTGTGGGAGAAGATCTCTCAGAAGTGAAGCCTCCTCAAAGGGTCATTAGTTCTTGTTAACGGTTCTGGTATTGTTGCTTTTGAGTGGTACATGTGTACCAACACTAAGTGAAGACCCCTTAGAATACAAGACCCCCTCCCCAGCCTTCTTCCTCCCCTACTCTTAGATAGTGTTAGCAGAAATTCCTGAGCCATAAGAGCATCCTGTCTATCTCATCTTCTAGTAAAAGGCTGCTGAAACTGTGAGGCCCAGAAAAGGGGAACATGCTAACATAATTTCTATACCTCTTTGTTCTCTCTGTTACTGGGGTAGTTTTTACATGAATAGATTGTACACCTGAGGCTCAGCCAATGAGCTGACAGGAAGGGGGTTAGGGTGGGCTGCTGCGTTAGGATCTATATAATCTTGCCTTAAACAAAGAGCACTCACACTCTTGGGGCAGCTTAAGCAGCATGGGGGTGCCCTTTCTTGAGAAAGTCAATGAAGAGATTTCTCCTTTTTCCAAACTTTTGTCAAGACCCTGGTTTTTAATTTGGGTAGGTGGTCTCTGTCCCACACATCTGGAATCCTCTCTAAGCCTCTAAATTTGGGGTATAATCCCTTTTCTTTTTCTTTCACCAGAACACATTCTTATTTTGCCTTTCCTTTCTTAATTGTTGAATATTTCTGGCCAGTCTGGATTGAATTTCCTTGCTGTGTGGTCTATCTCTATCTTGCTCATATTTTTTCTTTGACCTATTTATTAGCTCTACATCCTACAACTACATTTCTTTATGAGTTACAATGGGTATTTCCACTTCTCACTTTAATCAATCAGAAATATTTATTAAACACTTGCTCTGAGGCAGGCCCAGTATTAAGCACTGGGCATATAAAGAAATACAAAAAAATTCCCTGCCATCAAGAGGCTTTCATTTCTTCTAACCATTCTTGGAGTCATTCTAGGCATCCCATAGTCTTTCTTAGACTTACCTTTGAAGTTACTGCAAAAGAATTCACTTCTTTTTAGAATTTTATTCTAGAATTTTCTTAATTCATACTATGTTTATATTATTAGGAATTTTACTGTTTGTTACCCTCCTCAGCTTTTCTGAAGATTCTCCCTTCTCCTCCCTCCTCCCCCACAATCTATGGACACAACTCTTGAACTTATACTCTGTCGAGAAGTAAAGGACTCTGATTAAAGTATTTCCTAATGATACTACCTTAGGAGTGGCTGGTAAAAACTCTTTCTAATTGTCCATACCACTTGCCATTAACTTCTAATTGTCTTTGGTTCAGTAGCTGTGGTAGCTTCTACCACAAAAGAATAGCTAGTACAGTTCCCAGGGTTGGTATGGGGATGAAGTGTAGTCTGGCACTATACCTATGAAGCCTTCACAGGATTGATTTGAGGGAAGCAATTTGTGTAAGGTTCTATATAAATGTGAGCAATGATGATAATTATTAATATCCAGTCCATAGGGTTATTGTGAGAAAGACACTTTATAAATTTTAAAGGGCCAAACCAATATGAGTAAAATTTGTATTTTTCAACAGAGTTGCCACTGCATACAATGAACTTGGCTAAGAAGTGGGAATAAATCATACATCCTGCTTTAAATAAGCTTATGCCAAAAGAAGTGGTAAGGCAGATACATGAGTAACTATAATTCAGATTGTTAACCATAAAGTATAAATGCAGACAAAGTGCTGGAGTGACTTGAGGGAGAAATCTTTTTAGCTGGGGGAATCAGGAAGCATTGATCATTTATTCAAAGGTATCATATCTGAGATTTCAATGCATGGGAGAGGGTTAGGGGACTCTTTCTTAAGATTTTTTTTTATCTTTTGTTTTTACATCATGTGCAATTCCCCTCTGTCCTTCCCTTTCCCTCTCCCAGAGAGCTTAAGAGTTTCTGACAATGAGGCGCTTTTATATTGCAAAGCAATTCTCTCCCTTCCCCCACCCCAAGAGCTCCAATCTCCTACTCTCATGCAGCACTTACACCTAGAAACCCAAACTTTCATCTGACACATCACAAACTAACACCTTTTGTCAAAAAACCTTTCTTCCCAAAATATCTGTGGATTGAAGGGTGACCTCGTATGGGCTGAGGTGGTATGACAAAATGAAGAGTGAGACTTTGAGTGGAATAATGCTATAAGGGACTGAATGAGGATATGTTGAAATGTGAATGTGTATCTGGGGTAGGAAAGATCCCAGGCATAAGAGATGTCTCTCAGAGATAGGAGTAAGGGAAAGATTAGCAGAGTGAAGATGTGATGAAGGAAGTAGGACTTTTAAAGGGAAGACAGAGAGAGAGAGAGAGAGAGAGAGAGAGAGAGAGAGAGAGAGAGAGAGAGAGAGAGAGAGAGAGAGAGAGAGAGAACAGAGAATAGAAAATCTAGAATTCAGGTCATGCAGACGAGAGAGTTCAAGATGCTGAAGTGTCAGTCAGAATTGAGTTGTGTTCAGAACAGCGGAGAAGAAAGTTCAGGAAATTTCAGTGGGTAGAGTCTAGGGACACTGCTAAGTTGGAATTTGGGTGACTATGAAGGAAGAAGTTTTGAACTGAAGCTGCCTGGGAATAATAGAGGCAAAAGAAAAAAAAAGCCTTTTCCCCTAATGACCAAAATTGATGAAAGAAATAGTTTAGCCTTGGGCTAGCATGATACCCTAGTATGCTCTCATCTTATCCTTGATTGACTTCAGCTGCTTGAAATGCCAAGGATTTTAAAAAAATTATGTGGGGAGGGGAGTAGTATTTCCCATTAAAAAATATGTCCTTTGAATCCCAGTTTTTTGATTCCTACTCCACCCTACCATACACATTCTCAATGTCTCTGGGCATAAATTTTGGTTTTGGTTTTCCTTGGTGTTGTTGTTCTGCTTTGTTTTTCAGCTTGAAAAATTGCACACAAATACCCGGGGGGGGGAGGGAAAAAGGAAAAAAAAAACTTACATGGTAATTTTGTTGTGTACTTGAAAGCAAGTTGTGCATAGCAGATTTGCAGTTTCCTGTATAATCATCTTTTTTTTATTGTGCTGCATTGTGAAAATGTTTGTTTTATTCTATAAGTTAAAAATAAAACAAAAAATAAAGACATGTATACCTAACTAACCTTTACTTCCATGTGAGGGGACATTGGACTACTATATAACTAAGCAAAGCAGGTGGTATTCAATTTAACAGGATTTATTGTGTTTACTATTGAAAGATACTATCCAGATAAATCAGCAAACAGTGATTCAGTGTCTACTACATTGCAGACTCTGTGCTAGGCTCTGCAAATGCAAAGAAAAATGAATCAATCCCTGCCCTCATACAGTATCTTTTGTTGGAGGAAGGGATTCCACAGATGACAAGTGACAGTTATCTTGCAATATATAAATCCATGTTGTTCAGTAGGAGTAGTTTGGATTTACCAATACGTAAATGTGTATCCTAGATCCTGGTTATTTATAGAAATCTTATGTGTAGTTTTCTTGGATAGTGGTAAAGATACTGGAGTGGTTTGCCATTTCCTCCTTCAGCTCATTCTACAGATGAGGAAACTAAGGCAAACAAGGTTAAGTGACTTGACGAGGATCATACAGTGTCTAAGGCTGGATTTGAACTCAAAAAGATGAGTCTCCCTGATTTCAAGTTCAGTACTCTATCCACTGTGGCACCTAGCTGCCCTTATAAGAAGCCTGATTTTGCCTCTGTAAATTCTCCTAATTTCTCCTACTTCAGCCCTTTGGAGCTGTGCAGAACAGGGTAAGTAGAGCAGTGTCAGTGGAAGGATAGGTCTCTTGTCTCCAAATCTAGGGTAGCACTGCTTGGTTGACCAATCTATAAATAAAGATGATGATCCTGGAGGTCCCTTCTACATTTATGATTGCAAGTATAATACATCTTAGTTTACTTTCCTAGGACGTCTATTTTTTTTTTACCTACCCTTCTATTCCATTTTCCATAGCTTATGTCTGTTTCATCCTTCTCTTTCTTGTGCATTCCAACTTCAGACACTTGGATTAAGCAAACAGATTTGAATCTGGAAGAGCTATCTAGTCCAAGACTTTCATTTTATAAATGAAGAAACCAAGTCTAAGAGAGATGAAGTGACTTGACCAAGTCACACAGATAGTGAGGGACAGAGGCAGGATTTTAAATGCATTGTTCTTTCCTCTGTACCCTGCTGCCTTTCAATTTTAGAATCTTCTTAGCCCTGGTCCAGAAAATAATGAGCATCATTCTTCATCCTGAACTTGGACAACTGCAGGAGCCAGCAGATTGCTTTCCCTGACTGTAGTCTCTCCCCATTCCAGTTCATCTTCCACTCAGCTGTCAAATTAATCTTCCTAAATCACATTTCTGACTATGTCACCCCCTTTTTAATAAATTGCAGTGGCCTCCTCTTACCTCTAGGAACAAATTAAAAATCCTCTGTATTGTGGTTCAAAACTCCATACTACTTTTTTAGTCTAACACTAGTTTTTAGTCATCTTCCTGAGTTCAAATCTGAAGTTAGACATGCGTGAAAAATGATTGAACAACAGCACTTTGCTCTCTTCCGTGCATTCTGTGATCCAGTGATACTCACCTCCTTACTGTTCTTCACACAAGATACTTCATCTCCCAACTGTTCATTGTCACTAACTGCCCCTCATGCTTGGAATTTTCTCCCTCTTCATCACCACTTCACGGTTTCCATGACTTCCTTTGTGCCCCAACTAAAATCCTACCTTCTGCAAAAAGCCTTTCCTTATTCCCCTTAATCCTAATCCTTACACATATTTTTTCTACACATAGGTATTTGCATGCCCCACTCTACCCCCATCAGACTCTTAGCTCATTGAGAATAAGGACTGTCTTTTTGCCTTTCTTTGAGTACCTAGTATTTAATGCAGTGCCTGGCACATAGGAGAAATGGAAGAAATCCTTTATAGCTTGTTTGCTGATGATAAATTCTACCTTTACCTGTATTATCATCACATTTCCTTAGAAATTCCTCCATGGTGACCAATTGTTTTTCATAAGACCCTCTAATTGACCTTGACTAAACTTAAAACATTTACTTGACAATTTTTGAATACATAAAACTGCTTTGAAAGAATTTAATTGGCTAGTGGGTGGAGGTAAAGAGGCCAGTCAAAAACCATTTTGAGTAGAAAGATGCAAAGTTTGATTATACATTTTTTCTAGTTTCCTCATTTAAAAAAATAATTTATTAATTTATTTTGATTTATCAACAATCACTTCCATATGCTTTTGAGTTGAAAATTTTTCTCCCCCTTCCTACCCCCCACCCTCCCCAAGATAGCACAAAATCTAATATAGGCTTTACATTTACATACCCATTAAACATATTTTCACATTAGTGAAGTTGTAAGTAAAAATTAAAACCAGTAGGAGGAACCATCAGAAAGATGAAACAAAACTCAACAGAAGGTAAAAATAAGTGATAGCCAATTGACTTCCATAGTGCTTTCTTGGGATGTGGACAGCATTATCCATCCCGAGGCCTCTGGAGATGTCTTAGATCCTCATAATGCTGAGAAGGATTCAGTTTAACAGTCTTAGTCATTGCATAATGTGGCTGTTATTGTGTACAAAGTCTTCTTGGTTCTGCTCACTTCACTCAGCATAAGACCATATAAGTCTTTCCAGGTTTTTCTGAACTCAGCCTGTTCATCATTTCTTATAGCACAATAGTATTCCATTACATTCATATACCACAACTTGCTCAGCCATTCCCCAATTGATGGGCATCTTCTCAATTTCCAATTCTTTGCCACCACAAAAAGAGCTGCTATGAATATTTTTGTACATGTGGGTCCTTTTCCCATTTGTTTGATCTCTTTGGGATATAGCCCTAAAAGTGCTATTGCTGGATCAAAGGGTATGCACATTTTTGTAGCCCTTTGGGCATAGTTCCAAATTGCTCTCCAAAATGGTTGGATCATTTCACAACTCCACCAACAATGTATTAGTGTTCCAATTTTCCCACATCTCTCCAACATTTATCATTTTCCTGTTTTGTCATGTTGGCCAATCTGATAGGTGTGATGTGGTACCTCAGAGTTGTTTTGATTTGCATTTCTCTAATCAATAACGATTTAGAGCATTTTTTCATATGACTATAGATGGCTTTAATTTCTTCATCTGAGAACTGTCTGTTCATATCCTTTGACCATTTATCAATTGGGGAATGGCTTGTGTTCTTATAAATTTGTCTTAATTCTCTATATATTTTAGAAATGAGGCCTTTATCAGAGAGACTGGTTGTAAAAATTCTTTCCCAATTTTCTACCTTCCTTCTAATCTTAGTTGCATTGGCTTTGTTTGTGCAAAAACTTTTCAATTTAATGTAATCAAAATGATCCATTTTGCTTTTCATAATGTTCTCTATCTCCTGTTTGGTCATGAATTCTTCTGTTCTCCATAGATCCGATAGGTAAACTATTCCTTGTTCTCCCAGTTTACTTATGGTATCAGCCTTTATATCTAAGTCATGAACCCATTTTGACTTTATTTTGGTATATGGTGTGAGATTTGGGTCTATGCCTAGTTTCTGCCATACTCTTTTCCAGTTTTCCCAGCAGTTTTTTTCAAAGAGTGGGTTCTTATCCCAGAAGCTGGGGTCTTTGGGTTTATCAAATAATAGATTACTATAGTCATTGACTACTGTGTCTTGCATATTTAACCTATTCCACTGATCCACCTCCCTATTTCTTAGCCAGTACCAAGCAGTTTTGATGATTGCTGCTTTATAATACAATTTAAGATCTGGAATTGCTAGGCCACCTTCCCCTGCATTTCTTTTCATTAGTTCCTTTGATATTCTGGACCTTTTGTTTTTCCAAATGAATCTTATTATTTTTTCTAACTCTATAAAATAATTTTTGGTAGTTTGATTGGTATGGCACTGAATAAGTAAATTAGCTTAGGTAGGATTGTCATTTTTATTATATTAGCTTGGCCTACCCATGAGCAACTGATGTTTTTCCAATTATTTAGATCTGATTTTATTTGTGTGAAAAGTGTTTTGTAATTGTGTTCATAGAGTTCCTGGGTTTGTTTCGGGAGGTAGACTCCTAAATATTTTATAATGTCTACAGTAAGTTTAAAGGGATTTCTCTTTCTATCTCTTGCTGTTGGGCTTTGTTGGTAATATATAGAAATGCTGATGATTTATGTGGGTTTATTTTATAGCCTGCAACTTTGCTAAAGTTGTTTATTATTTCAAGTAGTTTTTTACTTGATTCTCTAGGATTCTCTAAGTATATCATCATGTCATCTGCAAAGAGTGATAGCTTTGTTTCTTCTTTGCCTATTCTAATGCCTTCAATTTCTTTTTCTTCTCTTATTGCTAAAGCTAAGGTTTCCAGTACAATATTGAATAACAGTGGTGATAATGGACATCCTTGTTTCACCCCCAATCTTATTGGAAATGCTTCTAGCCTGTCCCCATTACATATAATGCTTGCTGAAGGTTTTAGATGGATGCTATTTATTATTTTAAGGAAGACTCCATTCATGCCTATGCTTTCTAGTGTTTTTAATAGGAATTGGTGTTGTATTTTATCAAAAGCTTTTTCTGCATCTATTGAGATGATACATTTTTTTTGCTTAAGGAATGTTCTGAAAAATATTCTCCCAATCCTTGTGCAATCCATTCATGGTAGAGGAAGTGAGAACATATCAATTATGGAATATCTAGGGTGGCTGGTGATAAAAATAGAAAAATAAATTGGAAAATGTAGGACATCAAGCAGTAAAGTTACTACTAAAAGATAAAGGGAATCTTCTCTTAAGTTGGTGACCAGACCACTAAGCACCTTGAAGACTTAATGCACATGCATGGTGGTTGTGGGAGGGATAATTAATGCCACCTTGTGCTTTGTAGTCAAGATACTTTTTGGGGTCTGGGATCATAGAATTGTAGAATCATAGATTTATAGCTGAATAGAACTGTGAGGTCATAGAGTCCAACCTCTTCATTTTACAGATAAGGAAACAAACACAGAGAAATTAAATTATAGCTAAGTGTCTGATACAGGAATATGAATAGTAGTTTTCCTGACTCCAGTTTTAGTACCCTATACAATCAGAATTTAGGGGATAGCACAGGGCTTCAGGTGAGATGAAGTCTATGTATGTGCATCAGATCTAGAAGTTAAAGAGAAATTGTAGCTTTGTTCTCTTCTTCATTGAAGTCCACTCAGCATCAGAGGTGATTATGGGTATCAGATAACTGACCTGTTCCTCTCTGCCAGGTCCTTATAGTATAGTTGGCCATCCATTCCATAGCTCTGTCCCTATACATGAGGTTACCAGATCCATCCTTCTCTTCATCAAGGAATGTGTGTTTGTATTTCCATCAAACAGAAGGGTTACCAAGTGCTTAGCACAGTGCCCAGCACATGGTAGGCAATTAATAAATGTTTATTGATTGATTGGCTGACAAAAAAGCTGTTCCTTGGGTTGTCCCTGTACCCTACAATTGGGGTTGCTTCAAAATGCAAACGGCATAGGAGAGGTGAATGAGTTGAGGCATGCTGAGTCACCATTCTTTCTCTTTCAAAAATTTCCTTTAACAGGCCACAGGAAGTTCCAGGTCACATGAACAATAAGGTAGAAGACTAAACATTTTCTCCAGTCTCATTAACCCTCTTTTTTTAAAATTAACAAAATCCAAACCTCAGAAAAAGGGATTATGAGCCCAAGGTAGAGCAAATGCAGCTGTTTCCACAAGATGAGAAAGGAATAAAAGCAAGTTAACAGCCTTATGAATTAACAGTATAGTGCACTCTCCATAGAGTGTTCTCTCTATTCTGCATTCCTCTCCCACTCCATGGCAAACATACTGACCCATTAGCTCATGCATTGTGACTCAATGATTTCTCTCCTGTTACAGAAACTTCTGGCACACCCCATCTCTGCCTTTCTCCCAGAATTCTGTTGACACGAGAAGTGAACATCAACTCTATTCAGCGACATGAGAAGGAGGGAAAAGTATGAAGATATCAGAAATTTTTGCTTCCCTCTTCCTGGGATGAATACTAGGGTAAGGAACCCAGGGGAGCAGAAATTATGCCAAGAACAACTAAACTATCAGAATTGAATAATATGAGACTATGATAGAGTAACTTATCCAACCTGCATATAACTTATATTCTGAAACCACATATCCCATGGTAAAACAGTAAGTTATCTTTCAAACAAATAACTCTGCAAGGCCATGCTATAAAGGACCATATTATGAAGGGTAGTTGTTCAAAAAGTGATTTGGAAAAGAGTGATGATCAGTCTCAGAAACATAACTTTTGGAGCAGGAACTCCTAATTCCCCATACTGTAGCAGCAGAAAGTTCTGCAAGTGTAGCAAGTGTATAAACAGAACCCCTGATTGATTTTGTAGGTCCCCATCTACTAGATGAGGTTGTGTGAGACTTTGTCAGGCTAAAATACTGCCCATATTTCCTACTGAGAAATAATCAAAAAAAAGCTCACTATGTCCTCTTAGAATAAACAAGGGGCCAAGTACATATGTCCAGCTCAGTGGGAGATGTTCCATTCTAACAAAGGTCTACACCCTTTCATCTCACCACATGACCCAGAGAATCTACCAATTCAATCAAAAGTTCTGATATGCCTCTCTCCCAATACACAAATGAACAGAAGCCTGGCTTCTGTTCACCTTTTATTTTGGGTCTGCCCAATATGGAATCCAAATCATCATATACTTCATGTTCCAATGGATTGGTGGGAATTATACAGCACAGATAGCCATATAAAATATAACATTTGTTCTGGAACTAGAGCAGCTTTGTGATCTCTCTGACTTCAAACACCTGGAAGACAAGTCTTCTTCAGCAAGACACAAAACTTCACCTTAGAACCAATCCCATTTATTCTGCAGTGGAAACAAATTCTTTCAACCACCACATTGTTATCTGTCTTTGACTGACTGTAACCTTCTGTTCCATTTCCTTGTGTTCCCTCACCCCTAAAAAGGTAGAAGGTAGATAAAGAACACACACAATGGGTCTTTATGAATTTTACTGTGGGGTCCCCAAAGTGACTACAGGTTGTTAGCCCCTGATTGTTTTATTCTAGACCATGTCTCTCAAAATGTGCTTTTGAGTGAATAATGTTGTCAAAGTTTCAGAACAAAAGTCAGTAATGCCCTGTATTTTGACCTGCTTATATTTTGTCAAGAAATTATCCTGTGATGTTGAAACTTCTTTGACCCTGTCTCTGAACAAAAGGTTGTAGGGATTTCCCCCCCCTCCTTTTTTAGAGGTTAAATTGCTTTAGTCATCTTTGAGTTATGAAAGATGGAGGAAAAATACTTTCCTATGGAGAAAATACTTAGGATTCTTTTATGGCTAATTCAAATATAGTTGAACCTTAGAACTTTAAGATGAGGAATGAAATTGTTATGAGTTTGAAAAAATATCTCCGCCATCAAAAACCAGATTTCATATATGCACAATAAAATTGAGTTTTAAATTGTGTAATCATACCTCAGCATACCGTGACAGGGATATTATTGTTTGTTTTGAAACTGTGCTCTATTTGAAAATGAACATAGCTATGCAAATAAAGTTAGGTAACTCTATCAGGGCAGAGTAAATATCCTTCTTTTAACTTTACAGCTTCTTGGGTTTTCTTTTTTCTTAGACATAAAACAGTGAGGAAATTAAATGCCCCAAATTACAATAGAATGTTGAGTTTGCAATTTAAACTCCTAGAAATAAAGATATTTAAGATTTTCATAGGAGCACTTTATTCACATTGTAGGCAGGCAACACCTACTACCAGGAGTTCATCTTTGAGAAGTTTTGAGGGGTTTGATTTTTCCTTTAAGCAGATAAGCAAAACTTGTAGGCAACTCAAAACACATGGTGATATTGACGGTTGTCAAGAAACTCTGACAATAGTATTCACTCAAAAAGCACATTTAAAGAGACATGGTTTAAAAAAATAATCAGGTGCTCAAAATCTGTGGTCATTTTGTGGACCCCAGGGTAAAATTTATGAATACACATCTTTATCTACTGAATGTCTTATCTGTTGATTTGAAGATTTGAATGTGTTATCAACTGAGTATATTAGTTGGCTAATGTGTTAAGAACATATCACTCCTATTAGGTAGCATAAAAATCTTAACCTAACTAAAATGTAGGCCTTTAGAAAGTCTGTAAGGAAGGTCAGAAATCTCCAGCACTGCCTGTCTTGATCCCCCAGAAAGTTGCACTGACCCGTTGACTGATTGGCCAGTCTTTAATGACAACTTGTTCTCTCTCTTCCCATCTTAATGTAAAGAGAGTTTGGAAACCCACAGGGCATCTCAAATCATCTATGGCAAAAATGGAGATGAATACAAGAGAGGTCTTAGAGGAAGGGACACTCTAGGATGGACAAGCAGTGAAGTGAAAGCCTAGAGCAAAAGCTGTAGTGAGAAATCATCATGAAAGTGGAAGCAATGTTGGAATGACAAAATCACCAACACTCAGACTCTAGGACCATGACAAATCTTTGAGCAGATCTTATTTTAATGAACTCACCTACAATGACAGAACCAAGTCTGGTGATTTTTTTTTACTCCCCACTCCCTCCTAGTTCCCCTGGCTCTTACTTTCTCAGGAAGGAGTGCGTGCATTGTAAAAACTTATTTCTGCAAGTGAATTTCTTAACCTGTATTTTACCTTTCTTCTTCATCTTTAAAGCTAATTTTATGAAAATGTGGTTAACAATTGCATTGACGTTATATGTATTTCATTACACAAATGCAGCAGAGAAGTGCAAATGGGTGGGAAACCTTGAGAAGGAGCTGAGAAATAGATTTTAAAATTATAACACACATATACATATATACATGCACATGAATATATACATGCATGCATATATTCATATATACACTGTATGCATTGAGATATGCATGTATGCATTTATATTTATGGTCATATATATTTCCATACACGTATGCATCATACATGTATACACATATATATGTGTGTATGTGCCAGGGGTGTTTTCCTGACTTTTCTTTCATCAAATGAAAGAAGTATTGGTTTGGTGTTATCACTTAGTAGAATAAGCAGAGAAACTTAGATCTAAATGTTTCTAGGCAAATGAATAATTAACTTGATAAGAAAAGACTGTGATGAGCTGGGATTGACTGGTATGGGAGGTAAGCTACTTCCTCTTTCCATTGTTTCTTTTCCACTGCCTTCTTAAAAGGGAAACCAAGCCATGACTCATGCATGAAATAAAGAGAGTCGCCATATAAAAAGTAACACCAGAGACAGTGGTTGTAAAGGAGTAGCTCAGCCCACAAGTGTGTGGGTCAACAAAAAGGACTGATCAGCACAAGATACCAACCCACCTAATAATATTGCTAGACTCCCATAAACCCAAACTAATAGACAGCTGTTTAGTCTACCATGAATCTGGTAATTGCCATTCTTTGGTGACGGGCAAGGGTTACTCTGCTTTTTCTTCTCTTTCTTCCTATTCTTGGTAGTGAATATGTGTCTCTGCTTTAACTGACCATGTTTACTAAATTTTTCTAGCTACATAGCCTCACTGTGGTGTTATAACCAATGTGAAAGTTGGGACATTATATAAAAATGAACAAATTCCCCATAGCCCTCAAGAACTTTTAATCTAGCCATGCATGAGAATGATCTTAAGATAACAGAAGGGCTATGATTCTGAAGAATGGTTAGACTTATTTATTATATCTTCCAAAAACAAAAGCCGTTGGGTGGAAATTGCAGGGAGGAAGATTTTAACTCAAAATTAAAATGAACTTTCTTTTAACTCAAACTGTCCAACAATGGAATGGACTACTTCCTGAGGTATCAATTTTCCTTACGCTGGAAATGGTCAAGTAGAGGTTGGATATCTGTCAGGGATGCTGAAGGGATTCTTACATAATATATAATGTTATACTAAATCAATCAATTGATAAGCATTTATTAAATACCTACTATATATAAGCCACTGTACTTGGGCTACAAATATAAGGATGGCACAATCCCTGTTATCAAAGGGCTTGTATTCTATCAGAGGCAACCACATGTCATAAACACATGCATATAGAATATGCACTCATATATGTACACACTGAATTCTACATATACAAGTACATTCAGAATTCATGAATTCTATATAAATACATACATGTAAATATGTATATAGACAACTATGCATGCATGTGTGTGTAACATATATGTACACATGTGTGTTTGCACATGTGCACATAAGCGTAGAATTAAAGATAAGCAGTAGTTAAATAGAAAGTGGTTAAGGATTCAGATTACTAGTGTTTGTGGAATCAGGAAAGACTTTATCCAGTAGTTGCTACTTCAGCTGTATCTTGAAAGAAGAAGGGAATCCTACAATTGCAGGTGAAATGGGAATATATTTTAGACATGGGGACATGGTACAAAGGTATGAACATGAGAGTGTCAACTGTGAAGAAGAAAGGAAATTTTATTGGCAATTTGGAATTTGAAATTTTGTTTGAGTGTGAAAGTGGAAGTAGTCTGTGTGGTTGTAAAGACAGGACCAGGTTGTAAAGGGCTTTTAATACCAAATAGAGGCACATACATTTTATTCTACTGATAATATGGAGCTGCTATAGTTTTGTAATGGAAGAGTGACATGGCCATGCCCTCAGGGAAACTTACTTGGGCAGCTATGTGAAAGATAGATTACAGTAGGGAGAGACAAGGAAGACCACCTATGAAGTGGTAGGTTATAAGGGCCTAAAGTAAAGTGAGGGCTGTGTGAGTAGTAATCTTAGCCAGAATCTATAGGCCAGAGATGAGGAGATAGAAACAATAAAATTCCAATATGTGAGATGAGGGGGAGTGAGGATGTCCAATATAATGCTAAGGTTAAGAACCTGAGAGACAGAAGGATGACAATGACTTGAACATAAATAGGGAAGTTTGCTCGTGGGGGGATGGATCATGAGTTCTCTTTTGGACATGTTGAGTTTGAGTTGTCTCTAAGACATTCAGTCTGAAATATCCAATAGTTAATTGGTGATATGGTGCTGAAGCTCAGGAGAAAGACTGAAGACCACAACATCTGTGAGTTATGTTTGAAAGAGCTGATAATTAAACTCATGGGAACTGATGAGGGCACTAAGACTGAAAATATACAGAGAAAAGAGAAAATGTTCCAGGACAGAGAATTAGGGAAGAAGGGAAGACCAACAGCAAGGGGGGGGGGCGGTGATGTAGATGATGAGCCAGACAAAATTACTGAGTAAGATAGTTTGGATAGGCAGAAAGAGAAGTATCTAGGAGGGTAGGATGGTCGATAATGTCATGAGGCACTCTTACGTCCTTCTCTTTCCTCCTTCAATCCTTCCCCCATTCCTGACATCCACAATTCAGGAAGAATGGCAAGGCAGCAAGAAAGACCACCTTTTTCTCCTTTGCCTTCCCCCTTTGGCAACTCACCCAGCTCCAGGCAACCAAGAATCAATCAATGTAGGATTTCTGGACTATTGAACCACCTATTATAATAAAGATGGGGCATCATTCTTTCTTTTTGTTCTCTCTCCCCCTCCCCTCCAGCCTGGGGCCACCCAAAACTCATCTAGGTCCCTTCATTCCTCACAAGGATTAGAAGAGATAGGAGTGACAAATTCTATTCTTTCTGGTGAGATGGAACACCTCCAGACCTGATCTTTTGTCCTATAACTGCAACTTTAGGACACATAGGCCTTACCATCTACCATTCTGCTTCATTCTGAGGGCATCAGGTTCTTTCCATCCACCCTGAGACTGAAATTTATTTTATTTGTTGCCTGTTCTAACTAAAGTATGAGCAACATGAGAGCCCAGGCTATCATTTTTCTATTTGTATTCCTAATGCTTAGCACATCCAGTTATGACATGGACAGCCCTCAATGGGGGGTTCTTAAAGGTGATGCCAGTGAAATATAAGCCCTGACTGGTCCTATTATATTGGAAAGTGTTTTTTTTTTAAAGTATAGGCCCAGTAAAGGAGAGTATGTCTGTTGTTGGAGTACCATTGTAATAACTAACCTTCATGTAGCAATTTATATACATTATCTGACTTGAGCCTTATAACAAATCTGGGTAATAGGAATTACAGCTATTATAATTATTGTCATCATTATTCCTAGGTCTAGATCTGAGATTTCATGTACATAGGGAAATATTAGTGTGGAAAATTGTTTCACCAATGAAGATAGGCAACCCATTAGGTGTTCATTGTACTAGAGACTTGCCTGAGACTCTGAGAAATTAAGGAACTTGCCCATGGTCACATAGTTGGTAGGTGCCAAAAGGAGACTTGAACCTAGGTCTTCCTGACTGCAAGGCTGGCTCTGTATCCACCACATCAATAATTCTCAAACTTTTTGGTCTTAGGACCCATTTACAGCCATAAAAATTATTGAAGACCCCAAAGAGCTTTTGTTTACGTGGGTTATATTTACTGTATTAGCAATTTAAATGATTAAATATTATTGGGAAAATAGTTCTGAACTCATAGACTTGGTCCTGAAGGGGTTCTCAGAGACCCTTGGTGATCCTAGATCACATTTTGACAATCACTACGTGACACCATGTTGTTGTTCAACTCACTATGGGTATTGAATTCAACAAGCATTTATCATCCCCATTTTATAGATGAGGCAACTGGAGTTTAGAGAGTTTAAGTGACTTGAATAGCTAAATTTGGAGAAGTTTATTATTGGACTTACTCCAGAGTAACTGTTTAAGACCATCTATTGATCCAAGACAACTCCAAAGGACTAATAATAGAAAATGGTATCTGCCTCCAGAGAAAGAGCTAGTGGAGTCTGAATGCAAACTGAAGTATAATTTTTCCATTTTTTTTCTTTCTTTTTTTGCAATATGGCTAACTTAGAAATATGTTTTGCATAATTGCACATTTATAATTGATATCACAATTGTTACCTTCATGTAGGTGGGGGAGGGGTGAGAAGGAGTGAAATAATTTAGGACTCAAAAAAATTAAACAACTGTTAAAAATAAATAATATTTTTTAAAAGTCCATTTCTTAAGTTATAGAGAAATTGTGATATTCCTTGGTGGATAGAGTCCCCAAAATAACAGAACTACCACTCCTTGAAGTAGTGAAATAAGGAGTCATGGAAACCAAATAAAACAGAAAACAATAAGTTATAGCTCCATATGCCTGTGAATTCTTCACTTTGGTCATTCAGTATCTGGGTCATCCTGATTCCTCTATAATCTGAGGGATTTGTAAAATTCCAGTGCCAGGGAATAAAAAAAAAATGGGAGAAGTAGATGTAAGGAAACAGATGAAACAATAAAACAAAACAAGGCAATTCTGTGGCTGACTAGTGTTGCACTTAGTTTATGCTTTCTGCAAATATTGCTAATGTCGAGAAGGAAACAAATTGTTTTTAACCCAACAGGGATCTTTTCCTTTTCTCTGCTGCACTGGAAAAAGAGTTCATTTATGGGTTGTTTTTTTTTTTTATTTTTCCTTTGCCGTATGGGATTTAGCAGATGTGGTAACCTTTGTGTTTTTCATTGTACAACTGACAAATAAGTCACATTGTGTATGAAAATGCATCTGTCAGCCCAGGTGAAGTTAAAATGCCAGAGAAAAGTAAACTCATCTGACTTCAAAATCTCAATATGAGTTGAGAAGTTGATGTGAAGTTTTTCCTTGTTTCTGTCTTCTCTCCTTCATACCACCTCCACCCTCCTCTTATTTTCTTAAGCTTTCTGTATATGTTCTCTTAAGGATCAGTTTAAACCATTAAAGGATCTATGAAGGAGGGTATTATCTACCTTCAGAAAAAGAATTAACAGTATGCATATTCCAGATATATATGTGTGTGTGTATATATACACACATATACACATATATACATATATACACATATACACATATGGTTTTTATATATATATACATACATACAGATATGTGTGTGTATGTCAAATGGTGGCCTTCTCTAGTGTGAGATGGGGAGGGAGACAATACAGAACTTAAAATACAACAAAAATAAATAAATTAGAATAAAAAGAATTAATCTGGGTCTATCACAGTGACACCATGTGCTGTAATAGAGAGGGTTATGATTGTTATCCAGGTCGGCAACACCTCATAATATTTATATCCTTGGAACAATACATACAGAAAAGTAAACAGGATATAATTTGAGGTATGTAGACTGAACCTTGAGTGCAACCTTGAAACCAGAAATACAGAAGGCAAAAATGTTCCTAGTAATTATATCCTAGTGACACAGACACTTGTGGATTGCAGTAACAAGCACTGGAAAGAATAAGGGAAAGAAGCTCTATTTCCTTGACTTCTGAAAACATGTTCTCAGTGGCCCCACTTATGGCCAATATTTCCTGAGTCCGTGCTTAGCCAAGGAAACTATACTAATCATGGTGGAATATAAACTCCTTATGAGTAAAGACTGTTTTTTTATTTTTTGTACTCACATATCCAGCTTCTAGAATAGTAACTGGCACATAGTAGGTAGTTAATAAATGCTTATTGGTTGATTGATTTGGGGGTGATAAAAAGGATACTTCCAAAGATTGCTTAATGTGGGCCCTTAATTTACCACTGCAGATCACAGCCCTTCCATGTCTCAGTACAGTGAATCACCATCGACAAATAATGATGATCATAATAACAGCAACAATAATAATAGTGATAACAACAATGTCAACAGCATCAACCTGGTAGTCAACTTCCTGGACATACATCTTTCTGAACTTAGCTATGCTCATTCCCAATTTAGTAACACATTATATGTCATTTGCTTAGGCCTAAGCTAGAAAGACTTCCAGCTCAGTAGGATCTGTCAGAGAGTATATTCTGTTAACAGAGTCTTTGAGAACCCAAGGTCACCTTCATGCTTGTAAGAACAAGACATGTATGGAAGTGTAGAAAGGATACAAAAGATATAAGAGATAAGTCTCTTTATCCCATGCAGTATATTATGTAGTTAAGAAAAATAAGTATACAAATAGAGGTCACTTCCTGTTACAGTTTTCAGTGTTGTTTCCTGTAAAGGGCAGAAAAACCTTCATTGAATTGTTCTTCTGCTCTTTGATAGATGTTCACAGCTTCATAAGATGCCATGAACTAATACAATCTTGTATGGTGTAGCACTATGTGATTAAAGTTTAGGTAGACAAGTCAAATGACCCTAGCTTGCCTATTACCTTCTCATCTTATTTTAGTTGGCAATTGAATGAAATGCTTTTGTTAGTGCTTATGTTAATTTCTATCAAATTTGACAGAGGAAAAAGCTCACCAAGTATCTGTATATTCCTCTTGAATAGATACATATACATATACGAATGTGAAAAATGATTCATTTGGACCCCTACTCTATTCCAATCAGCATTAATCAGTTTGATACTTTACATAAATTATATAGGGATAATTAGATAAGATAGGTTCTTATAATAGACCTTCATAAGGAGTCTCAAACTTTAACATAATGTTCACTACTTGTTTACCAGTTATGAAGCTCACTTGTGAACCACAAGAATGCTGACAAAGATATCTCCATCCTGTTTTACCCAAATTCCATGCCCAAACCCAACATGGGAGGGGATACCTTGATTCTTTGAAAAGTCCCTCAACTTATTTTTGTGCCTCTAGATCACTTTTTTTTGTCCAACATGAGGAGGTGACCATATTATGACCACATAGTCAGTGGAGATGCCCTGTGCTTCACTCAACTGTGACAAACCCCTTCCTCCACTGAAACATCATTTTTGTCCCTCAAGAGCATAGTCTATCAACAAATGAGATTGTCTTATAACGACTTAGTCAGTGGAGATGCCCCATGCTTCACCTAACCTGTGACACCCCCCACTTCTGACACACCATTTTTGGCCCTCAAGAGCATGGTCTATCAACCAGTGAGATTCTGTATTTTACCATAAGTCCTGGTGACCAGTAGCATCTCAGATCATGAGGAAGATCTGAGGTCCACTTCATTAGAGGGGATCACAGACCCTTTAATAAAGTGCCATTGGCTCAGAGCTCCGCCCCAGTATTTTTTCTTGCAGCTCAGGCAATTATAATCCTTATACATACATACAAATACAGATAAATCCTACATGCACATATGTATATATGCATATGTGAGGGTCTAGACCCATGATTTTGTTGGTATAGGGAACTCCAGTACAAAAGAACTCCCTTTCCCAATCCAGGTCAGCATCTTCTCTCCAATTTAGAATATAATCTTGGGAAGTTACCTAGGTGTTGAGATAAGTGACTTGCCCAGGGTCACACAGCCACTAGCATATATCAGAGATGAGAAACATACCTCTACTTGTGCATGCAAAGATATTAAGTAAAAATGCATAACTTTTCTATATTCAATCACCTATAATATAAGTATCTAAGGGAAATAAAATTTCTTTAGTTCAGTCATTTGCCTGCAATAATTACTTGCTTCTTCACTCAAGTATAACATTTCTATGGTGATGTGGAGTATTTATGTATCTGAATTATTTTCACTCCAACACAAACTCTCCCACTTCACTGCTAAGCCAATTCAGTGATCTGAGGTGCTGTCAGTTCACATGAACGGACAATTTGCAGCCTCCTCTGAGTAAGTGAAGCGCTCCATCATGACTGGTTACACTCAAGCCACGAATCTTTACCTTCAGATCAAGCTGGTACTAAATCTTCTCTTAAAGCTTGTGATCTGGAGTCGAGAAAGGCTCCTTACAGTCTAGGTTGGGGTGAGTGTGAAGAACAGGGACAAAGATTTAGTGCTAGTCCATTTCTCACTCCTGTGAAGGGGGCTGATCATCCTCCCTAGGTTCCCTCTCTCTTACACAGGTCCTAAAGAGATCACCATGGGCATCCTGCCAAATCTCCAGTATACTCCTCTCCCTCTCCCTCTCTCTCCCTCTCCCTCCCTCTCTCTCTCTCTCTCTCTCTCTCTCTCTCTCTCTCTCTCTCTCTCACACACACACACACACACATACACACACACACACAGACACATACAAAAAACCCTCATTTAGTTGTGGGTACAATCCTGGGTTTGGGGGGGGGACTATGTAATTGAGAGAAAAATGCTGGAAGGTTGTTTCTAGCTAGAAAGGCTTCAAGTATAATTTTTATAATGGAA
The DNA here is from genome assembly GCF_003287225.1 of Phascolarctos cinereus. Lineage (NCBI taxonomy): Eukaryota > Metazoa > Chordata > Mammalia > Diprotodontia > Phascolarctidae > Phascolarctos > Phascolarctos cinereus. Next base: position 109,159,787 of record NW_027556098.1, read on the forward strand.
CTGAATATATGTTGTACAAGGATCACCCTAGTTAAGTGTAAAGAGATTTATCCATAGAAGCTTGATACTAGGGAATGATTTTCATGTTTTGTTGTTGCTGTTGTTTTTAAGCTCCAGAGAAGTTGCATGCTACATTTCAAAGGGAGAATAGGTTTCAGTCTATGTCAGTGAAGTGAGTATCTGCACTGGCTAAATTGTAATCTTTTGAAGGGTTGAAGTAAATCAGATGACCCTTCATTGTCATTTATGTGTCTTTATAACTGTAAGATTAAGTCCATTATAGACAATTTTGCACACTTCTAGATCAACTTCAGGCCCAAAGTGAGAAGAGTCTCCTGCCAAAGTAGCTGAATTGAGAGTGTTTTGTCTTCTAAGTTTCCATTGCACAGATCACATGCTAATCTTGAAAAAGAGGTGATGTATAAGAACAGGATCAGACTCTAAGTTGGTTAAATCCATGTATCAGACAGTGATACTACACAAAGGTAATTCAAAGTCATTTGGCCTCATTTGCCTAATATTGTTAAACAAATGAGTTATTAGATTTAACTTCCTAAAGTAGTGGCAAGAATATAAATTACCATGATGAAAATTCAATGTCAGAAAGGACTAACTATGGTGTTGATATAACAAAAAAGGCCAAATTATCCATCTGTCCTTTTATCTCCATTTCTACTGCTACTGCCCTAAATCACTTATTACTTGATTCTTTCCTTATAGGTATGGCATTCTAAAAGTATGAATTGAATCCCATGTCTCTTGGTACTGCTGTGATCCTAAAAATCTCCATCTTTTAGTCTCACAATTTTTTACTATGTCATTTAGTATTTGGTTAGAGGCTGACTGATTGCTTTCCATTCCTATGCGTCAGTCATCTCTTCAGTTAGATGGTAAACTCAATCCATAAATCAAGACCCACATCTTACACTTCTCTTATCCACTTTAACTCCCAGGACAGAGCTGCACATGGGGGAAGTGTTTAATAACTACTGCTCCCAGTTAAGAATTCAGAGTAGACTGTGAAGGAGAATAAGTTCTAAAAGCCTACTAGGAAAACAAATAATTAAAAAGACATGCAGTTAGTGTGATTGAAATTAGGTGTCTTGGGGAAACTTTCCCAGAAGGAACCAATATTACAGTATGGTTTGGAGATATGTTATTGATTAAGTGAAAGTACCCCCTCTGGATGTCACCAAGAAGCAGTCAATCTAAGACATGATCAATATAAAAATAAATCTGTAACTTTACAAACTGCAACATCAAAATGTGTTAAAGTTTATATAAATGTAAAACTAAGGATGGGGGATATCATATTCATTCATTCATTGATTTTGCCAGTAAGTCAATAAATATTCATTAAGCAACTACCAAAATGTTCAGTAGACATCTTAAACTCAAAATGTCCAAAAATGAATTCCCTATCTTTTCCTCTTTCTCTCCTCCTAACTTCCTTACTACTGTTGAGGGCAACACCATCCTCAAATCCCCTCCCCCACTTCCTCCCTCCACATCCAAAGACTGTTGATTTGACCTTGTTACATCTTTTTAACACACTCCCTTCTCTCCTCTGACACTGCTACCATTCTGGTACAGGCTTTGATCACTTCATATGTGAACTATTTCAATAGACAGCTGTTGTGTCAGCCTCCCTTAAGTCTCTCCCCCATTCCAATCTATCCTCCAATCAGCTACCAAAGTGATTTTCCTAAAGCACAGGTCAGACCATGTTACCTCCCTAATCAATAAACTCCAGGATCAATATTGTCTCCAGGACCAAATACAAACCCTCTGTTTGAAGTTCAAAGTCCTTCCGCTTAGCTTACAGTCCTCTTACACCTTAGTTCCCACCATATGTTCTTTGATTCAATGACAATGGCCTTGCTGTTCCATGAGTGGATATGCCATCTCTCAGGGCCAGGCATTTTTTTAAAGTGACTTGTCCAGGGTCACACAGCTAGTAAGTGTCAAGTGTTTGGTCTAAGGTCGGATTTGATCTCAGGTCCTCCTGACTTCGGAGTTGGTGCTCTACCCACTGCGCCACCTAGCTGCCCCCAGGCCAGGCATTTTCTATGGCTTTCTCCCATAACTTGAATGCTCTCCATCCTCATTACTACCTACTGGCTTTCCTGGATTCCTTTAAGTCTCAGCCAAAATCCCATCTTGAAAGGAAGTTTTCCCAACCCCTCTCAATTCTAGGACTGTTGATTATTTCCAATTTATCTTGTATCTTAGCTTGTTTGTAAACAATTATTTGCTTGCTGGCTCCCCCATTAGACTGTAACCTTTTTGAGGGCAGAGACTGTCTTTTGTCAATTTTGGGATCCCCAATTCTTAGCATATACCTAGCACACAGTAGGTACTTAAAAATTTCTTGACTGACTGACCTACTACATGCCAAGCAGTGAGCTTAGAGGTAGGGATACAAAGAAAAGCAAAAAAAATGAAACAATAGTCCTTACTCTTAAGGAGTCCAAAGTCTAATAGAGGAGACAATATGTAAACCGCCATGTACAAAAAAAAATACAGAATAAATTGGAAATTTGTTTTTGTCTCATAACATAAGAAGATCTTAGAACCAATGATCCCTCACTCATCATCTCCATCTCAATATGATCCATTGACCATTGAATTACCCCACTATATTTATGGCCTCTCGGCTAACTATTCATGATCTGTACATTTGAGTATATCAATCACATTGTCACCTACCTCACAGGGTTTTTGTGAGGATTAAATGATATGATATTTATAAAGTGCTTAGTACAGTGCCTAGCACATATTAGGTGATATATAAATGATTATTCCCTCCCTTCCTATGCATACTATTTGCTACCTAACCCACTGAACATGATTTTGAGGGATAAAGAAATTCTGATCCATCTGCCATGCCTGGATGTCCATATACTTCTTTGTCAGGTAGGAGACAGGAAGATTTCACACATCTTTCCATTGTACACGGGGCAACTTTGAGTAACTGGTTGGTACAGTGGATAGAATGCTGGGACTGAAGTCAGGAAGACGTGAGTTCACATCTGGCCTCAGATAATTATTAGCTGTGTGATCTTAACCAAGTCACTTAAGCTCTGTTTGCCTCAGTTTCCTTAATTATACAATGGAGATTTTACTAGCACCTACCTCACAGGGTTGTTGTAAGGAACAAATGAGCTATTTAAAAAGCTCTTATCACAATGCCTGGCACATAGTAGGCCCTGTATAAGGCTTATTCCCTTTCTCTCTTCCCTTTTCTTCTTTGCTATGAGCCAGAATTCAGATTCAGTGTGGGTAATATCATAGTTAGACTTTTGTGCCCTGATGTTCAGGATTCACTCATCATATGGCAGCACTGTACAGATTTGGTCTCTATTTTGGGTCTCTAGTCTATTGTTTATCCGTGTAATTGTACGGTCAAATTCAATAACTCAAATAGACTACTCCATCTTCCTCCTAATAGGCAGACAAACTGTAATACCTGCTTGATCTTCAGGCTATGTTGCCTTCTCCTTGTGGTCAATATTCATTCTGCCTTCCCTTTGTTTTAATGAAATCTGTTCCTAGGCTTGGACCATCTTAATCCTAGATATTTTTTCTGTGAGTGTAGCTTTTTTCTTGGAAATTAGCAATGGTATTTCCCTATGAAATTCAATTCAATTCAATCTAACCAACATTTGATAAGGATCTATTTACAAAATACAGTTGGGGCCTGAGGCTACAAAGAGGAAAAGAAATGCTAAAGGCCCTGCCTTAAAGAACTTTAAACACTACTAAGGGGAAAGGATATGTATCTAAATAAATACAGCACATGGCAATGTGTGATGGGGACAAAGTATAGGAAGAAAATTTGAGGAAGAAGTATACATTTTAAGCAGATGGAGATAAGAAAAGATTTCATAAAGATGGTGCTTGAGAGACTTGATAGAAGAGAAAGATTATAACAGAGAGAGAAACTTTGAGTGAAAGTACTCAATTATTTTCTAAAGATCAAACATGGAGGTATCAATTTAGATTACTCTTTGCAAATCAAGACCCAAGGACAGGGTAAGTAAGGTGGCTGTAAATAGTTTGGGGTAGATGTTTTGTTTTGTTTTGTTTTATTATTGTCATGTCCTAATCTCCCTATTATTTTTTTTTAAATAGTGACATTTTTGAAAGGAGAGTGTGGTGGCTGTGGTTTGTTTTCATTTCAGCTTCAAAGGAGATCATTCATCTCTTGAAAAGATAGTCTCTTAAGTTTCCATGTGATGTAATTGCTTATCCCAGTGACACTGGCTTCTTTAAACTTCAAGGTAGTTTCTTTATGCTCTCCACCCACCATACCCAAACAGTACCTCATGACTAAAATAGCTAAAATTAAATAACATTAATGTCATTTCACAAATGCAAACTTAGAGGCTACTTTAAGAGAAATCCAGTAAAGCCAATTGGCTTGGTATAAGGGGAAAGGCACTGTTTTTAGATTATGAGGGCCAGGTTTGGAATCTTTACTATGTGGCTTATTGTCATTGTGGTCTTGGGCAAGTCATTTCAATTTTGTTGGTCTTTGCTTCCTAATCAGTAAAATTAGTGAAGTAGGACTCCTTGATTTCAATTCCATTCAACAGGCATTTATTAATTGTCTACTTTGTATTATCACTGTGCTGGGCCTTGAGTACACTAAGACAAAATTGAGGTAGCACTTCCCCCTTTAAAAGCTTACTTCTACTTGGCAGATGCAACATGTGCAGAGACAAATAAATGCAAAATAAAAACAAAAAATAAACAAAAAGTAATTCTGGACAGCTAGGTGGCACAGTGGATAGACCACTGTGGCTAAAGTTAGGAAGACTCATCTTCCTGAGTTCAAGTCTAGCCTTAGACACTTACTAGCTGGGTGACCCTGGGCAAGTCACTTGACCCTGTTCGCTTCTGTTTCCTCATCTATAAAATGAGCTGAAGAAGGAAATGGCAAACCACTACAGTGTCTTTGCCAAGAAAATCCTAAATGGGGTGTTGAGGATTCAGATACGAGTGAAAAATGACTGAACAACAAATGTTTTAGGAAAAAAGAACTAATAATTGATTTCAAAATAGTGCTCTTGAAGGAGATAGTGCTTAAGCTGAGCTTTTGAGGGAAATAGGGATTTCAAGAGTTGAAGGGGAGGAGGGAAAACATTCCAAGAGGAGATGGCAGCTTTTGAAAAAACACAGGCAAAAGGAGATGGGATGTTGAGTATGAGGAACAGCAAGTAGGTGAGTTTTAGCTGCCAGTAATAGTACTGGGGGAAGAAATGTATCAAGTTATAAGAAGCTTTGAATGGCAAATGTATAATTTGTATTTTATCCTAAAGGCAATAGGGAATCACTGAAACTTTGTGCTCTAGAAAGTGACCTTGTTAGATCTGTACTTTAGGGTTGTTAGTTTGGCAGCTATGTGGAGAACAGATTGAATAGGATGGAAATTAAATATCAGAAGTCTATATAGAAGACAAAATCCCCTCCAAATTCCCTACCATCTCTAAATACTATGATTTTATGAATTCCAAGGTATGATTAAGTATATTCCCTGCTTAATTCTTATTTGTTACCTTGTAAAATATAGATACACGGCTTTCAAGTATAAGCTCATCTGTAAAACATCGAGATGAAGAATGGAAGGTTAGTGGCATCACTTCACAAAACAGTGAAAAGCAGTTATGGAGAAAACAAGTCTGCAGAGACCTTAGCATTCAGCTCATCTAAGCCAGATTACTCCCAAGAGAATTTATAAATGAAAGTAGAAGGAGAAAGAAGAACAAAAAATGGGACAGATTTGTTGGCATTTTGTAATGATCTGTTCTCATTAGCAATAATAGTGAAACCATCACATTTGGACTTTAGCACCTCAATATTTGAGGTCTTATTTGAGGAAGTAATGGCATTTAAATAGAGGAAATTATGAAGGAGGGTGAAAATATGCACATATGGAGAGAAGAAATCTGTACTTGGAGGCCACACGCTTTTAATGGCACTCAGGAAACAATTCTTACAGTAGCTCAGAGGCAAATTTTTCAAAAGAATTAAATAGATTATATTCAATATTTTTTTCCATTTTGACACACAATGGAGATAATTATTGATGTTTGATTGGTTACCTTTGGGGGATGATAAAAGCACTGACTGTATGAATATCAATCAAAAGTAAGAGTCATTACTAAGAATGTTATCTAAATGCTCCTATCCTAAATGCATCTATCCTCAGAATGCTTCAAAGCTATCTGTCATGCTATGATGTCACTGGAACTCTAGCTGAAAGATGTTTGGGCAAGTTGGGAACCTGGCTCAGCATATCATAGTTGGGCCTAAAACTCAAATGACCCCATGGGACCCTAAAATAAGAAAAATTGAACATACTTTTCTTATTTAGTTCTACTCTTTGGCTACACGGCCCTGAATCTTTCAACCTGAAACCAGGACCCTGATTCATACTGCTTCTACCATCGCACTTGTGATTATCTGGGTCTGATCTTGCTTCTTGATGATTGTTCCTTTGTAAAATCTCTCATAGGCACTCCCTTCCTTCCTTTGACACTTACATTACTCTAGTATAGGTCCACAACAACCCATATTTTAATTATGGTTTTCCTCCTATCCTAAATCTTTCCCCATACTAGTTCATCCTCTACTCAGTTATAAATGTAATTTTCCTATACACAAGTCTGACCATGTCACTCTCCAGTGGCTCCCTATTTTCTCTAGGAAAAAATAAAATCTTCTTTTTGTCTTTAAATCCTTTATAACCTGGCCACTTATTATTTTTTTGATCTTCTTATATCAAACACCTTCCATATACTCTATGATCTAGTGACTCTAAAATCCTTGTTGTTCCTTACATATGACACTTCATTTTCTAACTCTGTGTATTATCCCTATTTTCCAAAAATGCAATTCTCTTTCTTCACTTCTGCCTCCTGACTAGCTTCCTTCAAATCTCAATTGAAACCCTACCTTGTATAAAAAAACTTTTTGATCCTCCTTAACATTAATCTCTTCAAACAAATCCAATGCAACCATAATTAGAAGGGAAGCAGAAAACTGGAAATGAAATTTACAGCAAGTATCTTTGATAAAGGCCTCATTTCTCAAATATAGAGAAAATTAAGTTGAATTTATAAAAATACAGGTCAATCTCCAATTGATAAATGGTCAAGAAATATGAACAGTGTTCAGACAAAGAAATCAAAGATATCTACAGTCATATGAAAAAATGCTGTAAGTCACTATTGATTAGAGAAATACAAATTAAAACAAATTTTAGGTACCACCTCACACCTATCAGATTGGCTAATATGATAGAAAAAGAAAATGATAAAGGTTGGAGGGAACATGGGAAAACTGGAACACTAAGGCATTGTTGGTGGAGTTGTGAATTGATCCAATCATTATGGAGAGCAAACTGGAACTATGCCCAAAGGGCATACCTTTTGATCGAAGAATACCATTACTAAGTCTATATCCCAAAGAGATTTTAAAAGAAAAGGAAAAGAACCTATTTATACAAAAATATTTTTAGCAGATCTTTTTGTGGTGCCAAAGAATTGGAAATTGAGAGGATGCCTATGAATTGGGGAATGACTGAATAAGCTGTGGTATATGATTGTAATGTAATACTATTGTGCTATAAAAAATGATGACAAGGATGATTTCAGAAAAACCTGAAAAGAATCAGATGAACTGATGCAGAGTGGAATGAGAAGAACCAGGAGAACATTGTATACAGTAATAGCAATATTGTACAATGGACAACTATGAATGACTTAGCTATTTGTAGCAATACAATGATGCAAGACAATCCCAATCCCAAAGACTCATAATAAAAAATACTACCTACCTCCAAAGAAAGAATTGATGAGTGTCTGAATACAAGGTGAAGCATACTATTTTTCACTTTCTTTCTTTTTCTCCTTTTTCTTTTTCTCTTTCTTTCTTTCTTTCTTTCTTTCTTTCTTTCTTTCTTTCTTTCTTTCTTTCTTTTTCTTTCTTAGTTTTCTTCCACAAATTGATTTATATGGAAATGTTTTACATGATTATACATGTACAACCTATATCAAGTTTTGCAACTAATCACATCCAAAGTATTCTTCAAATCATCAATTAACTTGCACTTGAAGATGTAGCCAAGAGTAGTGGAAAGAGCTCTGGATTAAGATTTCCAAGACTTGAGTAGAAATACAAGTTCTGCCTCTGGGATCTTGGACAAATCATCTTACCTCTGTGGAGCTCAGTTCTCTAAAATGAGGGGGTTGAACTGCATGACCTCAAAAATCCTTTCAAACTCTAAATCTATGATTTAATCACCTTATCACACAACCTCCACTGACAAGGAATTCACTACCTCATCAGTAGGCAATTCAATTTTTAGACAGTTTTTATTACTAGGAAGTTATCCTTACCTTGACCCAAATTGGCATACTCTTTGCACATGAGGACATTGAGGCCCATACTGGCAAAGTAATTTGCCCAGCATCACATAGGTGAAGAATGATAGAGCCAGGATTCACTGAGGACACTTTGCTTAAATCAAATTATCATTCTCTGCTGCTGGACTGAGAAAACAAGTTGATGCTAGCCTGGAAGTCAGCCTTTTTTTAAAAAAATCACAAAGAACATTTCTTTTCTGATTTGCTATCTAGGATACCCCCAAAATAAAAAAGCTCAAATATCTCATAATACCATAAAAACATAATTAATTCAATCATTGCTTCATTAGCATAACAAGATCTCATTAATTCAGACCAATGTCATGGAAAAAGCTTATTTTAGTTAAAGAAACATCTGAGCTATAGGAACTAAAGGAATACAATTTTATTCCTTTCAACTTTATACTATAACTAGCACAAGTGCTTTCAAAGATGGCAAAGTGATTATTCTACTGATCTTTCTGACAATCTTTCCACCAATAGTATATGGCTAAAAATCATGGAACATTCTTGGCTCAGAAAAAATTATAATTACAATTTACCACAAGCATAATAAAAAGAGGTATTATAGATGTAAGTACTCTGCAGGGTCTTACTAATTATGGTAGGAGTAATAGTTACTAGAGTCTCTGCCATATTGTCTGTGTTAGTCTTTCCTTAAAAATAAGAGAAGCTTTTCTTAGGACTTGATTCATCTATGGGCCTGAGGCTTGAACAACTGACATAGCTTCCAATCCATGAGGTGAATAAAAGGGCCAGCCCATGTAGAGTTAGTATACCTCCAGTTTGATGAATGTCCCCCTGCTATACCAGGTACTATGTCTTCACAACATTCTACTGGCCAGACGTACTTGCATATGAACTAGCTATGTATACTTACAGAGTATTCTTTCCATGCTATGGCTAAGTAATTCCTTTTGTTAACTGCTAGATGCTCTATGTATCCTTCAATTTATTCTTATTCCAAACCTGATTAACAGACAACTTGAGTTAGGTCTAGTTCACAATACCAATATGATTCACCGTTGAGGCAGGAATTAAAGGAATATACCCTTGAGGCAGGACAAAATATAATCTGGTGGGAAAAGCAATGGCTTCACAGTCAGATGACCTGGGTTCAAACCTTCTTGTGTAATCATGAGCAAGTTAATCAATATCCCTGAACTTCAGTTTCCTTTTTTGTAATAGGTTATATTACAAGTACTAACTAGATGGCTTCAGAATTCTCATTTAGGTCTAGAGATAAAATTTCATTTTGAGTTGTATTAAAGACATTAAGGAGGATATATATGATGGCAAGGGGACAGTAAACCACTCACCAAGCAGTCCTATGAGGACCAAAAAGATAAATCAAACAACAAACATTTATTATGTTCTCCCTATGTACCAAGCACAGTGCTAAGCTGTTGGGATATAAAGAAAGTTAAAAAAAAAATGCCCTCAAAGAGCTTACATACTAATGGGGGAGAAAACCTGTAAATAAATAGCTGTATGCAAGATAGTTAAAGAATAGCAATGTAGTGCCCATCACATAGTAAGAACTTTATAATGTTTGATGGTGATGGTGATGGTGATGGTGATAATGATAAAACAAAGTTAACTTTAGAGAAGAAGGCTTCCTTTGTTGGAAGCACTATATGGTAATTGGTATCAGAGAGACAGTAAAGAAAATGCTAGTGCATTGGCTTTATGATGTGTGGAGGATTTATAGTTGTTGTTTTCTTTGCGTGTTTGTGTGTTTGTTTTTAATGGCTGCCAAATAAACAAAATGAGGAGGTGTGGAGAAATTACATTCTCCACTCTTACTAATGAAGGCATGGATTTACCAAAGTATTAAAATGTCTTGATTATCGCAAGCCAGAAGCAATATGTAAGCTTTTCCCCTATATTTGGTTCCATTCACTCTTCTAGCACAATTGTAACAAATTCTCCTCCTAATAATTTATCCTTTAATCTTCCAATTTCAGGCTTGCCCAGCATCAAAATCCCTGTAGTTTTGATTCCGCTGTCCCTCTCTCCCAGGTAGAATGAAGAATCAACTACAATAGTGGAAAAGAAAAACACATAATTTGTTTCTTTAACTGCCTTCACTTGTATCTTTTCTTCTCTGCTTCACATGAAGAATGATGTACAATGTCCCTTCTTGGAACAGGTAACGTCCTAATGATTCAGTCTCATCCAATCATCAAAGGTTTTCCTGACACTTTGTTCTCTAAGACAGAAATGAAAATGCCACCTTCCCTCATCCATTTGACTTCTTTAGCTGGAACAGAGTTTAAGCTGAATCTATTGACTGGTTCTCCCATTCTGCTACTGCCTAGTCTTAAGAGGCAGCTTGGTGTAATGGATAGAGTGCTTGATTTGGAGTGAGGAAGGCCTAGGCTTGCATCTCACCTCAGGTTGTGTGAGTCTGAGCAAGTCATTTTATCTCCATAGGCCTCATTTCTTCATATGTAAAATGAGGAGGCTGGACTCAATGACCTTTAAGATCCCTTTCATCTCTAAACCTATGATCCTATGATCTTAGATTCCTCTATTTTAGAAAAGTATCTTCCAACCAAACTTTATTAGAAACTACTGACCTCTTAGGATTCCTGTAATGCAACCACTCCTTGAAGGGCATTGGACCTAAGCCATGGACCAAGTGACATGAATGGACAGGACCTACAGCATGTCCCCAGGAATAGCTTTAGTGATTATGCTGATAATCTTCATATAGTTATTTCCAGCCACTTCTTTGAGATTGTCCAAAGAGAGGAAGCTTCAGATGACAATTGCTTCAGAAAGAGATTTCTCAAGTTGCCAATGTTTCTTACACACAGAAGAGAACGTTCATTGTAAAGAGGAAATTAAATGGCCTCCATTCCATTTGAGGAGCAAGAATTTGCCAGTACATCTCTACTACTCTCCAGGGGAGGGGTGCCCTAATGAGCTGATACACATCTATGACAAATTCCCAATTCAGCAGGTTACCTTTGGCAGCAAACTCTGTACTACAGAGGTAGTGGAGAATTGCTGCGCGTGTCACAGTATGATACGGCAGAGCCTTAGAGCTTCAACTAATTAGGGGTAACACGTTTCTGTTAATGAAAAGGTGCTAGTGGTGATTGTAAATTAATATTTTCCAGTGGCTACACTTGTATTCAAGTGTCAGTATTGATAAAACTTTCCTTTCCCCCAGTTAATGCTAATGGATTCAGCAGCCCTATAAGCCTGATTATCTATTAGCCAATTAAGATAAGCCTTGGATTTGTCCTAATGGCTGTATTTATTGTCATTGGTAATATTGATATGTTTCCTGTTAGACACTGGCCAATATGTCACATACATGGGAACAGTCCAGCAATTGAGAAACTATTGTAGAGAGTAAAGACAACACTCTTCTATATAACAACAACAGCAACAACAACAACAACAAATGCACATTCATCTTGTTAAAAGATGATCCTGTAATTTCTTCTAAGGAGTTCAAAGCATTCTGCATAGCTTCATAGGATTCAGAACTAGAAGAGACCTTAGAGATCAGCAAATCCAGACTCCTTATTTTACATATGAGGAAACTGACGCCTACAGCAGCGAAATGACTCTCATAGTCATACAGGTAACAAATAACTGTTATCTTTTATCCTCCTAGCATATATGAAATTAAAGGTCAAACACTATTATTTGTGGTTTAGATAGTGGGACATTGAGGCATAAATCATCAAGAGAGTTATGGCCCTCAAGTGGTCAGTGTTAGTAAGATTGTCTGTAATATAGCATCTTTTGAACTTACTTGAAAAGGCCTAGGTTTTATATTATTTCCTAACGAATTCAGAGTTTACTTATGATAAATCTGTGCTCAAATTTGCCTATAGGGAACAGGCAGAGGAATAACTATACAATTTTGTACCTGAGGCAAGGGATTGAAGAAGAGGGATGGTCACCAGAGAGATAAGTCCCATAGATCAGGGGGAGAAAGCCTACTTTGTAATACCTCATAGTCATTATACTGACAAAGGACTGACTTCCACTAAGAAGGGGTAGATCAGTTATAACATAGCTGAGAGGAGAGAAAATGTACCCCAGGACCCCATATGGTTTTCAGTCTTTTAAAGTGAATGGAAGGACAACCACTGCAGGGAGTGGGGGGGTGGGGCAGTAGGGAGGACAAGTAAGCAATGGAGAAAGTGCATTACAGGTCATTGTTGTAGATACTCTCTAAATTTCCCACTCTGGGGCAAAATCCTAATGGTTTCATATGAATTATGACTCTGTTAGTAGGTCTGCCTATTCTTGAGACTTCTGTCATATTGGTGTCATATTCTGTCACTTAAACACCTCCCACATTTTTTTTCTGGATATGATCCATGGATTCTTTAAATCAGTGGAGAGGAGGGTGTGTGTATGGGTGTGTGTGTGTGTGTGTGTGTGTGTGTGTGTGTGTGTGTGTGTGTGTGTATTCAGAGCTTCTGGGCAGTTTGGGGTTTTTCATATTTTTCTCACATTATGGTGTTCAGGTTTATTATTTATTTTTACTTTATATGTTCTTCTGGAAGGCTTATGATCCTTCTGTTATTTATACTCATCCTTTCTAAAGGATCAATGACTTTTTCTTTTGTATTTTGTATGTCTCTTAACATTATTGCTTTTTGCTTCTCTTCTTCTTGAATGTCTTTTACCTCATTATATTTTTATCCCTAAGTTATAATCCTCTCTTTTACTTTTTTGGAGAGACCCACCAATGTGGATTCAATTTTTTCTGCATTGGTAAGTATTTCTTTCATGCAGGGCATACATTCTGCCATTTGTTCCTATCTAACTTTTTTTATCTCACTACTTGAACATCATTCTTGAACCATTTTTAATTATCTTGCTACAGTTCCATTCTCTCCTCTGAATCCACAGGATTCTGGGTTTCATCAGATGTTGATTAAATATGCTTTGTCTTATAATGTTTATTTAGAGAAGTATATGACATTTTCAATATTCTGGTAGTCATTTTTTTCCCTCCTAATTACTACATTTTCTCTATAAATTTGACTTTGTTTTAATTTTTTAATTGAATTTCTTTCATCTGGTTATCTTTTTTTTTTTTGGGGGGGGAATGCTCCCTATCTTATATTTCCTTGCCATTCACTTTCCGAAACCTTCCCCTTTGAATGCAGGTTTAAGTCCAAAATCAAACTTCAGGGCTAACTCAGCCTTCTTCCATGTGGGAGATTTACTTTACATTGGCCTAAGTCTCTGTCCCAAGTAGCCTCTGTGAGGTTACAACTAACTCAATCTGAATTAAATTATGTTTTCCTTCAGTTCCAGTGCAGCCATGCATGTTTGCCTTGTGTCCCATCCCTCCATCATAGCTTTCAGGTGGTCCAACTATTCTTATGTTTTCTCTTCTTATGTTTTCTATTCTCCAGATCAGTTTTTGTGTGTGTGTGAGAGATGTTTCACATTCTAACTTCTGTTTTCTCATTCTTTATATTTTGTCTTTTTATTTCTTCATCTCTTATAACATTGCTGGCTTCCCCTTGCCCAATTCTGATTTTCAAGAATTTGTTTTCTTCCTTAAGATTCTGGATCTCCTTTTCTAATTGGTTTACTTTCTCTTCAAAATCTTCTTGTTTTTCTTGCATTATTCTTGTTTTGTTTTTAGTTTTTCCTCAATCTCTCTCATTTGATTTTTAACGTCTTTTTCAAGTTCTTCAATGAATTCTTTTTGGGCAGGTGACCACTTGACATTGACAGGGTATGGGCTTTGGACCCCTCCCCATTTGAACTTTACCATGAATGGTTTGGCTAAGGCATTTCTGAAGAATCCTTTTAACTGCTCTTTGTGATGCTCATTGTCTTTACATGGCCCACCCTAGAACGCCACTCCTTGATTCCATCTAGACCTACTCATAAGTATCCCTCTTCCCCCATTAGGTCCTCAGATTCCTTAAGAATCTAGCCCACTTCAACAGGTGAAACAATAAACCTTGTCTCTGATTGAAAGAAAGCTTGAGTCGAATTCTTTCAAGGCAGGACCTGTGCCTTTTGCCCTTGAATTTGAAGGTTCCCAGAACCCCTAATTTCAACAACATTACTCTTTGGGGTAGAAAAGTGTTTCTTTGCTTCAGTATCCTCCTTTGAAGATGAAGTTTTCTCTATTCCCATAAAAGTTCTCTATGGCTGGATTCTTTCTTCTTTGTGAATTTTTTAAAAATAGTTTAGTTTTTATAATCACCTGTAGTCCTATGGTATGAGGGATGGTCCTTTTCAGTTTTCCCCTCTGACCTTGACCTCAAACCAAGACCTCCAGTCTCCTGTAAATTCCCACAGCCAGCAGCTACCTGTACCACTGCTTCTGCACTCACTAAGAGGTGCTGGTTCCTTTTTACCCCAACCTTGTCTCTGCCTCATAGCCGGGTCTGGTGTTCTTTGTCAGCAGAGGTTCCCTAGATCTTCCCCAGCTTAGATGCCCAACTCCCCTTATTGTAGGGATAGAAGTTCCAGTGGCTGTGGTAGAGGCAGCTTCCAAATCCAGCTACCCGCAGGGCTTACTGCTTGTTATTAAAGAGGTCCCTAGCCTGGAGGTGTTTACTCTTCACTGGGAGGAAACCTTGTCCAGGGATTCTTCTTCAATCTTCTCTTGTTGTCTTAGGTGGACCCCTTTCTGCCTCTACTCATATATTTTCTATATTCTACTCATTTATGTTCTCTATCTGCCCTGAAGTGCTATTTCATCTCTTTTGTGGAGGAAAATCTGAGAGCTTGAAATTTTCTGACCTACTCCACCATCTTCCCATAATCCTCTTTTTATCCCCAATTCTTTATCCTCAATTCCCAATTGTGACCCAATGCTGGTCTAACAATATAAGAAGAGACAAGAAGCATACTTTCCTCTCTTCCTCTTCCCAGAAGCTATGGCAGTAAGTAACATCTTCCCCACCATGAAGCAGACCATCCAACTCTTATGTGGCAGTGGGTAAATTGACAATTAATTTACAGAATTATAAATTGTGACTAAAGAAATGGGACAACAAGGGTTTTGGGTTCAGTGAGGCAATGGCAAGCCCACACAGTTTTTGAATACTCACTGTGAAAGACCATGATAGCAGCAAGCAGAGAGTAATGCTTCAATTGCACTTTAGTAAGGCACATAGAGTACAGAGACAAACAGTACTGGGGTACAAAGGCAGATGGAATGGGGTTGGAGGAAAGAGAGATGGAGGGAGGCAGGGAATATGGAGAAGAGAATGGCAAGGAGGAGAAGTACAAGAGTCACTAAGGTAACCATGGAACAAAGATGAAAACACTAGGGCAGCACGGACCCTAACAACATGAGGTGGGGGAGGGGAGAGGTAAAGAAATGCAAGTGTTTGAGGTCTCATTTTTAAAGTTTATTTGGAGGGAGGAGGGACAGATTAACTCTGATCTGGGTCATATTGGGATTAGTTCATTAATATATCCACATAATCTCAAAGTTATCAGCAATATCTTAGGGTTAGCTCATTAATATACCATTTGCTAGTGTTCTGGTTTTACTGAGTACTCAGGAGCTTACAAACCACAGGGCCCAACAGTAAGGCCTAGCTGGCTTCCCCTATTTTAGCACATAGCCTCAGGATGTGGCCTTAGTTAATTTATGCAACAGTTTCCACTGGCTCCTATGCTCCCTTAATTTATGAGACAGGTTGCAAGTAACTCTTCTCTTAATTTATGGGACAGTCTGTAAAGCGACTTTCAGGTTCTCTTTTACAATATTAGGCACTACTATTGATACTTTGTACTAATTACTTATAAACTTACTTACAATACTAACTATAAGGAGTGATGATGGTCAGGGAGATCAGAATGAGTTACAATTTTAATACTGTGAGTATATGTATAAAACACCCCAAGTTTGTCAACATCTCCCTTCTTGATACATTCCATAGGCAGTACAACATAATAGACCCGGACCCAGAGCTAGGAAAACCTGCATTCAAATCCCAATTCTGTAATTTATTATTAGCTACCTTGCCATGGGAAAGTCACTTAACATTTCTGAGTTTCAGTTCTTTCCTATGTAGTAAGGACAGAGCATGTAGGGCTTACTGGTACTACATGATTGTTATAAGACTTGAATGAGAAAATGTACATTCAGTTCTTTACAAATATTAAAGTTCTATATAAGCATCAATGATTATAATTGTCTTCTAAACAGTAGCAGAAATGAGCCCTCCAGTTAGGGCAAGAAAGATCATGATTTGTACTAACCTGGTATTTTAAGGAGATTTACTTTCTTTTGTTATTACTTCTGTATAATACCTCATTTAAAAGACAAAAAAAAATGAATATGCAAGTTATGGTGATGAGATTTAAAGGTGGAACTTTTGGGAGGTTCAGGCTTTACTTTTCTTTTTTTAAAAAACTTATTGATAAACCACTGATTTCCCACCTCCCATTGTCTCCTTCTGTCACTGCCCAGCTGGTATATATTTCCTGCAACCACCAGAAATTCCTTCCCGGGATTTAGAGAAGCCTCCACTCAGGCTGGGTCCCTATGGCAGCTGGTGGTGATAGACTCTACTATTTCAAAAGTAATAACTACCACTCTTTGTAATCAGTAAAAACTCTTGAAAGAATAGGAATATCTGATATTAGCTGACATCAAAGCACTTCACATCTAGTAACTCATTTGATTACACTCATATCACTGCCATCCTCAGCTCCATTGTACCTACATACACAAGACAGTATTCAATGCCAATCTGCTTCATTATTTTAATGCTTCTCATAGACTTGCTCCTCTGTATTCTGAAGCCTTTGTCTCTTCTCCCCTTTTCTGTCATCTCTGAGTTCTTATCCCTTTTAAGTTTTTACACCATCTTGCTACAGTTGGTTTAAAAGCACTCTCTTTAGCTCCTGCCAGCTGGAAATGTCCTTCCTTCAGTGTCTCTCCAACCCACTAAATCCCTACCTCTTTAAAAAATGAACTGCATATTGTAAATGAAGTAGATGCAGTTCTGCTGTGTGTTTTCTAACATTTTGATTTGTGCCTGTGATTTCCATTTATTTTAGTGACCACTAGATCTTTTGGAATTGTTGCTTCCAAATAAGGGCCAGCAGGCAGCATGAAAAAAGAATGACAGCATGGAATGCCTCCTTCGCATTTCTGTAAAGAGAACTGACATTTACGAAGTACTGTAGGTTTCCTTTCACCAAGGATCCCAGAAGAATTCATAAAATAGATTTAGTGTATTTCCCTTTCTGCCAAGCATGTAAGGGCCTAAGACAAATACTTATTGTTGAAACTTCTTGGACAATAGGAGGAAGGCCCTGCCATTACTAATCCTTCATGTTGGAATTGTTAATGAGAAGATCTAGGCATGAACTCTTAAAAGTGGGACTAGGTAGGAGGGAGTTAAAAATTGAATATATACATCCCAAGTGCAACCCCCAAGGTAGGCTGTTACCATGGTGACACAGCCTGAATATTATACTTGATACCTTCCTTCCCCAGGGCCTGTCCCTGCACCTAGAGAAAGTAGTCCCCCATCTCTCTATCTTAATTTTCAAAACATGCTTCCCCATTTCTCCTCCCAAGGAATATCTCAGGTTTAACTCTTAGGTAATTTTTATTTTTTGCCCTGGGATGAATGGATTATCATTGTGCGGGCTTGACAAGGTTAAGTTTTGGGTGTAGATATTTTAATTATTTTTAGATATTTTATCTGAATGCTATAGGAGTAGACAAGCTATCTTCATTTCTCCCAAAGAGAAATGCCTCTTCTGTTTGTTTAGAGAAAAATGTGGAACTTGGTCAAGGAGTTAAGGTTTAGGTTGTGATTAAATACTCAAGGATTACAGGCTTGAGCAAATCAATTGACATCACTACCACCCACAGCCTTGTTTTTGCTATATGTAAAATAAAAATCAAATGACATGAATTCTAGGGTCCCATACATCTCTAACAATATACAAATCCATGAAAGAAATTCACAGAAAGCTTAATATGTAACCAAGTTTTTATTAGAGAAAAGACTAGAACTCGAAAGTGAGGGGAGCAGTATGTTAAAGTAAAAAGAGTGCTGGATGAACAAATTAGTGGGCTAGGTTTCAAATCCTGCTGACGTCTTCTTATTTTTTTTTACTTATTAGCGGCATGACCTTGGGCAAAACATTTACTCTTTTAGCTTCAGTTTCCTCATCTATTAAGAGAGAGAGAGAGAGAGAGAGAGAGAGAGAGAGAGAGAGAGAGAGAGTGTTGGACTAGATGATCTCCCAGATCTCTTCCAGTTCTAAATCCATTAGATTCTAAATTCCTTGTGGGCAAGGACTCTCTTTTGCCTCTTTTTATATTTCCAGTGCTTACCACAGGATCTCACATACTTTGCAGATACAGGAAGTCTCTTGGTGAGGAGCATTGTATATATTTTGGGATTATTTTGACATATTGATCAATTTTGCTGATTTTTCTCTTTCTTTTTTTCCCTTTTTTTTCTTTTAAAGTACTATTTGTTAAGTGGAATGATGGCTCTTTGGGAAGGAGGAGGAGAGAGGGATACTGGGAGAAATTCTGAGTCTGAAAGCCAGATGTAGCAATAAACTACATGGGGATACAAAAAGGATATGAAATTTGAAATTATTTACTTAAAAATCACAATGACAGTATTTGAAATAATAGTTTGTTTTCTATACAATTTTTAAGTTTATTTAGCACTTTTCAACACAACCACTCTGTGGTAGTTAAAACAAATTCATAATTTCTATTTGCAAATGGAAAAACTGAAATAGATTAACTGATTTACTTAAGGTCACACAGCTAGCAAGTAGCCAATCTTATACCCTAAATCCAAGTCCCCTTGCTCCAAATCCAGTGCACATTTGAAGATATCACATTCCCTCTCTGTAAGCAATATCAATTCAATTGATCCTATTTTAGGAAAAGATTTTAATTCATTTCTAACTGATCTTTGGTTCACATGCAACACAGAAAGAAACTGTATTAGCTCATGCTGTGATGCGTAGAGCTAAGAAGAGCTGACTGTGCATATGTGCATGCTGGGAAATCAACCTTAGCTATAAAAGACTGAGCAGGAGAAGTTTAGAGAAGAGCTCTTACGGAAAAGGGAAAGTAGGTTCATAGAATCTAAGAGGTGGAAGGTACTCTAGGTGCCAGTCCAATTCCTACCTGAAGTATAAATCTTGAGCTTTCGGTCAAGAGTGATGAAAGAAAGATGGAAGATATGGATAGCTGCTTGTAAAAATCAGTTCCTGATAATTGGGGCTTTCCCAGAATAAATAATATTTCTTTCACCCTAAATATACATCTGATGTCCCAAATCTCCTAAGCTCCCTAGAATTTTCATGATAAACGTCTTGACATTGTGGTAATAATTTTCATTCATTTCAGCTTCCATTGAAAATTCAAAGTTTTCCTGAACTCACTGCCCAAATTCTGAGTGGGGCTTATTCTTTCCCAAGCCCCCTCTACTATCCTGCCACTTCTCTCACAGCAGATGGCCTTGCCTCCTACTTTACTGAGAAAACTGAAGCCCTCTTCTGCATACATTAAAACCCTCCTATATCTATTCCTGTCCCCAGTTTCCTTATTTCTATAGTCCCTGGGAAAAAGTGGCCCTTCTCCCTTCCAGGGCTAACACCTCTATTTATGCCTTAGATCCAACTCCTCAAAGTTCTACCTGGAGCTTAGCCCATAGACACTTTCTGCTCTCTGATACTCAGTCTCTCCCTATCTATTTTGTCTTTCCTCCCTGAATACAACAATGCTCTCATCCCCCCCATCCATAAATACATACTTCTTTTGACTCTTTCATCCACTCAAGCTACTGTACTGTAGATATTCTCCCTCTCACTGCTGATCTTTTAGAATTATACTCACTGACTCTATTTTCTTTCCACTCAACATTGTTAGCACCTTGTATTATGTTTACCTGCTTTTGTTGAAAACTTTTCTTCTTTGTCTTCCATGACACTGCTCTTTTCAAGTTTCTTCTATGTCTAACTACTCTTTGTTCTCCTTTGAAGAATCATCAACAATCAACTACCACTAAAGCATGGGTGCTCTCCAAGGTTCAGTCTTCACATGTCTTCCTATACCCTCTCCATTAATGATCACAACCATTACCATGAACTAACTTAGCATCTCTATCCTTAATTACTCAATTTTTTCTCCTGAATTCCAGCCTCCCTGGTTCACAGCCAAGTAACATAAGGCAGTCTAGTGCAGGCCAAAGAGCATCGAGAGTCACAACATGCAGTCAGTCAATAAACATTTATTAAGTGCCTATCATGTGCCAAGCACTATGCTAAGTTCTGGAAATACAAAAGGAAGCAAAAAAAATAGTTCCAGCCTTCAAGGAGCTCATGACCTAATGACTGAGGGAAAAAAATAAATGTATACAAACAACACAAATATAAGATAAATAGGAAATAATTAAAAGATGAAAGGACTAGAATTATAGGAACTGAGAAGGGCTTCCTATAGAAGATGGGATTTTAATTGAAACTCAAAGGAAGCTTAGGAAGCTAATAGACAGAGAACAGTAAGAGATAAGGCCAGCTCAATGACAGGGCAGACATGAAAACAGAACCTTGCAGGATTCTTGAAACGAGTATGATCTTCCACATCTGATCAGCCCCTATTTAGGTACAATGGGACAAGGAGAAGGAGACAAAGAAAAAAAAAGGCCATCTCTTGCATTGTGTGAACCAATAGAAGCAAGAACTACATGGCTGGGTCCCATTCCCAGTCATCCCGTCTAAAATGAACTTGCATTTGTATTCAGATTATGTAAGGGTTAGGACAAAACAGGGCCTATCTATCCCATCCAAGAGTGAAAAAAAAATCAACAACTAGAAAAATGGATGTATAAACCAACAAATAACTAACCTGGAAAACAAACTGAGAAGAGATAATTTAATAATCTTTAGATCTTTTATAAACATTTCTAAACATTTTTTCTTTTTCTCTTTCATTTCTTTTTTCCTTTCTTTCTTTCCTTCTTTCTTTCTTGTCTCTTTTGTTCTTCTTTGCCTTCCTTTTTCTTTTTCTTTTTAAAACTTGGATTCCCTATCTCAACCACACCAGAACTGTACTCGCTATTGATTGGCACAACAACTTTGACCTGCTCTATATCTCTCTGGGGCTGGTTTATCCCTCTTTGGTAAACCTGGTACCCTCCCTCCCCAGGCTCAGGGGCTTACTATATTGAGACTTGCAAAGTCATGACATCTCCTTCCCCCTGTAATGGTCTTCTTCAAGAATGAAGGACAAACAACTATCAACACTCTGTGAATAGTAGTAGCTGAACCACTGTACCCAACTGGCCAGTTACAGTTGGGCAACACATCTCCTTCCTTCCTTGCTTCTTTCCTTCTCTTCCCTTCTTCCCTACCTCTTTCCTTCCTTCTCTCACTCTTTTCTCTCCCTCTGTGGACATAGGGAGTCATATTCCTTACCTGCAGGGACTCTACCCAAAGGAATATACATTGTGATCACTGAAGCCTCTCAAGATATCTTGAGATTTATCATTTCTTACTAGGCTAGATTTCTTTTTTAAGAACCATGCCTTAAATCCAAATTACTCTGGCTTCCTTGATTGGCCAACAATAGGTCCCAGCCCAAGTTTCATTTGGTCATTGTTTGGGCTCTGATGGCTCTGAATGAGTGTAAATAGCAATTGTTTCTGTTTTGGCCAGAATCCCTGAGGATCTTACCCTCCCAGATTGATTTTTTTTCTTTTCTGTTTTTATTAGGTAAAAGAGACCATTCTTTGTCCCATTTCTTACCTAGCTTTAATCACTGAATGGGCATTGTCTCTGTGAAGCTGAGACCAGGAAAACACCTTAACCTAAAAAGGCTCAAGTTTTCCACTGCATCTGGGGCTATCTCCAGCCATTTTGATCTTGCCACTGAACCCAGATTGTGCAGCATGGGAGAGTGAGGCTGGTGACTTTGCACAGCCCTGTCTCAGTTAAATCCAATTCACTTGCAAGTCATAATATCACCTTCCTGATGTCTTGTTCCTCTTCGAGAATGAAGGACAAAAAACAAGAAGAACAACATATCTTATAAGTATAGGATTTGTTGTTGTTTTCATTGTTATTGCTTTCTTTTTTGTATGGTGTCTTCTGCATTAGAATGTGAGCTCCTTGAAGGCAGGGATCATGTTTTTTGCCTTTTTTTTTTGGTCTGCATATGTTAGAACAGTACCTGACACGTAATTGGCACCTGATATATCTTTGTTTATTCAGTGATAATAATTACTTCTATAAAACAGCATAATATTAAAGGGAGGAACCCTTAAGAATAAAAAAGAGATTTGTAGCAAGGTAAATACATTTGGAGAATTGAAAGAGAATACCTTGATTATGATATGCTTATATTTTAAGAGGAAGAGGAGAGATAAGTGTCCACTCAGAATTGCATTGTCTTCAAGAGTCTCAGAGAGACAAAAAGGATAGTCAGTAGAACAACATGAGCAAAGTTCCTAATGCAAGAAAGTATAAATTGTTTAAGTTCTGCTCACTTTTCTCTGTACCACTTCATAAAAGGCTTTCTAATTTCTTCTGAATTGTACTTTTCATCATTTCTTATGGCACAATGATAGTCCAATGCATTCATATAAGTGGTACTGCCAATACAAGTTACTTTAAGATATCCTAGATATTTTAAACACAAAATGAACCAATGAGAAGGCTTGTTTATTTGAATGATATATTATGAGTGTAGATACAGTTGAGAATTCCAACGATTGGATTTATTTCCATTAACCACTACAGTTCTCAAGGTTCTCAGGACCAGTGGCAGTAGATATCTGGTAAGAAATTTATGCTTAGTTTTAATTGCATGCCATTAACAAACCTTTCCTTCAGAGGCTCCATGATCCAAGCAACCCTAGGTATTGAAATCCAACTCTAACAATTTCAACACTTTGATTTTTAAGGGAACAGTACCCTAGAACCCATCAGAGGCAATTTTCTGTTATGTTCTAATGAACCTAGGCTATGTGTGCAAGTCATAGTCAGAAACCAATGGACTCTACCCAAAGATCCTCACTGACTTGACCAAAAGACCACGAATGCCTCAGAAAACATAGAACAGGCCATATGCTCATCAGTAGAATCCATAGCCTGTTTCACCCCTACATATGTCCTTGTGATTGTTGGCTGGGTTCGATCTTATGCAGGGGTTCTCATCTGGCCTACATACTGAGGGATCTTCAATTAGACAAATTTCACCCACCTTCTGCCCCATAAACACTACTATCTTTCTTTGAACAGTACCAGCATCACAGGCCACCAAAGAGATCTAGGACTAGGGCCAAAAGTTTTTTTTAAAAAATGGCTTTCCAGTTTAATACCAGGACTTGTATTTTGCTTCAATTGCCTTCTAGAACCCAGGAAAACAAAATAAGAATTTAGGGGAGGTGAAATACTATAGCCACAAATTCATTTAAATAAGGAAAGGTTGGGGAGTAAGGGAAAGGGGAATCACTTTTGGTTTTTAGCTTTCTTTCATTAGCATAATAATCAGTTATTTGTTTGTTTTCTAATTGCCATTTTCTAAAGCACTAAGGGCTAGGATAGGAGGAGCAACACAGAAGAATGAGGAGGCATCATGTGGTCTGAGAGGCTGGCTAGAAGAGATCTGGGGAGGGAAGGGGAGGTTCCAGACAACTTTCCATCCAAACATACACCTGGGGAGGCAGGAACAAGGGCATGATAGGAAATTTGGGAGAGGTGGAGAGTAGGACACACTAAAGTGAAGGGTAAGGAGCCAAAGACAAATTTTACTATTTACCCATGTAAGAATTCCTTTGGCTTTCAAAGACACAGGAATTTCACCTCCAAAACCAGAAATGGGGCTGAAATCTTGTTTCTTTTTGCAAAGTAGCTGTTTTCAATGAACAGATAGCAAGTCAGCTGATAAATTTGTTACATTATATACATTACTAGAAATCAGATCAATATAAGAATGACAGACAGTTCAACCTTGCCTACTGGGAATAGGAAGAATATGTGTTCCGCAGTGAGAAGCTCTGTGGAGGGTTTTGCAGGAATTCCCCCATCATATCTAAGACTTAAATTCAAACCTGAACACATCAACCTAAGGGAGAAACTTGAGAGGGAGTTGTGTCGATAGCACATACTTCAAGAGTTTATGGTGGATACCATGTAGATCTTATACTGCATTGTTACAGTAGCTTCTCAGTATTGCCTTTTGATAGGAAAAGACTTCAGAGGTTACCATGTTCGGGAGAGATTTCTGGTGGAATAACCTTGACCAGAGCTGATCATGGGATTATAGGTCTAGAGCTAGAAGGAAACTTAGAGGCTATCAAATCCAACCTCATTTTACAAATAAGAAAACTGAGGCCCAGACAGGCTAAGTGATTGGACCAAAGTCACATAGCTAGTGAGTGTCTATGTAGGTGCTTATTAAGTTCTTACTCAAGAGGACCTGAGAAGGCCTTCCCTCCTTCCCTCATCAGCCTGGCACATAATAAACAATATTTGCTTCTTGATTGAATTACCATTTATTATTCAGAGATGCTTGAAATTCATTGTAAGACTTGTCCCAATGGACCAAAAACATATAGAAAATAAATGCTGGTTAATTTAAAAAGTAAATTTAAAAATACCAGTAATCTTAGAACATATTAACACATTAAACCACCTCTTTTCGACTAATCCATCCTAGATGACTGCCAGCAATAAGGCAATTACATTTTTCAGCAAGCAGAAGGTGACTATATAAGAAAGACTATTGAATCAATTCAGAAGATCTGAATTAGAGTCACAGTTCCATCACCAAATACCTATGGGATTCTGGAGAATTCACTCTTTTTCTGACCTTCACTTTTCTCATTCACAAAACAGTGACAACAATCCCTGCTTTACTTACACCAACCCAGGGTTGTGAAGACCAAATGGGATAATGCATATAAGTGGCAGTGGAGAAACCCTGTAACTTTAGCTATATAAATATCAAATGATATTATCAAAGCATGAACTGATTGGTGTATTCCTTTTCAAGATGATAGAGAGGTGGTTAGAATGGAAAGGGGGATGGGATGGGTGGAAAGAGTGTGACTGATTAGTCAGGGATGCCATCAAAGGAGAGATACGTGCTAAGAAGGAAGGCTATATCCAAGTTACCTGTTTGCCCATCTCTGACCATAATGGCTGATTTCTAGGGAACTAGATTTGGAGTCAGGAAGACCTGGATTTAAATACTGTCTCAGCTATTTTCTAGTTGTGTGATCCTAGGAAAAAGTGACTTAACCTTTCTGTGATTTAGTTTCCTCATCTGTAAAATATGTTGGTTGAACCTGATGGCCCCCTGTGACTCTCAGTCTGTGTCCAATGATTTTAAAGTTAAACCCTCTCCACCTCTATGCATCCAGAAGTACTATTTTCACTTTCTTGAACTTTATCTGGGTGAGGAGTGGGTGGCTGATGAGGTTCAGCACTTTGAAAATAAAATAAAACTTGCCAAGATACAAATAGGTTTGTTCAAAGAATTGTTCAGGCTCAGAGGCCATGCCTTACCATCTGAGAAAATAAAGTTTATAAATGAAGTCTGACTGGGAGAGGATGATGGTCCTTGTAAAAGCCTCAGAAACCTAGGGTTTCTTGTCAGTATATTTATGTGACCCTTCCTGTACACTAATTATCTGTCATTTTTAAAGTTGTTATCTTAAAGGATGGTTCTCCCATTTGTTCAATTATTGGTGGGAACAAACAGCTTCCAGAAGGATTCTTGGAAAACATCCTGGATTCCTGGATTCCAAATCTGGTCATTTTATTCTCTGCCATATTTGTCACATTTCATGGGATTTTGAGTGGAAAGTCTCTAGATATTGATACCTAACTAGCTTCTTTGACAGATGAAGAAAATGAAGAGCAGAAAAGTCGTGATATTATTTATGTAACCTTGGTTAAGTGGCAGAGGATTTGAACACAGGGCCTCTGACTCCAAAGTTTGATAAAGGAACACACACTATGGCTCCCCACAATTAACAGTCTTCAGGATGGATTTAGACTGTGATACAAAGTCTCTTGAAAGTATAGAGCTTATCTGAACTACAATAATAATAACAAAAATACAATTGAGCAGGGGAGTTGTGGAAAAGTGCAGCAGTACTGGAGAAGGAAGAGTTTAACCTGCAAGAGTCTAATACATTGTTGCTTTTTTGATTAAAAAAAGTCAAGAATTCAGGAAGGTATTAATTCCATTAGGTTGACACACTGTTTACACAGGCCAGAATTTAAGAGATCTTCATGATTCTGAAAATTCTGTGAAACTTCTATTCAACAAGGTAGACAAAAAAAGTAATCTCTGTAGGATGAATTATTCTCTGTCTCTCTCTGTCTCCATCTCAGTTTCTCTATTTCTATGTCTCTCTGTATCTCTGTCACTGTCTCTGTCTGTCTCCCCCCTCTCAATCTCTCTCTGTCTCTGTCTCTCTCTCTCTCTCTCTCTCTCTCTCTCTCTCTCTCTCTCACACACACACACACACACCCCTCCCTTATTCTTTTACTTATTCAAGAGCATATTTAAAAATAGTCTAAGTGTAGACAGAAAATTCACTTTTCAGTAAATTAAAAATTGATACTGTTCTTCTATCTCTCACTTTGAACATTTGGATAAATCTATAGCTCACTTGCTCATATGAATCTGTGACTTCATTGATTTCAATGTTGCCTCCAATGATGCAGCTCACAATACATCCTTGCCTTCCCATTCTCTGGGGCTCTTGACAAGAATTATATAGAGAATCTATAGCATTAAACTGCAAATAATTGTACTACAGACCTTCCTGGCTTTAGCTTGCATATACTTAGTGGTTTGACCTTGATTATGCACCTATTGGATATAAACTGGGAGAAAAGCTTCATACAGTTCTCTTCCTAGACTCTCCAGTGAATTTGAGGTCATGACAAAATGTACTAGATATTGGCTGCAATATTCAGCTCTATGAAATGCCTGACTCTCCTCCCACTTGCCCACCAGCCAGATATTCTCTGACACTTATGGACATAAACTCCATTATGCTTGGCCCTTGGGGCACTCTTAGATGCAATAACCAAGGTGAGGCACTGTGGACTTTGTTCCAAGGCCCAAAATTTAGAGGCCACGGATAACATCACCTGCAGACACACTTCCTCCCCTAGCAGTAATCCCTCTTTGTCCCCTCTGTTCCTTGCCCACTTCCCTATAACAGCCAATCTATCAACATAGAAATTTCTCAATATTCTGGGAGTCATGTTTCTTCTCCACCCTACTCCACCAGTGCCCATACCTTGGCTGAATTTGCCCTCTTCTCATTCCCACCTTCCATGGTTTTGTCTTGAACACAAAACTTTTTAATTACAATTGAAAAGTTCAAGCCAGTTCTCAACTGTGCCAATCTTCCTCATCTAACTTAATCTCTGCTCTGACAAACCCTGAGTTATTGTTCCTCTTTCAGTAACATGTAATGGCCCCAACTGGAGTAATTTTGTTCGTGGGTTTGTATTATTAGGCATCTTTAATGAAGGAAAGTGATAAAGGTCTTCCCAGGATATTGGTACTTTGAAAATAGAATTCCATAAGCTCTTAAGCCAGTGTAGCATAGAAGAGTGGGCACTGGATTTGGAGTGGAATAACTTAAAAGATTACTTGAAGGCGGCTAGGTGGCATCATCAATAACTAGCCTTGGAGTCAGAAAGACCTAAATTCTAATCCTGCCTTAGTTACTTAATTAGTGGTGTGACCATAGGCAAGTCTTTTGACCTAATTCATCCTCAGTTTCTTCATCTGTAAAATGAGGTTAATAATGGCACCTACTTCACAGGGTTGTTATGAAGATCAAATAACATAAGTAAAGGCCTTAAAGTTCTATAAAATGGTAGTCATTATTATTAACAGATTAGGAGGCAGGACATTGGGTTTCAGGTTCTGGCCCCAATGTCACTACGTGACCTTGGTCAAGTCACTGCATTCCTCTGTGCCTCTGCTTTATCTCCCCCACAGGGCTGTTTGTGAGAAAAGTATTTATAAACCACAGATGCTTCCATAAAGGTGAGCTATTTTTGTCATATTTACCTTTAAACATAAATTTCCCCACATGGGAGTGCTAAGCAGACAGCAAATAGCCCATTGGTCCTCAGTGCACTTAGGGCAGATTTTCAGAGCCAAAAGCTGACTACTACTTACATTGATGCTGAGGACAGTGACAAAACAAAGAGTGTTTAACCTCACTTAATGGGGTTCCGGCATATTCCCCAAAGAACAGGCTTTCGGGAATTCAGTTCTAAGAATGCCCCTCCTGCTGGAGGAATCAATTGGTATTTTCTTGACTAAATGCAGAATACGCTTCATACAAGAACGGAGTGTGACAGAGGCTTAGGGAGGCCAGCCTGCAAGGCATGTTGGGAAAGACTGTGGTTTTTGCCAAATGTCCTTTCCAGACTTATACCACAAATGCTAAAGTACGGCGCAGCTGGGAGATATAACACTGATGCGATGTGACATGCAGAGACTACATTTCAGACCCTGCTGAGTGACCCAACATCCCCTTAAAGGCTAGAACAATGGAATGTAAAAACTAGGCTGAGTGCAAGGATTCAACTCTCCTTTCACCCTTATTCATCTTTTTCTAGTCCAGCTGTGATGATGAAGCAGAATGAGAACTATATAGACTATAGAGACTAGTTCCCACTCACGATAAAAGTCTATAATCCTTTATTGTTGTTCAGTCATGTCTGACTCTTCATGACATTTGAGGTTTTCTTGTCAAAAATACTGGAGTAATTTGCCATTTCCTTCTCCAGCCCATCTTACAGATGAAGAAACTGAGGCAAACAGGGTTAAGTGACCTGCCCAGGGTAACCCAGTTAGTAACAGTCTGAGGCTGGACTTGAACTCAAGAAGACGAGTCTTCTTGACTGCAGGCCCAATACTCAATCCACTCTGCCACCTAGTGCCTCTGTATCTCTATAATCCTATCAATTGTAAAAGGAGAAGAGGGTTACACATACCTTGGGTGTGCAATTACCAAAAAATATATTGCCTGGACAGATGAGAGAGCGAGCAGAGTAAGTCCCACCACTATGTCACTAGTGCAATTGTCTAGCAATTTCCCAGCATCCTTACGGCATAAGTATACACATTCCCTCTTTTGGGTCCTATGCAGTTAGATGCTAAAACCAATATCTCGATGAATCTGGAAGATGAACAGTGGCACCACTTTCCTCTGACTCCACAGGGTCCATCACTATCCTCCTTCCAGGTAAGAACAAGAGATCTTAGCTGTTCCTCAAGGAATCAAGGTATTCTATAATATTCTTAGCACTCTATGTGAGTGGAGGAAACATGTTTGATGCATTGATTTTCTGGGAAAATCTTCCTAGTTCAGATCACAGCCCCTAGCATATAATAAGCACTTAATAAATGTATGTGGATTGTCTGAATGCTGTAAACTTTTTTTGTAAAGATATCTCTCAGTTAATAGTAATGCACTTCAAAAATTGTATGCTGAAGGGCTTAATTAATTTGATTCTAAATTTGAGAAAAGACTCACCCAAATTCCAGAACTTTGCTTGGCAGTAATCATCAGTTAATCTTCCTTTTGAGACGGTGTTAGTTTGTGTTGAGAGTGGGCAAGACTGCCTTTGGGAAACTGCTCAGTGCTTTTAATCACCATGAGTTTCTCCCTGTAACCAAGATTCACTTTCTTAATGCCAATATTCTTCTGATGGTGTTTTATGGCTACTAGTCATAGAATAATACAGTCTCTAAAAAGTTAAAGTTACATTTCTCCCAACTGGCAAATGAAAACTGTGTAGTAGGCATGACTAATGTGTAGTTCTTACTATTTCACCTGCCTACTCAACAAACTTAAATTGATTTCCCATCACTCCCATGATCACATAGAAAATCCTCAGTGTTCAAATGTTCTCATAACCTCCCTCCTCCACCTTTCCAGTCTTCTTACATCTTATGCTTCTCCTGTCCCTAAGTACTCTGAGATCAAATGGCATTGGCCTCTATGCTGTGATTTGTACAAGAATTCTATCTACTAAGTCTGGATGTTTTCTTTAGCTGTACTCCATGCCTGGAATGCACTCTGTCTCATCTCAGCCTCTTGGTTTCCCAGAATCCCTTCAAGTCTCAGTGAAACTCCCATCTTCTATGGGAAGTTTTTCCTGATCTCTCTCATGTCTAATGCCTTTCCTCTGTTGATTATGTCTAATTTATCCTCCATATAGCTTATTTGTACCTTGTTATTTTCATGTCCCCCATTAAATCACAACTTCCTTGAGGACAGAAGTTATCTTCTACCTTTCTTTGTATCTCTAACAGTTAGCACAATGTCTCACATATAGTATGTAACTAATAACCATTCATTGACTGACTGACATCTCATCATCAAGATATGCTCAGAAAAAATGGCATAAAATATAGCATCAATGTATGTATGTATGATTTGAAAAGGAAGTAAACTGGTTACGTTATAAAAGTGAAAAATGATGACAGTACATGGTATATCTTCAGTTAATGCCCACATAATGTGAAGAGATCTACTGGAAAGCCATTAATGCTTTGGGGGTATGAGGGAGCACCTGCAGAGAATTTATGACAGGACATAGATAAACATAAGATCAAAAGGTATGGAAGGTTTGAAATTTGTGCTATATGAAGATGGAGTGAATAATCCATTTATGAAATCATAGATTCATAGATTCATTAAATAATTGAAATATTTTATCCCTAATTAGCATATACTGTCACCTGGTAAATAGTAGGATCTTTGTGTGACTTCAAGCCTCAAACAACTGGGATTCCCATCTCTACTTAAACCACTGGAAAAGATTAGCTTGTTTTTCCACTTAATTATCTTTTAAAAATAAAATTAGAACACTTTTTAAAAGTGAAGCTTAAATACCAATATTAATAAGCACTTTACTTTGTAAAGTTAATACATAATTAATACAAAAATACAAAAACCTGGGTATAATTAAGTACCTTTTTTACTTATCCATAAATTAAATAAGCAAATAATGAATAGCTTAAAATCCAGTAGGGAAGAAGAGATATGTACACGAATCAGAAAAATGCAAAGAAGAGATTAAAATAATATATTGTGAGAACATCAAGGAAAGAGAGGTCACTTATCTCAGGAGAATCAAGAAAAGCCTCAAGAAGAAAGTGGGACTCAGTGTTTAGATTCTTAGAGAATTGGAAGGATTTCAGGAGATAGAGATGAAAAGGGAGAATGAATGTCGGATACTATATTCAAATTTGTGGAGATAGAGAGGATAGGATAGGACAAGAATTGGTGAAGGTGAGAAGTGCCATTTGACTTGGTTGTAAAATAAGTGAAAGGAAATGCTTTTGTAGAGGTAAAAGCTAAAAAGGTAAGTTACAGTGAAATTATAACATAACTTGAATAGCTGATAAGGAAGAGTTTATAAAATAATGGAGATATGAAGTGGAGAGAGCATTGCACTAAATTTTTTTTTAAATACTACTTATATGTGGAAGAGTAGCTCTATCTTTTCAAGCATGATTACAACTGACTTTTCTATAATGCTTTAGAAGTTTTGAAGCATTTTGTATGCCTTACCCCATTTAAGCCTAATAAGAACCTTGCCAAATAGTATTACTCCCTTTTTAAAAGTAAGGAAAGTGAGACTTAGAGATGTGGTTTTTCATCCTCATAAGTGTCAAGGCTGGATTTGAATTCAGATCTTTCTGAATCCAAGACTTGCTTTCTATTCATTAAACTACACGCCATTATTACTACGATTAGTAATAATAGGTCCTGGACTTCTGATTTGATTCATACAGAAAATGCCCAATGGAATATTTTCCAATGTACTGTACCAATGCAAGTTTACACCTTTCGTGAAATTTATAGTCTTAGAAAATTCCCTGGAGCTCTAAAAGATTGTGATTTCTCTAGGGTCACAAACTCAATGTATCAGAGATAAAACTTGAACTCAGGTCTCCAAGGCAAGATCTTTATCTATTGCAACCTGCTGCCCAATAATTACTACATATAATCCTTTGTTATTATCCATAATGTTTTAATCCAACCCTGTTCTTGCTCAGATTCAGTAGAACACTTCCTTTGACCAATTCTGAATCTTTGTATTTAGAGAAAACTGTTGCTAAGGGGGAAAAAAAATGACCCTGGGCTTTCAGCAGTTCTCTAGGCAGCAAAATTTTTTTATCCTCTCTAGTTAAAGTTTTAACTCTTTTCAGGCAAAACAGGAAACACTCTTGCCATCCCCCTCCCCTGCCATATCCAGCACTCCTGTTACTAACTTTCCTATCTTTCTCTGTCCCTAGAATAAGAAAAAAAAATGTTGCTTCCAAGGCACGCTATGGTTGCCATATGTGAAAGATCAAAGTCAGTGCATCTGTTCATCAATAGAATTAACCTTGGCAAATGTCTTTTCCCCCAATACAGAATAGTTTTTCTCTTTATAAGATCATCTACTTCTCTGTTTTATTTTCCTTTTTGGAGACATTTTCTACTCTCTCTCAATAGGTATTTGCTTACAGTTCTACAATTCTACAAGGAATCACTAAATAAATAATACGTAAGTATACACTATTTGTTGAGCAAAATGCCTTGCATAGGATTGTTTACTTTATCATCAAGTGCTAAATTTTTCATACTAAACTTTCTTCTTTCAAAATCACCTTAATCAATTTAAAAAAAAAACCTTTTTTTATTTTCAACTGTCTTCTAGGTATTGAGGCTTTTGCTTAAACAGTTCCTGCTTTCAAGGAGCTTACATTCTCCTGTCAGTGCGCTAACCAAAACAGATGCACCAACATATAAATACAAGGTGATTTGGAAAGGTAAAGAACACTAACACATAAGGGGACTAATCACTTATGGGTTAGGTCCCTCAGGTCACTCTCCAAAGTCCTACTGCTGAATCACCAAGCTTGACCGTGGACTCATATCATTGAACCTCTGGTCTTCTGAACTTTCGACTCTCACAAGGCCTTTTATCTCCTTTAAGTTGAGTTTTATGCAAGAGGTGGCATCTGATATAAGTCTTGAAAGGAAGATCAAGATTCTGGCATGCAAAGATAAGGAGGGAATGTATTGTAGGCATAGGAGAAGACATATCCATATGCGCCAAAGTTGAATAGATGGAATGTCAAGTTCAGAGAATAGTTTGATTGAACTATAGCATGTGAATTCCTCTTTACAGGGATTAGCTGTAAAATTCAAATAAATTCAACAAACATTTGTCAATCACTTTATATATCCAAGACACTATTTCAGGCACTGGGATTATAGAAACAAAAGGAGCTTCCATATAAAACAGTGGCCCAGCCAATGAGTCCTCAGAGCATGAGCAATATATTCTCCCTACTGTGAAACCACATGGGTAGGCTTAGTGAGTCTACTTCTGGTATTACTGGTGATGGCTATTTCCAGGTCTATAATCCGCATAATGAAAGGATAGACTTTTGATTGGCCCAAGCTGGAACTGGAAATACATAAAAAACTTCCTTTATTTCTGCCCTAGTGTCCAACAAAGAGGAACAGTTATAGGCCTCCAGATGAGGGAGGAGCCTCAAGCAAGTGGCTCAGGCCCTTTCTCACCCTGTTCCTCCTTCAGTCCATAGTGAGCCTATTATTCCCTGCCTTTAGATGAGGGAGTTTTGGAGATGAAAGAGTAATTAGCAGTAAGACTCTGAAGAGTGACCTGAGGTACCCTACTCATAAGTGATTGACGTACAACCAAGACATTGTACCTTGTCCTTCTGCAAGAGAATTATTCATCTAGTGGTTATGTTAAGTTGGAAAGTGACATTGTTGGGGTAAATGTTTCATAAAATTACATTAAATCTGAACTCACTCTCCCTAGCAATGGAAGTAGTAAAGAGAAGAATGAGCCCCACCCTCTGTGTTTGGTGAATGTTTTGTAATTTATATTCTTATGATAACTTATCAGTAAATATCCTTTTGCAAAAGGAGATAATAATTATAACTGTTGATTAATATTGGGGAAAACACACTGGAAAAGTGTGATAAAATTAAACAAAGATACCTCATCAGAGTTATCCCTGGACCATGAGGGGGAAGATGTAGCTTTGTTTTTGGCAACCTGATTCATTGCAAGGGAAATTTGGGGAAAGGACCACCATTCTTTATATCAAAGTGTACCATCTGTTCCATAGTTATCTTAAATGTTTTGATATATACTTCTTGACTATGTAATGTGATCTCCTTAAGGGAAAAGTTGTCTTTGAGATAGACTGATCATAGTTAGGTGGATAGATAGATAGATGATAGATAATTTGTATCCCCTTGTTCACCACAGAGTCTGACATATAGTACATTCTTAGAATAAATGTTTTTGGTTGATTATCTTATAAAAAAAACAGTCAGGAATAATGAGATTTGGTGTTGACATTCAAACCTGCTTGTCATATTTGGTGATTGGTGAGCTTTTGATTTGCTATAATTGGATCATAAAAATGTTGGGTTCTGTCCAGTAATTCATGCTTTTAGTGTTGCCAGTTTTACTTGATTTATTTTTAATATAATTGTTGTGTAATTACTAAATTAATAATTTCATGGGTTGCAATTTTTCCAAATACTAATTACAAAATAATTATATTTTTCATGAAATTGACTGGAAGCATAAATTTCTAGTCAGATTCTTACACTAAGAAGGCATAGAGGATTCACAATACAGAACAGTGTTATATAAGCCCACAGTTTGGTAAAGGTAGCTGAATCATGTGGTGGTGGTAAGCTTTGTTCAGGATAACTCAGGTCAGAGATATCAAATACATAGCCACAGTACTCCTGATAGTGACTGGAACCAGATTACAATGCAGTTGGGAGATATTTAACAAAATAAATAAAAATATAATAAAACAGAGGGTTTTAATATGTGGTTTGCCAAATCACTATGTACAATAGGGATCTTATATATAGTTTAGTGGCCCCTATTTCCACTTGAGTCTGACAGTACTGACTAAGGTCATAACTCTGGCCAGGAATGGGGTGTGGGAATGGGGTGTGATTCAAAATTTCAAAAAAGATGGGGGGAAACAGCTAAAGTAGACAAGAATATCAACTCTGACACTTCTGACATGTGTTTTCCAAAGCAGATACCCTCAAGTATGAATTCTCTAAACTAGCAGACCTATTTATTTGATTCCTTTGCTTTCAACACCAACCCCTACACAGATTGTTATGTTTCATCTTCATATTCCAAGTGAACATTATCTTTGCATATATATTTAAAATGTTTAACATTTCGGCAACTCATAGGACTTTGAATACTATACAATAATATACAAATATGAGCTAGTATTATTGGTATAATAGTTATCGTCTACTTACTTAACTTCTCAACTTTTTTCTTCTCTTCATTTTTCAGGCCTTTCTTTGTCATTATTTTTTTTTTACTGAAGTCTAATTTTCTTCTATCCTCATTACATTTCACCCTTCTTATAAATACCCTTCTTTACAACCAAGAGACTTAGATAGAAGGGAGGAACTTGGGGAAGAGATAAAGAACATCTAAGATAGGAATATTCAGAAGTATATTTATGAAAGTGATTTCATTGCATATTAATCAGGAAGCTACTTTAGATGAATGATATAATTCATTCAGAATGAAAGGGAGATGCTCTGCTATATCAGAAGTCAGTCTACATATCAATTTGCTCTCTTTGTGGGTTTACCTAACACTAAATAAGTAGTCAGACACTTTTGAATGTTCCATAGGACTTTATCTATAGTTCATTTACTCCTATCTTTTCTCTAGACATGAAAACCATAGATCATGGTAATGTAGGATCATAGATTAAGAGCTAGAAGGGACTTAGCAACCATCAAGTCTAACATTCTCATTTTACACACAAGAGTCTTATAAAATCATAGGATTTAGATTTGGAAGGAACATGAGGGACCATCTGAGCTTTGCTTCCTTTCATCCAAACAGTAGAATTTAGCACGTAGATGATACTTCTGTGGGGTTTTTTTTCCAGTTTTAAATATTTGTTGTTGTTGTTGTTCACAATTTCAAAGATTTTCAGAGAGACCTTAGTATTATCCTTGTATTACTTCTTCTTACTTCAGTGTGAATACTAGCTTTAAGTGAATTCTCTGCAAAATAGTCTTTTAGGCAAATGTACATTTAGTATTTGAACAATATGGCCTGCCCATGGGAGTTGCGCTCTTTGCAGTAGCAGTTCAGCCTAAGAAAGGACCTCAGTGTTTGGTACCATACATTATCTTGCCAGGTAATCTTCAGAATCTTTCTAAGATAATTCAAATGGAAGCGATTTAGTTTCCTGGCAGAGATCTTGTATACTGGCATGGATCTGTTTTACTATTGAGGTTTTGCAGGAGTATAACAATGAGATCAGCACAATGGTCCTGTGGACCTTCAGTTTGGTAGACAGCCTGACCTGTTCTCTCCCACACCACCCAAATACTGAGTTATCTCTGGCAATGTGTGCATCAACCTTATCTATCTATCTATCTATACATCCCTGGAAAGTATATTGCCAAGGTAAAAGTGAACTTATCCACAGCATTTAAAATTTCTCCATTTGCTGTAATCAATGATTCCACATACGGATGGTACAGTGTTTGTTGGTGAGAATCTCTGTTTTCTTGGTGTTAATTGTTAGGCCAAAAATTAGCATGAGCAGCACAGAATCAATCCATACTTTGTTGCATCTCAGCCTCAGAGGCTGCACTAAGTGCACGATCATCTGTGAACAAAAAGTCATACACTATCTCTCTCAACACTTTAGTTTTGGCTTATAGCCTTCATTAAACAATTTACCGTGAGTGCAGTAGCTGACTTTGATGCCTTTTTCAATCTTTGTTGAAGGTGTCCAACAACATCACTGAAAACATCATGCTAAAAAGCATGGGAGCAAGTACACAGACATGCTTCACTTCCTTGGTATCTGGGAAAGCATGAGATCATCATCCATTATTGAGAACCTGTGCAAGCATGCTGTCATGAGACTGACATACATGCTGATGAATTTCTCCTGGAACCAAGATTTTGCCATAATCTTCCACAAGACTTCACAACTGACAGTATCAAAGGCCTTGGTCAGATCAAGAAATGTGTACAGACCTCTGCTCTGCTCCTGACATTTCTGGAGCTGTTGCTCAGCAAACACCATATCAACTGTTCCTCAATTCATCTTGAAGCCACACTGGCTCTCAGGTAGAAGACCATCTTCCAGGTGAAGGATCAATCCATTAAAGAGAACCCTGGCAACAATCTTGTTGGAAATGACTATGAGAGAACCCCCCCCCCCATAATTATCACAGGACAACCTACTGCCTTTTCCTTTATAGAGATGCACAATGGAGGCATCCTTGAACTCCTGGGGGATAACCTTCTCTTGCCATATAACCTAAAACATTTCAGTTAGCTTTTGTATGAGCAGTGGACCCTTACCTTACAAATGTTAGCTGGAATGGAATCAGCAACAAGCACTTCAACATACAAGAGGAGCCTAATGACATTCAAAACAACTTCTTCAGTTGGAAGTTCAGATAGAAACGGATTGATTTTAATGCATCAATGGCTTCACCATTAGTTGATGATGATCTGTTGAGAGTGCTATGGAAATCTTCAGCCCATCTTTCTAGGATCATGGCCTCATAACTAATGAAAGTGGCTCCATCAACGCTGAGTAATTAAGATGCACCATAAGGATGACGTTTTATTGCATTTACGTAAACAGAAGATAGTGTTGGTGATGAGAAGGTCATGAGAAGCACAAGTCTTCAGTAGTAAGTGACCATTGCTGTTGCTGTTTCCAACTCCATTTCTGTCAAGGACTCCCTGCCATGTCTAGTAGTCTGTGCTTACTCTTGCATTAAAGTCACTTAGAATTACAAGCTTGTCTTATCTCAGTACATTGATGATAAGAGTCTCCAGGTCTTTATAAATTTTTTTCTTTGACTTCATCAGGGTTCAGCATGGTTGGAGTATATACACTGATAATGGTGGAATGGAGCTTTCCTGCAAGGGGCAATCCAATTGCATTGTCATGAGTCTGTCTTTGACTCTTTGGGAAGCATGTAAACTTGTTGTCTAGATTAATTTTGATTATGAAACCTATACAAGTTTTATGGCACTGTGGCCACTCAAGAAAAACATGTTTCCAGCTCTGATTTCATTAAACTGGCCTTCAATTGTCGGCCTTGTTTCACTCAGGGCTGCTACTTGGATGCAATAGCTGTTCTTTCTTCAGGTCTACTGAATTTTGTGTTGTCCATAAGCATGTGCACATTTCTCATGTACCAATGTGAGTGGAATCACCTTCACAAAAGTTTTTGTAGTTTTTTTGTGTGTGTTTTGACTTCAGGGTAGGATCCTCACCTCCTGTGGTAAGCAGGTCAGGGTTAGGTTAGGTGATGCCAACAATTTTATGGGTAAGGAAACTGAAGCCAATGCAAGCAAATGGAATTGAACACAATGTTACATAGATAGAAATGGGAGGGCAAGGATTCAAATCTAGGTGTCCTAACTCCAAAGCCAAGCCCTTTCCTCATGCCAGGAGGTGAGCAGTTCAGTCCTTAAAAAAAAGTTTACTCAGACATGCAAGGGGCTGCTGAATCCCACTGCTGCTTCAGTGAGGTAAGAAGGTGAATCTGTGACCTGGGCTGCCTACGGACAGGGTTGTGACTATAATTCCAAGAGTATTTTCACCTGTTGCTTCATCACTTGCCAGTTACCACAGGACTGTTAGATAGGTCAAAATAGTAAAATGGCATGGGTAATGTCTTTTGACTCACACATAAATTAAGTGAGGCAGAGTTGTGCATAGTCACTGGGCTCTCTCTTCTAGAGTCATCAGAGTGCAGTGAGAAGATGAAAGTCAAGATGACTGGCAGTGTTTTGGAATGCAGTGGATGACCTTGGCACCTTTGAATTCTGACCAAGCTTTAAGTGCTCCACAGTACCTGCTTCCTCCACCTTAGTGATCCATTGGAACAAATTATCACATCTGCCCATTCCAACAGGGAAGTCTTCACATGCTTAAGGCTGATACCGACCCCTCCCAACTCACCAATGAGTTTGAGGCCCCTTGATTACCCCCAGTTTGGTTTAGCTTGTCTGCCAAAATGATTTACTGGGATGTGGCCATGCATGTTACAGCTTCTTGGGGCCACAGGTGAGAGTTGGGTGAATCAGGTGGACACCAAAGGTGAAAAGCAGCCACCTGAAAAGGACTCAGCAGCCCTCATACCAGAGGTATTAGTCTTCCCTGAATAACCATACACCCCTCAGCTTATAAATAACTTTTAAAATATGTGGCTCTCAGAATTAAACATAATATTCTAGAGGTTGTCTGACCAATG
This sequence comes from Phascolarctos cinereus, assembly GCF_003287225.1. NCBI lineage: Eukaryota > Metazoa > Chordata > Mammalia > Diprotodontia > Phascolarctidae > Phascolarctos > Phascolarctos cinereus. Next base: position 109,199,571 of record NW_027556098.1, read on the forward strand.
GAGAACAGAGTGAAATTGTTAGTTCCTTTGTTGATTATACTTGTGCTAAAACAAGCTAAGATTGTATTCTCTGTTTTGGCAGCATCACACTGCTAATTCATAATAAGCTTCTATATCACTGACAACTGATATTCCTCTATCCTCCTAATTCTGTGTATGTTCTGTGGTCTCTTTAAATCAATGACTGGAATTGATGAAATAAAATATCTGCTTATGACATTTGCATATGACACAAAGCTGGGAGGTAATAGATAACAAGTTGGACGACATAATCACTATCCAAAAATAGCTTGACGGGGTAGAATGATGGGCTGAAACTAAAAGGATGAAATTCAATGGGGGTAAGTATAAAGCCCTGTACTTAAGTTTAAAAAAAATCAACTACACAAGAGCAGGATGGGAGAGATCTGACTTAATAGCAATTCCTGTGAAAATAGCTTTGTTGTATCTAAGCTAAATACGAATCAAAGAGTGTTATAAGACTTCCTGAAAAGGTATTGTGATCTTACGCTCCATCAGTAGAATTATAGGGTTCAGAAGCATGGAGGTAAGAGTCACACTTAACCAAGAGCTGATCAGAACCCATCTAAAACATTGTCTTTATTTCTAGGGGCCATATTTTAAAAAGGAAATATACAAACTAGAATATGGCAAGAGGATTATAATGAGAGGGCATGCAGAATCTGGAAACCATGTCATATGACAGATGGTTGAAAGAACTAAGAATAATTAGCCTTGAAAAGAAAAAAAGACAAGGAGGGGGCACAAGAATTTTAAGCGTTTGATAGATTTTCATGGAAGAGGGATCACATTTATGTTGTGTATCTCTCAAGGAAAGAACCCAGACCAATGGAGGGAAGCAAATTTAGATGATGTTAAAGTAAGAACTTTCTAACAATTAGAGTTATTCAAAAAGGGAAAGAGTTGTCATGTGAGGTGGGGAGCTGCTGGCAATCAGATGGGTTTAAACATGAAATTGCAAAATGATTTTTAAGGGATATTTTAGAAAAAAGTTCCTAAATTAGGGTGTGACATTGGACTTCATGATCTCGAATGTCGTGAAAGCATACATTTAGAGCTGGAAAGAAACTTATGGCTCACCATCTTCAATGTCTTCATTTTATGGGTGAGAAAACTGAAGCCAAGGCAAGCAAATAGAATTGAGCACAATGTTACATAAGTAGGAATGAGAGGGCAAGGATTCAAATCCAGGTGTTCTAACTCCAAAGCCAATTTCTCTCCTTCTATTATATAATGCTACCGTTCACTACACAGCACTGCCTGTTCCCTCCAACTGTATTATATAAAGCTTTGGCCACAGTGAATAAAAGCAATTATGTGACCTTTCCATTACTGTTTCGGGGAGTTGTGTGTTCATTATTATTTAATTTTATTCAATTCAGCAAACATTTAAGCTTCTACCATATGCAAGTCACATTGCTATGTGCTATGTGCTGGAAATACAAAAATTAACAATAATAAAAATGATGATGATTATAATAACTAACATTTATATAGCAGTTACTATATGCAAGGCAAAAATGCTAAGTATTTTTGAAATATTATCTCATTTGATCTTCATAACAACCCTGGGAAGTAGGTCCTATTATTTTCCCCACTTTATAGATAATAAAACTGAGGTAAACAGAGGTTAAATAACTTTCCTATGCTCACATAGCTTTTAAGTGTCAGAAGCCAAATTTGATCTCAGGTCTTCCTAACTCCAGGCCCCATGCTCTATACAATCCCAAACTTTGAGGAGCCAACATTATATTTGGAGCTCCAATATGTAAACAGCTAAATAAGTGAAAGTTGGTTTTAGCAGGAGACCACTAATAGCTAAGGGGATCAGGAAGGGTATAATGTAGAAGACAACATCTGGGCTAAGGAAAAATTCGAGGATACTAAGAGGCAAAGGTGTGGAGGCAGTTATCCAGAAGGCATATGGAGTGCTGATCTAAGGGAACATGGAAAAATGGGTGAAACTAATAGCAAAGCAGTTGAAAAAAAAAGCAAAGTATTTACCTGGACTCAGTAGGGGTCAATCTACTGTACCTTTGGCAATGAGTAGCGACAGTAAGGATTCTGGCTTTCAAATGAAAGTTTTAAATGAAAAGCAACTGAAAGTTTGGTCGGAAGCAATGATAGAAAAGAACCCACCAGATCTTTTCTTATGGCAACATAGTTCTGGACACAAGGTAAGACCAGACCCCGAGCACAGTTAAATGTGAGCAGAAGTAATTAAACCAAAAGTGTCATGACAACATCATGGCAAGATTAGGTACATTTTAAAAATTTATTTATATTTTATCTTTCTTTATGGCAAGATTAGGTACATTTCAAAACTTCATTTATATTTTACCTTCCTTCTAATTATTCATTCAGAAGCCCTTTTGAAAAAAGCAGAAACTCTGTTTCAGGTTCCTTAAGGTGAAGAAATGAGTTATTCACAAAAGATGTGAGAGAATTTGGAGAAGAATTAGCAATCTCCAGAGAACAAGTAAAGTGTGTTGTAGCAATAGTGAGCCAAAATGGGACACTATAGATCTATGTCCAGAAATAGAAAGAAAAAAAAAGAGAAATCCAAAATGGGGCTGGGTCTAATTTATAACTGTGATAGAATTGAACAATCATAGATCTATATCTTAAATTAAATAGACTTTAGAGTCTATCTAGCTTAATCCTCTCATATTACCTAAAAGGAAACTGAAACTCACATTAAATGACTTGTTCAAGTTCTTAAGTGTCAAATCCAGCATTTGAACTCAGGTCTTGTTACCTCAAGTTCACTGTTTTTTTAATTGTATCAACCTGACAGGTGTTCCATTTTTTGCAAGGTCCCTTCCTTTCTTTTAAAAAAAATATTTATTTTCAGTTTTCAATATTTACTTTCATAAAATTTTGAGTTTTTAATTTTCTCCCTCTTCCTCTCTTCCCCTCTACCCAAGACAGCATGCAATCTGATATATGCTCTACATATACATTCATATTAAACATATTTTCACATCATGTTGTGAAAGAAGAATCAGAACAAAAGGGGAAAAACCACAAGAAAGAAACAAAAAGAATGAAAATAATATGTTCTGATCTTCATTCAGACTCAATAGTTCTTTCTCTGGATGTGGACAGCACTTTCCATCATTAGTCATTTGGAGTTGTCCTAGGTTGCTGAGAAGAGCTAAGTTCATCAAAGTTAGTCATCACACTATGTGGCTGTTACTATGTATAATGTTCTCCTGCTTCTGCTCACTTCACTCAGCATCAGTTCATATAAGTCTCTCCCTTCCTTTCTCTACATTACAAGTACAACATTAAAATTTAAAAAAAATGTAATGAGTATCTGTTGCCAACTTAATGCTTTTTAGCCAAGTTAGCTCCAAAGTTTTCTTTCATTAATCAGAATATATCACTTAAATTATTTAACTTCTCATACAATCCTTTATTCCATCCTCATTCTGGAATACTTCAATGACATCTGAAACTCATTATGTCTCTTGCTTTCTTCTGTCAAAACTTCAGAATATTCTGAATGCAAGCCTCAAAATCTCATTCATAGATTTTGTACTTTAAGAGGTTAAGAAGTTAATTCAATTATTTAACACAGATACACATACACACACACATACACACACACACACACACACACATTGCTCTCAACTTAAATTGGTCTGAATCAGACTTTAGCTTATCTACAGCAATTTATCCTGTTTGGTCTAAAATGGCCTTTCTTTGTGAAACTACCTTTGTGTTTTGCAAGTCTTCTTGCATTAAATTCAATAAAGAATGTTTGTCTTCTTTTGACACTCTGTGAAGCTACAACTTGGCCAAATACCACTTTACACTATTCCTGCATACTACTTTGCACCCTCAGGTATCTTGTCCCTTCATCTCTACAATTTTCCCTTTCTCCCTAGTCAATGCAGTTACCCACTCTATTTGGAGATGTAGACCTTGGCAATTATAGAAGGCATGTTATTAACTCTGCCAGCTGCTTCATCACCTGCACTCACTGCAAGCCAATTTCAAAGATCTTTGTTCTATAGGGTGCATTGCTTATTATAATTAGGAGGCTTATCATAGGGCTGCAGCAGATTTCATTTTTGTGAATGATCTTTCCTACTTCTCTACACTCAAAAGGAAAGAATGAAGCTTTGTCCTTCCCTTACAACCTACCCTTTTCCAAAGGGCCATCTCCAGTCATCCTGATTTATATCTTGCCACTGAACCCAGAGGGCTCTGGAGGAAAAAGCGAGGTTGGTGACTTTGCACAGCCCTCTCTCACTTAAATCCTCAATTCATTTGCATGTCATGGTATCATCTGCCTGATATCATGGACCTCTTCAAGGACAAAGGACAAATAACAACCCTCTGCCACTTTTTTTCTTATTTGTGCTATTGTTTTGATTTTTTTTTTTTTGCTTTCTGCTTTTTGGCTAGGCAATAGGGTAAGTGACTTGCCCAGGGTCATACAACTAGTAAGTGTCAGGTGTCTGAGGCCAGATTTGAACTCAAGGCCTCCTGACTCCAACGCTGGAGCTCTATCCACTGTGCCACCTAGCTGCCCTTCATCTGGACCTTCTAACTATTATTAAGATGATAGAGTTCTAAGAATGTGAAAGAATAGTGATAACAAACCTACTTCTTTTTCATATAGATCAGGTAAACAAATTTTACAGTAATTCTCTATTTCTTCTTCTCTAGTTATTTTTTTTGTCTCCTTTGATGGGTCACCTTTTCTTCAATGTCTCAATTGTGAGTAATTCCCATGACTTTGTACATATCCTCCTCTTTTAATCTATATATGCCCTTTCCTTCAGGGTTCATCAACTCTTAAAGGCAACACCTCTATAAGGATGATTCTAAAACCTACTTCTCTAGCCTCAATCTCACATGCAAGTTCTGGTAAATATTTCCAGATTCTCAGAGGACATGTTTTTTTAAAGCTATGGAATTACCTCAAACCTAATTTATCTTAAATCAAACCCATTAACTTTTCATATATAAAACAAATCTCCCTCTCAAATTCTCTAATTCTACCAATTGTGTATTAATTTATTTTCCCCAATTATTCAGGCTTCCAAGATTGTTTAATGCCTGGAACATGAAAGACAAAACAACAACAACAACAGATTTTCTAGGAAGAAAAAGGAAAAGCATGGAATAGTTAGCTATTGATAATATATTTGTGTTGGTCTATATCAGGGGTGGGGAACCTGTGGTCCTCTACATCCTCAAGTATGGCTGTTTGACTGAATCCAAACCTGAGGGAGATTTCTTCTAGGAAGTTTGGATTCAGTCAAAGGACCATACTTGAGAGCCTAGAGGGCAACATGTGACCTTGAGGCTGCAGGTTCCCCACCCTGCAGTCTATACTTTTCTTCCCTAAAAATATTATTAGTACTACTAAAATAACATTAAATTATTGAAATAAACATTAGCAATAAAATTACATTTGTACCAAAAAAAGTATAAGGCTCTGTCAAGTTAATATTACTTCTCTTTATTATTATTTCCTGGGAAAAGCTTTTTCTGTTGGGTCTAGCCAACTAAATCTAAAATATCAGTATTTACTTGGTAGTATTACTTCTTGGAGCTATAATCATAGGAAATAATTTGGCTGTTTCCATAGGGCCATTTTTATATTTTCACAGCTATCACAGAATAGTAAATATCATCTATAGCCTCTTAACCAATTTCACTGATTCCAGTCTCTTCCTAATCTTCTGAAAACAATGTTTTTACCATGTCTCTTTATTTATTAAACTCCCTATTACTAATACTTTCCTGTTACTTATGCCCTTAAATCTAAAATTCTTAGGCTGTCAATTGGCCTTGAATTAGCTGACCAAGATTTTCTTTCCCTACTGTCTCACTCACTATTTCACTAATTAGTCCAATTTCCTTATACTCCTCATTTCTACATTCAACAATTCATAGAGATGCTGGCCTCTGCCTTCAGTCAAGGTATTTCCACTATACTTGTCTATAAAACAAAAACAAATAACTACAAAAGCTCCCCTTCTCCTTTCTCTCTATTCAAACTAGTGCTCCCAGATAGATTTTCCTTTCTTTTCAAATTGCATCTTTGCTTCTGAGGAAGAAGAACTAGACATCTGCTGCACTATCTGTTCACTTCTTTAGTATCTCTGTACATATTTATCGTTATTTTTATAATAATTATTTAATAATACTATATTAATAATGACCAAATATTTATAATAAAATACATAATAATTAAAAATATAATAATTATTTTGTAATAGTAATTATTTGTCTTCAGTATCTTCCTACAGGATTTGCAATAGACTTACCCCCTTAGATAAGACAAATAGAAGAGAGAGTGAGATAATGAGGCAGCTAGGTGGAACAATAGATAGAGTTCTGGTCTTGGGGTCAGAAAGACTTGAGTTCAAATCCAGCCTCCTAGATTTACAAGCTGTGTGTCCCTGGGCAAATCTCTTAACCTTGGTCTGCCTCAGTTTCCTCATCTGTAAAAAGAGGATAATAATAGCACCTATGTCCAAGGATTATTGTGAGGGTTAAATCAGATACTATTTGTAAAGTGCCTTATAAACTTTAAAGTGCTATATAAATGTGCACTAGCTATTAATGAAAGAGGAAGGGAATAGACAACTAGATGAAGGTATAGTAAGCATTAAATTTCTACACCCCTCTCCATCTAATGGCATAGTGCCAGTGCTAGTTTTTCCTTTAACTCAATATAGTCTGTCCTGACACGAACAAATTGTGATCTATTTAAATAGCTTCTACTAAGTATCAGCAGCTTGTAATTGCCTATCATATTTACTGATCAGCCACAATGTTTTCCCTAAAATCAAGAACCAGAAGAATGAAGCTCAAGGAATACTGGAGTAGTCCTAACTCTTCCTTTGCTTAACTGCAAGAGCTGGAGGTGACTACTTACCTTCTCTAGGTAACATTTTCGTTATTTATAGAGTGAAAGTGTTGGTAGATAATCTCTGTGATTCCTTCCATCTCTGAGATTTGATGTTTGCAAGTCTGTTTCTGGAGGTGCCACGGTTGTACTTTAAGGGTGGGGATACATCAGTTGGGGAATAGTTGAACAAGCTGTGATATATGATTGTCATGGAATACTCTTGTACCATGAGAAATGATGAGTAGGATGATTTCAGAAAAAAAAATTTAAATATGAAACTTATAACTGATACAAAGTCAACTGAACTAGGAGAACAGCGTACACAGTAACAGCAATATTGCATGATGACCAACTGTGAATGACCTAAGTTATTCTCAGCAATACAATGATCTAAGACAATTCTGATGGATTTATGATAAAAAAAATGCTATCTACCTCCAAAGAAAGAACTGATGGAGTCTGAATGCTGATCAAAGCATATTTTTTTTTACTTTATTTTTATTGAGTTCATTTTAGGTCTCTGTTTTCTTTGACAACACGACTAATAGAGAAATATGTTTTGTATGACTACACATGTATGACCTATAGCAGATTGCTTGCCTTCTCAATGATGGGGGAGGGAGGGGAAAGAGGTAGAGAATTTGGAATTCAAAATTTAAAAAAAAAATGTTAAAAATTGTTTTGACATGTAATGGAAAAAAACTATATCTATCTATCTATCTATCTATCTATCTGTCTGTCTGTCTGTCTGTCTGTCTGTCTGTCTGTCTGTCTATATCTATCACAATGGAGCCAAGTAGAGTAAGAAGTGTGCTGTGCTGGAACTACCTCATATGGGTGGAAAAGCTGATCATTCAGTGTAAGCCTAAATTCATGCTAACTCTAACCCTAACCTAATTTACACCTCAGAAAGCAGCAAATGCTTGATTTATTATTTTGTTGATTGACTAGATGTAAGAAAGTAATGAAGAAAATATTAATAATTCAGATGAAGCTTAAAATTGTGGCATGCTTATTTTCAAAGCCTGTTGTTAAACCATTTACTAGTATACCCCTACATAGGATCCCATACCAAGAAAGTTCAAGTGGACTGAACACTTGAGGACCTAATACGTGGTGAGAGAGAGAGAGAGAGAGAGAGAGAGAGAGAGAGAGAGAGAGAGAGAGAGAGAGGAAGAAGCAGAGAATAATAGAACTGGATGCTTCTTTAAAATCATAGGATCTTAGACTTTGACCTGGAGGGTACCTCCGAGGCCAACTAGTCTAACACTCTCATTTTACAGATGACGTAATGGAGACCCAGACGGTGGAACTGACTGTTAAGTCAATCAAGAGCTTCTTAACCTTTTGTGTGTTTGTCATAGACTTCTTTGTCAGTCTATTGAAACCTGTGAACCCCTTCTCAGAATAAGGTTTTTAAATCATTGAAGGAAATGCAAAGTTTCATTTGGAGGTTAGTGAAAATAAAGATGTATTTTTTTTCCCATCCAAGTTTAATGATTCATTCTATCTATGGACAGTTAGGATACGTGAATGCCAGTTTTAAAACCTCTGTTCTAGTCCAATTTCTCATTTTACAGATGGGCAAACTGAAACAGAGAAGAAAGGACATGCAGAATATCTAAGACTGTCATAACAATAGTTAAGGTGAATATTTCAGATCGGGACCATAATTCCAACACTGATGTTCCCTATATTTGAAGAGAATGGCACCATTGGAGGAGGATAAAATGTTATTTTTTCTAAGATACAACAATTTAAATTGCACCAACATTTTGCACATGAGGTGAGGAGGGAAGAATATAAATTCCTTTTGATAGTTTTTATGATCCTCTATGATCTAGTCAACCTTTCCAGCCTCATTGCCAATAATTTCTTTGCGTGAATGCTATGTGCCAGCCAAACTGACTATTTATCATTCTTTAATTATTCCTTTGATTTTCCCACTTCTGTGTTTGTTGCTCCATCATATGGAAGCCTGTTAAATCTTACCCTAACTCAGCTCAAAAGCCACCTCTTTCAAGAAGCTTCAATTGATTCAGTCAGAAATAATTTCTCCCTATATTTGTACTCTTAAAGCACATTGTCTGCACCTCTCCAATAGCCCTCATCACGTACATGTCTCATCTCCTTTCTAGATGTGAGAGTTTATGCCTTTGTATTATTTTCCCCCATACCTATCAGTGTCTCAAACATAGCATATACTCCAAAAATATTTGTTGAACTGCAGACAGATTGTCTTTCCTCATTTTTCCTTTTCAAATCTTCACGTATCTCATAGATTAGTACTATTCTGTCTTGTATCATAGTTACATAGGTACATATCTTATCTTCCCTACTGGACTAGTCGGCTTGAGAGCAAGGTCTCTATCTTTGTACCTCTGTACCTGTCTCTCCCCTACCCCAGCATACTACAAAATCTCAGTGTCTTGTGCAGAACATGTTACGTATTCAAACAATGCTTGTTGAATTGAAGAAACCAGAAACATTTTATCTCTACTCGTTTTTTTCTTCTAATACCTGAAGTGTCTTATAGATTTGTGCTTTATAGTTCATTGTGTTAGGATGTGAGTCTAAAGACATCTAGTTCACAGTTTGATCCCCTGGACTTTTTACTAACTGTTGGGGCACCCTCTACTTACAGCCCTGATAGATCATTTTCTAAACCTACACTATGGTAAGAGGGGAAATCAGATGGGAAAGTGTAGAGGGCCATTTGCAAACCAAGCATCACTACTGGACAAACAATTCAAAAAAGGTGCTACATTTATAACATGCAAATAGCAGTCCTTGTAGCTTAACTTCTTTGAAGTGAAAATTAAATTAAGTCAGAAACAAATATAGGAAACAAATATATACACAATGATCACGCAACTTCATCCTACCTTTACAGTTAGAAGCCTGAAGTTTATACCAGGCTCCTAGGTCTTACATTTTTCTCCTTTTTTTAAAAAAAAAATACTTGGTTCCTATAAAAGCCCCATCTGTATCAATCTTCCTGAATTTTTTTGAAGTTCTTTGAAATACCACTTTCATAAAGTGGATAAATTCACCACAAAGGAAAAATGTTCCTACCCCACTCCAGTCAAAGATCTTTCAATAAGATTGCTATTCCTTTGCTTTTTTTTTTTTTTAGAGACGAATGAATCACTGCCAAGGCAGTTGAGTGTGCTTCTAAACCCAGTTGCACGACTTCATTTTTTTCATGTCAACCAGGCTGCATCAACATCCTGCAATGTTGACATGCGTCATCACGAAGGGTTATTACTGTCATTACTCAATTCTTGTGGTCTTGGAAAGGAAGGCAGCTCCATCCCTTTAGCTCTGAAACAGGAGTCCCTCTATTGGAAGGAAGAAGTAACATTCTTATAGAGCTACTCCTGGGGTCAAATGGAGGGATTTCTAATGTTTTCCATACATGGAGAGAAGACAGAAATGTGCTGAATCATCGGAACGAGGAAGTGCCATGAGAAAAGAACCAAAAATATTTTGCAAGCACCCAGTGTTGTCTGCTTTAGGGTATTATCAGTAGACATTCTAGTCAAGCCTATCCTAGCCCCTTTAGAACATACTACGATATAGGAATATGTACTATATGATAATTGACTGATGATCCAGAGCTCCATGCATATACTAAAGGTGTGAGGAGCTCCTAATAATGTTCTTCTTGCCAACTTTAAAGCATGTGGACATGTGCTCAGAAGCTTGGGTGACTGGATAAAAGTTCTCTTTCATCTTACTCTCCTAACAGCCTAAACCCCTCCACAAACTTCAAAGCCATCAGGGAAAGGAGCTTGAAGGTCAAGGGAATCCTTTAATAGAACCACAGACTTCTGGAACAATATCAAGTCACAAGGCATCTAGTCTTTATGCAGTACAAACATCTGCATATACATGGCCAACATGATTTATAGGATATATACACATGCCTTGAAACTGGCATGAAAGACTGAGTTTCCCAAGGAATAGTCAGGGGGCCTAGTTAATGTAAGATCTAGAGATAAGCCAAGCATAAAAAGTATTAAGTAGCTTAACTTCTTTGAAGTGAAAAATATATTAAGTCAGAAACAAATATAGGAAGTGGCTGAACAAATTATGGTATATTAATCTAATGAAATACTTTTGTGCTGTAAGAAGTAAAGAAAGAGATGGTCTCTAAAAGAAATGGGAGAACTTGTATTAACTGATGCAAAATAAAGTGAGTAGAACTGACAGAACAGTTTTTTTTACTATAATATCAATACTATAAAAGACAAACAATTCTGAAAGACCTAAGAGTTCTAAGATAATCATCCATAATTCCAGAGTGCAGATAAAAAAAATGTTTCCACCTCTTGATAAAGAGAACATAGACTAACATATAGAATGAGAAATGCATTTTAGGGTGTTTCCAAAATGGGAATTTGCATTGCTTAATTATGCCTAGATAATTTAAGAAATATTTTTTCAGTGAGTAGGGGGAAGAAAGGGGAAGAAAAATATGCTTATTAATTGAAAAAGTAAAGATTTATTTTAAATAAGAAGGAACATAGATCCTCATATTAACATAATATTTTACTTGTTGTCCTTTACAACCTTCACTATAAGTCCTACACTGATGATGACAAGGTAACTGATTTCTTGAAAGCTCTTCTGACACCACATGACAGAGCCTGAGAGATCTCAAGGACAGGCCCAGCAATGAAAGGTAGACCTATCTGGGCACCAGTATGGTGAAGTTCAGAAAGCTCATCCACAGACGGTTAGATGCTAGCCATCAAATTATTTTCACCACAATTGCTAAAGAAAGAATCAACTATGACAAGGAGGGCTTATGATCTTTATTAACACCCATACTACTATGATTATGGATGAAGAAACTGAGGCCCAAAGAGGTCAAGTGACTCATAGGTCCTTAAGGCCACATGTATCTTGTGTACCAGTCCCCTTGACAAATCAGAACTCTAACTCTTTAGCAGCAAACTTGTAAAAATTTTGAAATCAAATGAATAGTGTTTCTTTTAAGAACAAGCTTTTAAAAGTTTTAATTCATTTGAGCTAAAAGAAACCATCAAGTACAGCCACATCAGTTAACAGATGAGGAATCTGATGACAATAGAGATATGGGTGTAATATCTCATACCAAATCCCAAACTCTCACTATATCACACTGTCTCTTTTCTCACTAATTCTTAACTGTTATTAATCAAAGTTTCATCCAACCTAGATGAAGAGTTTCTAATTCACCTTGAATCTTTACCTTGGAGTCAGACCCTTCCCAAGACTTATTTCTATCTCTGAGGCATCTAAGCAAGCTTGAAATAAAAACCTACTTACTCACAACTGATAGTTTTGAGTTCTGTAGCTAAAGACTCCTGGCTACTATTTATTTTTGTCAGTGCCAGATGATGGATAGCAAAGAGACAGTACAGGTGTTAAAGACATGTCTTTCAGTAAGGATGGGGTTGGGGAGGGTCACAACTTACTCCCTCAGCCAATCTTTTGGATTCTTTAAGTAGTGGTCAAGCTCTACCCCATTAGAATTTGAACTTCCTGAGAGCAAGAGCTGTGTTTTTGCCTTTTTTTTAAATTATCCAGAGTTTTTAGCATAGTGCCCAGCCCATAATAAGTACTTAATAACTGTTTATTGACTAACTAATTACCTAGCTAAAACACACTAGGATTTAGCTACTTTGCACAGGAATAATAATAATATCTTAATAAGACTTAAGGAGAACAAACAAACATGGGTTTATTGAAGTGGGGGTAGGGGGATGAGATATCCAGCTAAATACAAGGATACCACTACAAAAAAAAAAACCATAAAAAATTGAAAACATAATTAATAATGATAACACTAAAGATATAAGAAACAAATGACTTTTGTCATTTGCAATGACAAATAGCATGGCATTAGATCATATTTTTCCATACTACCTCAGGAAAAGGGGAGAGAAGGGGGACAGAGAGACTGAGAGAGAATACAGGGACAGAGACAGATACACAGAAAGATACACAGAGAAAGGAGGGGAAGGAGAGGGAGAAATAGGAGAGAGGGAGAGAAGTAAAGGGATAGAGGTAAGAGGGAGGGAGGAAGAAAAGTAGGGAGGAAAGGAGAGAGGAGAGGGACAGAAAATAGAGGGAGGAAGGAAGGGGGCGTGGAATGGGAGGGACAGGGAGAAGAAAGGAGAATAAAGGGTATGAAGGGAGGGAGAGAGTTGCTACTTATTTAATATTCTACCTTCTAAGGAAAGAGTTGAGAGAGATCATTCACAAAACTTTTAGATCTTTAGGGTTTATCCACCCATTTTTGTATATTGTCTTCTTTCTTCCTAGTGTATATAATCTGCTCCATAGCATCTCACTTTCAGAGGAAAGATCCCTCCTTTTACATTCCAAAGTCTATGCCAGATCTGAGGGATCTGGAGTCAGAGGACCTTGGTTAGAATTTTGATTCTGCTATTCACTACCCTTCTAACCTTGGCAAATCACTTAGCCTCCCTCAGCTTAAGTGTCCTCATCTGAGACATGAGAGAAGTGTGGATTAGATGTCCTCTGAGACCCTTTCAGTTCCAAATCTGTGATCCTACAAGACTCTGAAAAGTTATACTCTACAGGAACAGACAATTGACTGGATATGTTTTTAAGGAGAAGGATCAAAGGTTTCAAATCAAATCAGTTTAGCAGCTGGTGTTTGTCCCTAGTAGCTGACAACTAATTCCCTCATCCCCACCCCTCCTCATTCCTCCAATTGCCTATGACTTTATAAATTACCTTCTTTTTCAGAACTTTCATTTTAAAATCCAAGTTTATACTACAGCATAATTATTTAAAACTTAAAAAAAACAGAGCCTAGTAAGCTATTCAAGTAGAAAGATTAAATGGTTTCATAACAGGGACAAGCGGAGACTTAAAGTTTCCCAAGAAGATCTAGGGGAATTTAACAAAATACAGTATTGTTCTATAGTCCCAGGAATGATGAATCTTAGTTGCAAACTGCATGTGAAACTTCATCTTCACCTCTGAGATCAAAAGAGCATGAACATTGGGCATTTTTTTTTCTGAATTCTACACCATTATTTAACAAAGTAATGAGTTTCTCCCTGACAGGCATATGATGTAGTGTGTTACACTGTATAAAGAAGTTTTATTTTTTATTATTTATTTAGTATTTTATTTTCTCCAATTACATAAAAACCATTTTTAACATTTGTTTTTAAAACTTTGAATTCCAAATTCTTTCCCTTCCCCCTCTCCCCTTCCCTCATTGAGAAGGCAAGCAATTCAATAGATATTATACTTTTGTAGTCATGTAAAACATATCCATAATGGTCATGTTGCAGGGGCAGCTAGGTGGCGCAGTGGATAGAGCACTGGCCCTGGATTCAGGAGGACCTGAGTTCAAATGTGGCCTCAGACACATAACACGTACTAGCTGTGTGACCCTGGGCAAGTCACTTAACCCCATTGCCTAGCCAAAACAAAACAAAACAAAACATAATGGTCATGTTGTAAAAGAAAACAGACAAAAAAAAAACTTCAAGAAATGTAAAAAAGTGGGGAAAAAAGTGCACTTCAATCTGTATTCAGATACCATCAGTTCTTTTTCTGGGGATGGATAGCATTTTTCATCATAAGTCCTTCAGAGTTGTTTCAGTTCACTGTATTGCTGAGAATAGCTCAGTCACATTCGCATGTAATCATCTTATAACTTTGTACACAGTACATTTCATTTTGCATCAGCCCATGCAGGTCTTTCCAGGTTTTTCTGAAAGGATTCTGCTTGTCATTTCTTATAGTACGATAGTATTCTGTCATAAGCACATACTACAATTTGTTTAACCATTCTTCAATTGATGGGGATCCCCTCAATTTCTAATTCTTTGCTCCCAGAAAAGAGCTGCTATAAATATTTTTGTACATATAGGTCCTTTTCCCTTTTTTTATGTGTTTTGGAATACAGACCTACTTAGTAGTATTGCTAGGTGAAAGGGTATGCAGGATTTTATAGCCCTTTGGACATGGTTCTAAACTGCTCTACAGAATGGTTGCATTGGTTCACAACTCCACCAACAATGCATTAATGTCTCATTTTCCCCACATCCCCTCCAACATTTATCATTCACCTTTTCTGTCCTACTAACCAATGTAATAGGTATGAGGTACTACCTCACAATTCTTTTAATTGGCAATTCTCTAATCAATAATAAGTTAGAGTATTTTTTCAAACAGCTATAGGTAGTTTTGATTACTTCATCTGCAAATTTATTATATCTTTTGATCATTTATCTATTGGGGAATTGCTCTTTTTTTATAATTTTGCCATAGTTCTCTATATGTTTGAGAAATGAGGCCTTTATCAGAGAAACTTACTTCAAATTTTTTTTAGTTATTATTGCTAACTGTATTTCCCTCCATCCTATCCCCCCCCATTTAATCTATTCTCTCTCTTCTTTTACCCTATCCCTCCTCAAAAGTGTTTTGCTTCTGACTACCTGCTTCCCCAATCTGCTGTCCCTTCTATGACCTCTCCCCTTCCCTTATCACCTTCCTTCTACACCCAACTCAGTATGTATATTATTCTCTCTTTGAGTCAATTCTGATGAGAGTAAGGTTCACACACTTCCCCTCTCTTCTCCCCTCTTCCTCTCCATTGTGAAATACTTCTCTTGCCTCTCTTATGTGAGATAACTTACCCCACTCTACCTCTCCTTTTCTCTTTCACCCAGTACATTCCTCTCTCACCCTTTAACTTTATTCTTTTTAGATATCATCCCTTCATATTCAACTCATACCTGTGCCCTCTGTCTATATATATTCCTTCTAACTACCCTAGTAATGAGAAAGGTCTTATGAATTACCAATATCATATTCCCATGTAGGACTATAAACCTTATCAAGTCCCTTATGATTTCCCTTTTCTGCTCACCTTTTTATGCTTCTCTTGAGACTTGCATTTGAAAGTCAAATTTTCTATTCAGCTTTGGTCTTTTAATCAAGAATGCTTGAGACCCTTTGCATTATCTCCATTTTTCAGAGGAAACAGGTTCAGACATGAAATGACTTTGTCTTTGGGCACCCAGCTAGTAAGTAGCCACCACTTTACTGAGGTCCCAATCCAGGCCTTCTGACTCAGAGTCTGGTGCTGTGTTTAAATCCTTCCACTGAGCAACACGACTTCTCTTTGGCTCTCCCCACCCTATTCCTTAGGAAAACTGGGCTTCCTTCTCCAATCATTAGGAAATAAGGAATTCTAGAGTTTTTCTCCCTTTGGACCTGGTCTCCCTGGGCCACCACCTCAGGGATTCAAAGGTCCTTGGCTTCAGCTGTTATCTGAAGGAGGTTGGTATCAGAGGCACCCTCAGACACTTCCTACAGCCCTTAACAAAGCAGCTTCTCCCCAGAATCCTTCTGTGCTGCTGTCTGTCTCAATCAATACTTATTCTTTCTTCTTTTTATTTTTTGGTTTGTTTTGTTTGTTTGTTTTCTATATAAATTTATTTATTTTTAGTTTTCAACATTCACTTCCACAAGTTTTTGAGTTCCAAATTTTCAACCCATCTCACCCCTCCCCCTACCCCAAGATGGCATGCATTCTGAATATCCCTTCCCCTACTCTGTCCTCTCTTCTATCTCTCCCCTCTTCTCTTATCCCCTTCCCCTTCTATTTTCCTGTAGGGCAGGATAGATTTCTGTACCTCATTTCCTGTATTTCTTATTTCCCAGTAGCATGTGAAAATATTTTTTTAAACATATGTTTTTAAAACTTTAGGTTTCAAATTTTCTCTCTTCCTCCCTTCCCACCCACCCTCATTGAAAAGGCAAGCAACTCAATATAGGTTGTACATGTGCAGTTATGCAAAACACTTCCACAGTAGGCATGTTGTGAAAAATTAACTCTATTTCCCTTAATCATATCCTGCCCTCCCATTTATTCTATTCTTTCTTTTGACCCTGTCCCTCCTCAGAAGTATTTACTTCTGATTACCCCCTTTCCCAATCTGCCCTCCTCTCTATCATCCCCGTGATCTCTTGTCCCCTTCTCCTCCTATTTTCCTGTAGGGTAAGATTGGGGAATACAGGAATGTAAACAGTTCAATCTTAATAAGTCTCTTATGATTTCTCTTTCCTGTTTATCTCTTCATGATCCACTTGGGTCCTGTTATTTGAAAGTCTAATTTTCTATTCAGCTCTGGTCTTTTCATCAAGAATGCTTGAAAGTCCTCTATTTCACTGAATGACCATTTTTTCCCTGAAGGATTATACTCAGTTTTGCTGGGTAGGTGATTCTTGGTTGTAATCCTATCTCCTTTGCCCTCTGGAATATTATATTCCATGCCCTGCGGTCCTTTAATGTAGAGGCTGCTAATTCTTGTGTTCTCCTGATTGTGTTTCCACAGTACTTGAATTGTTTCCTTCTGGCAGCTTGTGATATTTTCTCCTTGACCTGGGAACTCTGGAATTTGGCTATAATGTTCTTAGGAGTTTTCCTTTGGGGATCTCTTTCAGGAGGTAATCAGTGGATTCTTTCAATTTCTATTTTGCCCTCTGGTTCTAATATATCAGGGCAGTTTTCCTTGCTAATTTCTTGAAAGATGATGTCTAGGCTCTTTTTTTGATCATGGCTTTCAGATAGTCCAATAATTTTTAAATTCTCTCTCCTGGATCTATTTTCCAGGTCAGTTGTTTTTCCAATGAGATATTTCACATTTTTTCTAATTTTTCATTCTTTTGGATTTGTTTTACAGTGTCTTGATTTCTCATAAAGTCACTAGCTTCCAATTGCTCTATTCTAATTTTTAAGGAAGTATTTTCTTCAGTAATCTTTTGGACTTCCTTTTCCATTTGGCCAATTTTTCTTTTTAGGGCGTTTTTCTCCTCATTGGCTTTTTGGACCTCTTTTGCCATTTGGGTTAGGCTCTTTTTTAAGGTGCTATTTTCTTCAGTATTTTTTGGGTCTCCTTTAGCCAGCTGTGGACTTGTTTTTCATGATTTTCTTGCATCACTCTCATTTCTCTTCCAGTTTTTCCTCTACTTCCATTACTTGCTTCTCAAAATCCCTTTTGAGCTCTTCCAAGGCCTGGGACTGATTCATGTTTTTCTTGGAGGCTTTGCATGTAGGAGCTTTGACTTTGTTGTCTTCTTCTGGTTGTATATTTTGATCTTTTTTTACCAAAGTAAGATAATATAGTCTGACTCTTTTTGCACTGCTTGTTCATGATCCGCCAATTACTTGAGTTTTAAACTCTTTGTTAAGGTAAAGTCTGCTTCCAATGTGGAGAATGTACTGTCCCAAGCTTGGGGTTTGTAGCTGTTTTCAGAGATACTTGTAGGGACCTGTAAATTTTCAGTTCTTCCAAGGTGGTATGATAAGGGGTGAGGTGTTTACTCCTTTCCTGGCCTGTGACCACAAGTACTCCTTTCTGTCCTGTAACTGTGAGGAGGGGTTTCTCTGCACAGCCACTACAAGCTCCACCGTGCTCCTCCTTACCCCAGCACCGCCACCCAGAACTGTGACCCAGATCCAAACAGGGGGAAAGCAAGAGATCCCTGCAATCCCTCTCTGGTCAGCCACTCGATTCCTCCTCAGTCTATAGGCCGGAAGATCGGGAAGCAGCTGCCCCTCCCAGGACCATGCTCTTGGGGAATGGAGCTGAGACCCCGCCTTCCTGTCTCAGCACTGCAGAAACAGACTTTTCCCACTGACCTTCTAAGTTGTCTTTGGCATTAGTGGATTGAGGAGTCTGCAAACCTCCATATCTGCCTGAGATTCAGTCCTCTGAGGCCTGCTCCAGGTTCGCTGTGGCCTGTGTGCCTACACCGTGCTGCGCTGTGCTCCCAGACCGGTGCGATACACCTTTCTGATCAACCATCCAGGTTGTCTTGGGCTGGAAATTTGTTTTGCTCTGTCTTTTTGTGGGTTCTGCTACTTTAGAATTTGTTTAGAGCCATTTTTTATGAGTATTTGGACGGGTTTAGGGGAGAGCTCAAGCAAGTCAGTGCTTTCACTCCGCCATCTTGGCTCCACCCCCTCAATACTTACTTCTTGAATAAGAAAAAAGAATGCTTGTAAGTCCTCTATCTCATTGAATATCCATTTTTCCCCGAAGAATTACACTCAGTTTTGCTGGGTAGGTGATTCTTGGTTATAATTCTAGCTCCTTTGCCCTCTGGAATATTATATTCTAAGCCCTCTGATCCCTTAATGTAGATGCTGCTAAATCTTGTGTTATCCTGACTGGGCTCCACCATATTTGAATTGTTGGGGTTTTTTTGGTTTTTTGTTTTGTTTTTTCCTAGCTGCTTGCAATCTTTTCTCCTTGACCCGAGAACCCTAGAATTTGGCTATAACATTCCTGGCAGTTTTCATTTTGGGAACTCATTCAGGAGGTGATCAGTGGATTCTTTCAATTTGTATTTTACCTTCTGAATCTAGAATATCATGGCAGTTTTCCTGAAAATTTCTTGACATTTGATGTCTGGGATCCTTTTTTTTTTTTGATCATGGCTTTCAGGTAATCTAATATTTTTTAAATTATCTCTTCTGAATCTATTTTCCAGGTCAGTTCTTTTTCCAATGAGATATTTCACCTTGTCTTCTATTTTTTCATTCCTTTTTTTGTATTTCTCATTATCTTCCATTTACTCCATTCCAATTTTTAAGGAATTATTTTCTTCAGTGAGCTTTTGGACCTCCTTTTCCATTTGGTCAATTCTGCTTTTGAAGGCATTCTTCTCCTCATTAGCTTTTTGGACCTCTTTTGCCATTTAGCCTAGTCTGTTTTTTAAGATGTTATTTTCTTTAGTATTTTTTGTGTACATTTTACCAAGCTGTTGACTCATTTTTCATGATTTTCTTGCATCATTCTCATTTCTCTTCCAAATTTTTCCTCTACCTCTCTTACCAGATTTTCAAAATCCTTTTTGAGATCTTCTCATGGCCTGAGACCAATTCATATTTTTCTTGGAGGCTTTGAATGTAGGAGCTTTGACTTATTTTTGTTTTGAGGGTGTGCTTTCATCTTCCTTGTCACCATAGTAACTTTTTGTAGTCAGAGGGTTTTTTTTCCTCTCTGTTGTTTGCTCATTTTTCAAGTCTATTATTTTACTTCTAATACTTTGTTAAAGCAGCCTTTGCTTCCAAGGTGGAGGGAGCACTGTCCCAAGCTTCAGGGGGTTTGTGTAAATGTTTTCAGAGATACTTCTGGGGACTTGTAAGTTTTCAGTTCTTCCAAGGTGGTATGATCTAAGAGAAGAGGTGTTTACTACTCTTCTGGCCTGCGTTCTGATCTACGAGTCACCTGAGCACTCTTTTCTACCCTGGAACTGTGAAGAGGGTCTCCCCTCCTCTGTGGAGACAAGTTCTGCTATGCTAAGTGCTCCTCCTCACTCTGGGACTGCCACCAAGACAGTGACCCGAATCTGAGTTTGGGCAAATCAAGAGAGTCCTGCCTCAGTGCTAGCAAAAAGACCCCTGTAAGCTCTTTCTGACCAGTTGTTTGACCCCCTTACCATCTGTGGTCTGAGAGCTCTGGAAACAACCACTGCTGCTGCTGATTCAGTTATTCCCAAGGCCTACTCCTGGTTTACTGTGGCCAGGGTCTGTGCTGGCATGGCCTGCACTTGAGTCCGCTTCATTCTCACCCAGGTGTGACAGACCTTTCCTGCTGACCTTCTAAGTTGTCTTTGGTGTCTGTGGGCTGAGAGGTCCGGACACCTCCACTGTTTCCTGTGATTCAGTCACCCTGAGGCCTGCTCCAGTTTTGCTGGGGCACAGACTGCTCTGGCATGATCTGTGTTGGACTGAGCTCCTCTCTCACCCTGGTGCAACAGGCCTTTCCTGTGACCCTTTAAGTTTTCTTGGTCTGGAAATTTGTTTCACTCTATCATTTTTGTGGATTCTGCTCCTCTAGAATTTCTTTAGAGTCATTTTTTAAAGGTATTTAGAGGGGTTTGGGACAGAGCTCAGGTAAGTCTCTGTTTTTGCTCTGTCATCTTGGCTCTGCCTCACCCCTTTGGGTATTTTTGAAAGAGAATTCTTCTCCTCCACCATCATTTTTTTTTTCTTTTTATTCCTGGTGACTGCAAATATTCTTCAGTCTCCTAGAAAGGGGACAATTTCTATAGACACCAAGCTTGTTTCAACACACAAAGTAACTATCCAGTTCAGGAAATTATCCAGATAATACCAAGGGAAAATTTCATTTCATTTTAATTCTACAAGTATATACTGACTGCCCACCATGAACCAAGCATTATGTCAACCTGGTGGAGTAATATAAAAGAAGTCCAGATACGAGTCCCTATTGAATAAGATTTTACTATCCATTTGTGGAGACAAGACAAACAGGTAAAACAATTCAAGAACAATATGTGACAGCTTCTGATTGGCTGGAAAAATGTATAATAGGAAGCACAGTGGAGTAGAAAGACAATGGTTTAAGTAAGTATTCCAGGGTTTACCAGCTGTGTGACTGTGGAAAAGTTAGTTAAAGGCTCTGAATATCAGCTCCCTCATTTATAAAATGGAGATAATAATATTCACATATGAGAGACAATGTGGTGCAGTAGATGGTGAGCTAGCTTCAATGCCTGGAAAACACGCATTCAAGTCATGTGCATGAAACATTTTGATGGTATGAATCTATAAGTCACAACCAGTCAGTGCTCTGGGAAATTCTCTAAGACTTTAAGCTTCAAAGAATCTGTAAACCCACATTATGCCAATGAAACCACAGGTCCCATTCCTTTGTTGTTGTTCAGTTGTTTTCAGTTGTGTCTGACTCTTCATGACCTAATTTGAGGTTTTCTTGGCAACGATACTGTATTGGTTTGCCATTTTCTTCTCCAGCTAATTTTACAGATGAGGAAAATGAGGGAAACAGGATCAATTGACTTGCTCAGGGTCCCACAGCTAGTAAAGGTCTAAGGCCAGATTTGAACTCAGGAAGATGTCTTTTTAACTCTAGGCCCAGAATTCCATCCACTGTGCCTTCCAACCTCCCCAATTCCTTTACCTAGCTTTAACACTTGTGCTATTTATTTATCTTTTCAACAGCCTCATTGTAAGGAGGGCACTTCAGAAACTACAAAGTGCTCTAGCAATGTTAGCTATTATTATGAAGAAGGAAAGGAAGAAAGTAGACTAGAATTTTCAGAGAAGGTTTCATAGAGGAGATGATGCTTGAAATGGGCCTTGTAAGCCATGGTATATTTGAAACATGTAGGAGAGGGGAGGCAACATCAACTTTTTGACTTTGATTTCCGTATAATTTATAAAATAATTTTTATTAATGTCTTATTTTCATATCACTTTTATATTTCCAACAATTGAGGCCAACTCAATTCTGGGTTGGTTTGGTTTTTGGCCAGAATAAGTTAAATAATTGATTCAATTCTCTACTTGAGTTTTAGGCTCCCATAGCTATGTTTGCACTACACTAAAACAATGGTTCACAAAATGAATAATTCAGTCAATTAGCAGTTAGGTCTACAAATTGTAAAAACACCACCCAAAACAAGCCTGACTTTTTCCTCTGAACCCACTAAATTACAGTTAGAACTCCCTACCAATCTACACATTATGTGGATACAAGAGGAAGGAATAAGTTCCTATTATATTTCAGACACTGTGCTACGTACTTCATAAATATTTTCTCATTTTGTTCTCACAACAGTCCTGGAAGGTTATTATTTCCATTTTACAATTGAGGAAAATGAGGCAAATGAAGGTAAAGTGACATTCATAGGGTCACAAAGCTAGTATATGTCTGAGGCTGGTTCCTAACTAAGTTTTCTTTTTTTTTTTCCCTGACTACAGGACTACCACTCTATCTACTGTACCACTTAGCTGCCTAATACAAGGCCATAACAACATAGACGGTAAAGACTCTGCCCTACAGCATGGTTTCACAAATAAAGCTGCACTTCTTGCAAGTAAGTTTGCTAAATTTTCTCCCTCCACAGTCTTGCCCTCAGGATAAGTCATTTCAGTAAGGACTTCTCCTTGATCTTTTACCCCTTGATATTCCTGCCTGTTAACCCTTAACCCTGGATAAGTCTGAATGTTCCTCTCCTTGACTCCTACTCCCAAGCCCCTGAACATGGGAGGAAGTAATCACGAAATGATAATGCCTGGGTCCACTACATGTTTATGTTCTCTTATCTCTACTAGGCCCTCATAGCTACATGGCAATTCTTTCATTCATCTCATGGTAACTCTCTTTTTATTTAATTCCCATAGTAGCTCTTATAAATCTTCTCTAAAGACCCTAATAACATTCCTTTTGCCCTTACTTCTGGCAGATGGCTTTATCTCTTACTTTATTGAGAATATTGAGGTCATTCCCCTCCTCTGTTCATTTGTCTGCTGTAGTGTCTTTGCCCATCCTTTCCCCAATCCTCTAATCTATTTAGATAGGTGATTCTTAACCTGTTTTTTGTGAAATTGACCATTTGGAAATCTGGTGAAAACCATAAGATTCCACAGAATAATGCTTTTAAATAATAAAAGAAAATGCTAAATTTTAGTTAGACGCTAGTGAAAGCAAAGATGTAATTTTATCTCATCCAAGTTCATAGACCACCCTCCCCCAAATCTATTCATGTACCCCAGGCTAAGAACCATTGACCTACAGAAATATTCTGTAGTAGAACTAGGAAACAGGAGCAAGCTCAGGTGATATAATTTATAAGATCATAGAAATCACAGATTTCAAGATGACCTGAGCAGCCATCTAATTGGCCCTCTTCATTTTAAAGTTGAATTAAATTTAAAGAAGGCTGTGCCTTTTTTATTGCCACACAGCTAATAAATGGTAGAGTTAAGATTTAAACACAGGTCCTCTGGCTCCAAATCCAGCACACAAATGAGAGGTAGGCTCCAGAGTAAGAAGGAGTAGATTCAAATCACACCTCTTCTTCATCTGTAAAAAGAGGTGGTTGGGCTACATCACCTCTGAGGTCCCTTATAACTTTAGAGGTATGATCTTATGAATTATATTAACTGACTTTGCTAATGTAACATAATTATATTATCTGACTTTGCTCATGGATGCCTCTACTTATAGAACAATATAATAATGATCCTGTAATCCACTAGAGCATGCTTCTTCTCTGAAAGATAATATGAGAGCATGTGATATAATAGTTGTGTCATGGTTTCTTTCCCATACTGGTTAGGCTGATATATGCTATGTATATGAGATAAGTAGTAGCAAAGGAAATAACACGGACTGACAACAGTACCCATGAATGGCCTCTTACTCACTGCAATGGTGACAATAGGGAGGATAGCAATAGGAAGACAAATGGCACAGCCACACAATGCCTCTCATCCTCCTTTTTCTTTGAACCAACACACATTCATCCTCATTTTCTGCTCACCCATTCTATACTCAAACAATATCTGATGCTTACATCCAACACCTCTTCCAGTAGTCTTCCAATTCCCTGGGTACCCTTACATACCCCTGTATAAATACCACTATAAACAATTGTTCTTCAAATTAGCAGCTTTAGACCCCTTTACAAGTTTCAAAGCCATCAGGAAAAAAGAGTCCTGAAGGTCAGGACTTTATTTTTTTTTCTTTGGTTGTTTTTTTTTTGGGAAGGGGGCAATTGGGGTTATGTGATTTGCCCAAGGTCACACAGCTAGTAAGTGTCAAGTGTTTGGTTTGAGGCTGGATTTGAACTCAGGTCCTCCTGACTTCAGGGCCAGTGCTCTATCCACTATGCCACCTAGCTGCCCCACAGGTTAACACTTTAACACAACCATGGATTCTGGAACAGTATCTAATTATGAGAGGGCAGCTAGGTGGCACAGTGGATAGAGCACTGGTCAGAAAGACCTGAGTTCACATCCAGCTTCAGCTACTTATGAACTATGTGATCCTGGACAAGTAATTTAACCCTGTTTATACAGTTTCCTCATCTGTAAAATCAGCTGGAGAAGGAAATGGCAAATCACTCCAGTATCTTTGCCAAGAAAACACCAAATGGGGTCACAAAGAGTCAGACACAACTGATACAACTGAACAAAAACATCTAATTGTAAGGTATTTGGCCATTACACAGTACAAACATCTGAGTATTCATGATCAACAGAAAGAGCTGGGAAGGACATACTCTCATACTCTAAATAATACCATGTGCACCTCTCTACAACCTAAATCCATGATGACCTTTGCCTTATCATTATGCCTTTCATACACAGTCTCTCCCACACCTGTACTAGCCTCCATCTATACTCTTTATCTGCTATAGTTCTTCCTTTCCTTCAAGACCCAACTCAAGCACCATTTTCATGAACCCTACCTAAGTGCTCTTCCTTCCAGCTTCAAGTCATATTTCCCTCCCCAAATTTCTCATAGCATTTCACCTAGACTTTTCCCATGAACTTACCAGATTCTCCTTTGTTATTTATTATTCTCCTTTGTTAATTCCTTCCCAGGTATTTTTGTATATGTCATTTCCTTATTTATTTAACTACAATTTCATGCAGGCAGGATCTGTGTTATTTTCCTTTTTTTTTTTAATCTCCTCCAAGTGCAGTACAATCCCTTGTAAATAATACACATTAGTTAAGCAGTGGATGAATTGAATCCCTTGTCTGACACCTGTCTACTGCCTGTAGACATTTACTGCCTTGTGACCTTGGATAACTCATCAAACTTCCCTGGGCTCCATTTTCCTTGTTTATAAAATGAGGGAAGTAGATTCGATAGCTTAGGAAGTTCTTTCCAGATTCAGAATTAAATTCTCTACTTCAGACCTTCTTATCACTAGAAGCACAGTGGGTAAATACCAAGAGCTAATGGGAAGAATAGACCTATGAACAAGAGGACTGGGGCTTAGGAAGATTTTTTTTAATAAGTCTTTCATAGGTTTTAAGATGTATGGACTTTAAAAAAATATTGCAGAGGTAAAAAACAAAACAACAAAAACAACAAAACCTACTGTGGAACAGGCACATGTTGAGAAATACTGCCCTTGAGTCTGGATCTCCAATCTCAAACCTCCCGGGTGGCATTGGATTACTTACAGTCCCATAAAGTTTATTTACTATAAAGCCCTTTGCCTTTTTGTTTGGTTCAAGTGTAATCCAATTAAGAGTCTTTATGAGGAGAAACAAAAATATAGAAAGTAGCAGTGCAAAAAGATGAGTGTTATAAACTTCAAGCAGGGAATTTGTATTTGAAACTACTATCTTAGGGAATTGTAATAGGAAATACACTCAGTCTGGACTACCAGAAGGCATGGACTTCATTAGAGCCTTCCTCAACGATTTCCCCTCATATGGACACATATAAAACATTTGGTAGAAATGGTCTACCAGACCCATCCTATTTCATTACTAAGAGTTTAAAACAAAATCAGTTCAATTAAACAAAATTGTATCAGTACCTACCGAAATTCTGTTATTTTATCAGTATGATTACTCCTACTAATAAACACCACAATCTCTTCATGCAGAGGTGTGCTAGAATCAACTTGAATCAGCTCTTTTGAGCCATTGTTAAATTTTTAGTATGAGCATTTACATATCATAAAGTAGGAAATGCTACAAATCAGGGTTTGATTTATTGTTTTGTTGATTGACTAGACTTCTAAATGTATTATTAATAATTCTGAATAAACTTAAAAGTGGTTTGTGCTTTATTTTTTCAGGCAGCATGTTGTTAAAAATTTTCCAACACACCCCTGCCTCTAATCCTTAGTGGATTTTTTTTATGAATAGCTACTCCAAACTTGGCTAAGTTGATCAGTCCTTGGATGACAATCAGTCCATCTCTCCTTTTAGGTATAACCTCTAGCTTCTATGAGCATTGTGTCCAAAACTCAGGAATCTCTCCACATCAAAAAAAAAAAATCAGAATAGGAATCCAGGGGAGATGTTAAGCTCATACCTTTCTAAAATTTTTTAGCTTTTCAGTGGATATCAGCTGGGGACTCGATGTCACATCTATGGGCCGAACCAAGGTTTTGTGTTTCTAATATATGCTCTCTTTGAAAATACTACTTCTGGTGTCTAAGGATAATTAACAACACACTTTAATTTATGAGTGTCTGTGCTCAAAGGTCTCTCATCAGAGGGAGGGATATATATAGAGAAAAAAGAAGCTGAGAGGCTAATGGAAAACTTTTATGTCTCTGTACTTAGCTTCTACTACATCAAGGAGGCAGTTTAGTGTAGGTTAGAGGAAACTTCTTTTTAAACTCTGTTTTACATATATGTATCATGAATTTGCAAAGTCCATATTCTTACTTCATGGACAAACCTGAATATACTTTTTCTTCTCTTCTAGTGGCTACAATTTAGGAATAACAAAGAAAATTGAAAAAAAGACAAAAAAGTGGTGAAGAAAGCAGGAGGATGGTGGTGAATAATTAACAAGAAGAGAGACACAGGGTGGGAGGAGGATGAGACTGATTCACAGAGAGAAAGAGAAAAATATTCACTCTTCTTTGTCTCTTCCATACACCTAACAGCACACCCATGAAAGCAGATTTATTGACTCGCAGAGGAAATGTAGCAAATTATCTACAGAAGGGAAAAAAAGCAACTGCAGCAATACTAGCATTTTGACACCATGTCCCCTTTTTATCAAAATGAGAAAGGTATGTGTGGGCTGAGAGAGAAGGAGTAGGGAATAAAAGAGATTTAGGTCTACACTAGAAATAAGCAGAAAATTTGAGTCTCCAAACATAATCCCATGAAACATAGAATTTAGAAAGAAGCATGTTGTGTGAACAGTAGAGGGTCTTCAGTCTAAGTGTTTGTGAATGGGAGGGGAGGATGACACATGAATTATCCAGATGACTACATCCTTCCACATACTCCTTACCTTTCACCTCTGCCACGATCTACTAGTCCTTCGAGTTGGTAGGTGGTGAAGGCAGCACGGTCTGACACCTTTCCAGCTCTTGCTGCTCTCCCAGATCCCCTAGTCAGCAGGGTGCTCAGAAAATGGCAGGCCACCCACCCACACAGCCACACCACAGGCACTTGTCTGCCATCAGGGCTATTCCAACCTTCAGCAGGGCACAGTGCCTGTTCAGCAGACACTAAAGAAACCATTGTATGGGTTCTATTCTTGCTGGGTATTATTGTCACAACCCTGACTCCTAAGTTCCCTGGTGTGATAGCACTCACAATAATAGCCCATGGTTATATAAGTGCTTTAAAGTTTACAAAGCACTTTTCTCATAAGGATCCTGTGAAATAGATAGTACAAGCACTATTGTCCCCCATTCAAAAAATGGCAATCCTCGGGACCAGCCAGGTTATGAATAGCCCACAGTAACAACTAGTAATTCAGAACTAGCACTTAAACATAGGTTATCTGGCTCCCAAATCCACAGCTCTTTCTGTGGCATTTAGCTGGCCCTTTTCAAATACCTGTGTCAAGACTATGTATGGAGAATACCTCCATCCTTGTAGATATTAATTATTCACTGTTCTGTCTGCCCCTCAGGGAGCTAGATGGTGCAGTGGATAGAGCACTGGATCTGGAGCCCAGAAGATCTGAGTCTAAATCCAGCCTCATCCACTTACTAGGTATATACCACCTTGCTGCCTCTGGGAAAATCACTTAATGTCTCTCAACTTCAGTTTCCTCATTTTTAAAACGGGGATGATAAGAGCACCTAAGTCCCAAGGTCGTTAGTAGGATAAAATGAAATAATATTTGTAAAGTGTTTTGTAAACCTTAAAATGCTGCACAAATGCTAGCTATTAGTATATAAATGCTAGATATTATTGGGAATTTTGTGGAGCCTGCTTTGGTACTTGGATCAGAACAAAATTATCTTACCTATGCTCCTAATGGATAGGTAGACCCATTAGGTCCTACTATAGATCATGGTGGTCTACAACTGCTGTAACTGATAGTCATCAAGATCTAGCCTTTGGTTAGTGGAACATTTTTAGCACAGGTCCATGACAGAACCTATGATTAGGTTTGACACACAACCTATTCGAGGTAGAAGAGAGACCCCATTGTTCAGGGGAAGCAATATGATGATGTGGAGAACCAAGGAAGACAGAATAATCAACTAAGGATTGGATTTGGGAGCTTTAGTGTAAGGAGTACTTAGCAATAGCTACAAGAATTTTAAGGGTTTAGAAGCCCAGCTGATGGCTTAGTGAGATCATCTGACCCACATTAACTTTAATAGTCCCACTAAGTCCTAGTCTAGTATTAGTGTCTAAAGCACCTTGTTCTTCACAAAGGACTTGGGAAAATACCTAACTTTCTTAGACATCTCAAGAACGGCCTTCTACACAAAGTCTTTTATGATACACTCAATTGCTGGTGCCCTCACTCTTTATTGATCTTGTATTTATTTGTATTTATTCTCTTTATGTTTGTTCTCTGTATATATACAACATTTGCATATATACATATATATGTCTGTATACACACACATTTGGTATGCCGTATGTGTATACACACAGAGAGAATAAATATAAATGAAATTATTCTCTCTTTCACTGTGTATATATTATATATATGTATGCATGTATGCGTATGCATGTATGTATATACATATTTAATATATGCAAATTTAGAGACGTCTCCATCCCCAACCTGTGGTAAAGCCTTCTAAACTCATATTGGCCTGATTAACCATAGTCAGACATACTGTACTTTGACCCCAGCATCATGATATCATTTTGGTCCTCTTTGAGTATGAAGGACAACAACAAACATATATGTATGTATACATCTATGGGTGTATATGTATATAAATACATACATGTATACACACATATACATACACATACATACATTTTATGTATACATATACACAAATAGATAGATACATAGATACATAGATAGATAGACACAGAGATACATAGATAGATAAACACACACATGGTAAATATAAAATGAATAAATACAAGGGTAATACATTATCTATCTATATCTATATACGCACACATATTTCCCTCAATAGAAAGTACTGCCTGGACATAGGGATTGTTTCGTTTATTGTCTTTGTTGCTCTCACACTTAAAGCAATACCTAGAACATAGTGGACCTATGATGAATTCTTAGTGTTTGATTTGATACGTGAGTTGGTAATTATCGCAGCCTGTCCCCCTCCCCACAAAGTGCGAAACTAAAGAAGCACTACTTGAATGATATGAAAGGCAAGTATATATAAAATACCAAATTGGCAATTGCAGGGATGTTATATTATGCTTTCAGGCCATGAATTGGACCTTGAATTGGGACCATGAATTGGAAAACCAACAGCATGGGTGTTCCTGAAATGTCAACCCCAAACTTCTCTAGAGTTACATGAACTATATAGTTCCTGAGAACAGTAGGGGCCCTGAAGACTTCCTTCCCTCCCCTACTAATCTACAAGTAGAGTATGGTATATTATGGACATGTCTTTTTTTTTTCCAGGAGTATCTTTTCATTTTAAAAGAATTTATTCTGTATTTATTTTTAACATTTTAAAAATTTTGACTTCCAAATTCTCTCCACCCTATCCTCCTGCCTCATCCCCAGGAACAGAGAAGACAATCAAGTGATATCAATTATGTGTATAAAAGTATGCAAAATGTATTAATCATGTTGCACCCCCCCAAAAAAAGAAGAAAGAAAACAGTGAAAAATGATACTTCAATTTGTATTCAGAGTTCATCAGCTCTCTCTCTGGAGGTACATAGCATTTTGCATCATCAGTTCTTTGGATTTGTGTCAGGTCATTGTAGTGATCAGAGTAGCTAAGACTTTTACAGTATCATCATCATAATATTACTGTTACTGTGTACAATGATCTCCTTGTTCTGTTCACTTCATTCTGCAGTAACTCATACAGATCTTCTCAGGTTTTTTCTGAAACTGTCTTGCTTGTCATTTCTTATAGCACAAGAATATTCCATCATAATCAAATACCATAACTTGTTCAGTCATTGCCAGATTGAAGGGCATCCCCTCAATTTAGAATTCTTTGCTACCACAAAAATAACTGCCACAAATATAGGTCATTTTTCCCTTTTCTCTCTCTTTGGGATACAGGCATAGTAGTAGTATTACTAGGTCAAAAGTTAGGCACACATTAACAGGAAAAGAGCTATATGGTGGAGTACAGGCTGGGACCAGCTAAACTCCCCCAATAATCCAATTTAAAAAAAAAAAACAACTTTAAAATAGTGCCTCAAGTCAAATTGGCAGAGCCAACACAAAATCAGAGGGAGACATTTTTCCAGCTTAAGACAACATAGGAAATCTGTTAGAGAAGTGTATAACTCTTAAGTGGGTGTAGGCCCAGAGTGAAGCAGGAGCATCTGCAGTGGGCCTTGGAGGCCTCTGTAACAGCAGCTGCAGCAACAGCAGCAACTTTGAGAGCTCTCATCCCAGAGATGATAAAGGGGGCAGATCACTGATCAGAAAGAGAATGCAGGGGGCTCTTTACTGGAATTGGGTGCATCTGGCACTGATTGGCAACTCTATGTCCCATAAGCAGTTTTAGGTTATAGTTCCAGGATGGGAAGGAGCACTTGTGATTAGTCACAAGGAAGCAGGGGTCCTGGTCACAGTTCTAGGGCCAAGAGAAGTGGCTTCAAGAGAGCAGGAAACCTGGTTACAGGTTCAGTGCCAAGAGGAGCACTAGTACTTGTGGCTGCAGGAGAGCATGGTTTCCTCCTGCGTAAAGACCAGATTGTAGACCAGCAAAGCAATGACCATACCTCTCTTTCTCCCAGGATCACACCACTCAAAAGCATCAAAAACTTGCAGACCTCCAGATCCAGCTCTGAAAACAGCAGCACAAAAGCCTGAAGCTCGGTGAGCAGAGGCCCTAGGTGAGCAGAAGCCAACTTTAATACAAAGTTCAAAGTAAAGTTTAACATACAGTTCAAAATACATCCATATATATGTATGTAGATATAGATATAGATATATAGATGTGTGTGTATGACGTATGTGTGTGTGTGTATATATTTATATGTAAGTATATGTATCTGTATGTGTATACACACACATACTCAGATATTGGGAATAGAAACCTGTTTTACCCAATACGGAAGTAAGAGGGAAAGGAGATAAGATACATTGCGGGGGGGGGGAGAATAGGGGAGGGTGAATCGGGTGAGACAGTGGTCAGAAGCAAGACAGACTTTGAGGAGGGACAAATAAAAAGAGAGAGTGGAAGAAACAGAGGGAAAAGGAATGGAGGGAAGTGCATAATTAGTGATCATAAGTGAATGCAAATGGATTGAGTTAACCCATAAATGTAAGCAGATAGCATAATGGATTAGAAACCAGAATCCAACAATATGTTGTGTATAAGAGATATACTTGGTTCAGAAAGACAAACACAGAGTTAGAGTGAATGGCTGGAGCAGAATTATGCTTCAGCAGAAGTGAAAAGGGCAGGAGTAGCAGTCATGATCTTAGACAAAGTAAAAGGAAAAGTAGACCTAATTGAAAGAAATAAACAGGGAAGCTACATTGAGCTAAAAAGTACCATAGGCAACAAAATAATATAAAAAATAGCAAGTTTCTCTGATAAAGGCCTCATTATTCAAATACATAAGGAACTAAGCCAAATTCATAAAAATAAGAGCCATTACCCGGTTGATAAATAGTCAAAGGATATCAACAGGAAGTTTTTAGAAGAAAAAATAAAATCTATCAATAGTCATATAAAAATGTTCTAATCACTACTGAGAAGAGAAAGGCAAATTAAAACAACTCCGAAGTACCACCTCACCCTATCAGAAATGAGAAATTCTTGAGGGGAAGAGGCTAAATAGGTACATTAATAATTGTTGGTGGAGTAGTGACTCTGGGGAACAATTTGGAACTGTGCCCAAAAGGATGTAAAACTTTGCATACACTTTAATCCAGTAATACCATTACTGTGTCTGTACACCAAGGAGATCAAGGAAAAAGCAAAAGGACCTGTATATAAAAATATTTATCATAGTTCTTTTTGAAGTGGCAAAGAAGTAGAAATTGAGGGGATTCTTATCAATTAGAGAATGGCTAAAGAAGTTGTGGCAAGGATTGTGATGGAGTACTCTTGTACTATAAGAAATGATGAGCAGGTTGGTTTCAGGAAAAAACACAGCAAGATCTAAGTGATACAGAGTGAAATGAGAAGACCTTAGACATCATTGTGCACAGTAACAACAATGTTGCAATGATGATCAACTTTCAAAGACTTGGCTACTCTGATCAATTCAGTCATGTGTAACTCTTCATGACCACATGTGGGATTTTCTTGGCAAAAATATTGAAGGAGTTTTGCAATTTCCTTCTCCAGTTCATTTTATGGATGAGGAAACTGAGGCAAACAGGGTTAAGTGATTTCCCTTGGTTACACTAAATGTCTAGGACTAGATTTGTACTCAGGAAGATGAGTCATCCTGACTCCATTCCCAGTATACACACCTCGCAGGTCATTCTAATAAATACAGTGATCCAAGCCAATTACATAGGACTCATGATGAAAAAAATGCTAGCCATTCCTAGAGAGAGAACTGATCAGGTCTGAGTACAAACTGAAGTATAATTTTCTTGCTTTTTTTCTGCTTTTTTGGTGATATATCTTTGTCATTCCAGTGGGTGAAGAAAAGTTGGGAGGGTGGAAGGGAATTGGAACTAAAAATTTGAAAAGAAAATAATGTTAAAAATAAATAAGTAATCAATTTTAAAAATGACATCACAAAAAATTTAAAAAGAGAACTTTTTGTGCTGCTTTAAACAGAATGATATTTTAAACAGGTGCTCAAATCATTGAAACCCTCCAGCATTACTTTATTTTCCCTTTGTATTAGTTTGGTGATATTTACTAGAAAAGTGTCACCCTGAAAAAAGCTAACCACTCTTAGGGTAAGAACTGATGAGTTCAATGAGTGCATATGGAAGTGTATTTTCTTTTACTTTGTTTACATTTCTTACTATTTTTTTTTGCAATATGATTGTTGTGGAAATGTTTTGCAAGACTTCATATGTATGATGGATATCATATTTTTTGCCCTCTCAATGGTAGAGGAAAGGGAGGAGGGAGGATGGGAATTCAAACCTGAAAAATTGAAATTAATGGACATCCCCTTAATTTCCAATTCTTTTTTTCATTTTATTAATCTATTTTGATTTATCAATAATCACTTCCATATGCTTTTGAGTTTAAAATTTTTCTCCCCCGTCCTCCCCACCACCCCTCTCAAGACAGTGCACAATCTGATATAGGTTATACATTTACATTCTTATTAAACATATTTTCACATTAGTGGCTTTGTAAATAAAAATCAAAACCAATAGGAGGACCCATCAGAAAGAGGAAGCAAAATGCGACAGAAAGAAAAAAAAATAGCAATTCAACTTTCATAGTTCTTTCTTTGGATATGGATAGCACTTTCCATCACAAGACCTCTGCAGATGTCTTAGATCCTTGTACTGCTGGGAATGGTTAAGTTTATCAATATTAGTCATTGCACAATGTGGCTGTTATTGTGTACAACATTCTCTTGGTTCTGCTCATTTCACTCAGCATCAGGCCATACAAGTCTTTCCAGGTTTTTCTGTAGTCATCCTGGTCATCATTTCTTATAGCACAATAATATTCCATTACATTCATATACCACAACTTGCTCAGCTATTCCCCAGTTGATGGGCACCCTCTCAATTTCCAATTTTTGCCACCACAAAAAAG
This sequence comes from Phascolarctos cinereus, assembly GCF_003287225.1. Lineage (NCBI taxonomy): Eukaryota > Metazoa > Chordata > Mammalia > Diprotodontia > Phascolarctidae > Phascolarctos > Phascolarctos cinereus. The sequence goes on from NW_027556098.1 coordinate 109,234,129, forward strand.
CTGCTATGAATATTTTTGTACATGTGGGCCCTTTTCCCTTCTGTATAATCTCTTTGGGATATAGCCCTAGAAGTGCTATTGCTGTGTCAAAGTGTATGCACCTTTTTATAGCCCTTTGGGCATACTTCCAAATTGTTCTCCAAAATAGTTGAATCATTTCACAGCTCAACCAACAATGCATTAGTGTTCCAATTTTCCCACATCTTCTCCAGCATTTATCATTTTCCTGTTTTGTCATGTTGGCCAATCTGATAGGTGTGATGTAGTACCTCAGAGTTGTTTAGATTTGCATTTCTCTAATCAATAATGATTTAGAGCATTTTTTCCTGTGACTATAGATGGCTTCAATTTCTTCATCTGAGAACTGCCTGTTCATATCCTTTGACCATTTATCAACTGGGGAATGGCTTGTATTCTATAAATTTGTCTTAATTCTCTATATATTTTAGAAATGACCTTATCAGAGACTGGTTGTAAAAATTCTTTCCAATTTTCTACCTTCCTTCTAATCTTAGTTACATTAGTTTTGTTTGTGAAAAGACTTTTCAATTTAATGTAATCAAACTTATCCATTTTGCTTTTCATAATCTCTATCTCCTGTTTGGTCATGAATTCTTCTGTTCTCCATAGATCTGATAGGTAAACTATTCCTTGTTCTCCAGTTTACTTTGGTATCAGCCTTTATATCTAATCATGAACCCATTTTGACTTTATTTTGGTATATGGTGTGAGATTTGGGTCTATGCCTATTTTCTGCCATATTCTTTTCCAGTTTTCCCAGCAGTTTTTTTCAAAGAGTGGGTTCTTATCCCAGAAGCTGGGGTCTTTGGGTTTATCAAATAATAGATTACTATAGTCATTGACTACTGTGTCTTGCATATTTAACCTATTCCACTGATCCACCCTCTATTTCTTAGCCAGTACCAAGCAGTTTTGATGATTGCTGCTTTATAATACAATTTAAGATCTGGAATTGCTAGGCCACCTTCCCTGCATTTCTTTTCATTAGTTCCTTTGATATTCTGGACCTTTTGTTTTCCAAATGAATCTTGTTATTATTTTTCTAACTCATAAAATAATTTTTTGGTAGTTTGATTGGTATGGCACTGAATAAGTAAATTAGCTTAGGTAGGATTGTCATTTTTATTATATTAGCTCAGCCTACCCATGAGCAACTGATTTTTTCCAATTATTTAGATCTGATTTTATTTGTGTGAAAAGTGTTTTGTAATTGTGTTCATAGAGTTCCTGGGTTTGTTTCAGGAGGTAGACTCCTAAATATTTTATAATGTCTACAGTAAGTTTAAATGGATTTCTCTTTCTATCTCTTGCTGTTGGGCTTTGTTGGTAATATATAGAAATGCCAATGATTTATGTGGGTTTATTTTATAGCCTGCAACTTTGCTAAAGTTGTTTATTATTTCAAGTAGTTTTTTACTTGATTCTCTAGGATTCTCTAAGTATATCATCATGTCATCTGCAAAGAGTGATAGCTTTGTTTCTTCTTTGCCTATTCTAATGCCTTCAATTTCTTTTTCTTCTCTTATGGCTAAAGCTAAATTTCCAGTACAATATTGAATAACAGTGGTGATAATGGACATCCTTGTTTCCCCGATCTTATTGGAAATGCTTCTAGCTGTCCCCATTACATATAATGCTTGCTGAAGGTTTTAGATAGATGCTATTTATTATTTTAAGGAAGACTCCATTTATACCTATGCTTTCTAGTGTTTTTAATAGGAATGGGTGTTGTATTTTGTCAAAAGCTTTTTCTGCATCTATTGAGATGATCATGTGGTTTCTGTTGGTTTTGGTGTTGATATGCTCAATTATGCTGATAGTTTTCCTAATATTGAACCAACCCTGCATTCCTGGTATAAATCCTACCTGGTCATAGTGTTTTATTCTTGTGATAAGTTGCTGTAATCTATTTGCTATATTTTGTTTAAAATTTTTGCATCTATATTCATTAGAGAAATTGGTCTATAATTTTCTTTCTCTGTTTTGACTCTTCCTGGTTTAGGTATCACACCATATTTGTATCATAAAAAGAATTTGGTAAGACTCCTTCTTCACCTATTTTCCCAAATAGTCTATATAGTATTGGAATTAATTGTTCTTTAAATGTTTGATAGAATTGCATGTAAATCCATCTGGCCCTGGAGATTTTTTCCTAGGGAGTTCATCAATGGCTTGTTCAATTTCTTTTTCTGAGATGGGGTTATTTAAGTATTTTACTTCCTTTTCTGTTAATCTGGGCAATTTATATTTTTGTAAATATGTATCCATTTCACTAAGATTGTCAAATTTGTTGGCATATAGTTGGGCAAAATAATTCCTAATTATTGTTTTAATTTCCTCTTCCTTGGTGGTAGCTTCACCTTTTCATTCTTGATACTAGTAATTTGGTTTTCTTCTTTCTTTTTTTAATTAAATTAACCAAAGGTTTATCTATTTTATTGGTTTTTTCATAAAACCAGCTCTTAGTTTTATTTATTAGTTCAATAGTTTTCTTAATTTCAATTTTATTAATTTTCCTTTGGTTTTCAATATTTCTAATTTGGTGTTTATTGAGGATTTTTAATTTGTTTTTTTTTAGTTTTTAGTTGTATGCCCAATTCATTAATCTCCTCTTTTTCTATTTTATTTATGTAAGCATTTAGAGATATAAAACTTCCCCTAAGAACTGCTTTCACTGCATCCCATAAGTTTTGGTATGTTGTCTCATTATTGTCATTTTCTTGAATGAAATTATTGATTGTTTCTATGATTTTGTTTGACCCAATCATTTTTTAGGATTAGATTATTTAGTTTCCAATTATTTTTTAGTCTATCTTTCCATGGCCCTTTATTACATATAATTTTTATTGCATCATGATCTGAAAAGGATGCATTTAATATTTCTGCCTTTCTGCATTGGATTGTGAGGTTTTTATGCCCTAGTACATGGTCAATTTTTTGTATGTGCCATGACACCAGAAAAAAGTATATTCCTTTCTATCCCCATTCAGTTTTCTCCAGAGGTCTATCATACCTAACTTTTCTAATGTTCTATTCACCTCCTTAACTTCTTTCTTGTTTATTTTGTGGTTAGATTTATCTAGTCAGAGGGGGAGGTTCAGGTCCCCCACTAGTACAGTTTTGATATCTATTTCTTCCTGTAACTCCATGAACTTCTCCTCTAAGAATTTGGATGCTTTACCATTTGGTGCATATATGTTTAGTAATGATATTACTTCATTGTCTATGGTGCATTTTAGCAGGATGTAGTTTCCTTCTTATCTCTTTTGATAAGATCTATTTTTGCTCTTGCTTTGTCTGAGATCAGGATTGCTACCCCTGCTTTTTTTACTTCAGCTGAAGCCTAATATATTCTGCTCCAGCCTTTTACTTTTACCCTGTATGTGTCACTCTTTTTCAAATGTGTTTCCTGTAAACAACATATTGTAGGACTATGGTTTTTAATCCATTCTGCTGTCCATTTCCATTTTATGGAAGAGTTCATTCCATTCACTTTCACAGTTATGATTACTATCTGTGTCTTTTTCTCTATCCTTTTTTCCTCCTGTTTATGCTTTTCTTTCTCCTTCCTCCCTCCCCCCCACTAGTGTTTTACTTTTGCCCTCTGCCTCCTTCAGTTGATAATTATTTCAAGTAGTTTTTAGTTTATTCTCCAGAATTCTCTAAGTATATCAGCATATCATCTATAAAGAGTGATAATTTTGTTTCTTTGTGTCTATTCTAATTAATTCAATTTCTTTTTCTTCTCTTATTGCTATACCTAACATCTCTAGTACAATATGGAATAATAACAATGATAAAGGGCATCCTTGCTTTATCCCTACTTTTAGTGAAAAGGTTTCTAGTTTATCCCCATTATAAAGCTTGCTGATGGTTTTAGATAGATATTACTTATCATTTTAAGGAAAGCTCCATTTATTCCTATGCTCTCTAGTGTTTTTAATAAGAATCAGTATTGTATTTTTTCAGAAGTTTGTTTTCTGTATCTATTGAGATAATCATGTGATTTCTGTTGGTTTTGTTACTCATATGATCAATTATACTGATAGTCTTCCTAATATTGAATCAAACCCTCATTCTTATTATAAATCTCACCTGGTAAGAGTGTCTGATACTTGTGATACATGTCTGTAATCCCAAAGCTAGTATTTTATTTAAAATTATTTACATCAATATTCATCAGGGAAATTGGTCTATAATTTTATTTCTCTGTTTTTGCTGTTTCTGGTTTAGGTATCAGCTCCTTACTTGTGTCATAAAATGAATTTGGTAGGACTCTTTCTTTGTGTATTTGTCTGAATTTTTTATATATTATTGGAATTAATTGTTCTTCAAATGTTTGTAGAATTCACTTGTGAATCCATCCGGCCCTGGGAATTTTTTCCTGGAAGTTCATTGATGGTTTCTTCATTTTCCCCCCTAAGATGGGGTTATTTTAGTATTCTATTTCCTCTTCTGTTAATCTGGGAAATTTATTTTGTAAATATTCATCCATTTCTCTTAGACTGTTAGATTTGCTGGCATACAATGAAGGAAAATAGACCCTGATGATTACTTTAATTTCCTCTTCATTGGCGGTGAATTCACCCTTTTCATTTTTGATACTGGTAATTTGGTTTTCTTCTTTCTTTTTTTAAAATCAAATTAACCAATGGTTTATCTATTTTATCATTTTTTTTCATAAAACCAGCTCTTAGTTTTATGTATTAGTTCAATGGTTTTCTTGCTTTCAGTTTTATTAATTTCTCTTGATTTTCAGGATTTTTAATTTGGTGATTATTTGGGGATTTTTCATTTGTTCTTTTTCTAGGTTTTTAATTGCACATTCAATTCATTGATCTTTTTTTCTCTATTTTACTGATTTAAGCATATAGAAATATAAATTTTCTCCTATTTATTGCTTTGGCTACATCCCACAAATTTTGATGTGTTGTCTTATTATTGTTATTCTCTTTAATGAAACTATGGATTTTTTTTATGATTTGCTGTTTGACCCTCATTTTGGGGGATTAGATTATTTAGTTTCTAATGAATTTTAATCCATCTTTCATGGCCCTTATTAAATATAATAGTTATTGCACCATAATCTGAAAATGATGCAGTTAATAATTTTGACTTTCTGCATTTGATTGTGAGGGTTTTGTGCCCTATTACATGGTCAATTTTTGTGTGGATGCCATATACCACTGAGGAAAAAAAAAGTACATTCTTTTCTATCCCCATTCAATTTTCTCCAGAGGTCTATCATATCTAACATTTCTAAATTCTATTCACCTCCTTAACTTCTTTCTTCTTTACTTTTTTTGGTTATATTTATTGGGTTGTAAGAGAGAAAAGTTAAAATCCTCTATGAGTAAAATTTTACTATTTCCTCCTGTAACTAACTTATCTTCTCCTTTAAATTGTGTATGCTATACCATTTGGTGCATGTATCTTTAGTATTGATATTATTTCATTGTCTATGGTACCTTTTAGCAAGATGTAGTTTCCTTCCTTATCTCTTTTAGTTAGATCTATTTTTACTTTAGCTTTGTCTGAGATCATGATCATTATCCTGTTTTTTTTTATTTACTTCAGCTGAAGCATAATAGATTCTGCTACAGACTTTTACCTGTTTCTGCCTCAAATATGTTTCTTGTAAACAACATATTGCAGGATTCTGTTTTTTCAATACACTCTGCTATATGCTTCCATTTTATGGATGAGTTAATCCCATTCACATTCATAGGATTACTATGTATTTCCCTCCATTTTATTTTCCCATTTATGCTTCTCTCTCTCTTTCTCTGTCTCTCTCTCTGTCTGTCTCTCTCTCTCTCTCTCTGTCTCTTTCTCACCATCTCTGTCTCTCTGTCTCTTTCTCTGTTTCTCTCTCTCTGTCTGTCTCCCTCTCTTCCCCACCTTTCACTCCTCACCAGTGTTTTCCTTCTGACCACCATCTCCCTTAATCTGCCTTCCATTTTATCAGTTCCTTCCTCTCTTTTCTTACACTCCTTCCCTACTACTTCCCTATAGGGTAAGATAGATTTCTATACCCATCTGAGTGTTTTTGTTATTCCCAGTTTGAACCAGACATAATGAGAATAAGGTTCAAGTGATGCTCACTACCCCCCCATATTCCCCTCCAGTATAATAGGTCTTCCACACTTCATGAGAGATAATTTACCCCATTCTAACTCTCCCTTCTCTCTTCTCCCAAATCAATCCTCTTTCTCATCCTTCAATTTTGTATATCATCCCCTCAAAGTCAGCTTATGCGCACACCCTCTATCTAGATGTACTCTAACTGCCCTAATAGTAAAACCAGTCTTAAGAGTTACAAATATCATTCCCGTGTATACATGTAAACAGTTCAAACTTATCTAATCCCTTATATTTTCTCTTTCCTGTTTACCTTTCTATGTTTCTCTTGAGTTTTGCATAATAAAATTGAATTTTCTGTTTAGCTCTGGTCTTTTGATCAGGAATGCTTGAAAGTCTTCTAATTCATTGTATCCATTTTTTCCCCCTGAAGGATTATGCTCAATTTCACTGAGTAGGTGATTCTTGGTTGTAATAAAAGGGTTTTTTTTCTTTGCCTTCTGGAATATCATATTCTATGTCCTCCAATCCTTTAATGTGGAATCTGCTAGATCTTTGTTATTCTAACTGTGGCTCCATAATACATGACCTGTTTCTTTCTGTCTGCTTTCAGTATTTTCTCCTTGACCTGAAATTTCTGAAATTTGACTGTAATATTTCTGGGAGTTTTCATTTTGGGATCTTTTATAGGAGGTATTCAGTGGATTCTTTCAATTACTATTTTACTCTATTGTTCTAGTACATCAGGGCAGTTTTCCTTGATAATTGCTTCAAGTATGCTGTCCAGTCTGTTTTTTTGTTTTACAATGACACTGACTTTTATTGGAACCTTTAAAGAAACAAGAGCCTGTTCATGGAATCAAAGAATTTCAGATTTGAAAGGGTCCTCAGAAGCTATCTGGGGCAACCTATACCAGAACAAGAATCCCCTCTACAATATAAACAAGTACTTCTCCAGATTGAGCTTGAAGACCTATAATGAAACCTATTGCTTACTAAAGAAGAACATTTCAATATCTCTAAAACTAGATGGTTTTTCATTTTGTTGAATCTATATCTGACCCTTTTTATCTTCTACCCATTTTCCTAGTTCTGCCTTTTAGAGCCAAACAAAGCAAGTCTAATCTTCCTTATAATTGCCTTTCAAACATTTGAGGCAGCTATTATGTCCCACTTGAGTCTTCTCTTCCCCAAATTAAACATTTCTAGTTCATAAAATAAATTCTCATATACTATGATATTAAGACCCTTCACCATACTAGTCACCTTCCTCTGGACACTTACTAATTTATTATTATCCTTGCTGAAATGTGGTAGGAAGAACCAAATCTTGTACTTGAGATGTGATAGGACATGAGCAGAGGACAGCTGAGCACTCTTCTTCTCAATGGAGCCTAAGGTTACATAACACATGAACTTTTTTGACTGTTATGTCACATTATTGACTCATATCAAGCTTGCAGTCCATTAAAATTCCCAGATTGTTTTCAAATTTAAAAGCATGACCCTTATCTTGTTTTATTGCAGTTTTTTTGAGCCCAATGATAATACTTTAATATCTAGAAGAATTCATAATTTTTCATATTTGATTAATTTATTTATTTTTAGTTTTCAACATTCATTTCCACAAGATTTTGTGTTACAAATTTTCTCTCCATCTCTCCCCTCCCCCACACCAAGATGGCATGCATTCTGAATATCCTTTCCCCTGATTTGCTCTCCCTTTTCACCCCCCCTTCCTGTAGGTCAAGATAGATTTCTATACCCCATTGCATGTGTATCTTATTCCTCAGGTGCATCTAAAAACAAATTTTAACATTTGTTTTTAAAACTTTGGGTTCCAAATTCTCTCCCTTCCTCACTGCCCACCCACCCTCATTGAGAAAGCAAGCTACTTGATACAGATTATACAGGTGTAGTCATACAAAACACTTCCATAATAGCCATGTTATGAAAAACTAACTCTATTTCCCTTCATTCTATCCCAACCTCCATTTATTCTATCCTCTTCTTTGACCCTGTCAATCCTCAAAAGTGTTTGCTTTTAATTATCCCCTCCTTATTCTACCCTCTTTTCTATTGCTCCCCCCTCTGTTACCCCCTTGCCCCCTATTTTCCTGTAGGGTAAGAGAGATTTTTATAACCAGTTGAGTGTGTGTGGTATTCCCTCCTTAAGCCAAATCCAATGAGAGTAAGATTCACTCGTTCTCTCTCCCGTCTTCCCCTCCATAGTAAAAGCTTTTTCTTGTCTCTTTAATGCAAAATAATTTACCCCATTCTACCTCTCCCTTTCTCCTTCTCCCAGGACAATCCTCTCTCACCCCTTAATTTTATTTTTTAAATATCATCCCTTCATATTCAACTCACCCTGTGCTCTCTGTCTATATATATTCCCTCCAATTACCTAATACTGAGAAATGTCTCATGAATTACAAATATCATCTTTCCAAGTAGGAATGTAAACAGTTCAACTTTAATAAGGCTCTTATTATTTCTCTTTCCTGTTTACCTTTTCATGCTTCTCCTTGATTCTTGTATTTGAAAGTCAAATTTTCTATTCAGCTCTGATCTTTCCATCAAGAATGCTTGAAAGGTCTCTATTTCACTGAATGTTCATTTTTCCCCTGAAGGATTATATTCAGTTTTGCTGGGTAGGTGATTCTTGGTCTTAATCCTAGGTCCTTTGATCTCCAAAATATCATATTTCAAGCCTTCTGATCCCTTAATGTGGAAGTTGCTAAATCTTGTGTTATCCTGATTGTGTTTGCACAATACTTGAATTGTTTCTTTCTGGCTGCTTGCAGTATTTTCTCCTTGACCTGGGAAATCTGGAATTTGGCTACAATATTCCTAGGAGTTTTCCTTTGGAGATCTCTTTCAGGAGGTGATTGGTGGATTCTTTCAATTTCTATTTTACCCTCTGGTTCTAGAATATCAGAGAAGTTTTCCTTGATAATTTATTGAAAGATGATGATTAGGGTCTTTTTTTTTATCATGGCTTTCAGGTAGTCCAATAATTTTTAAATTCTCTCTCTTGGAACTGTTTTCCATGTCAGTTGTTTTTCCAATAAGATACTGCACATTGTCTTCTATTTTTTCATTCTTTTGGTTTTGTTTTACAATTTCCTGATTTCTCATAAAGTCATTAGCTTCCATTTGCTCCATTCTAATTTTTTTTTTGGCTAGGCAGTGAGGTTAAGTGACTTGCCCAGGGTCACAAAGCTAGTAAGTGTTATGTGTTTGAGGCCAGATTTGAACTCAGGTCCTGCTGAATCCAGGGCCAGTGCTCTACCCACTGCGCCACTTAGATGCCCCTCCATTCTAATTTTTAAGGAATTATTTTCTTCAGTGAGCTTTTAGACTTCCTTTTCCATTTGGCCTATTTTACTTTATAAAAGTGAAGAGAGGATTCTGGGAAGATGGCAGAGTAGTTCAGAAAACTTTAAGCTTTCCAAATTTCCTCCACAAAAAGAGACAGAGCATTGCCATAGAGGGAATGTAGAGTAGAGGAAATAAACAAATGTTAGGCTAAAGCAATTGTCCTCCTAAGACAACTTGAGCAGATTCCAGGAAAATCAGCCTGTAAGTGCAAAGGTTCAGCCTGAGTGAAGTGTAAGTACCTCTGGGTTGACTCTGTAAAATCAACAAACTCCAAGCCCAGGGAGTAACTGGGGTTGGTAGGCAGCCTCAACCTTATAAACTTTCATTTCAGGAAAATGTAGGGGTCTGATGGCTGGTTAGGAGAAGATTGAAGGATCTTCCATTGCCAAGGGACCACTAAGCATAGCTAGGCTGACAAGATGCATCCCAGGCTGCTTCTGTTGGGGAGAAGGAGCTAGCACACAACTGGTAAGTGCAGTAGTAGAGGGACAGGGACCCTGATGGCTATGGGCACCTGCAGGAGAGCAGAGTCTTTGGTTTCAGTTCCAAGGCAAAGAGAACAGCTATAGTTTGCAGCCGCCAAAGAGACTGCAGGGAACAAGATCACTTGTGGAACAGAGTGGCTGGGGGCCCTAGCCATGGCTTAGGGATAGAGAGGAGAGCCCAAGGTTGGGTCCTGGGACAGACTTCAGAAAATAACAGTAAGAAGGACCTGAGACTTGGCATATTATTCCCCATACCTTGGAACTAGAACTTGATTGCACTAATAGCTACTAATAAACAACAAACAAACAAATAATGAGTAAGAAAAGGAGAAAGAACCCAACTATAGATAGCTACTATGGGGATAGAGAAGATCAGGATTCATATTCAGAGGAAGATAATACATCTAAGAATGTGATTCTTTTTTCAATGAGAAATGTCAAATGGTCCCATGCACAAAAAGAGTTCTTGGAAGAACTTAAAAAGGACTTTAAATGTCAAATAAGTAAGTTTAAGGAAAAATAGAAAAAAATAGGAGCAATCCAAGAAAATCAAGAAAATTATAAAAAAGAAAGTCAACAAACTTGAAATAAAGAATCAAAAACTTAAGGAAATAATTCCTTGAAAAAATATAATTAGGCAAGGAGAAGCTAATGCCATCCTAAGACAACAAGAAATAATAAAACAAAATCAAAAGAATGAAAAAAATAGAAGAGAATATGAAACATCTAATCAGAAAAACAACTGATCTGGAGAACAAATCAAGGAGAAATAATGTAAGAATAGTTGGACTACCTGAAAATTACAATTAAAAAAAAAGAATCTTGAAACAATCTTATCAGAACTTATCAAAGAAAATTGCCCTGAAGTTCTAGAACAAAAAGATGAAACAGAAATAGAAAAAAAAAATCCACCAATCACCACCTGAAAGAGACCCCAGGAAGAAAACTTACAGGAATATGATAGCCAGGTTTCAAACCTCCCAAGTTAGGGATAAAATATTGGAAGCAACATGAAAAAAATAATATTATGGAGCTACAATAAACACTACAGAAGGCTTAGCAGCATTGAAGGGTCATAGGTCTTGTAACACCATATTTCTTACAGGAAAAGAGCTGGGGTTATGACCAAGGTAACTTACCCCAGCAAAGTTAAATATAATCCTGAATGGAAAAGAGTGGATATTTAATGAAATAAAGGACTTTCAGGTATTTGTGACAAGAACAGAAGAATTTAAGGGAAAAACAGACACATAACATCCCAGGAAAATATAAGGTAAATGTTAAAGACCAACTATAAGGGGCTTAATAAGGTCAAATTTTTTTATTTCTTATATATTAAAATATTATAAGTATTCTAATAACTGCATTCCTTATTTGGGTAGTTATAAAGAAAGTCTTGGGCTGAGCTGAGTAAAATGGGGTCATTCTAAAAATAAAATAGTAGAGAGAGATAAAAAGGAATAATTATCTCAAACAAATGAGGAATAAAAGGGAAAAAATCTGATACAGAAGAAGCTAGTGGGGGTGGGCAGGTAGTGCTAAAAGCTTACTCTCATCAGGAATGAGTTAAAAAGGAAATGCCATATATATCTAGAAGGCTATAAAAGTCTTCTAAATTCTTAAAGAAATAAGAAGGCAAGGGGATAGTGTTGGGAGAGAGGATGAGGATGGGACTCTTGGAGGGGTGTGTAGATTAAGAAATAGGAGGGCAAAATAGTGAGTAGAAGAAAAAGCAGAGGAGTGAGGAGGGATAGGGTCAATAGGATAAGAAGGATAGTGAGGAAAAATAGGAAGGAGGAAAATACACAAATAATTATAGCTTAGAATGTAAATGGGATGAACTTACCCATAAAACAGAAATGGACAACAGATTAAAAATTTGAATTCAACAATGCTTTCAGGAGATAAAATAAAGGGCAGGAGTAGAATTTATTATGTAAAAAATGTAGGAATAGTAATCATTATCTCAGACAAAGTTAAAGCTAAAATAGATTTAATCAAAAGAGAAAAATTAGGAAACTACACTGTCAGCAATATTATTCAATACTGTTTTAGACCATTTAAAATACTATACAGCATAAAATACCTGAGAGCATACTTGCGAAAGCAGACGCAGAAGCTCTATGAACATGAACATAAAACATTTTTTGTACAAATAAAATCACATGTAAATAATTGAAGTATTATTTATTGTTTATGGGTAGGTAAAGCCAATATAACTTTAAAAATGACAACTTTATCTAAATAATCTACTTACTCAATGCCATCCCAATTAAATTACTAATAAATATATATATATGTACGTACATATATATATATGTATGTACATATATATATATATGTATATACACACACACATATATATCTTACTGAATTAGAAAAAATAATAACAAAGTTCATTTGGAAGAACAAAAAAAAAATCAGAAATGTCAAAGAAACCAGGGAGAAAAGACGTAAAGGAAGCAGATTCAGCAGTATTAGATCTTAAACTATATTTTAAGGTGACAGCATTTTTGAAGTGTAAAATTGATCATTCTGATTATGTTAAATAAAAATATTATTATATAAATAAAACCTACATAGCCAAAAATGAAGGAATCCAGAAAATCAGAAATAAAAACTTTCATAGACAGTCTCTCAGGTAGGATGTGATTGAGTGGAAATATTTCTGTGTTGTAAGAAATGATGAGCTCCTTGATTTAGAAAAAGCATGGAAAGACTTAGACTTGTAAAAGAAGATGCTATCCACCTTCAGAGAAGTGGATGACATATGGAAATAAGCATAATATGGTCTTACATAAATTTATATGAGTGTATATGTGTATGTTTATAGATGTTTATGTATATACACATACACACACATATATATACACATACATGTATGTATAGGTATATATCTATGCATGTGTGTATATATGCATATATGTGTATTGTGTATATATATGTATGTATGCATGTATGTATATCCATGCTTAATTGTAGCGTTCTTTAGGGTTGGAGAGGGGAAGAGGGTCCTCAATTTCTCTTTCTGAGATAGTGTTATTTAAATATTCAATTTCCTATTCTGTTAATTTGGAAAATTTATGGGTTTTTTTCCTAAATATTCATTCATTTCACTTAAATTTTCAGTTTTACTGGCATATAATTGGGCCAAATACTTCCTAATAGTTGCATTAATTTCAACTTCATTGGTGGTGCATTCCTCTTAACATTTTTGATGTTTGTAATTTCGTTTTCTTTTTTTTTTAATCAAATTAACCAATAACTTATCCCCCCACCATAAAACCAGCTTCTAGTTATATTTGTTAGCTCCACTTTTTGGTTTTTACTTTCAATTTTATTAATCTCTCCTTTGATTTTAAGGATTTCTATTTTGGTATTTAATTGGGGATTTTTAATTTGTTCTTTTTCTGTTTTTTAATTGCATACCCAGTTCATGGATGTGCTTTTTCTCTCATTTGTTGACATATACATTTAGAGACATAGATTTCCCCTAAGCACTGCTTTTTCTACATCTCACAAATTCTGGCATGTTGTACCATTGTTGTCATTATCTTTGATGAAATAATTGTTTCTATTATTTATTCTATGCTTCTAAGGCCTTTAAGGTAATTTTCATTGCATTCTAGTCTGAAAAGGGTGTCTTTAATATTTGTTTTTTCTGCATCTGTTTGTGAGGTTTTTATGCCTGAATACATGGTTAATTTTTGGGAAGATGACACATGCAGCAGAGAAAAAAGTATACTCCTTTGTATCCCATTCAGTTTTCATCAGAGGTCTATTATATCTAAATTTTCCAGAATCATATTTATTTCATCAATTTCTTTCTTATTTATTTAATGTTTAGATTTATCTCAGAGGGGAAAGTTGAAGTCCCCCACTAATAAAGTTTTACTATATATTTCTTCCTATATTTCATTTAACTTTTCCTTTAAGAATCTGGTTGCTCTGACATGTGGTGAACATATGTTTAATAATGATATTACTTCATTGTCTTTGGTATATTTTAACAAAAGATAGTTTCCCTGCTTATCTCTTTTAATTATGTGTATTTTTACTTTTGCTTTGTCTGAGATAATGATTGCTACCCCTGCTATTGTTTTTTACCTTAGCTGAAGCATAATATATTCTGTTCCATCTCTATTTTAATTCTGTGTGTGCCTCTCTGTTTCAAATATGTTGTAAACAACAGATTGTTGGATTCTGATTTTTTTTAATCCAGTCTGCTATCTCCTTCTATTATATGGATGAGTTTATCTAATTCACATTCTCATTTATAACTATGTATTTGCCCCATTATGTTTTCTTCTATTTATTCTTCTCTTTCTCTCCCTCTCTCTTTTTCACTCTGTCCTTCCTCAAATATCTATTTTGCTTCTTACCACCATTTCCTTTAATCTGTCATTCCTTTTATCACTCCCTTTATCTTATCCTCTTCTCATCTCACTTGACTATTGGGTAAGATAGATTTCTGTACCCAACTCAGTATACACACACACACACACACACACACACACACACACACACGTAACATATTTTATATATAGATATCTATGTATATATATACATACACACATATTATATACTATGTATGTATATGTATATATTAAATATATCATATATGTGTATGTATTTCTTCATTTTATTTGTGTTTTCTTTTGCAACATGACTAATATGGAAATATATTTTGCATGATTTAATATGTATAATTGATATCAAATTGCTTGCCTTCTCAGGGGAGAGAAAAGGTGGGAAGGAGAAAGAGAATTTGAAACTAAAAATTAAAAAAAAATATTGTTAAAAATTGTTTACAAGTAACTGGGAAATCTTTAATGAAATAAATAATGATTTTAAAAATGAATAGATGTTCCAAGAGGATAGTCAGATCTGATTTCCCCATCCTAAAAGCTCTCCAGCGTTGCTATAGTGATTAGTTTCTTGTTTGAAAAAATCACTTTGACTGGCCAGAGAGCTCATTGTAAGTCAATGTGAAGAGCCTCCAACTCAACAAGGTAGCTATTGACCATATACACTCAACTGTGCGAGGTCAATGTAGTGAGAAAACAGGAATAGAAGTCATAGTTTTTATAAAAAGGTAAATTCTTATAATAGTAAGCCTATGAAGACCAGAAAGGTGATATTGACAAGAAGTGGTATAGCAACTGACCTATCATCCAAAGTTCTTTTTCATAGGTCTTATAGTTGCAGAGATAATATTGTAGGGAAATGTTAGTCTTAACTAGAAGGTTTAACTAGAGGCTTTTTGAGAGGCAATTGGAATGAGGGTTCCTTAAGTTTGAGGAGTTAGGAAATGAGATGAACAGTTTCTCCTAACTATTTTAGTTTCTTCCTTTTACAATAAATGCTTCTGCAAGTCTGTGTTTGTTCTAGGAAGGACCAAAAAACTCTCATGTATAAGATTTATGTGTCTGAAGGAGGTTTATTAAAATATATTCTCTCCAGATGGCTGGGGACAGGAGTGGGATATTGGGGGCCTCCAAATGTGCTTCCAGATTGAAGTGAAAGTGTCTCCGCTTTCTAGATTGTGGTGACATGACAGCTCCAAAGACAGCTTCCCAGCTTTCTCTTTTTGCACAAGAAAAATTCCATCTTTTATGTACGTTAAAGAGGCCCTCCTTTTGAGGCATTCTGGGATGGTAATTGTTAGAAATAAGTATTATATGCTATCTCCACTTCTACAACTACACTTTGAAAACACTGAGCACAGTAATTGATTGAGGGGATTAATGTTTAGAAGTGGAACATTCCTTGATTTACTCTAGATTACCTAATAAGAAGGATATGGAAGGGCTTATCCATAATGAAAGTTGTTCTGGGGCCATCTGGGTCTAAGTGGACCTTTTATCTGTTAAGTTATTCTTGAGCAAAGAAAGGGTGGAGAGAGATCTCAACTGGTTTTACAGGCAAAAGCAAGGTACAATTAACATGGGATATATGCCAATTATCTGACAACTGTCAAGAAAATCACCTGTGAGTTTTCTTTAAAGTTTATGGGACTTTTCTCCTTTCGATATTCCACAGAGGAAAGGAAAATTGAGATTCAATAGGGGAGGAAGAATAAGCTTCTAATATACAAAGATGCTATAAGAGAAAAAAAGTCTTATTAATAAATTTATTTATAAATTTCTATTTAATGATATATTTCTCATTTATATTTATATTCCTCAGAGAGGGTAGCACTTGCAGTTTCAAAATGCTAAGAAGCAAAGCTATATCATTAAACCCATAATAAAGAGTACTCAAAGAGACTATAAAAACCAGATATTACATAAAGCATTGCAGAAGTTAAAACTGGCACTTCCAGAAAAGCCTTCCAAAGTAGATTCAAAGCAGTAAGAGATAAACAGAGGACTCAGGTTGAGAGTGATATTAAAAGAAAGACAATGGAGCTTTGAGATTTTTTTCAAGACCAGTTGGCAACCACAGCTGTGGTGATAATTCAGCTCCAAGGAAGAAGTGAGCAATCAAATTGAGGGAATTTACTACCACCAAAGTGGCATCACATCTAAGGGTTAGAATCAAGTCCAAGATGAACTTCAATGTGACTGCAGATAGAGGATCAATAGGTTTTGCAACAAGCTACTGACTGCCTGAAAGTTTCCTTGACTTGCATCATATACTGGACACGTAATCAGTTCTTGTGTTGTATCTGTGAACTGCAAGAGTCCTAGGGAACCATATGTAAAGTTATGAACAGGTCCCTAAGACCAGCTTAGGTTTGGAATGTTGTGATAGAGGTTGAGTACTAATAAGAAAGTCTCACAGGGAGGAAGAAACTGGTACAAATGGAAGTGAAAGAGTACATTAGACACTGATCTTCCCCTTTGGCACAAGTGTCATATCAGCTTAAAGGATACACATCCATTCCTCAATGGAGGTGTCTGTACCTTCTTCTAGCAAATCAAATCTAGTGGACCTGATCAAGTTTGAGTAGCAACAATGATTATCATTCTGGAGAAGTAACATTTAAGGTGGCTGAAATGGTAGGATCCAAATTTCTCCCTTATGATGGCACCTCAGGCCAGATTGTGATAATGAGAAACATACACAATGGTGATATATAATAAACCTGGGTTTCCAGATCAGAGACAGATTTTGGCCTTAAATACTAGGCTATCGTTTTCTATTCTATATGAAACAGAAAGCTTATGAATGTTTCTGAGCAGAAAAGACCTGTGAATTAGGGATGGTATTTGGGCATCTGTGTGAAGGGTAGACTGGAGAGGAGAGAGAGACTGCAAATGAATATTTGTGTCTTTATACATATGCTTTCATTGTTACTACCAGTCTCAAAAGAAGAGATGTCCTCCTCTATAAAGGATAAATAATCTTTATGGTTCTCCACATTCTTTTGAACAACTCTGATAGTGTTTATGCAATGACACTCCACATTCATTCCTGGACTTTGAGGTGATCTTTCTAAGTAACTTGAGAGCATAAACTAGAAGTTTGTTTGCCTTGGGTTTCAACTTCCTATGAGTCATTTTTAGCTGCCCCTCCCCCCAAGCCAAGGAACATTTTTGACAGAGCAAAGAAAAAGCAAAATAAGATTTTAACAATTCTTTCTCATCATCATCACTGGCATTTGTATAGCACTTTAAAGACTGCAAAGCCTTTGACAGGTATTATTTCACAGCAGCAGAGCAACCCTGTGATATAATAATACTGCTACAAATATCATTATTCTCATTTCACATATGAGAAAAACTGAAGGTCAGGGAGCTTGAGTGACTTTATATACCACGGACACACAGAGGGTAAGTGTCAGAGGTGGGTTTTAAATTTAATTCTCTCGTGAACCTAACTCTTTCTACTATACAACACTGCCTTTATTATTGGTTAATTATCTTTCCAGTCACCTCAAGAACCAATCTAACCCCTTCTTTAATGCTCCTTTTTTACCTAATAGAGATTTTTCAAAAAGAAAATTTTAATTTCTCTTAGCAATCCTCATTAAGTTCTGTCCATTCTGGGCTTCACTGGTCTCTTTTTATTTAATATTTTATTTTCCCAATTACATGTAAAATAATTTTAATATCATTTTTTTTCAAATTTTAGTTCCAAATTCTCTTCCTTCTTCCTCTCCCCACACCATTGAGAAAGCAAGCAATTTAACATAGGTTATACAAATGTGGCCATGCAAAACAAATTTCCACGTAAGTCATGTTGTAAAAGAAAACACAGAAAAAAAAAGAAAAATAAAGGAAAAGTATGCTTTGATCTGCATTCAGGCTCCATCAGCTCTTTCTCTGGAGATGGATAGCATTTTTTCATCGTAAGTCCTTCAGAATTGTCTTGAATCATTGTATTGCAGAGAAATGCTGAGTTATTCACAGTAGATCATCATATAATGTTGCTGTTATTGTGTACAATGTTTTCCTGGTTCTGCTCATTTCTCTTTCCATCAGTTCATGTAAGTCTTTCCAGATTTTTCTCAGAGCGTCTTGCTTGTCATTTCTTATAATACAGTAGTATTCCATCACAATCACATACAACTTATTAAGCCATTACCCAATTGATGGACATCAGTTTGACTGTTCTTAATATTACTCTTACAAGACTATGTTATCCTTTATATTACTTTAGTTACCTGTCTTTCCTTTTATCTTTATGTCTTTTTCAATCCTAAATTGTTTAATGAATTCCTTGTGTATCCACATCAGTTTCTTGTTTCCAAAATTTAATTATTAAGCATGTTACATCCTTCATTGACTGACTTCCTTAAACCATTTCCTTAATCTACTAGCTCTCTTTTTGTGTGTGAGACAATTGGAGCTAAATGACTTGCCCAGAGTCACACAGCTGATTAAGTGTCAAGTGTCTAAGGCCAAATTTGAATTCAAGTCCTCCTGACTCTAAGGCCAGTGCTCTATCCACTGTGCCACCTAGCTTCTCCCCTCCCCATTTTTTTTCCCTTTTTGCTACTAGTTCTTATGTTCACTTTTTCTGAACCATTTGAGAGCTGCTCTTCCCAAATCTGACATCCAAGTCAAACTACACCTGGCATTCCACTCCTCCTCTATTAAAAATTCTAAAGTACCATGGGAACTTACCTCAAAGATTTCTACTATTTCATTTTTAAAATTTAAGAGATTTTATTGATATCTTTTGTTCCTATATCATCAGAATTCATCCCAGTATTTCTATGTATCTCCCCTCAGAGAGCCATCACATATTAAAAATAAGACTAAAATTTAAAGATGAAGAGGGGAAAAAAAAGTCATAGGCAACCACTACATTGAAAATGTTCTACATCCATGGATCTCCCATCACTGCAATGGAGTTAAGTAAGGTTGACTTCTCATGTCTCATTTTTAGGGCCATGCTTAATCTTTATAATTTTGCAACATTCAATTTTTATTATTTTTGATTGCTTTTTTTCCCATTTATGTCATTGTAGTGATTGTACATATTGTTTTCTTGGCTTTGCTTACACCATTCTGCATCAGATCACATAAATCTTTCCATGCTTCTCCATATTCATCCTATTTGCTATTTTTTACAGCACAGAGAATATTCCCTTATATTCACGTTCCCCAATTTGTTTACCCATTACCCCATTTGTTCCCAATGCTTTGCTACTATGAGAAGTACTCCTATAAATATTTCAGTATATATTACTTTTTTTTCTTATCAATGACTTCTTTGGCTTATGAGCCTAGCAGGAGAATCTCTGAGCCAAAGGACATTAGCATATTAGTCACTGTATTTGAATAATTCTAAATTGATTTTCAAAATTGTTTAATTGATTCACAACTACACCAATAATTCATCAGTGTGCCTAGCTTATCCAGCCCGTCCAATATTGATTACTCCAAATTTTACTATTTTTTTTTCTGAATTGCTGGATATAAGGTGAAACCTCAGACTATTTTGGATTGCATCTCTCTGTTTTTTGTGGTGTGTAACATTCTTTCATATACTTGTGAGTATTTTGCAATTCTTCTTTTCTTCATTTGAAAACTATTTCTATGTATCTTTTGACCACTTAGCAATTTGAGGTATGAACTTTGGCTATATGAATGCATGAATCTATATTTATATGTGACTGTATGTTTGCATGAATGTATGTTAGCTGTCTACATATAGGATACCAATTTTTTATCTGAGATATTTGATTCAATTATTATTTTCCCATTCAATACCCTTCTTATCCTCAATGGATTAATCGTGTTGGTGGAGAAAATTTTCAGTTTTGTGTAATCAAGCTTATCTTTTTATCTTTTGTAATTACCTATGTCATTTGTTTGGATAAGAATGCATTTCATATTCATACCAGTTAAAGTTATGATTTTCTCTTTTTTTAAAAAAATGTGATCTTTAATGTTATGGCTATGTATATTTTGAATTTATTAATAGAATATAACAAAAGATATTGGTCAAAGCTTAATTTCTACTAGACCGATCTTCAGTTTTTCCAAGTTTTGTTACTCAAATGGGGATTTCTTTCCTAAGTAATTTATGTTTGGTAGTTTCTTGAACCCTGAGTTCCACCATTTCTGATTTTTCCTTCTCTCGTCTGGTTCATTCATCTACTCTATGTTTTATGCAATATCAAATTGTCTAGATGACTGCTTTTCATACTATCAAGGTTTAAAGTTCTGACAATTCTATTCATTCTTTGTCCCAATTTTTTCAGGATTTCTTATTATTCTAGATCTTTTTTTTCTCCACATGAATTTTGTAATTACTTTCTTTAGTTCCACAAAGTGTACATTTGATAGTTTGATTGGCATAGCACTACCACCATAAATTAACCCTAGTAATAACATGATTTTTATTATATTGGAAATCTAGCCAGAAATACTTAATCTTCTTCCAGTTAATTAAGATGATCTTTATTTTTAAAAGGGACACTTACTTGATAAGTGAATCTATAGATTTAGAAATATGATTGCATTGGTAGATTGATTGCTGAATAGTTTGTGTACTCTGTAGTTATTTGGAAGAGAATTCTCAATTTGGTTATTGACTTTTGGATTTTGTTACTTTATAGGAATAATGTTTATTTTTGTAAGTTCATTTTCATAGCCTGCACCTTTCTTAAAGTTATTGCCTCAGTTCATATTTTTGCTGTTTTCCTGGGATTTCACAAAGAAAATCATAATATCATCAGCAAATAAAGATAGTTTTAACTCTTGCTTATCTATCTTTATGACTTTGATTTCTTTCTCTTAACTTATTGGTATAACTAGGCATATATTAAATAATAATAAGGTTGTGTATTTTCACTTTGATTCGAATTTATTGAGAAAGCTAAATTCTCTTGCATATTATGGCTCCTTCAGCTTTAGGTAGATACATTTTACAATATTAAAGATTCTTCTATGGATATACTTTGTAGAATTGCTTTTTTTTTTAAATAAATACTGTACTTTGCCAAAGACTCACTCTGCATGTAGTAAGATAAACATTTAGTCTTTGATATTTTTGTATAATAAATTGTGTTATTTTTTCCAAATGTTGAATAATACTTTTTCCCTGACATAAATCCAACTTGATCATAATTAATAATGTATTGAATTATTGTTGTAGTTATTTGATAGGATTTATTTAAATCTTAATTGAATTTCAATAATGATATTGGCCTATAGTTATCTTGCTTTCCAATTTAGATAGTAGGATGATATTTATCTTATTTTGGAAAAGTCTAATAGAAGGCTTTCTCAGTTTTTGAAGATAATCCATGTAGTGTTGGCACTAATTGATTTTTTGAAGTTTGAGGGAATTCTCACGTGAATTATTTAGGACTTAGAGCTCCACTCCACTTGGGTAACTCATCAGTCTAATTATGTTCCTTTTCTGGGGCTGTATTATTTTAGATCATTATTTGGTACTTTATTAGTCTCATTAATTTATATGTTTTTAAATGTATACCTCCATTTCATTTATATTCTCAGATATATTAGCATTTAACTACACAAAGGTATAGAAAATTTGTTATTTTCCTTTGGGTTTGTTGTAATTTTGACTTATTAATATTTTCTTTTGTTGTTCCAACATTTTTTGGCCTCTTCTTTTTTTAATAAGGTTGGGTAAAGCCTTGTCAAATGTTAGTATTCTCAGAAAATTAACTTTTTATCATTACCCTATTCTTTTTGGCTTTGATTCATCTATTTCTCCTCTAATTTTCAATATGTTCAAATTTTAGGCTGTTTTATTTCTTGAATGTCAAATCTTTTACTTTCTTTTTTAATCAAATTTCCTCCTCTACAAATCTAAAATATTTGTATTTTTGTGAATAATCAATAATTTCACTTGGATTATCCAATTTATTGGCATATTACTGAGCGAAATAGCTTCAAATAATTGCTTTGATTTCATTTTCTTTGGTAGTATATTCATTCTTTTCATTTTCATTACTGATAATTTTGTATTCCTTCTTTTTTCAACATATTAAGTAATTGTTTGTCTATTTTATTGTTTTTTTCCATAAACCAGATTGTACTTTTAATTATTAGGTCAATGAGTTATTTTTTACTTTTAAATTTATTAATATCTCTTTTGATTTTGAGGATTTGCATTTTGGTATTTAGTTGAATTTTTTAAAAAAATTTCTATACTTTTAGTTGCATGCCTAATTCATTGATCTGATCATTCTCTCTCTTATTGCTGTACACATTTTGAGATACAAATTTCACCATAAATACTGCTTTGGCTACATCCTACAATTTTTGGTATGTTATCTCATTGTTGGCAATTTTTTAAATGAAATTACTGTATAGTTCTGTGATTTTGTTCTTTGACACACTTATTCTTTAGCACTAAATTATTGTTTCCAATTAATTTTTAATCTAGGTGTCCACTGCCCATTATTGAATGTAATTTTTTTGTATTATACTCTGAAAAGAGTGCATTTACTATTTCTGCCTTTCTGCATTTTTGTGAAACTTTTGTTCCCTAATATATGGTTAATTTTTGTGAAGGTTCCAGATACAACCAAAAAAAATATATAATCCTTTCTATTACCATTCAATAGTCTTCAGAGACCTTTCATACATAACTTTTCTAAAATTATATTCATCTCCTTAAATTCATTCTTATTTATTCTATGAATAGATTTATCTATCTCTGAGAGATGAAAGTTAAAGTCCTCTACTAGTATAGTTTTACTCTCTATTTCCTTCTGTAATTCATTTAATTATACTTTAAGAATTTGAAGGCTTTTCTGTTTGGGGTATATATATTCAGTACTGATATTGCTTAATCATCTATTGTGCCTTTTGGCGAAGTGTAGTTTTCCTGCTTGTGTTTTTTTTTATTTTTTATTTTATTTTATTTTAATATAAATTTATTTATTTTTAGTTTTTAACATTCACTTCCACAAGTTTTTGAGTTCCAAATTTTCACCCTATCTCACCCCCCCCCCACCCAAAGATGGCATGCATTCTGAATATCCCTTCCCCTAGTCTGTCCTCTCTTCTATCTCTTCCCCCCTCCTTCTCTTATCCCCTTCCCCTTCTATTTTCCTGTAGGGTGGGATATACTTCTGCACTCCATTTCCTGTATTTCTTATTTCCCAGTAGCAAATGAAAACATTTTTTTGAACATAGGTTTTTAAAACTTTAGGTTTCAGATTTTCTCTCTTCCTCCCTCCTCACCCACCCTCATTGAAAAGGCAAGCAACTCAATATAAGTTGTACATTTTCAGTTATGCAAAACGCTTCCACAGTAGACATGTTGTGAAAAACTAACTCTATTTCCCTTAATCCTATCCTGCCCTCCCATTTATTCTATCCTTTCTTTTGACCCTGTCCCTCCTCGGAATTATTCACTTCTGATTATACCCTTTCCCAATCTGCCCTCTTCTCTATCATCCCCCTGTTCTCTTGTTCCATTCTCCCCCTCTTTTCCTGTAGGGTAAGACTGATTTCCATACCCAATTGAATGTGTATGTTATTCTCTTCTTAAGCCAAATCCTATGAGAATAAGATTCACTCATTCCCTCTTACCTTCCCCCATTTCCCTTCCACTGTGAGAGCCTTTTCTCTTCTGTTATTTTTTGTGAGATAATTTACCCCATTCTACCTCTCCCTTTCTTCTTCTCTGAGTATAATCCTCCCTCATCCCTTAATTTTATTCTCCAGATAAGACCCCTTACTCTTCAACTCATCCTGTGCCCTATACCTATCTATCTATCTATCTATCTATCTATCTATCTATCTATCTATCTATACATACATACATACATATAGTTTTTTTCCTCCAACTACCCTGATACTGACAAAGGTCTCAAGAGTTATAAATACCATCTTCCCATGCAGGAATGTAAACAGTTCAATCTTAATAAGTCTCTTATGATTTCTCTTTCATGTTTACCTCTTCATGTTCCACTTAAGTCCTGTATTTGAAAGTCAAGTTTTCTATTCAGCTCTGGTCTTTTCATCAAGAATGCTTGAAAGTCCTCTATTTCACTGAATAACCATTTTTTCCCCTGAAGAAGTATACTCAGTTTTGCTGGGTAGGTGATTCTTGGTTGTAATCCTATCTCCTTTGCCCTCTGGAATGTTATATTCCATGCCCTGCAGTCCTTTAATGTAGAAGCTGCTAAATCTTGTGTTATCTGATTGTGTTTCCACAGTACTTGAATTGTTTCCTTCTGGCAGCTTGTAATATTTTCTCCTTGACCTGGGAACTCTGGAATTTGGCTAAAATATTCCTAGGAGTTTTCCTTTGGGGATCTCTTTCAGAAGGAGATCTGTGGATTCTTTCAATTTTTATTTTGCCCTCTGGTTCTACTATATCAGGGCAGTTTTCCTTGATAATTTCTTGAAAGATGATGTCTAGGCTTTTTTTTTTGATCATGGCTTTCAGATAGTCCAATAATTTTAAAATTCTCTCTCCTGGATCTATTTTCCAGGTCAGTTGCTTTTCCAATGAGATATTTCACATTGTTTTCTAATTTTTCATTCTTTTGGATTTGTTTTACAGTGTCTTGATTTCTCATAAAGTCACTGGCTTCCAATTGCTGTATTCTAATTTTTAAGGAAGTATTTTCTTCAGTAATCTTTTGGACTTCCTTTTCCATTTGGCCAATTTTTCTTTTTGGGGCATTTTTCTCCTCATTGGCTTTTTGGACCTCTTTTGCCATTTGGGTTAGGCTATTTTTTAAGGTGTTATTTTCTTCAGTATTTTTTTGGGTCTCCTTTAGCAAGCTGTTGACTTGTTTTTCATGATTTTCTTGCATCACTCTCATTTCTCTTCCCAGTTTTTCCTCTACTTCCATTACTTGCTTCTCAAAATCCCTTTTGAGCTCTTCCAAGGCCTGGGACTGATTCATATTTTTCTTGGAGGCTTTGGATGTAGGAGCTTTGACTTTGTTGTCTTCTGGTTGTATATCTTGATCTTCTTTGTCACCAAAGTAAGATTCTATGGTCTGACTCTTTTTGTGCTCCTTGGTCATGATTCTGGCCAGTTACTTGAGTTTTAAACTCATTGTTAAGGTAAGAATCTGCTTCCAATGTGGAGAATGTACTGTCCGAAGCTTCAGGGGTTCGTACAGCTGTTTTCAGAGATACTTGCAGGGACCTGTAAATTTCCCGTTCTTCCAGGGTTGTATGATAAGGGGCGAGGTGTTTACTCCTTTTCTGGCCTGTTACCGCAAGTACTCCTTTCTGTTCTGGAACTGTGAGGAGGGGTTCCTCTCCACAGCCACTACAAGCTCTACCACACCAGTCCTCCTCCTCACCCCAGCACTGCCACCCAGAACTGTGACCCAGATCCAAACACTGGCAAAGCAAGAGATTCCTGCCTCAGCAGTGGAAAAGAGATCCCTGCAATCCCTCTCTGATCAGCCACTGGATTCCCCCTCAGTCTGTGGGGTGGAAGGTCGGAAAGCAGCTGCCCCCCACCCAGGGCTGGGTTTTGGGGGAATGGAGCTGACACCCCGCCTTTCTCTATCAGCACTGACAGAAAAAGACTTTTCCCACTGACCTCCTAAGTTGTCTTTGGCATTGGTGAATTTAGGAGTCTGGAAACCTCCACAGCTGCCCGCAATTCAGTCCTCTGAGGCCTGCTCCAGGTTTGCTGTGGCCTGTGCTGCACTGTGCTCCACCCCTGCACCATACACCTTTCTGAGCGATCATCCAGGTTGTCTTGGGCTGGAAATTTTTTCACTCTGTCTTTTTGTGGGTTGTTCTGCTTCAGAATTTGTTTAGAGCCATTTTTTGTGAGTATTTGGAGGGGTTTGGGGGAGAGCTCAAGCAAGTAACTGCTTTCACTCTGCCATCTTGGCTCCCCTATGTTTTTTAATTAGGGCTATTTTTACATTTACTTTGTCTGAAATCATGATTGCTACCCCTGCCTTTTTGTTTTAACTTCAACAGAAGAATAATAGATTCTGCTCCATCACCTCATTTTAACTCCGTATGTGACTTTATTTCAAGTGTGTTCCTTCTAAACACATACTGTTGGATTCTGGCCTCTAATCAATTCTGCTAGCTGCTTCCATTTTATGGCTGAATGTATCCTATTAATATTCACATTTGTGCTTATTAGCTATACTTCATTTTCCTCCATCTCATTTTCTTCTGTTTTTCTCTTCTTGCCTCTCTCTCTTTGTCTCTCAAAAATGTTTTCCTTTTGACCATTGCTTTCCTTTATCTATTCTCCCTTTTTAAGCACCCCTCTCTCTTTCTCTTATCCTCTTTGCCTACTTTTTCCCTGTTGGGTGAGATAGATTTCCATATCCAATTGAGTGTGTGTGTGCGTGTGTGTGTGTGTGTGTGTGTGTGTGTGTGTGTGCACTCCTCTTTGAATAATTTAAATGATAGTTAAGTTTAAGCATTGTCCATCCTTTCCACCATGATTTTCCCATCCACTAGAATATTTCTTCCTTGTGGGACTTCTGTATATGAGAATATATAATTTTACTCATTCTTCCTCTTCCTTCTCCCTTCTCCCAAGTACTTCTTCTTTCTTACCCCTTAATTTTTAAATCATCCTAACATAATTGACTCATACCCATGCCCTCTTTCTATGTAGACTCTTAACTGTTCTAATAATAAGGTTCTTAGAATTCACATGTGTCATCTTCCTATGTGGAAATATAAACAGTTAAACCTCATTGGATACTTTATGATTTCGCTATCATGTTTACCTTTTTATTTCTCTCGAGTCTTGTATTTGAAAGTTAAATTTTCTAGTCAGGTCCAGTATTTTCATCAGGCATACTTGAAAGTCTTGTATTTCATTGAATATCCATTTTCCCTTGAAGGATTATACTCAGTTTTGCTAGGTAGGTTATTCTCAGTTCTAATCCTAAGTATTTTGCTTTCTGGAATATCATACTCTAAACTCTCCACTTCTTTAACATGGTAGTTTCTAAATCTTATGTGATCTTGACTGTGGCTCCACAATATTTCATTAGTTTCTTTCTGGCTCCTCAAAGTATTTTCTTTTTAACTTAGGATTCTAGAATCTGACTATAGTATTCCTGGAAGTTTTCAATTTTGTTATCTCTTTCAGGTGGTGGTTGGCACATTCCTTCAATTTCTATTTTACTCTTTAATTACAGAATAAGGTAGTCTTCCTTTATCATTAGTATAGTAATTATAATAATTATTTATAATATTTCCTTTATTATATTCTTTAAATGTAATATCTAGACACTTTTTAAAAATCATGACTATCAGATAGTCCAATAATTTTAAAATTATATCCCTTGAACTGTTTTCCAGGTCAGTTTTTTTTCTGACGAGATATTTCATCTCATTTTCTATTTTTCTTTCTTTTGACTTTGTTTTATTGTTTCTTGATGTCTTGTGGAGTCATTAACTTCCATTTACCCAATTTTAATTTTTAAGGAATTATTTTCTTCAATGACCTTTGGTACCTTTTTTCCCATATGACCAATTTTATTTTTAGAAGTGTTTTTTTCTTAAGTAATTTTTGTATCTCTTTTTCCATTTGGCTCATTCTGTGTTTTAGGATGGTTCAGACCCTGGCAGACGAGCTAAGTGCTAATGTAGATTCACATAAAATTCTCCAAAATAGTTCTCCTATAACCAGTGACCTCAGGGAGGGCTAACACTCAACTGAAACTTTAGTACACAAATAATGAGTACTGTTAACTGTCCTTACAAACTCCAGGGGTAACTTCCTGCTACACTTTTCTCTTAACCTGCCCTATTTGTCTATCCCAGTACCTTTACGGAACTCTGAGAGTCCTTTGGTATGTCCCTAAGTTGGCAGGGGAATTTAAAGGTGACTCATTCTATGACCTAGTAGAATGGTGCTTCCCTAAGCCTATGTAGTACTTTCAGGGCATCTGTGTCTTAGCATTCTGACATTTCCATAATCTTTGGAGACTTCGTAATTTTTTTTTACAATACTTGCTTGGCACTTTCTGACAGTATCATTTGTGCCCATGTATATCACTAGCATTAGGAAGAAGTCATTTGGTTTGGCAAATTTTGGTAGGTTTTCTGTCATATCTTTGATACACACCCCAGAAAAACAACATACTTCTATATTGTTTTCATGTGGTCAACAAACTACCATCATATTTCTTAATTCAGAATTACCAACTGCCACTACTTATCTTTTTATATGATTTTATTCAGTGGTCTATCATTTGATAACGTCTTTGTATATATGTTTTCATTACTTGTATTACATAGTGCTGCTTTTTTCAAAGGGTTCAGCTCATTCTTTGAGAATAGCTTTATATAATGTCCTTTTCTATTTTATCTATGTACTTGGGCCTAGTTCATATATACTCCCACTATTAATATGTTCTTTGACTTTCCCTCTCTAAATCCCCCACCATCATCACCAGAACTAGTTAGTATTTATCACTTGACATGTATTACAGAATTGCTGAAAAGAATAACTTACTTAAAATAGGAGTGAAAGGTAAATAGCAAGAAAATGCATTAAACAGAAAATGCTTTCAATGTCTATTTCCCAAGCCAGACTACCTCTTAGTCCAATGGTAATGGAAAGCTATGAAGGTAGCCCTGGACAAGTCCTGTATGATGATTATAATTTTAACCTAAGGGAGCAAAGGGTTAACAAACTGGCCATCAAATGACCACAGTTAATCAATAAATATTTATTAAGTGCCTTCCATTTGTCAGTCATTGTGCTGAGTGTTGAGGATATAAAGAGACAACAAATTAT
This sequence comes from Phascolarctos cinereus, assembly GCF_003287225.1. NCBI lineage: Eukaryota > Metazoa > Chordata > Mammalia > Diprotodontia > Phascolarctidae > Phascolarctos > Phascolarctos cinereus. The sequence goes on from NW_027556098.1 coordinate 109,263,240, forward strand.
GTCAGTTTTCCCTGCCCTCAAGGAGGTCACTATCTAATGGGGGAGACAAGAAGCAAATATATACAAACTCTTTTTTTCTTTATCTCTACATCTCAAAACCCATTCACATGATTTTTCATTCTCTCTTTCTTTGCCTCAATATCTGGTAAAGAAATGGCCCTTCTAGCTCATCGACAAGCCCATTCCCTCTACTTTCAGTTCCCTCCCACTTCATCTGGTAGATTGCCACCACCATTGTCCCTCCTTTCTAATTTTCATTCCCCCCTCCTTGGCCAGATCTTCTCCATCTGCCATCAAATATCCAAGTTTTCCTAGTCTTATAAATAAAATCCTTCAGTTGACCCTATTAATATTTCAAGCTACCATCATATATTTGTTCTCTCTTCCAAAGGAAAACTCTTAGGAGAAAAAAAAAAGTCTTCATTCATTACATGTGCTTTTTCTCCTCTTATATTAACCTCTTGAAATATGGATTCGGACACCATCATTCAACCCAAACTATTTCTCCTAAAATTATCAGTAATCTTTTATTTGTTGAAATATAATATCCTGTTCAACTTTGTAAATCAGTTGCTAGGGGTTCCTGAGTGGGGATATGAAGCTATATTGTTATGTTTGGTAATTACCACCTCCTGCCTAAATTTCAATAAAAGTCTTTTACTTTCACCATAAAAACACTGACATATTCTCTCCCACAACGAAATTAATCTCTCTTGACTTGCCTGTGTTCTAAATGCTATCCCATTTTCCCCCTTCTTTTCATTGAAAAGAATTCTTAATGGAGTAATTTTTGTATTCTCCTTTCCAAAATGCCCAATTCTTTACTGAATTCCTTGAAATCTTGCTTCTATCTACACTTTAATAAAATTGAGCTCTTGAAGGCAGTGAAGGAATTCACCTTTTTTGGCAAGTCCAAAGATCTCTCCATCATCCTTTTTTCCCTTGACTTCTCTGCTTCATTTGGCAGTATCAATAATCCATTCATTCCTGAAATTATTTCATTGACACTACCGTAATCTGATATTCTTACCTCTCTAGCCATTCATTCCATGTTTCCTTCTCTGACTTCTTTTTTCCATCATTAAATTTACTCTGGATATTTTCCATTACTCTTAATGAGTCCTAGTATTTGTCTGCCTCATTTTCAAGGATTTCCATAACCTGGTATCTCTTGCCTATATAATTTTATTTCCTACTACTCCCACTATGTTCTTATGCTCTAATTAGGTTAGCTATCTCACTGTTCTATGAATCATGTATTCTCAGAGTTCAAGGGAAACTTAAAGATCATTTATTCCATCTAATCCTGAACAATAATATACACTGTACCATACTCACCAAGTAGTCATCCACCTTTGAAGATCCCTAGTGAAGTATAAGCCAGTACATTATAAGGCAGCCCATTCTACTTTGGAACAATTTATTTATCAGGAAGCCTTTTCCTATCATCAAGTATATATTTGTCTCTCTGCGACTTCCACTTATTACAACTAGTTCTGTGCTCCAAGTCTGAATATAAAAAGTCTAATCCCTCTTTCCTGTTGCATCTCTTCATATAGTGGAGACAATTATTATGAGTTATTATAAGTTTTTTCTTACTACTCTAAACTTCTATCTATCCCTTTCAAGCAATCTCTATTTGATATGACCTCAAGACCCTTCACCATCTCATCTGAGTTCTTCTGAATGCTCACCTGTTTATCAATTCATCTATCAAAATATGGACCCAAAAGCTGAATATATCAGTGCATTGTGGTATTACCAGATAAGGATATAGGGCAACTGTCCACTTTTCTATTCTTGGACACCGGGACAATCTTAATATGACCTAAGTTTAAATTAGCTTTCTTGAATGTACCATGTTAATTGATAATTATGTTTTGGTTCTTCCTTTCCCTCTCTACTTAACCAAATTCTAACAAACCTTTAAGACCTGCTGCAGTATCTTTTCATCCATGAAGCTTTCTTTGGCACTCCCTAATTTTCCTCCCCTCTTTCTGAACACTTGTACTATATGCTCCCAGATTTGAACACTTAATTATATATTCTCACTAATTGTTTCCTGTATCATGTTTATCAGATTAATTGCTCCAACTAGATCATGAATTCTTTAGGAATAGAGATTATTCCTCATATTTCTCTAACCCCACAGTGCTTTACCTATTCAAAAGATGCTTAGCAAATAATTACTTTTTTGTTGACTGTTAATGTTGACCTGGCTAAAGAGAAAAGACAATTGGAGCAATAAAACAGAAATAAGATCCAGCATACCAAGGAGAAAAATAAGAACAAGGTTTGAAGCAGTTCTTAAAGGAGACTGAGATAAAGATATTAAAAGACATAAGTCAGATGTCTTGTTTTAAAGGCCTCAACTACCATGACCTTCCAAGAGGGGCAAAGAAGCAGAGGGATCCCAGAAATTTCCCTGAAAGTTTCCTACATATAGTGTTACTCAATTGCATCAGAAACTGAGGGAGATTTTATGGGAAGTAATAATATCAATAGTAGATGCTCTAGTTGTTTCCCCTTTTTCTCCTTTTCATAAGGAAATCTTCTCATTTCCTTTCTTTACAAAGGAGGAAGGGAGCAGAGTAATGCCAAAAGAAAAGTTAAAGGTGAGATTGTCATGTCTTCTATTCTCCATATTCTTTCAATCTATAATTCTCTCCATCTTCTCTCTTTCTTCTTGCTTCAGCCAGAATAACTTAGTAATGTAGTAAAGGAATAGGAGAAAGTGACAGAGAAATCTCTGTGACAACAGAAGAAACTGGGATGGAAAAAAATAAGAAGTTTCTTTCTTACTGTGGCATTAACAATGATGTATCTCTCTGTTCTCAGATCAGAGTAATGATAAAAAACACTTCAATCAGGGCTGTCTTAAACATATATATGACTTAAATCAGCAAAGGTTTATTAAATACCTATTATGTGCAAGGCACTGTTTTAGATGCAGGAACATAGAGACCAAAAATATGTACAGAATTTTCCCTGTTGTAAAAAAGTTTACATTCTCCTGGGATTAAAAATCACTGTAGGGGAGAAGGGTATATCTTTGGCAATAGCCCCTTCTCTCAAAGCATGTTGATCAATTTATCTGACCTGTGAGAAATAAATGCATAAAATCTAAAGCATCTCTATGGATTAAGGCCAAAGATAAATCTCCCCAACCTCTCCCCAAACATTTTTATCCAGATAAGTTAAATAAAATTAATGTGAATCATCAAGCACAATCATGGAGGAGGGAAAGTCACAAAAAGGCTATATGTGTAATAGGAGTGAACATCGTTATGAGGATATTGGATTAACTGTATAACAACCTGCAGTCACTTTTTGGGGGGAGGGCACCAATTAAGGGAGCCATATCTAAACGCATTTCACTGGAGAGAAAAGAGAAATAATAATAATAGTAATAATAAATATATACACATAGGCAAAATAATATACATATATGTATATACATAGGCAGAATAATAATAATAATAATATGTGTATATAATTATATGTGTGTGTGTATATGCATATACACACACACACACACACACACACACACACACACATAGGCTGACATTTCACTGGAAAGAAGAGAGGAATAATAATAATAATAATATATAAACATAGGTAGAATTAATTACCACTAACCTCCCCCCCAAATATATGGATCTGGTTGAAGTCTAGAACTCTGATTCATGCTTGTTTATATTTGGAATTGTCACTATCAGCACCAATATCAGGGTTAGAGATAATACAGAGCAATTAGCTGATTCAGCAGTATGGCAAAGGACAGCACTGAGCCACTCACTGAAGAATGCTGTGCCACCATTACAGCATAGAATGCAGAGAAGAGTTTAATAAGGAGAGAGAGCTACTGTCCCACATAAGGGACTGCCAGCACTTTGACTCTTTGTGACAGATTCAGTGGGTTTTAGAAAGCAAATCACACCAGTATCCTCAGAGCCCCAAAGCCTAATGTTCCTAGCTAATGAACATTTTTTCATACTCAGAAGTTCATAGATACAGAACTAGTACTACCATCTAGCGCTACATCCTCATTTTACAATGATAAAATAGTGGCCTAGGAATTTAAAATGACTTACTTGAAGTCATTTTAAAGGTAGTAAACTCAGGTACCCTTCCAAAATTCATGTGTTTGGACAACTTGACATCTACCAGCACAGAATTTGCCTCTATTAGTTACTCTGAGGGATATGACAGCTCCAGGAAAACAAAAATCATTATTAAAAATAAAGAACTTAATATTAAATATCAAGAAAGAAGGAATAAAGGAAGAATGAAAGAAAAAGAAAGAAGAAAAAGGGAGAGGGAGGAAAGAAGAAGTGAAGGAAGGAAAGAGAAAAGAGAAAAAAGTTAGAATATAAATCATATATACTAGGTATTTCAATATTTAGATATATATAAATAAATCATAAAATCACATATCTAGGTCTAGAATGGATTTCAGAAGTTATCTGTTCTAACTTCTTCATTTTACAGGTAAAGCAACTAAGGTCAAGTCAGATTAACTAACTTGTCCAAGGTCACATAAATATTAAACATCAGATATGTAATTTGAACTCATCTTCTGAATCCAGAGCCACTGTTCTTTCCACTGTAACACTTAATGCATACATAGCTAAAATTGTATGTCTGCTTTTTATTTAGAGCAAGATAGAAATTAGTCACAATCTACTTTAACCTCCAGTTTTGAGGATGAAGAAATTGTCTCTCAGAGACAATTGTCCAAGGGCATACAAGTATCCAGAGCTCTTCCTCAGGTACTACTTTATTATTCAGCCTCTCAATTAAGTTCACTTTAAATAGAAAGATCTGATACCAGTTTTACCATAGTTTGGAAGATACTCGGGGGGCTAAATCAATTCCCACACTAAACTGGAATTACTGAGTAGACTCCAGATTCAACAAAATGAATCTTAATCCTCAGCTACACTGGAGCACATGACATCTTCAAGTAATCCTCTGTAAAGGAATAAGGTCATTTAAAAAAGTATCTTCCTTTGCTGCATTCTGGCATTGATGTGAAACTGGGATGATAGAAATTGTTCCAGGGGAAAAAATCTCAACTTCTAGGGAACACCCTTAACCCAGCATGCATACTTGCTGCTGGAGGACATAATAGCTAAATATATTTGAACAAATACCATTATGGTATCCAATTCTTTGAAACAAGACTACATCCATGTCCTAGCAGATGGCTTGTTGTATCAGAGCTTTGCTACCCTGCTTACAACAAATCATATTATATGAGAAATCCTTTCTACCAGATGTCATAAACAATTCCCATAGATACAATGCACCAGAGCAGAGGCCTATCAGCCATAATCAGGTCCATATCTAGTCCACAAAACAGATGCTGGGACAAGTAGACACCAAATGAAGTAAGGAAAAATAATCTATCCATGAATATAGCCAATATCAACCTCACCCTCATCCCAACTGCTTTCAAAATCAAAAGTCAGAAAACAGAATTAACATAGTTAGGACCTAATGCAAAATATAGAAGCTAAAAAATCATTCAAAACTAAATGGAATAACTGCAGAATTAATCCATTAAGACAATCTGAACATGGTTGCTGAACCAAAGCCTTTACAGAATCATAGAGCTATAAGGGATGACTGAGGCTAAGTCAATGTATATTAGAAAAAATCCACTATACAGCATGCTTGATGAATCATCCAAACTCTGCTCAGAGACTTCTAATAACAGAGAATTCACTGCTTCCTAAAGTAGCCCATGGTTCTCATAGGAAACTCTCATACACCAATGAAATCAGTTTATCTCTAATTTCCACCCATTGCTCCCAGCTGTGCTTTCTGGTGTCAAATCAAACAGTTTCTTTTCCCTAATAGAACTCTTCACATATTTAGAAAAAGATTTTAACCCACTCCTTACCAACTCTTCTCTTTTCCTGGCTAAACATTGCCATTTCCTTCAACACTTTCTCGTGTGGCATGTTCTTCATTTGACTTGCTGTCCTGCTTGAATTCCTATGGGCATGACCCAGCTTTTCAGTGTCTTTACTGAAACATTGTTCTCAAAATTGAATACAATATGGCCTGACCAGGATAGAATACAGAAGGACTACCACATCCATCATTTAGAATAACCTTTTTAGTTCTCATGCCTCCCCTATCCAGTAATTGTGATTTCTTTTTACCTCAGGTATAGGACTTTATAATTAACCCTATTAAATGTCATCATATTAGACTTGGCCCATCATTCCAGCATATGAAAAGCTTTGGGGGTCCTACCTTTTTATACAGGGGATGAGCTATCCTTCCTAACTTTAAGTAATCTGCAATTATGATAAGTACAAATTATTTACTTACTTAAATAATTAATGAAAAAGCTCTTCTTAAATTCATCTTACGTTCCAGGCACTGGGCTAAGCAGTGGGTATATAAATGTAAAAAAACATATAATCTCTGCCCCTCAAGAATCTTACACATCCCTTTAAAAAGAATAAGTGTTCATTGGTATCCTTCATTTCTATATCACCTACATTCCCACCCATATCCCTTCTCAGTCCCTAAGAGATAGCAATAATCTATTTGGAAAAAAAAAATACAAAAGAGAGAAGAAAAAATTCTGCAAAACTAACCAAAATCTTGAGGAAAACTTTGAAATTAGATGCATTGTCCTATACCCATAGTCCTCATTTTTGTAAAGAAGTAAAGGAAGGGGTCTTCTTATATCTTTTCTTTGGCATTTATAGTTCCATATCATTTTGTTTCACTTGTTTTGTTTTGTTTTTTCTATTTATACGGTTGCAGCCATTGATTGTATTTTTAGTGTTTCTGCTTTATTTGCTTTGTCTAACTTTATGTAAGTCTTTCCTCCATAATTCTCTATATTCATCATTTTTGCCATTTCCTGTGGCACGTTAATAATCTATTGTAGCTAATATTAATACATTTTTAGAGTTGACAAAGTGATGTACATATGTGTTTCATACAATCCTCTCCACTTGCCTGTAAGATAGGTACTGTTATTTATCTCATTTTACACATGAGGAAACTGTGGCTGAGAAAAGGTATCTTGCCCAGTATCACACAGTTTTTGAGTATCTGAGTGAGTATTCAAATTCAAGACTTCCTTATTCCAAATCTAGCACTATATCATCTGTGCCACAAAGCTCTTCATTATATTTGTTATAGTTGAGTGCCAAAATTTATTTAGCCTCTTTTCAAACAATGGACTTCTGCATTGTTTCCAGGTTTTATGACTAAAAATAATGCTTTAAATATTTTGTTGTCTACAGGGCCATTTTTTTTTGTCATTGACCTCCAAGGAATTTGAAACAGATAGTTGATTCTTTGGGTCTAAAAAGAATGCAAATTTATTATAGCTTTCTTTGTACAACTTTAAAATGCTTTCCAAAATGGTTGAACCCATTCACAACTCCATTAACAATACAATAGTGTCCCTTTATTTGAACACCCTGCTCCAACATTATTATAATCTTTTGTCATCTTTGCTAATTTGCTTCATGTAAAAGGGAACTTACATCCTAATATGGGAAAACATATTGGAAGTGCTGGCCAAGGAAGAGAGTTTTGGTCTGGGGGATCAAAGAGATGGGAATAATGTTTGTGACTGTTAGTTGATACATGTTTTCCAGAATGCTGCTCAGAGGGGGCAAAATCAAGGTGACAGAGTGAAGCCAAAATTTTTGCAGAGTTATCCCAACAAATCCCATCCAAAACAACATAAAAATGTGCAAAACTGAATACTGATCAGGAAAACCAATTAAAACTCACCATAAGTCATTTTTCCAGCCTAGGGAATCTTAGGAAGACAGAAATGAAAGAAAAGTATGTGGACACTAGACTGGGGGTTTTCTTGGAGTTCTACATGGCAGAAATAATACTGTGGGGTGTGGCAATAGCAGCAGAAGAAGTAGCCAAGTACCCAGGGTCAGTAAGGTAACTGAATACCTAATCAGAAATAGGTACAAGAGGACTGTTGTAGTACTACTTGGTATAAGAAACAGTGACATATGGCAGCTCTGTTGCCCATTACTCACTTTGAGATTAATGATGAAAGGAAAGCTTAAGACACAAATTCAAAAAAAAAACAATGACTTGAAAACATCTACAAACAAAGCCTCAGAGAAAAGTGCTGATTAGACACAAGCCCAGCAAGATTTCCTAGAAGAGCAAATAAGGAAGAAAAAAGAATTTAAAAAATCAAATAAAAGTAATAGAGAAAAATTTGGAGAAAGAAATTAAAGCTATACAAGGAAATTTTTTTGGGGAAAAGAATTATCAGTCTTGTAAAAAAAAGTCACAAAAAGTACTGAAAAACTCCTTAAAATCAGATTTGGTCACATGGTAAAGTAGGTACAAAATCTAACTGAAGAAAAGAATCCCTTAAAATTAAAATTTGCAAGTAGAAACTAATGACTTTATGAGACATTAATAAACATTAAAACAAAGACAAAGGACAGAAAAAATAGAATAAAATATGAAATATCTCATTGGAAAAAAACAACTGACCTGGAAAACAGATTAAGGAGAGATAATTTAAGAATTATTGAACTATCTGGAATTAGTTATCAAAAAAAGAGCTTTAGACATCATATTTCTAGAAATAAGAAAGGAAAACCTGCCCAGATATAATAGAACCAGATGGTAAAGCAGAAAATGAAAGAATCCAATTGTCACATACTGAAAAAAAAATGCCAAAATGAAAACTCTAAATCCAGAGGCCCCGGGTCAAGGAGAATATATTAAAGTCAGGCAGAGAGAAAAATTTAAGTACTGTGGAGTCACATTCAAAATCATACAAAAGTTATCAGGAACTATTATAAAGAATGGGGCTTTGAATATGATATTCCAGAAGGGAAAGGAGATGGGATTACATCCAAGAATAATTCACCCAAGGAAACCTTGTACAATGCTAGAACAGGAAAATGGATATTTAATGAAACAGAGGACTTTCAAGTATTCCTGATGAAAACACCAGAGCTGAATAGAAAATTTAATATTCAAACACACAATTCAAAAAGGTGAACATGATTGAAAAATCATAAAGGACTTAACAAATTAAATTGCATATAACCCTTTAGGAACTTCATCATCAGTAGGGTTGTTAGAAGGAGTTTATTTAGAGAAGAGCTATGGGTCTGAGTCTATTCTGTTAGGATTATCTCAAAAGAAGAATTGCAGGGTGAGAAAGATGAATGTGCTGGGCAAAAGTGTATGGGTGAGGAAAATGGGGAAATTTATTTGATGTAAATAAGGCTAACAAGGAAGATTTTAGATAGTGGTGGGGAAAACAGGAAGAATGAGCAGGTAACACTTCAATTCACTGTCATCTGAATTGGTTTAAGGAGGTAACAATACACATATGTGCACACACATTTGTGTTCATAAATTTATTTCACACAAAAGGGAAGCAGGAAATAAAGAGAGGAAAAAAGGTATGGAGGTAAGATGGAGGATAGATTGAGGGTGTTGGTGGTCAGAAGCAAAACTGTTAAGGAGAGACAGGGTAAAAAAAGGCAGGGAAAAGATATATAGAAGAATAAGATAAAGGGAATTGCAGTTATCAGTCATAACTATGAATGTATATGGGATCAAATCACTCATAAAATAAAAGGGGAGAGTGAAATAGGAAACCGGATTCCTAAAATATGTTCACAATTAACACACATGAAACAGAAAGATACACAAAGAATTTAAATATTGGACTGGAACAGAATCTATTATGCTTCAAATGAAGTAAAAACAAAGAGGAGTAGCCACCACAATCTCAGACAAAGGGAAAAAAAAGGACTAATCAAAAGAGATTTTAGAGGAAACTGCATTTTGCTAAAGGATAACATGGACAATGAAGTAATGTCAATACTGAAAAAAAAAATGAGATGACATCCAAATCTTGAAGGAAAAGTTAAATGATATATAGAGGAAAATAGACAGTAAAAGTATACTAGTAAGGGACCTCAATTTAACCCTCTCAGAATTAGATAAATTTAACTTAAATAAACAAGAAAGAAGTTAAGGAGATTCACGGAATTTTTAAAAATCTAGATACAATGGACATCAGGAGAATATTAGATTGGATGACAAAAGTGCATACCTATTTCTTAGCTGTGAATGACACCTTCTGAAAAATTGACCAGGTTATCAGAGCATAAAACCAACAAAAATAAATGAAGAAAAGTAGAAATATTAAATGCGTATTTTGGACCTTAATGCAATAAAATTACATTGAATTAAGGGTCTTTGGAGAATATATTAAAATTAATTAGAAACTAAATAATATAATCTTAAAGGATGAGCGGATTAAAAAAGCACATTATAGAAACAAGCAATAATTTCTTTAAAGATGAGACAACATATCAAAATTTGTGGAATGAATGCAGTCAAAACTGTACTTAGAGGAAATTTTATATCTCTAAAAGCTTATTTAGAGAGAGAGAGAGAGAGAGAAGCAACAAATTTGGCATGCAACTAAAAACACTAAAAGAACAAAAAATTAAAAACTCCCAATAAAAAAGCAAAATAAAATTCTGAAAATCAAAAGAGAAATTAGTAAAATTAAAAATCATGGAACTATTGAAATAATAAATAAAACTAGCAGCTGGTTTTATGAAAAATATAAGAGATAAATCATTGGTTAATTTGACTTAATAAAGAACAAAAACCAAATTACTACTACCAAAAATGAAAAGATAAGTGCAAAACCAATGAAGGTTAAATAAAAGTAATTATCAGGAGCTATTTTGGTCACCTCTATTGGGACAAAACTGACTATCTAAATGAAATGGATGAATATTTACAAAAATATAAATTGCCAAGATTGACAGAAGAAATAGACTCTATAAATAACTATATTTTAGAAAAAAAATCAAACAAATCATAAATGAGTTCTTTAAGAAAAAAAAGGATCATATGAATTTACAAGTGAATTCTATCAAACATTTAAAAAATAATTAATTCCAATACTATATTAACTATTTGAAAAAATAGTTAAAGAGTTCTACCGAATTCCTTCTGATGGAAGTATTGTTTTAATACCAAAACTGGGTAAAAACAGATAGATAACTATACAAAATTTTCCTTATGAATATTGAAGCAAAATTTTAAAATAACAAGGAGATTATAGCAATATATCACAAAGATCATATGCTATAATCAGGTTAGATTTAAATGTTAGGAAAACAATTAACATAATTGACCACAGTAATAAAAAAAAACTCATGTTATTATTTCACTAGATGCAGAAAAAAAAATTCTTATTAAAAACATCAATCCCTTGACCCAGTAATACTACTTCTAGGTGTTTATCCAACAGAGACCATAAAAATGGGAAAAGGACCCACATGTACAAAAATATTTGTAGCAGGTTTTTTTTAGTGGTTGCAAAGAATTGGAAATTGATGGAAATCTCCATCAACTAGGGAATGGCTGAACAAGTTGTGGTACATGAATGTAATGGAATATTATTCTGCTATAAGAAATGAGGAGCAGGCAGACTTCAGAAAAACCTGAAAAGATTTATGAACTGATGCTGAGTCAAGTGAGAAGAACCAAGAGAACGTTGTACACAGTAACAGCCATGTTGTGCAATGACTGACTTTGATAGACTTAGCTCTTCTTAGCAATGCAAGGATCTAAGACAACGCCAAAAGACTCATGATAGAAGATGTTATCTAAATCCAGAGAAAGAATTTTGGAGCCTGAATGCAGATGCAAGCATACTATTTGCTGTTTTTTTCTTCTTTTTTCTTTTGTTTCTTCTTTCTTGTGGTTCTCCTACTAGTTCTAATTCTTCTCTACAACATGACTAATGTGAAAATATGCTTAATATAAATGTATATGTAAAGCCTATATCAGATTGCATGCATTGTTGGGGAAAGGGAAGGAGACAGAGGGGGAGAAAATTTAAAACTCAAAATTTTATGGAAGTGAATGTTGAAAACCAAAAATAAATAAATAAAACACCAGAAAGCATAGGAATAAATGGAGTCTTTTGAAATTATATATCTAAAACTAATAGCAAGCAGTATCTATAAGGGGGTAAAACTAGAAATATTTGCAATAAGATCAGGGGTGAAGCAAGGATATCAAGTATGACCATCATTATCCAATATGGTACCAGCAATGCTAACTATAGCAGTAGGACAAGAAAAAGAGATTAAAGGAATAAACATAGGTGATGAGGAAACAAAACTATCACATTTTGCAGATGATATAATGGTATACTTAATTCTATACAGATAAGTAAACAATTAACTTCAGCCAAGTTTCAGGACACAAAACAAAACCATGTAAATTATCAGCATTTCTATATATTACCAACAAAACTCAACAAGAAGAGCCAGCAAGTAAAATTCCATTTAACCAATGCCGACAGAATAAAATCCTTGCCAGTTTACCTACCAAGATAAACTCAAAGACTATATAAACTTAATTACAAAATACTTTTCACACAAATAAAAACAGATCTAAACAATTGGAAAAGCATTAATTGCTCATGGTCAGGTAGAAACAATATAATAAAAATGTCAATATTATCTAAATTAATTCATTTACTCAGTGCCACACCAAATAAACTACTGAAGAATTATTTTATAGATGTAGAAAAATAATGAAATTCTTCTGGAAAAATACAATATCAAAGGAAATCAATGGAAAAATATGAAAGAAATGGACTTAGTAGTTGCAGATCTCAAAATATACTAGAAGGCTCTAATCAGCAAAACAACTTGATACTAGATAAGAAACAGAAAGGATCAGTGTAATCAATAGACCAGATTATATGCAGAAGCAAATCAGCACAGTAACCTGCTCTTATAAACCCAAACACCTTAACTTGGAGGGGTTGGGGCAAGAACTCATTATTTGACAACTGCTGGTAAAATTGGAAAGAAACTAGTTATATACCAATATCCCACATCATAAGCTCAAAATGGGCATGTGATTTTGACATGATGACTGATATCATCATTAGTGGAGCATGGAAGAAATTACCTGTCAGACCAATGGATATGAAGATAGTTCATGAGTAAACAAGAGATAGAGAAGTTAATAAAAGATAACATTGATAATTTTGATTATATAAAATTAAAATATTTCTGCACAAATACTTGGACAATGCATCTAAAACTAGATGGAAGAAACTGGGGAAATTTTGGAGCAAGTATCTCTGATAAAGGCCTCATTTCTTAAATGGATAGGTAACTGAGCCAAATGTATGATAAGAGCCATTCTCTAATTGATGAATGACTGAGAAGTATTAACAGGCAGTTTTCAGAGGAAGAAATCAAAGCTATCAATAATCATATAAAAAACTTCCAAATCACTAATAATTAGAGAAATGGAAATTCAAACAAGTCTGAGGTACTATCCCACACCCATAAGAGAGTGGAAAAGGTTAATGACAGTGCTGGAAGGGATTTGGGAAAATAAGTACATTAATGCACTGTTGGTGAAGCTGTGAACTAGTCCAACCATTATGGAGAGCAATTTGGAACTATGTCCAAAAAGCTATAAAACTGTGCATAACCTAGTAATACTGCTACTAGGTCTTTACCCTCAAAGAGATAAAAAGAGAGAGAGAGAGAGAGAGAGAGAGAGAGAGAGAGAGAGAGAGAGAGAGAGAGAGAGAGAGAAAAGGCCTCATATATACAAACATATCTATAGCAGCTCTTTTTGTAGTGGCACAAGCTATAGATGGCTTTTTTTATGGAATTTGGCTGGGAAAGGAGAAGAGATACAGGAAGAAAGCTAGCAGAGCTGGTAGGCTCTAATGGAAGTTTTTTGAGGACTGTGGTGACTTGGCTATGGTTGCATGAGAAGAATGTAGTCAAGAGGGGATTGAAATTAGAAGGAGGTATAATACTGGGCTGATGTATTAGATGAAATGGAAAGAGAGTGAATCAACTATGCATATATAGAGTTCAGGTCTTTTTTAATATACATTTTTTTTATTTGGGGCAAATACTAAAACTTAAATACAGAAGAAAAGAAAAAGAAATATATTATAAACTGAAATATTGAACTTAAATATAAAATAAGAAAAGAAAAAAAGCATGTCATGTGCATAGCATAACATAGGAGAGGATTCAGAATATATAGCTATAACTTTCCATTTCAAAAGAGCCTATATATTAAATACTGTGTGTTATGTTGAAAGCTGTCCATCTTTTCTTTGCCTCCTTGTAGGTTTTCTTTTATTCTCTGCTGTACACTTTTTACTTTGTTCTTTTTCCCCCTTCCTTCCTCCTGTCCCCCCCCAGCTACAATTAAGCATGGATATATTTATATATGAATATTAATATACATACACATGTATAGATATACATATGTAAATATATTTATATATGAATATTAATATACATACACATGTATAGATATACATATGTAAATATACACATACACACATACATACATACATATATAAACATATACTTTCCCTAAAAGATTGTACTCCTAATCTTTGTTTTTGATTGTGCGTATCTTTTTTTCCTCTCTCCAACTCATCTACTTGACTTCTACCAGCCACCTCGCCTTCTTATTACTTAACCTCCACCCTCTACAACAATCCCTCTCTTATCCCCCCCATAAATCAAAATGTCCTTTTGTATACCCCTTTTAACCTATTCCCTCACCCTCCTTTATCATCTCACCCCTCCCTAATCCCTTAGAGTTTTATTTCTTTCTAAACTTAGAATACTTTTATACTCTTCTAGATGTATATGTGTTTTTCTCTCTTGAACCCATTCGGGATGAAAGTAGGATTCCAGACCTAACAGCCCTTCTCTCCCATCTAATTCCTTTATATTAGTTCTTCCTCTTGAACCTCATTTGTATAAGATAAAATTACTCTTAGCTCTTGAACGGTTTTGCATTTTGAAGTCACAATATATTCAGGTCTGCCCCAATCTTCCTTATAAGCTACCTAATTGCTAATAACAATCTTTGACATAGGTTTTATATTTTACATACATAAAACGTAAACTGTCTATCCTTATTGAATAGCTTGTAATTGGTCATTGGTATGTACCTTATATTTCTCTTGGCCTTTGTATGTCAAATCTTCTACTAAGTTCAGGTTTTGTGTTTTTTTAACAAAGTCCTAAAAGTCTGAAAATTCATCAAATACCTTTTTTTCATTTAGAATTATGTTTGCCTTTGCTGGGTATGATATTTTCAGCTGGAAGACCAATTCATTCACTCTTCAATGTATACTTTTCTAAGACCTGTGATCTTTTAGCATCACCACTGGCAGGTCTTGTGTGATTCTAATTGTGGTACTGCCATATGCAAATTGTTTTTGTTGTTGTTGTTGCTCATAATAGTTTGTCCTTGAGCTGGCGGTTTTGGAATTTAACTGTAATATTCCTGTGAGTTTTCCTCATAGGATCTCTTTCTGGTGGTAATAAGTGGATTTTTTCTATTTCTACTTTCCCCTCTTGTTCTATTGATTCAGGACAATTTTCTTTAATTATTTCTTATATTTTTGTATCATGATTCTTTTTTTTTATCATAGCTTTCAGGTAGTCAAATTATTCTTATGTTTTCTTTTCTTGATCTGTTTCCCAGATCAGTTGTTTTTCTTATGTTTCACATTCTCTTCCATTTTTTTAAAATTTTTCGATTTCTTATAACTTCACTGGCTTCCCCTTGCCCAATTCTGATTTTCAAGGAGTCATTTTCTTCCTTAAGAGTCTGGATCTCCTTTTCTAATTGGTTGACTTTCTTTTCATAATCTTCTTGTTTTTCTTGGATTATTATTATTTTTCTTTTTTAGTTTTTTCCTCAGTCTCTCATTTGATTTTTAAAAGCTTTGTTAAGTTGTTCAATGAATAATTTTTGGGCAGGTGACCATTTGACATTATTTTTTGGGGTAGAAGAGATTCCTTTGCTTCAGCATCCTCCTCTGAAGAACCCCAGTCTTCTCTATTCTCATAGTAGTTCTGTATGGTTGGATTCTTTCTCCTTTGTTTGTGTATTTTTAAAAATAGTTTAGTTTTTATAATCACCTCTTTCATAAGTATGGGGGATGGTGCCTTTAGTTTCAGATTCTCTTCAGTTCTCTCCCCGACTTTGAACTCAAACCAAGACCCCCAGCCACTTACAAGTGCACACAGCCAGCAGGGTCATATCCCACTGCTTCTGCACTCACCAAGCCTGTGGTGGCTCTTTCTCACCCCACTGTCTCCACAACACAGCTGGGTTTGGTGTTCCTTGTTAGCAGAGGTTTCTTAGATCTCCCCCAGGTCAGATGCCCAATTCTTCTCAATGTCCCAGGGGTAAAAGTTCTGAGGCTACAGTTGAGGCAGCCTCCCAACCCAGCTAACCCCAGGGCTTGTCACCTGTTGTTTAAGTGGTCTCTAGCCTGGACTGTGTTTGCTCTTCACAGGGATGAAACTCATCCTGGTATTTGTCTTCTGATCTTTTAAGATTGTCCAGGGGGACCCCTGTTCTGTCCCCTACTCTTATTTATTTTCATCCACTCTATGTTCTCCCTGAGGTGTTATTTTATCTCTTCAGTGGAGGAAAATCTTGAGAGTTTGAAATTTTCTGACCTATTCCACCATCTTTCCACAATCCTCTCCCAGGGTTTACTTTTGGTGAAGGGAGGAGCCACATCTTCATCAGAGGATGTTAAAGGTGTTTTAAGAAAAAAACAAAAAACTTAAAGGCGCTTAAAATTAGTTAAGTGACTGCCAAAGTTAAACAACTAGTAAGCAACAGAATGGATACTTGAACTCTATTTCCTAACAGTAGTCAAGGTATGACTACATATTTGAGCTGGAAAAAGACAAAGAAAGCAAAGCGATTGGTGATGCCTCCTCACTATGGTTGGATTCATTTGATGGGGCATGCATTCTGACTCTGATTTGAGATTTTGAAAGTGAACAAGGGACTTGAAAGAACACAATTTTTCCCAAGGTTTGTTAATTCACCTATCTCTCTCTGTGTTAGATTTATGTTTGTCCAGTAAGGGCATAAGCACATCAGTCAACTAAGAATATAATATAAGAAAATTGGATTGTCGGAAGAGAAGAAAAGGGAAGAGAAATAAGCATTTATGTAGTACATGCCAGGCAACATGCTGAACACTTTTATATATGTCTCATTTGATACACACAACAGCCCTGTGAGGTAGGTCTTATTATGTTCCCCATTTTGTAGTTGAGCAAATGGAGGCAGAGATTAAGTGATTTGCCCAGGATCACACAGCTGCTAAGTGTCTTCAGCTAGACATAAACATAGGTCTTCCTGACAATCAGGATCAGTGCTTTATCCACGCTGCCACCTAGATGCACCTAAAGGAGAAAAAAGAGAGTTTTTGGGGGATAGATTCAAATTTTTAGTGAAGTAGGAGGCAATGTCCTCCATTGAAAGGGGTGAAATTGGGTGCTTGAAAAGAAGGTTGAAATGAGTCTAGAGAGTGAGATGCAGACTCAATTAGAGAGCATTGTTGGTTGGTTGGTTGGTTTTTGGTTTTGTCTTGCAGTGAGGATCCAGCTGATGTTAAGTAGAATTAATTACAGTGGATCCAGTCAGTGCACCAGAGCTTCTTCAGCCCTGTTCATCAGCATGCCAATAAGAACAGAGAAAGTGGATGGTAGTAGTAATCCAAGGTTGGTGTCAGCATGAACAATGAAAGAAAAAGGGAACAAAGGATAAGAGTGGGAGAGTAAGGAATTGAAGTGGATCTCTAACAGGCTGAGAGATTGTACTTATAAACACATATTCTTAGAAGGTCAATGATGAAAAGAAAGACCCTATATATGCTGAAATATGTATAACAGCATATTTTATACTAGCAAAGATCTAGAAATAAGGTAGATCCCCATTGATCTGGGAATGGCTAAATACATTTTGGTACATGGCTATATACCAAAGAAGCAGCATGACTCAGAGGCTATAGAACTGGAATTAGGGAGACCTGACTTTGAATCCTTTCTTAGACACTTAGTAGCTATGTGATCCTAAGCAAGTCACTTAACCTCTCTAGGCCCTGGTTTCCTCATATGTAATATAAGAACAATAGTAATAATCACACCTACCTCCCAGTCTTACTGTGAAGATCAAATAATAAAATAATAAATGAAAGCATGTATAAACATTAAAGTACAATACAAATTCTGTTACTTTTTAAAACATACATTCTATGCCTTCATCTAAATCATTGATTAAGATGTTGATCATCATAAAGTCAAAGATAGATTCCTGGAGGAGACCCCTAGAGACCTATCTCCAAGATAATTTCTATTCAAAACCACTCTTTGTGTTTGGTCATTTAAGCAGTTCCAAATCCATCTAACTACTTCCTCTTCATTTAGTCCATATATTTCTCTCTTGTCCAAAAGGATTTACCGAGAGACTTTGTCCAATGTTTTGCTAAAATCTGCACGCATTATATCTATAACATTTCTCTGATGTTCCAATCTAGTTACTTGGTCAAAAAAGAAAAGGATGTCTACATGGCCTGCCCATCCCATTCATAATGTCTTTTAGAATTTTGCAAAGAATCAAATTCACTTACATATGGTTTTCAAACTCTACCCTCATCCCCTTTTGATAAAAGGGTCATTTATCCTTCTTCAGTTCTATGACCTCTTTCCCTTTCTCTACTATTTTTTCAAAGATCATCAAAAAAAAATCAGCAATTATACCCATCAGCTCTTTCAGAACTCCATGATGTCATTATCTATTCAGGTCTGGTGACTTAAACTCATTAAAAGTTCTCAAAGAATCTCCTCACCTACCTTGAGTTTCAAACACCTATAAGCATTTCTTTTGTTTTATCCTTTTCATCCCAAATATCATTCTCCCTAGAATAGAAAATAGAAGTGAAACAAGAGTTGAATAGTTCAATCTTTGCATGTTATTTGCTATCATCTTTTCCAGATCTATCAAGAGTCCCATCTCTCTCTTTTTAATCTTCTTCTTGTCCAAAATATAGCTTTGAATATCTCTTTTTAAAAACATTTTATAGTTGGAGAAACTGAGGCCAGGAGACATTAAATAACTTATCAAGGTTCATGTAGTTCATAAATGTCAGAGCAAGGAATTTAACCCAGATCCTCATATAATAAGATAATAGATGTCAAAGTGCTTTGAAACTTAGAAGAGAAGGTAAAATAAAAATGAGCTCATCATATCTATTTAGTGTCTTTAACATTGCAGGTACTCAATAATTGTTGTTGAATATGATACAGCATCAAATATGCTTTCTATCTTCCACATAGATCCCAGGTATGCCCTCTACAGGGTTTCCAGGACTAGATTCATGCTAAGACATTGAAAATTCAGAGCTGGACCTGCTCTGGGACACTGCTGCAGAGTGACATCCTATCTAATCATAATACTTTTCTTAAAGTCTATGGCAATCCATTTCTCATAGCCCTGCCTCTGGACTCAGCCCCATTGAAGGATGGAGAGGTCAAATGGAGCACAATATTACAGTGCAGCCTTCTCCCAAATCAGTTTGGATTAAAGAAGGACTCCAGGCTGTGGGGAGAGATGTGCTAATAATCCTTTAAATTTGTATGAACTTATGCCTCTTTTGAATCCATTATCTCATTTGATCCCCACCACAAATTGGAGAGGATGGGAAGGGCAGGTATTATTATCCAAATTTTAAAATATAAGTGTGGAAGTGTAGGTATGTTAATGTGGTGAGGGAAAGAACAATGCTGGGACTTCACAGGCCAGGCTGTGTGGGTTGTGTGAGCATTTCTTTGACATGCTAATGTGCATCCTGACTGAAAGAGCTCTATGAGGCTGGGAAGCAGAGCTATAAGGAGTTGACAGCTTTAAGACGGATAGATAAAGTAGAGAATAGAAAGAATTCAAGATTATCTGAACACTTTGCCAGCGTTGTGATCTTTGCACCACTTCCCCCCCTCATCCATGCCCAAATAGTCACCAAGTCAGGTCAGGACTTTCTTATAATGAGCCTTGTGTCATCAAGTCTGCCATCACACTAGTCCAGGTCTCATGCCTCACTTATCTCAGTAACCTCCTAATTATTTTCCTTGGCTCCAAGCTTTCTCTTGGCCAATAAGGACAACAATAATGATAATAATCAATGTTGTCCCACTCAATGGCCAGGGCCATCACCAGTAGTCTTGACTTTTGTCTTGCCACTGGACTCTGAAGACTTTGGAGGAGAGAAGGAGACTAATGACTTTGCACAGCTCTGCCTCACTTAAATTTAATTCAAGTCAAGTCAAGACATCATGCTCCTGATATCATTGGTCTTCTTCAAGAGCTAAGGACAATAATAACTGAATTCAGGCCACAGGTGGCATAGTGGATAGAGTATTAGACTTAGAGTAAAGAAACCCTGCATTCAAATTCTCTCTGACACTTAGGAACTGTGTGACCCAGAACAAGTCACAAAATCTCTCAGTTCCACTTTAATGCCACCCACCTCACATAATTGTTGTGAAGTCTAAATGAGATAACATCTGTAAAGCACTTTGCAAACCTTCAAGTGCTATATAAGTTCTATTTATATACTTATTATTAATAATATATTATGGAAAGGTAAAGACCAGCATAGTTCAGGTAGAATTGGTGTCAGAGGACACGGGATCCAAATCATGGCTCTTTTGCTTGCGACCCTCGTGACTTTGGGTCTTTTAACTTCCCTGGACCTTAATTTCTTATCTCTAAATTGAGGAACTTCAACAAGATGGCCACTGAGGCCCCTTCCTGAACATGATCTTCTAGGGCAGGAGTTATTAATGTGAAGACTATGGATGCCAAGATGTCAGTGGATAGATTTCTGGGTGACTAAGAAGAGGGATGGGAAAAATTATATGTGTTTCAATATTATTGGTTTCCTTTGTAATCCTATTATTTCACCAAATTTTCAAAAGAATTTGAACAACAAAAAATGTTAAGAATCCATGCTATAAAGAATGGGCCTGATGTGCCTGACTGGGGACAGCCAGAGTCAGGAAGCACTACCATTCCCCCTTAGAATAGTTGGTTGGTTCTTGTCCTTTGTTCTCAGAGGATCAAAATGACATTGCTATGTTAAAGTCAAGTTACTATGTGTCTGACTGTGACTGTGACTACTTTTGGAGAAGTCTCTTGTAATACAGTAGAACAGTTAAGTAAAATGACTTATAATACAGTGAGTTCATCTGAAAATGCATTCAATGTTTTACATGTGTGACACCCCTTACCTCTCTATTGAAAAAAAATAGATCAGAGCCAAGATGATAGAGTAAAAACAGTGACTTGCTTGAGATCCCCTCAAACCCCTCCAATTACCTGTAAAAATTATTATAAACAAATTCTAGAGCATCAGAACCAAAGACAACTTAGAAGGTCAGTGGGAAAGATCCATCAGACCTCAATGACAGAGGAGCTTGGCTCTAGCACAGCCTGGTGGGAGTGGCCACAGTGGCTTCTGGAGCTCTCAACCCTCAGATGCTGGAGGGGATCAAGTGGCTTATCAGAGGGTGAGTGCAGGGATCTCTTTGCTGGCACTGAGGAAGGATTCTCTTGCTTTTCCCATGCTTGGATATGGGTTATAGTCCTAGGCGGTGGTCCTGGGGCAAGGAGGAGCACTAGCATAGCACAGTTTGTGGCGGTGGTGAAGAGAGAATCCTCCTCATACTTCCAAGGCAGAAAAGAGTGGTTGTGGTCACTTAGACCAGAGCAAAGGCCAGGAAAGGAGTAAACGCCTCTCCTTTGATCATACGACCTTGGAAGAACTGAAAATTTACAGATCCCTAAAAGTGTCTCTGAAAACAGCTGCACAATACCCCTGAAGCTTGGGACAATACACTCTCCATACTGGAAGCAGATCCCTATCTTAACAAAGAGTTAAAAAGTTAAGTAATTGGCTGGGAACATTAGCAAACAGAGAAAAAAACTCAGACTATAGAATCTTACTTTGGTGACAAAGAAGATCAAAACATATGACCAGAAGAAGACAACAAAGCCAAAGCTTCTACATCCAAAGCCTCCAAGAAAAATATGAATTGTTCTCAGGACATGGAATACCTCAAAAAGGATTTTGAAAATCAAGTAAGAGAAGTATAGGAAAAAATTGGAAGAGAAATGAGAGTGATGCAATAAAATCATGAAAAATAAGTCAACAGCTTGCTAAAGGAGACCCAAAAACTACTGAAGAAAATAACACCTTAAAAATAGACTAATTCAAATGGCAAAACAGGTCCAAAAAGTCAAAGAGGAGAAGAATGCCTTAAAAAGCAGAACTGGCCAAATGGAAAAGGAGGTCCAAAAGCTCACAGAAGAAAAAAATTCCTTAAAAATTAGAATGGAGCAAATGGAAGCTAATGACTGTGAGAAATCAAAAAAATTATAAAGCAAAACCAAAAGAATGAAAAATAGAAGACAATGTGAAATAACTCATTGGGGGGAAAAATGACCTGGAAAATAGATTCAGAAGAGATAATTTAAAAATTATTGGACTACCTGAAAGCCATGATCAAAAAAGGAGCCTAGACATCATCTTTCAAGAAATTATCAAGGAAAACTTACCTGATATTCTAGAACCAGAGGGTAAAATAGAAATGGAAAGAATCCACCAATCGCCCCCTGAAAGAGATCCCCAAAGTAAAACTCCTAGGAATATTATAGCCAAATTCCAGAGTTCCCAGGTCAAGGAGAAAATATTGCAAGCAGCCAGAAAGAAATAACTCAAGTATTGTAGAAACACAATCAGGATAACACAAGATTTAGCAGCTTCTACATTAAGGAATCAAAGCGCTTGGAGTCCAGAGGTCAAAGGAGCTAGGATTAAAACCAAGAATCACCTCCCCAGCAAAACTGAGTATGATCCTTCAAGGGAAAAATGAATATTCAATAAAATAGAAGACTTTTAAGCATTCTTGATGAAAAAACCGGAGCTGAATAGAAAATTTGACTTTCAAATATAAGACTCAAGAGAAGCATGAAAAGGTAAACAGGAAAGAGAAATCATAAGGGACTTATTAAAGTTAAACTATTTACATACCTACATGGAAAGATGATATTTGTAATTCATGAGACCTTTCTCAGTACTAGGGTAGTTGGAGCAAATACATATATGGACAGAGGGCACCGGGTGAGTTGAATATGAAGGGATGATATCTAAAAAATAAAATTAAGGGATAAGAGAGGATTGTAATGGGAGAAGGAGAAAGGGAGAGGTAGAATGGGGTAAATTATCTAACATAAAAGAGATAAGGAAAAGCTTTTACAGTGGAGGGGAAGAGGGGATAGGTGAGAGAGAATGAGTGAATCTTACGCTCATTGGATTTGTCTTAAGGAGAGGATACCATACACACTCAATTGTGTATGGAAATCTTTATTACCCTATAGAAAAATAGACGGAAAGGAGATAAGAGAAGGAGTGGTGATAGAATGGAGGGCAGATTGAGAGAGGGGGTCATCAGAAGCAAACACTTTTGGGGAGGAACAGGATAAAAGGAGAGAATAGAATAAATGGGGGATGGGATAGGAGGGAGGTTAATATAGTCTTTCATATCATGACTATTACGGAAGTGTTTTGCATGCCTACACATGTATAACCTATATCAAATTGCTTGCTTGCTCAGTGAGGGTGGGTGGGGAGTGATGAAGGGAGAGAATCTGGGACTCAAATTTTTAAAAATGAATGTTAAAAATTGTTTTTACATGCAACTGGGAAATAAGATATAGAGATAAAGGGGGGTAGAAATCTGCCCTACAGGAAATTACAAGGAGAAAGAGATAAGAGAAGGGGGGGATGTGATATAAGGGAGGGAAGATTTGAGGAAGGGGTATTCAGAATGTATTCTGTCTTGGGCTGGGGGAGGGGAGAGATAGGGAGAAAATTTGGAACTCAAAATCTTATAAAAGTGAATGTTGAAAACTATCTTTACATGTAGCACCTACTTCCAGGGCTCTTGCAGGCAGCAAACATAATAATATTTGTAAAGCACTTACCACAGTGCCTGGAACATAGGAGGTGCTATATAAATGTGTTGATGCTGGTACTGATAATAATGATGTCCTCCACCTCTTCCAACTACTCTGTGGTTGTGTAATATGCTTAAAATCTCCTTTTTCCCTCTCTGAATAGCCAAATCTTACCTAACCTTAAAAATTAGTATAAGTCCTATTTTTTCTATGAAGTCTTTCCTAATCTCCCCTTCCTCCCAGACTATACAAAACTTTTCTTCCTTTGTATGTCTAAAGCATGTATGTGGAATAGGTGCTAGATGGATTGTGGTTTCAGCGTATTTGGGTTTATAATCTAATCTGATGTTCATAACTCTGGGAGGTCAGTAGAACAACTCCCATTTTAGAGATATTGAAATTAAGGCTTGAGGAGATTAAATGAGTTTCCCAAAATCATACTTGTTAAGAAACAGAGTCAGGATTTGAATCCAGGCCCCCAGATTCTAAGTCGAATGCTCATTCAGTTGTATCATAGCCTATTCCACTACAGTAAGTCAGCTAGCATCTTGTACTACTTGCATCAAAACAAAACCCAAAACCACAAAGTATGCTTGTATATGTTTCTTATTTCCCTTACTAATATAGCACTTACGTACAGTGATTGTGGGCAGCTAGGTGACACAATGGATAGAGCACTGCGCTTAGAATCAGAAGACTCTTCCTGAGTTCAAATCCAGCCTTAGACACTTAGAGATGTGTGACCGTTGGCAAATCTGACTTGTTTGACTCACTTTGTCTTCTATAAAATGAGCTGGAGAAGGAAATGGCAAACCACTCTAGGATCCTTGCCAAGAAAACCCCGAATGGGTCCCAAAGAGTCAGACAAGACTGAAACAACTGAACAACAAAACCAGACATTATGTCTTATTTAACTTTCTAGCACTGTGCCTTTGCACATAGAATAATTTTAATAAATGTTTTGATTTTTTTATTGATAACATAGGAACACAGAACATGAGAAAGTGTATGCACAGAGTGTTGCCATAAGCAGAGCATACAGGCAACTGTGTGGACAGTTGTTTTAACTGTATGGCAAAGCGCTAAATCTGGGCACCAGACACAACCTTACTCATTCAGAGAGCAAAGAGTAACTAAAAGAAATAGCTTGGCATTACCCTAAAGATTGGAAAACAGGGTAATTTAGCAGAAAAGTACAGTGAACTCAGGAAGAGAGTGACTTTGCCAAATGGAATTCACATCCATCAGAGACATCAGTCTCAGGGAGCCAAGGGCACTAAAGGGTCTGTGCCAAAAGTGACTCACATTCATTAGAAACACTGAATTTCAAGTGACAATGGTTCCAAGGGTCCTTTGCCCCATGGGCATCAGAGATTAAGGGTCAAGCATTGGTTCCATATTCAGGTGTCTTCTACGTGCACCTCATTCTCCACTATTTTAGTATTAGGCTACAGATCTGACAATAAGCTTGAATTCAGTCCAACTTCTTGGAAATAAATCATCCCAGTCACCCCCTGCCACCTCAGGTGTCTCATGCTTCTAAGAGATCCAGAGACTCAGGGGGCCAGTGGTGGTAGAGGGCCTTCACTGAATGAGGCACATAGTAGGCATTTAGTAAATGTTTGTTGACTGATTGATACGCTTGTCAGAAATCCTTAGATTTGTCAGAGAATACAGGCCTTAGTGTATCAAAAATATAAAGAAGCTTGTGCTTTCTAGGTGCTCAGAGACTGAGAGGCAAGTGTGAGAGTTGTGTGGGAGTGCTGGGGATGAGTCTCATTCCCAGACATCAGAAGAGGGGGTTCTAGGGCTAATGTAAATGTGAATTCAATGTAACCCGGGAAACCAAGACAATAGGTACTTACTGACCCAGGTACTTGGATAGAAATCCTTGCAACCTCTACCTATTACCTATTATGACATTTAAAATGTTTGAGAACTATAATTTGTGGGTAATTAATCATTTTATTAGTAACTCTCACATTTTATTAATAAAAGAGGTCGGTGGCACTCTCAAATGCCAAAGACCCCTCATGGGGCTGGGCTCACAGTTTACATGCCCTTGGAAGAGTGGGTTTTTCTGAGGGTGGTAATCAACTCTGATTGGTTAACAGTTAAAGAGAGAATATTACAACAAGAGGTAGGCTCACTCCAATGAGGGGCTAAGAAAGTGACATGATGTCACTTGGACAAAGAGACTCTCTCCATATCCCAGCTATGGGCAATCTAATCAGGGGTCTGACCAAGATTGAAGAAAGTTAGTTCAATCTCATTATCAGTAATGTCCTTCAAGAGACTGAACTTTGACATGAGGACTATAGGAAAAGGGGCAACTCTGGCTTTCTCTAAATCATTGGTTATTAATAATTATTTTTCTCACTATATCACTAGTTCCTCAGTATTTGCAATGCCAACTGGTGTCCTTCAACCGATTGCTGTTCTTAGTCACCTTAAAACCCTGGGAAGCAGGGACCTCAGTCAACTGGTTGTTCTCTTACCTTTATGACTGGAAAACTCATATCTCCTTCTTCCTTCACCCATGAGAATTTTTGACCTCTCTTGAGGCAAAACATCCTTTCTCCCTGATATCTCACCTCATATTCTTATCATGATACATTTAAACCCTCCCTCTCCATATTGTATACCTTTCTCTACACTCCTGATTCACTGTGCCATCTGGAAACCCTATTCCAATGTTAATTGACTTCCATTTGTCACCAACAAACCAGGCTGGGAAGAGAGGGAAACATACTGCTTAGACTTTACTTCCACCTCCAGACCTTCACTTGTTTCTCCACTACCATCTGCTTTTGAGGTTCATTCCATCTGCCTTTAGCAGATGATCCAGAACCTTGCCATAGTCAATTTTGGTCTCTTGGTCATTCTTCTTTTCTCAACAAGGTTAACATCCAGCTCATAGTTTTTTCTCTACTAAACATCTACCCCAATACTTGGGCACTCCAATATACAGGCTAACATCCCTTCAAACAATTCTGGCCTCTAAGTTCAGCAATGATATCAATAATCATGACATGCTTTTACTTAGATTTGCAACACACCAGTGATAAAAGAAATCCAATGCATTAAACTTAAGTGCCCTATTTAAGTATATTGGAGAATGTTTGCATTCATTAAATTAAAAAAAAACTATAGATGATGAAACTAAGAACATAGCTGTTCATTCTATCAGTTTGTTTATTTGTTTGTTTTTGTGAAAAATATTATTACCTGGGCTGTGGTGATCCCAAGTCCTATAACAATTAGTGATGGATCCCTAAGAAACATGACATGTAGGCATAGGTACTAGGGTGGAAGTAGTAAAAACACTTCAGGTTTTTTTTTCACCTATACAAGGAAATGAAAAAAGAGAATAAGCATTTGTTAAGCACTCATTGTGGGTCAGGCACTGTACTAAGTGATTTTACAAATATTATCTCACTTGATCCTCACAACAGCCCTGGGAGATAGGCGCCATTATTATTCCCCATTTTGTAGCTGAGGAAACAGGTAATAAGAAGTTCAATGACTTGCTCAGGATCATATAGCTAAGAAGTCTTAGGCTGGATTTGCATTCAAATCTTCCTGACTCATGGTGGCAGCTAGTTGGTGCAATGGATAGAGTGCAAGGCCTAGAGTCAGAAAGATTTATCTTCCTGAGTTAAAATCTGACCTGCCTCAGATGTTTACTAGCTGTGTGACTCTTGATAAGTCACCTAACCCTGTTTGCCTCAGTTTTCCTATCTGTAAAAATGAGCTGGAGAAGGAAAAGGAAAACCATTCCAGTGTCTTTGCTAAGAAAACCCCAAAAGCAGTCACAAGAGTTGATTACAACTGAAATGGTTGAACAACAACTTTCTGATTCAGGGCTCAGGGGTCTGTCCATTGTGCCACCTTGTTGCTTTTAGATAGATAGATATGATATGATATGATATATATGATATGATATGACACGATGTGATATCATTATAGATATAGACAGATGAGAGAGAGAGAGGGAGAGAGAGAGAGAGAGAGAGAGAGAGAGAGAGAGAGAGACCGAGAGCGAGACAGAGAAGTTCTTAAGCTGAGGTCCATGAATTGAAGGGTATACATATATACACATATGTGTGTACATATACACACTACCCAGAGACATATATGTTAAGAATCTGAGATATAGGTACAGAAAAAGTCCCACCTCAGACATGTTTTGGTGATGTGCCCCTAATTTCCTAACTTCTCAAGGATTTTAGGACAACAGCTTATGAGGAGAAAAGGTGACATTTACTGTCTCCACTCCCAATTCTAGACTTAGGGTCTTTGACTCATAGAACTGAGAGGGTGATAAAGGGACAGAAGGAAGTTGAGGGAGCCTGGATAAAACCATAGAAAACTTTCTCTACTTGTTAATTACTGCATAGAGATAGGAACCTGCTCTCATATGCTTGGTTTAGGCTCTGAGACATTTGTTATGTGTATATTACCAGAGCTGAGATTAGCAAATAGCTACAAAGAAAAGAACAAAGATACTATTGTTTGTTCATGGCTTGAATATCTTAACTCAAAGCAACCCTTCTGATCTAATGTCTGATTTTCAGAGCGTGTTTGTTATTTACTCTTCTGTGTGTATATTGTATCCACTGCTACAGAGGTTCTTAACCTGAGGTCCATGATGTGTATGTGTGTGCGTGTGTGTGTGTGTATAAGTATAACCTCAGAGATACACGCAAACATACACATATATAATTTGTGGACCTCAGGCTTATGAATCTCTCTACATGCATATATTAATATATGTATACATGTATACGTACATATATGTGTGCATACATATGTATATACATATATAGTTATATATGTATATACAGAGGAAATTCTTAATCTGAGATTCATGAACTTGGTACATATACATACACATATATGTATATTCATATATTCACACATATAATTTATACACATACAGATATATATATATTTTGCATGTGGAGAGAGAAAGGAGAGAGACAGAGAGAGAGAGTAGAGGGGTTCTTACCCATTGTCCATAAATTTGTGTGTATAAACATATATACTTATACACATACATATATGTTAAGAATACATATACACACACCAAGTTCATGAAGCACAGGTTGAGAATCTGTGGGCATGTAATTATGTATATGTGTGTATATATGTTTATGTATGGATATATTTCAATATCATTGGTTTCCATTGTAATTCTATGTGTTTTACTTGGTACACTTGAAAACATAGAAGCCAGATTGCCAAGCATCCATAAGCCAAAAAATATTTTAAAAAAGAAAAGCAATTTTAGTAGAATGTAAGGTACTTGAGGACAGCAGTTGATGTTTTCCCCCAGTACCTAGCACAGTCCCTTGCACATAACAAGTACTTAGTAATTATTTGTTCAATTGAATTGAAAATTATAATTCAAATTGGAATTCCTTTATTGTAGAAACTAAAACAACATAGTTTTCAAGAGACGGATTTCCTTTTTCAACCAAACTTGTGTCCAGCTACCCAGTGTGAGAAGGTATTACTATAGCATAGGGAATTTGTATGTCATTTGTACCATGAGGTTTTCTTGAAGCACAATGAAATAGTTTTAACTGTAGCAACTCTTCATGGTGAACAAGGGGAAGAAAGTTCAGGAGCTCAGGTTTAGTCCTTGGAGGGGAAATTCTCTTGTACTCCTTTATGGTTGCAATGGAAAACTGGAAGCTTGGTATAGTGTAGTGGAAAGAGAAACTAATTTTGGAGTCAAAAGACTTGCATTTGAATCCCTGCTCTGTCCATTACTAGCTAGATGACCTTTGGAAAAGTAGCTCTACCCTGCTAGATTCAGTTGTTTTATATAGGAGTCGGACTTGATCAAGAACGGGGAACCAGAGGCCTCAAAGCCACACGTGGCCCTCTAGGTCCTTGGGTGAAGCCTTTTGACTGAGTCTAAGTCCAAGTCCTTTTATTAAGGGGATTTGTTCTGTGAAGTTTGGATTCAGTCTAAGGGCCTCATTTGAGGACCTAGAGGGCCATGTGTGGAATTGAGGCCACAGGTTTCCTACCTCTGGACTAGCTGCTTTTAGTGAATAGGACACTAGACCTTGAATATGTAAAATCTAGGTTTGAATCCCACCTTAGACACTAGTAGTAAAACCCTGGACAAATCATTTATCCTCTCTGGGCCTCATTTTCTTATTTGTAACATGAGGTGTTAAAATTCAATGACCTTCAATGTCTCTTTCAACTCAAATTCTATGCCCTTCTGTGACCTCCATTCAATACCCCTCCAGTCTCTGATATTCCATGATGTTTGCCACATAGAGAAGTATTGTCAGCAACTAGCCCTGGGAGCCTTTTATTTAGAGGCTATACTGGGGCTCCCTGCTTCACATATCAATAAATCCTCCTCATCCCATGCTTTGTAACATCACCGTATATGCTTCTAGAGAGTTTCTTGTTTCCTCCTCATCAATTCTGTATTCCATAAGCACCATTGCTAAAATTTATATCAATTGGATTCTCACCAGGTCACAAATTCAGAGTAGTTTTGAAGATCTGCTATATAAAGGGAAAAGATGGCAACTTATAAGCAGACTTCCAGCTAATTGAGGGGAGATAGTGAAAGAAGAAAAATTGGGTTATCAAAAAAGAAAAAGCCATAATAAGCATTTATTCTGTGATGGTAAGAGTATTTTATTTCTATTGTTAAATTAAAACTAGTTAAACTTGCTATATTCAGGTCAATCTAGGGATTTTCATGATTTTCCTGGTGTTTACAGGGAACCATGTCCCTTTGTATGTTCCAGGCTTAGAGATGAATGCACCTGCTTATCTTGTCATTCTAACAAATTCAGTTGAGGTGCCTTTTAACTGATGTCAGTGAGAGAGCTCTTGCTATTTGTAAGAGGCAGAAAAAAATCATTAAAGCTGGAGCCAAGTGAAGCAGGTTTGAGTAAAACAAGACTCTATCACTCATGGTCAGGGTAGAGAAAGTGAAAGCAAGTGGACAGGGGAAGGTCCTGGGGCCTGTGGTTCAAATTTTACTTTTAGTATTTAAGCAAACTACACATACCCTCCCAAGCCACTCTCTAACTGTCCAGTGTGCATTCTATTAAACCTCCTCTTTCCATGGGACTCTAAGTCATTCAGGGGCTACTTGGGCAGTGATGCCAGAAGGTGAGTAATTATGATAATCTCCTAACCTTCACCCAGACTTTCAACCTCCATCTCCCAGCCCCACACTGGGATTTGGCTCTCAGTTCACCTAGAGACTATACCCCTGGCAACCCAAGGTCCATTGTGAGTGAGGGAAGCATCTGGTGAGGACAAAATAAACGGGCTTGCCAGCTGCTTCTCCTACTGGCCAGCTGTGGGAGATCTCCTGGCTGCCCAAAGTTGCTACCAGCTACTGATATATTAACATATTCATAAGGCAATATGCTTACCCCAAATGTCAAACTTGAATCACAAATAAAAACTCAAAGAATCACAGATTTAGAGATGGAAGGAACAGTAGAGATTTCTTCCATCATTTTATAGATGAAGAACTAGAAACCCAAAGAAACGAAGTATTGTGCCCAAAGACATACAACTAATTGACAATAGAGCTGGGACTAGAATCCAAGTCTCCCAACTTCAGATCTATTACTCTTTCTACTATAATTGATAATAACACATTTAGTTTGCAACTGTTCAAATATCAAGCAAGTAGAATGTCTATTCAACCATGCAGTGATTATTATTGGAATTATAGAATTTGGTCAGCCTGATTTCCTGGAGGTCTCATTGAAAACAGGATAAAGCTATGAGGTCAGGGATCCCAGAGATATAGAAGTCATACTCCAAATACAGCTTAATGGATTTTTTTAAACATCCAGGTTAACTCATCTGAGATCACAGAAATCCAGGCCGGAGTTGAAAATGTTCTTGAGATGTCATCTTGCATACTGCAAAGAGCATTGGTATTAGGAATCAAAAGTCCTTGTTTATATGCCTAACTCCATCATTAATTAGTCATGTTACTTAGGTCAAGTTGCTTACCCTCTCAGGGGTTGAGGTTCCTCATCTCTAAAATGAGAGGATTAGATGAGATGATTTCTAAGGTTCATTACAACTAGAGGATTTAGTGATTCTGGTTCACTGTTCTACTTCTATGAAACCTTATCTCATACAGATGAGAATAAGTGGCAAGAGTTCCAATACATTTTGTCAGAAACTAATGACCACAGTTTGAAGCACATTTCTATAGCCTATTCTAAGGTGACAAACTCCTTTGTTAAGCAAGATCATTCTCGAATATTACTTCATTTCCCACCTGATGTGCCCTCCAAAATATACCTCAAAGAGCAGTTTTTTTTCAAAAAGTTTCCTTCTTTTTTCTCTTAGTCCATTCTTCCTCTCTTTTTTTTTTTACTTCTCTTTTCTCTCTTTGTCTAATGACAACTGCATTTACTAAATCACAGTCCTTACGCTTTGACCTTTCAGAGTAGTTTTATGATGAGTCAGATCCCACTTCTACTGCTTTCTCCTCTGGTCTCTAACCTCCTCTCCAACTTCAATCCACTTTCTCTGCACTGGATTACCTTATTCCCATGGGTTAACACTTAAGTCCCTTCTCTGGTGCAGATTCATTTTCTGTGGCTTACATTATTACCTCTGAAATCTTGTCAATAGAGACAGTAGAATCTGAAACTAGGAAGTATTTAGAAGTTCAAATTCTGCCTTTGGCACATACTGGGCAAGCCATTTACCTGGACAAAGACCCAGGCAACTAAAACTGCGAATTATAGAAAAGGGGTTGATTTGCATTGGTAGCTTGAGCTCTTCATACAGAACTCATTTTAGTGAAGAAAACTCATGCCTTTTATTTGTATGACCTTGGGCAATTCACTTAACTTGCCTAGGTCTCTATTTCCTCATCTATAAAATGAGAGGATTAAACTAAATGGCCTCAGAGGTTTGTGCCAGCTCTAGATCTGTGATTTCATCAGCTCTATGATTTTAAATAAGAACCCCTTACATCATCAAAAGGAGAGAAAGCAGAACTCTTTCCAGATCTTTTGCCATCAAGTATTTGGACATATTTATTAACTGAAGTATCCCTCTATTTTCCCACTTTGCATTGCAGAGTGGAAGTTCTTTGTGGGCAGTGATGGTCTCACATTTGTATTTGTATGACCAGCACCTAGAACAATATCTGATAAGTAGTGTTCTAGAGGCACATTTTTAGAGCCTAAGTAGACAAATGAGGTCATATAATTGAAGTGCTCTGATAGCCTTAGAAGAAAGGTGCAACCAAAATTCAGGTACTATTCTGATGAATAATTCACTGTACCACTCAGCTCCTTGGAAAGAGTAGTTGAGGAGTCATGAGGAAATTGGTATTGCTCTCTGCTCCATAATTGACAAATGCACCTTGGAAGATACCCAGGAATCAGTTGCATTTCTGGACATGAAAGAAAAGTGCTCCCTCAGCCCTTTCCCATCCCCCCAGCCTCAGTTATGGCACAGTTCCCAGAGGAGAACTAAACACACCTGCTACCTCCATGCAGACCAGCATTCTAATTACATCCCCTGGAAAGACAGTGAATTGAAAGAGACATGGGAGAAAAGAGCTGAGCTATAGGACTTCCCTAAAAGAGTCTGCTAATGCAGCTGGCCTCTAGGATTCTGGGAGATCCCCTCCAAACCTCTCTGTTTTCACTTGCTTCATCTAGAGTGAAGTCAACCAGACAACAGCTGCCTGTTCACATCAAGAAAGGCAGAGGTTGTAGCTACTTCATCTCCTGTAGGGTTGTTTTGTCACAGAGTCCTGCTTTGGCCATTATATCAGGGACACTTTCAGATCTCCTTGTACAGTTGGACCTCTTGAAATCTGAACTCTACATTTGCTGTATAACATAGATTTATAACTTTGAAGAGGTGAAATTCAGGAGGCAAACTAGATGATATTGTATGCAGTAGAAAGACTGGCAGACCTGAATTCAGGAGACCTCTGGGATCACTATGTGTCAACTTGGTCGAGTAGTTTAACCTCTCTAAACCTTAATTGCTTCATCAATAAAATGAGATAATGCCACTTAGATGAATCTCCCTTTCAGAGTTGTTATAAAGGAAGTAGTTTGTAAGCCTTAAAAAATTTTTTTTTGATATTTGCTGAATATGAGTTATTATTGTATTCAACTGCACAGAATAAGATGTCCTCATGTAGGGTACCTCCTATTACACATGTCCTCCACTTTCCTACCACCTTTTTCTGTATTATCTCCACTCCCATTAGATTGTAAGCTCATTGAGGGCAGGGACTTCTTTCTTCTAATTAATTATATTCACAGAGCATAGGATAGTACCTGGCTCATAGTAAACACTTAATATTTATTTTTTTGGATTATTATAGCAAAATAAAATTAAATTAACATTTAAACACCTACTATGTGCAAGAGATTATTCTAGCTGGTAGAAATATAAGGAGAAACAAAACAGCCTTGTCCTCAAGGAATCCACATAATAATCACTGACTATAACATATATCTAGGTAAGTAAATATAGAGGATATAAAGAGGAGTTGAATTATACATAGAGAGAAAACCAGTACTTTAAATAGTATTGGTAATCTTGTCCCCACTCCTATACTTCAGTAAATATATGCTGACCCATCCCTGAAGTTACAGTCCTGCCTTGCCAACCCTTCTTAACTACATTATTATAATATGCCAGAAGCTGTTTGCCTTAGAAACCTCTGGTAGAGAGAGGGTAATATTGATTATATTTTTGTCTTATTCATTTATTTTATTACTTAACCCCAATTCCTCTACAGAAAGAAAATGCAAACCAATTTTAAGAGGTAAAATAGGCTAACAACTGGTGAAAACAGCAATGATCTGTGTGAATAATAGTATACTAATAATCTAGTACAGTGGCTAGCTTGACATTGCTCAGCTAAGGCTTCAAGGGCTGTCAACCTGAGATAATCTCTACTCTTTACCTGCCATGGAAACTTGCCCAGAGTTCGGCTCCAGTTACACCACCATCTGGCTTGACCACCATCACCCCCAAACTGACTCTACCAGACACATTTTCAAAAATATTTGTACTTAAAGACCAAAAAGGAAAATGAGCCTGGACAGCTGGGTTGCCCATTAAGCATGTCCATAGAGTTCTAACTCAGCAGTAAATTAAAAGCTCTTTGTTTTGTCATTATTTAATTTAAAAAAAAAAACTTAGTCTGCTGGCCTAGAGGAATCAGTCAGAGGATACCAGTCATTTTCTGAAGGAAGAGGAAGATTATGTGCCTTACTGAAATATCTGTGAGGTACCTAGGAGTTACCACAGTAAGAATAATACTACAGTAATAATAATCATAAAATACAGTTTCAATGTCTACAAAGCACTATATATATATATGTGTGTGTGTATATATATATATGTGTGTGTGTATATATATATATATATATACTGACAGAGAGATGTGTGTGTATATATGTATATGTGTAAATATATATATGTGTATATGTGTATATATATGTATACATATACATATATAGTTAATACTAATAAAACCATACAAATGCTATAATTATTTTCATTTTACAGATGAGGAGACTAATACTGAGAGAGGTTAAGTGACTTCACCAGCATCACATGGATGGTGGTTATCTGCAATGGGTTCAAACTCAGATCTTGACTTTAAGTCCATTGAAGTCTATCCCCTATGTGATGCTGCCACAAAGTACAAACTATATGTAGGTAGTGGCAAAATTATGGAAAGATCCTTGGATCTAGAGTCAAAAGACCAGCTTCAAATCTTAGCATCTCTGTTAGATACATCCCTGATCAAGTCATCTCACCTCTCTGAGTCTCACTTTGAGAGTGGTGATCAAAGCTACATCTAAGATCCTACTAGGATCATTAGATAGAATTCTAAGATCTAATTATCATACTAGGATAAAAGCTTCTTGAGGTCAGATATCTCACATCTGCATTTATATCTCCTGTCACTATCCCCTGTCTGACCCCAAGTAAATGCTTAATAAATCCTCATTGATTGTTGCTTCTGTGATATGATCACAGGCAAACATATTAGCCTTGCAAAGTCTTCCTTTGTCCAGCTTAAAAGACGTCTTTTTTATATCCTTAGATCCACCCCGTTTTATCACAAGAGCAGTTAGACATTCTCTTCTACCTCTGTTTCTTTTAGGAGAAAATGCCCTTTTCTGGCTGCTCCCAGATAAAGCTCCCAGGTTGAAGCTTAACTATGGTATTCAAATGCTTCCTTCTCACCAGTACTTTCAGCTGGTTCAGTTCCACAGATAGCTCCTACTGATGTCACCAGGGTTGTTGTCAGTGGGAATTAAATTAATTTTGGCACTGACTGGGCTAGTAGAGAGCCAGAACTTCTACTATGAAGGTGTTTTTTTTTTCATGAAAGCTATAGATAAAATTAATTTCACTTTCCACATAAGAATTTCACTTTGATATATCTTCTTCCATTAAATTTCAATGTTTCAATCCTACATTTAGTAAATGCTGAAATTTACCCTCTACTTGAAAAGGCATTTATAAAATGTTGAGCCAGTGGTGTCTCATTCCCCTATAAGAATTACATAGTTACATCCTACTGTTTTCTAGCAATCTCTAATTAACTCTTATTGTAATACTTACCCATATTTTATTTTCATAATAAAATGGTAATTCTCAAGAGGATTCACTTTGAGTTTCCCTTGTCAGGGAGGATTAAAGAAAGATTTTCTCTACCTCATAATGTGGGTATCATTTTGCAGATGGGGTGATAGTTTTCTGAATAGGCTTAGGGGTCACATTTTATTTCCTTGGTGCTGAAGGTAACTTTGAAGTTATCAACAAGACCATGTACTTATTGAGTCCTTTTGGATTGGGGGCTGTCCTAGACAATGGGGATACAAAGAATTGTAAAGAATCATCCCTGTCCTAAACAAGCTTCAAAAATCCAGTGAAACAGAATATATATGAAGTCATAAGTATGAGGTAATGAGAATGGTTCCATAACTACAGAAGAGATGCAATGTAGCATAATAGAAAGAACATTGCATTTGAAGCTAGGGGAATTGGGTTTGAATCCCTCCCTCTGATATTTATTTCCTAGGTTATCTCAGGGAAAATCACTTCACCGAGCTAGACTAGATCATCTCTAAGTCCTTTCTTGCTCTAAATGCTAGGAAGCCTATGAATACTTATCTCATTGCTTTACCCACAGTTACTTTTAGAATGGTGCTATTTTAAGTCATTTTCTAGTCCTTGTCTTGCTCCTGTCAAGCCTTCTGTCCCTTCCTCTACTATTGGACCTCCCAAACTTGCTCTACTATCTTCACCTTCAACAAGAGTTTATGCATTTCTATATAGTTACATTCTGAACATAAAATTAACTAAGAAGGCCAAATATCATAGAAACAGTATGGTATAATGAAAAGAGTGCCACATTTGGTATTAGCGACTAATCCCTGCTCTGTTACTTGCTTCTTGTGAAACCTTGGTCAAATTCCTTGACCTCTCTAGGCACCAATTTCCTCAGATGTAAAAAGGAGGAAATTAGGTTAGAAGAACCCTAAGGTCCCTTCAAGCTCTAAATATATAATCTTACATTTTATCACAATGAAAGTGCCAAATATGTATCAAATAAGTGGGAGAGACAAATACACCCAATACCAATATGTAGGCATTGGAAGCTAGAAGGACACGAACATACACAGATTCTATTTACTCTCTATAACTAAATCATACACAATGATCATCATTCTACCCATGGTCTCTGATTTAGCTTTGAAGGAGTATTAAAAAATGTTTCAATGCCTAGTCACTGAATAGTAAAAGATTTAAAATCAAAAGTCACTTTGAGTGAGCATTAACCTATAAAATGGAAATGCAACTGTTTTTGTAAATTGCATGTGATGAAAGTGGGGGGGGGGTGAGGCTCCAGAGCCACCCTAAATAGAAGGTAATTCAGTTGGGCTTCAATGTTGCTGTCTTTGTTGTCTTGTCACTCTTACCACTAAGAAATCAGAAGACATTTCTCTTCCAAAACTTATATGTCAGGGATTCATGATTTTCCATTTTCATGTCTCCTGTGGCACCCCTCACCTTTAGCATTCACTACCATAGATCAAATGAGATCAGATGCCTCAAGGGCTCCATGCTATTTTACTGCAGTTTAAGAGAATTTCAGTGTACGAACTATGTGAAGATTAGCTATATTATGGATACAACAATTTCTCATTACTCATTTTGATATAAGATTAAGTCATCTGACTTTTCTCTAGCACTCTATCTTGGTGTCATTTTTCCTTCTTTATTTCCATCATCTTTTTAAAGCTCCATTGACCCTTGAAGATTACAGAAATGTAAAATCTGAGATTTGAAAGGAACCTCAAATGTCTCTTAGTCTGACACTCACCTAAAGCAAAGATTGCTTCTACAACAGTGGGTATAATTCAAGAAATATTCACTAAATACGTAGCTTTTGCTCCAAAAAGGATAGCTCCTTTGGGGGTATTTATGGAAAGATATGAGAAAGAATTATCCAGAATGAGAAGACGTTAAAAAATTGTGATCTATATCAGTGGAAGGTGTACCCCTTCCACATTGAGGAAATCACAGACCTAGGATCATAGAAACTCTGACTTGAGTTTGCCCTCAAAAGCTATCTAGTGGAAAACATTCTTGAACAAAAATAGCATGCCAACTCATGATCATCTAGTTTTGTTTCAAGGCCTTCAGTGAAGGAAAATTCATCCCTCCCTGAGTTAGTACATTCCAATTTTAGATCTCATCATTAAGAAATTTTACCTTACCTAAAGGCAAAATTTTCTTCCTTTTAGTTTTGACCTATTGCTTCTCATTCTGTTCTCTGGGGTCAAACAGATCAAGACTTATCTCCAACATTTGAAGACATTTGAAGACAGCTATCATTCACTCCCCAGATCTTTTCTTCTTCAGAATAAAGACTGCTTCCCAATTCCTGGAATTAATCTTCGTATGTCATAAACTTCATTCCTTTCAACATCCTGATTGTCCTTCTCTGGACACTCTCCAACCTATTAACATCCTTCCTGAAATGTGATATTCAAAACTGAATACAATGTTTCATATAG
This sequence comes from Phascolarctos cinereus, assembly GCF_003287225.1. Classification (NCBI taxonomy): domain Eukaryota; kingdom Metazoa; phylum Chordata; class Mammalia; order Diprotodontia; family Phascolarctidae; genus Phascolarctos; species Phascolarctos cinereus. Next base: position 109,302,251 of record NW_027556098.1, read on the forward strand.
GGTCTGATGAAGGCAGGATACCATTGAACCATGACCTTCCCAAACCTAGACATTATGCCTCTCAAAGCAACATAAGGTTAAATTAGCTTTCTTAGAGGGAGTATTCATCTAATTATTAAACTAAGCTATCTTCAAGGCACTGTCCTAGGCATTAAGGATACAAAAAGAGCAGAGAAGACAGAGTCTCTGCTCTCAATGAACTTATATACACAAATAATTGAAATACATTTTAGAATGAGGTAAGTGCTTAAAACAGTTCAAAAAGAGGAGTATGAGTAATTTGGGGGAGAGCAAAACAACCTTAAGTGTTGGAATTATGCAAGCCCTGATGAAAAAAAAAGGTTGTATTTAAGTTTGAAAGGATTTAAAGGCCTGAAGTTTGAAGTCTTGAAGGAAGGGGAGGATTTTAACAGGTATAGATAGAGAGGAAGACTATTATGGACATTGAGGCTGGTCTATGAAAATACATGGGAAGAGTTGAAGGTTGATGTGATTTAAAAAATAGCTAGCCATATACATTTTCATCTCAGTCATGAATAAGAATGTTGCATATAACAGAATTTAGAAACATAACCATAAGAAGCTCTGCTAGAAATTTCCTCCACATTGTCATTGATTAACTAATCAATTAATCTTTTTTGGTATGTAATCAGCCAAAGTCCTATGATCTAGCCAACATTGCTCAATTTTTATTTTAAGGATATTATGAGTGTCTATCAAAATCTATAGTCTTTTTATGTGGATACTAGTAAACCATTGGTTTCAGATTAGACCTCTACTACCTTTAATCATTTTAACCATAACTTGGCAGTTTACTTGAAATTCTTCAAGTGTTCAGTACTGGAAAAAGGTGCCTGGAATCAAGCATTTGCAGTACACATAGTGGGTGCCTAAAACACATTTGTTGAAATGAAACCTCATAGAGCCATGGAATTTTATAACTGGAAATAACTTTAGAGACCAATTGATTCACATTTCTCATCATGAAGATAACAAAATTGAAACTTCTTCATGTATTTTCTCTCCTATAGACACTCAGGTGTTAAGACCCAATTATTTTAACAGCTAGTCTTATGCACCTCTGTGTCCTATATAACCACCCTCTTCTCTCTTAAATATCTAGCCTTCTACCTTCACATTCTACCTTTATTCACAAAAGCATTTAAACTTTAGTTTCCTATGCTCCAGAGAAGTACTGCTCCCTTAATTTCATTATCCATTCATCCCTCATAGACACATTGCAAGTCTGCCATATTTCTGTATGAAATAAGAGTATCACTATTACTCTAATTATCTTCATTGTAACCATCCATGAGGCAAAGTGGTATAGTCGGTAAGGCACTAGGCTTGGAGTCAAGAAGAGAAGTTTAAATTCCACCTCAGACATTTACTAGATATGTGACTTTGGGCAAGTCATTTAACATTGTTTTTCTCAGTTTCCTTATCTCCAAGACAGGAGACTTTATCTTGATGATTTCAGAGGCCATTACATCAGAGGTGTCAAACACATGGCTGGCAAGACATACTGCTGCCCACAACCTTCCTGATTGCTGCTGAAGCCAGATTAAAATGTAATTGGGAAATTATTTAACAAAATAAATAAAAGTATAATAGAATATAGATAATGTTAACATGCAATTTGCTAAGTCGATATGCAGCCCAGAGGGATTCTTATGAATGGGTTTGTTACTTCCCGTTTCTCCTTGAATTTGACACCACTCCCTTATGTCTCTAAATCTATGACTATATGAACCCATGACTCTTTCCCTCACCTCCTATATCCTATTCATCACCAAGTCTTGCTAATTCTGATTATGCAATATTTCTTGTATCCATCTCCTTCACTCTATACATACAACCTCTGTCTTAGTCCAGGCTTTTATCATCTCCTCCCCAAAACTATTCCAATAATATTTTCATATATGTCCCTACTTCCAGTCTCTACCCTCTCTAATACATTGTCCATACAGCTACCAAAATGATATTCCTCCAACTTTTACTCAAAAATCTTCAGTGATTTCCTATTACCTCTAAGAGAAGATGTAAAATCTTCAGACTGGATAAAAAGCCTTCCACAATCTAACATCCACATATGTTTTCAGTCTTATTTTATGTTATTTTTACTTCTTCTCATGCATTCTCTCTTTCAATCTAAATGGGTCTTCTGGTCGTTTCATCTATTTTGCTTTCCATGTTGTTTCTGCAGGCCTTAACACATGTGGTTATACATATCTGGAATCCATTCTTTCTTTATCTCTATTTTTCAGAATCTTTAGCTTTCTTGAAAACATATTTCAGGTGCCATCCCCTTGTTGTTGTATTCAGTCATATCCAACTCTTTTTGACCCTATTTGGAGTTTTCTTGGCAAAGATACCGAAGTGGTTTGCCATTTACTTCTCTAGCTCATTTTACAGGTGAGGAAACTGAGGCAAACAGGGTTGAGTGACTTGTCCAGAGTCACACAGCTGGTAAGTATCTGAGGCTGCATTTGAACTCAGGAAGATGTCTCTTCCTGACTCAAGGCCCAGCACTCTATCCACTGTACCACCTAGCTGCCCACCATCTCTTACCAAAAACAAAATGAAACAAAATAAAACTTTCATAGCACCATAAATTATTAATGTTCTCTCCCTCTTGAAATTACTTAGCAGATGATTTGTATTTACTTGTGTTTATGTTTTATTCTACTCTCTCCAGCAGAATGTTAACTCCTTGAAAGTAGGAACTCTTTCCCCTGTCTTTGTATTACCTAGCAAGGCCCTGTCCATGGAAAGCACATAATAAAGGTTTGTTGAATTGAATTTAAATGGACTTCTGGACTATCAGTACACTTCTGGAAAAGATGTAGTATGGAATTTTACAGGAAGCTAGGTGGCACAGTGGATAGAATGCTGGGGCCTGGAGCCAGGAAGACATATCTTCCTGGGTTCAAATCTGGCCTCAGACACTTAGTAGCTGTGTGACCCTAGGTAAGTCGCTTAACCTTGTTTGCCTCAGTTTCCTCATCTGTAAAATAACCAAGAGAAGGAAATGGCAAACTACTCTAGTATCTTTGCCAAGAAAAACCTCAAAGGGAGTCACAAAAAGTTGGAGACCACTGAAAAAAGCCTCAACAACAACAACAATGGAATTTTACTCACCATAGAGAAAGTAAGTATAGACTTTGAGAAAAGTATTCCTCACTAATTCTACTACTAAAAAGATCTCCAGATCCAGTGTCTTCTATAAGTTTTTCAGGCAGATGGAGGAGAAATTAAAGCTGTTTCTGATGACTCAGAAATCCCATGTTCTATTCTGGGTTCTGCTACTTCAGAAAACTTGTTTATCTCAGCTCCACCTAGACAAACTGTAGATTTGCTAATTTGTCTTTTAAAAAGGAAAAAAGAAAAAAAAAAGAAAAGGCTTAGCAGCCATCAGTACTAAAAGCATGGAACAGATTCCCACTGTTAATGGACCTTGGGATCATAAGCTGCTTTTTGTAGGAGCAACCATAACCTTTGGAAAAGATTCTGAGTGGATAAAACTCTTCCCATCTCACTCTAGGAAAAGAGGAACATGGTGGAGAGACAAAAAGGAAGGACATAATTTGTCATGCATAAAATAAAAATGAGATAAGAATTGTTATATACAACCACATTCAATATTCCTGCAGTTGTCTGAATGAAAAAGAAAGAATCACTATTCCTGAGCATCTAAAGGAGGAAGGGGCATTTGTGATTTCTGAATACCTCTGTTATCTGTAATATAATTGGTTACCAATTATCTCTAATCCTCCATTATTATTGCTGGTTCTTTACTGTGGTTGTATATACCCATAAGAGCATATCATGATTTCCATTATATTGAAGGATATCTCAAAAGAAAGGTTAAAGGAAGCATATGCCCTGCCCATAATCACGTATCATCTAAATTGAGCACTAGATTTGAATCAGAGGAGATATGTTCAAATTTGGGCATTGCTCCTTATTATTTATGTGATTCTGCATGCATTTGAACCCTCTGCAGTTTCCTTGCATGTACAACTATGGGCATGACCTCAATGATCTCTAAATTCCTTTCTAGGTATAATTGCAATAATTGTATAATCCCAAAGATGAGAATAGGGCTTTTATAATTTGGGGCTTGTAAGGACTAGTTAGTGTCCATCTACTCAATTCTTTTGTCCATCATACAAAATGAGACTTTTTCCTATTCTTGAATATTTTTGGTAAACTATTCCTAGTCTTAAATAACTCTCTCTATCAAGAAATTCTCCCTGAAATTCAATCTGAATCTCTAATTTGATTTCTGTTAAGAATGTGAGCATTCCAACACTGAAAGATAAAGTTGGAAAATATAAATGGGCAAGATGGATCAGACAAATCAGTACTGCTGATGACTCTGCAATGATGAGAATTTGTGGAGCAGAAATGGAAATGGTTCATTTTAATAAATGTGAAAATGTTAGGAATATTAACATTATGAATTAAATTGAAGCATATATGGATTGGTTAAGTTGCGAGAGAAGAAAGTATTGGTCACATAACAGTTTATGGACAATATCAAAATGAGATGGGAAACCATACAGATTTCACTTATTGCGCAGTAGTTTCATTAAGGCAAGCAAGAAGACTGTCCATTATAACAAGTATGAAAAGCATAGGCAACTAAAGAATATGACAAAATGCTATAAAAGGCAGATATAATATACTGTTAGGACAGACATAAGCAGTACAAATTAACCTGGGGAGTTGGCAATTATCCTGTAAATTCAGTAAAGACAAACATCCTATATAATCTAGGCCTAAACATCTACATGTCCTTCATGCATGACAGGAAGAAATAAAACCAGGTAATATATTTATAGAGTTCAATCACAATTCCAGTTGTGTTTAATATATTAAGGTCATTTTGAGTGACATTCTTCACCTTCTGTTACCCAGGGAGCTATTATTTGTCTTATGTTTGTTTTTAAAGGAAATGAGTAAATGGTGAGGACAATGATGCTGTCATTGTAGACCTGTATGGGTTCTGAGCAACTAAAGTTTGAAAAACACTTACCAGTCAACAAGTCAGTCAACCACCACACATTAAGTGGCCACTCTGTGTGAACCAATTTAACACTTCCCTCTGGCTAGATGGATAAACCTTTCCAGAAAAGCTGATTTTGTTTGGTGCCCTGGACTATTTACTCACTACAATGGAATTCCATTACAACATAAAAATTGAATTCTCTATGGAATAAGTAGTAATGGGATCTGGCTTATAAGAAGATATGCAAGTTCATGTGAAGGAGTAAAGATTAATTTACTTTTTAAGTTGAGGAAGAGTAATGCTATTTATTGATTAAATGTTTTATGATACCTTTCCTCTGAAGAGTTTGCTTATTTGTAAGGCTGGGGGAAAGTTTGTCTATAAGATAAAATTTGAAGGAAGGAAGGAGTGAAAGTGAAGTAAACAATGAAAATCTTTGGTGTGTGTGTGTGTGTGTGTGTGTGTGTATACATTTGTATGTATGTATATAGTGTATGTGAGAGAGAGTCAGAATTTGGGAAAGCATAATGGTTTACTTAGAGAACCCTAGAGTTAACTAAAAAAAGAATTAAAACAAATGATAACTTTAATAAAATGGCAGGATGAAAATAAATAAAATCACCCTCTTTCTATATAAAATCATACAGAAAGAGATAGAAAAAGATATTTTATTCAAAATAACTATAGAATGGGTAAATATCTGGGATTCCAGTTACCAAGATAGCCATAGAAATTACATGAATACAATTACATGTCACTCTTTGTAGAAATAGAGATCTAAATAATTGGAAAAATAATTAATTGTTCATGGTTGAGCCTGCAGATATAATAAAAAATTACAGTACTAAATTAACTCATAGATAAAATGCTATGCCAACTAAACCTAAGGGTTGCTTTATAAAATTAGGAAAAATAATAGAAAATTCATCTGGAGTAACAAAAAGTCAAGTATCTCAAGGGAAATAATGAAACAGGTCTGAAGGAAGCAGGTAAGTACTCACTATCTGACAAAATCTGGGGAAAAGGAAAGGTAGAAAGCCATCTTGGGAGTTTCTAATATTTTAATGGAAATATTTAGCAACAGATTTTATGATCTTATATATAAATACATATAAATCCATTTAAAATGAAATCTTGAGACAATGTTTTTCAAAATAATATAATGGAAGTAGGATCACATGATAATAGACTTAAAGTTTGAAGAAGTATGGGAGATAATGTTTCAAATTCCTTCTCCCTGCCCAAATTTACAGATTTGCAGATAAAGAACTAGAGGCTCAGATTCATATTATATTATATATAATATTATATATATATATATTATATATAATATTATATATAATATAATATTAAATATTATACCTAGTATTTGAATTCAGGTTTCCTAACACCAAATAACTGAAATACTGAAGAATATTTCTGAGTAAGAAGCAAACAAATGACTAGAAATGTACAACAGAAAAGTATGAAGGTGACCAATAAAAGCAAAATGATCTCAAATTTGCCATAATAGCTCAAGAAAAGTGTTTTATTTCTCATTGTGCCTACTTCCATTAATCTGCAGCTGAAGCTCATTATCTCAGACATTGAACTCCCAACTCAGATGTTGAGTTTTCGTTTGAGAATATCAAAGTACTTTAAACATGTTTGGCCATGCTCTTCCCCTTGTACTACAACTTCTCACTAAGAATCTTCATCAACTACTTCAGGCCACTCATGTACTATTAAGCGCACCAAAGCAGGAATTGACCAAATAGCTGCCTACTGGAATGGTAAAGTTAGTATCATTTCAAAGGTGCCAAATTTACAATTAGTCAGTGGGGAAGCTGGAAACAATGGACCTAATTCTTAAGTCTGTGGGGTTCGGATTCATTTTCATCACAGGTTTTCCAGAGACAGAATTCAACTCTCTCCCCACCTCCTCTATCATGCCTGCACAAACCAGCCTAATACTGAGGTATGAGTGCAGATCTAGGAATCAATTACAAGGCACTTCCAAAATTCCAAGTGCTCCATTAATCTATTATATGAACAACAGCCACCACCATGCCAAAAATTTCCTCTACATCTTTTTTTTTTTTTAAAGAAGTAACACTAGGGGCAGCTAGGTTGCACAGTGGATAGAGCACTGGCCGGCCCTGAAGTCAGGAAGACCTGAGTTCAAATCCGACCTCAGACCAAACACTTGACACTTATTAGCTGTGTGACTCTGGGCAAGTTACTTAACCCCAATTGCCTTAAATAAACAAACAAACAAACAAACAAACAAACAAATAAATAAATAAATGTCATACTAGACAATGCCCACATTTTTTTTTTTGCCAGCCAAAAGCTAAGTGGTTCTATGCATAATCATTTCCTAAAACTAGTTTAAGTAAAATCAGTGAAAATATTCTCTGTGGTAGGCCATGGAACACTGTTTTGGCCAAAATTGGAGAAATCAGCAAGTTATCTTTTAAAACAGCTGAAGGTATTAAATGAAAATCTTTGAACAAAGTTTAAGCATTATCGCAATAAGGTGACTATGAAGCAAAGCTGACTAGTTGGGCCCTTGATTTGCAGTCCACTTTATTCAGGTAAGTAACAAACAATGGTTGCCCTTGCCTTCTTTTGATAAAATTTGCCATTTGTTTAATGACTTTCATTTAACACCTTCAGCTGGCTCTAAAGGTAATCTGCTTGATGTATATATGTGCATGTATTTATACAGTTTGATAAACTTGTGGATATTTATAAATATATTTATATGTGCATATATGATGCGATGAAAGTAAGCATGTATATATACACAATATACATGTGTACAATACACACGTGTTTATAACTATGAACTAGGCATGTCAATAGTGCATGTGTGTACTACATTCATGTGTATTTTATGTAGGTATGTTCATAAATTTGAGGTGTGTAAGCATGTGGGTATGGTATACTATAGTGTAATATGGCCCAGTATAGTATGATGTAGTATAGAGTAGAATTGAATAGCATTCATACTGCATATTCCTATATATGTATACCTATAGTTATCATGTTTATATCCGTGTGTATGTACATGTACCTCACAGATATATTCCAGCAGGATCATATAGAATGACATTTATACCTCAAAGACCATGCAAATTGAGATGCAAGGATGACTAAATGATGATACCTGAACTCCATCTCACTGCGTGTAAATGTTTACATATATGCACATGTGTACATGGAAGTATGTGTGTGCACACATGAGCATGGGCATGCATGTATAAATGCATAAATATTAATGTATTGCATACATACATGTGATGTGTCTATATATCAAATAGATAATATACCCATATTGGGCAACTAGATGGCACAGTGAATAGAGCACTGGGCTTGGAATTAGGAAGATTCATCATCTTGAGTTCAATTCTGGCTTCAGAAGCTTACTAGCTGTGTGACCCTGGGAAAGTAACTTAAGCCTTTTTGCTTCAGTTTCCTCACCTACAAAATGATCTGGATAAGGAAATGGCAAATCACTCCAATATCCTAGCCAAGAAAACTCCAAAAGAGGGCATCGATAGTAGGACATGACCAAAACAACTCAACAACAAAAATAGAGCCATATGATATATATTTCACATATGTGTAGTAAATCAAGCAGATTATTATATGTCATATGAATGTGTATTTATACACAAATATTGTATGTGTTCATATGTAAAGGCAAAAGATCTATTAGGATATGGAAGAACAAATGAATTTTCCTATTGTTGTTCAGTCATTTTCAGTCATGTCCTGAGTCTGTGACCCACTTCGGGTTGTTAGCAATTATATTAGAGTGGTTTCCCATTTCCTTCTCCAGGTTATTTTATAGATAGGGAAACTGAGGCAAATAAGGTTAAGTGATTTGCCCAGGGTCACACAGATAATACGTGTCTAAGGCCAGATTTGAACTCAGGAAGATGAGCCTTCCTGACTCCAGGCCAGACATTCTATCCACTGAACCACCTTGCTGTCCCATGAATGAATTATTTAAGTCAAAGGTGGAGTAGTTTAGCATATGGAACATCTAGTGAGGCTAGAAAGGGGATACCCAATTCTTGAGGAAAAAAAAATAGGGTTACCCCATAACTACTTTAGTTTGTCAAATTTCCAAGCAATGAAGTGAGCCTTGAGTTTACTGCAGAAGAGAAAGTAGCAACTCTGTTCTAATTATTTTTATCATGGTTCAGAAAGTAGCCCAGAATTCTAAGTGAATGTTTTAGACCACTAAAAGGTAACAGTCTCCATGGATATTATCCAAGCCCCAGTACCACCACAGGTGCATAGGGTAACTAATGACACTGTTATGAGAGAACAGTCATTTTGCGTAAGAACCACCTAAAGCTGATAGAACTGCAAGAATGCAAATTGACACAACAGTATTACCAAATCATGAGACCAGAGCACCACTGTGACTGATACCTCCTATTTTGATTCCTTGACTTCAGTTTTGGTTCACAATCTGTGAATATCTCTTATAGACATTTAACAGGGGCCCTGATTCTAATTGCAATTAATTCTTTTTCTGTTCAGATTCCTTGATAATAGCCCTTGTTCATGATCACAGAAATTTACATGATAGACATTCTGATTCACTGACCCCCCTTCCCCAATACCTAATACTGTGGATCAAAGGTGGGGAACCTGTAGCCTCAAAGCCACATGTTGCCCTCTAGGTCCATAAGTGTGGCCCTTTGATTGAATCCAAAGGAATCACCACTGATTGTGTTCTGGATAGATTTCTAGGCCTGTTCCCACCAAAAACCCACCCTCACTTTATCAATTAATTCCCTAAAATACCTTCATGTTCATCCGCAATAGACAAAATGCTTCTTAACTACCTCCCTCTAAAACACAGTTCTGAGTGTGGTCCATGGAACACTGGTTGTTCATAGACTTGGCTCTTATTAATATTTAAAACATGGTGATCTTCATGCTTTTATTTCTGGCATAAATTAATAATTTACTTATAATTTAATTCACTGGTTTTTCATCAAAAGTGCTGCCATTTTCCTCCATTTGTTCTGGTAAGAAACTATGCAGTGATAAGAGAAAACAGTGAAAGAACGTGATCTATAGGGGACTTATGCTGGCTGAACTGGCATAGAGGAGGGTGACAGTACGTGTATTTATTTATTAATTTATTAATTTAATTTAATTATTAAATTTATTTATTTATTGCCTACTATGTGCCTATCATTGTTCTAATTAAAGCTTTACAAATATTATCTCAGTTGATCCTCACAGCAAGTTTTTCTTGTCCCCATTTTATAGCTGAGTAAACTGAGACAGAGGTTAAGTAGCTTATCCAGGATCACATAGTAAGTGTCTAAGGGTGGATTTGGACTTACATCTTCCTCACTCTAGCTCCAGTGCTTTATCCACTATGCCACCTCAAACACAGATCTCTGCAGCCAGATAAAGAGTTAAAAACCAACTTTGCAAGCCAAATTGTGGAATTATCTTTCATTATGGTCATTGACTCTTTTTTCAGTTCAGAAACCAGCAATAGTCTATTACCAGTCACTGTCCTCTACAACCAATACAAAAATAACTTATAAAGAAAAGAGAAGAAAATCTCTGAATGGGCTGATTATCCATGCCTATAAAATGAAAGAAAAGTATTTGTGGAGGAATCATATACAATTTTTGTGATGCATTTTAAGCACCAGAACATCTTCATCCAGTTAATTGAATATGCCAAGGTAACTATAATAACTGACATTTATAGTGTTTTAAATTTCCCAAAGCATTTTACCTATATTATATCATTTGAGTTTCACAGTGACCCTGTGGGGTAGGTCCTATAGGGAGAATTATCCTAACTTTATTGATATCAGGAAACTGAGGTTCAGAGTGACTTGTTCTGGGTCCCACAGCAAGTTAAGTGTCAGAGAAGAGATTTAAATGCAGTTCTTCTTGACTCTAAGACTAGGCCTTTGTCTATTGTGGTTTTGTTTCTTTGTTAATAGATTTAACATTCCATTAGGGACTGTTAAAACTACAGAAAGAATGTGACTAGCTGGTATCTATAGAGTTCTGTCTTCTTTTCTTCCTTGATTCCATGGGTTCTCAACCTAGAGTGCATGGAGTTATCATTATTATCATTATTATTATTATTATTATTATTATTATTATTATTATTATTATTATTACTACTACTACTACTACTATATTTAAGTATAATTGGTTTCCTCTGTAATTTTATGTATTTTTTTTTATTTTCCTAAGAATAGTCCCGGAGGCTTCACCAGACTGCTAAGAGGGTCCAATGACACACAAAACCAATTAAGAATAGCTCCTCTCTACCATCCCCTTCATGGGCTCCCCCTAGCAGTCTATCTACACCTCTCCTATCCTCCCTCTTACTCACCAGTCCAGCTTCTCATCCCCTTTTTTTTCACCACCCACCTAAGCTTCCCATTGTTCCATGCATAAAAAGGCACATTCTGCCCACTAACTGCTTGTGAGTTGTTTATCCTCTATACAAGTCTACCATTGACCTCCTACCTCTAGACCCACATGATGGCTTTATTTCCTTGCTGTTGATTGGCTGCTGTTAAAGGGATGGAAACTTATCCAGATGGATTCTAGCAGTTCTCATGAGTATTTTATGTGCTTTCACTGATTTACAGCCAGTTCAGCATTCCTTTAAATGGCCATAAATTGGATTGATGTCATAAATCATATCTAGAGAAAGTGCCTGAGTCCCAGCTCAAGCAGCTATGCTAATGTCTATGAAAATAACAAGGAAACATCCTCATTCAGGCCTGGCTTTTCAGCATTAAAAGACCAAATTATAAGGAGCTGCCAGTGACTGCAGGGATAAAAAGGCAAAAGGGGTATTTATAAGGATTATTAACAACACATCTATAACAGAGGTTCAGATGTGTATTGCTAGGGAGGATAAACAGGGAGGAAAAAGAGAATGCTGAAAGAATGATAAAAATGTGTACTGTACATGGGAAAGATAAATGCAAATGAAATATACTATCCAGCAATGGATTATATCGGCAGCTGATATACGAGATGGAGTATCAAATTGTTGAGCTGGCAGTCATTAATTTGATATAGTGGAAGTGATATGGTAGGTGACTGTGCTCCTGGTGCATGGAAAATAGTTTCACTGCAGTCTTCCCAAACAATGGTTCAAGGAAAATACTGAAGCTGATAGTGATACAACTAAAATTTTGTGACATAATTATAGATTCTGAAAGGGTTCATTATCCTCTATTCATCAGCCCTCCAAACATATTCTGAGTGAAGAGGCTCAACAGGGACTTTTGTCATTCCTATTCCATAGAAGATTCAACTTGTCAATTTTAGTAGTAAAATATGGAAGTAATCTCTCCCAATCCCCTACTCCACTGAGAACAGAAAAGCTGTCCAGGAATTTTCATTAGGAAGAAGGTTTAAATTCTAGTATAATCTTGAAGCTTGGGCTAATTCTTAGAATAGGGATGGTATTGAAAGTTGCCCCTAGTCAAAGCTGTAAATAGGGTAGGGAAGACACTACTTTGCCCTAGGATGCAGAAGTGGTTGGGAAATGGGCATGTTCAATCCCCAGAGAAGTCCTCTGGCCTGATCATCCACCAACTGACATCACAGCCCTATCCACTACAGGCAAATCTTATCTGCTCCTGATAAACTTTTCCCCTGATGAACTAGTCATTGTCATCTTTCTGTAGGGTCATTTCTCTCTCTCTCTCTTTCTCTCTCTCTCTCTCTCTCTCTCTCTCTCTCTCTCTCTCTCTCTCTCTCTCTCTCTCTCTCTTCTCTCTTATTTTAACTATGTGTGTGTGCCTTTCAGTTTCAAATGTGTCTCTTATAAATAACATGTTGTTGGATTCCGTTTGTTTTTTAAATACATTCTGCTATCCACTTCTGTTTTATGGGCATGTTCACCCAATTTACATTTATAGTTATGACTATTAACTGTATATTTCCCTCCATCCTATTTTCTTCTGTTTATCCTTTCCTCTTTGCTCTGTCCCTTCTCAAAAGTCTGTTTTGCTTCTGACCACTGCTTCTCTTAATTTGCCCTCCCTTTTATCACCCTCTCTTTTTCTTATCCTCTTCCATTTCTATTTCCCTGTTGGGTGAGATAGATTTTTATGCCCAACTGACTATATCTATAGTCTCCCCTCTTTAAACCAATGTCAATGAGAGTGAGGTTCAATGTTGCTCACCACATTCCCTATTTTCCCCTCCTCTACAAAAGTGGTTTCTTTCATATCTATTTTCCCTCATTCTTCTTCTCCCCTTCTCCTTCTTGCAGAGCATCCCTTTTTCTTACCCTTTCATTTTCTTTGAGACCATTCCAACATAAGTGTCTCTCACTTCTGACCTCTGTCTATGTAGACTCCTCCTAAGAGCCCGAATAATGATAAAGTTATTAGGACTTGTATATATCATCTTCCCATATAGGAATGTAAACAGTTTAAATTTATTGAGTCTCTACTGATTTCTCTTCCATGTTAACATGTTCGTGCTTCTCATAAGTCTTATGTTGAATGCTAAATTTTCTATTTACCTTTGGTCTTTTCATCAGAAATGTTTCATTAAATATCCATTTTTCTCTAGAAGGATTATACTCAGTTTCATTGGATCAGTTATTTTAGTTGTAATCCTAGCTCCTTTGCCTTCCAAAATATATTCCAAGTTCTCTGCTTTGTAACATGGAAGCTCCTAAATCTTGTGTGACTCTGATTGTTATTCAAATGATATTTGAATTGGTTCTTTCTAACTGATTGCAATGTTTATTCCTTGACATCAAAGCTCTGGAATTTGGATATAATATTACTTGGAGTGTTCATTTTGGGAAAATTTCCAGAAGGTGATAGGTTGGTTCTTTCCATTTCTATTTTACCCTGTTTTTCTAGAATATTTGGGGTAGTTTTTTTTAATGATTTCTTGAAATATAAAATCCAGCCTCTTTTTTCATCATGCCTTTCAAGTAGTCCAATAAATCTTAAATAATATTTTAAAAATATTTAAATACATTTCTCTTAAATCTGTTTTCCAGGTCAATTGTTGTTCTTGTTTCTGATGAGATATTTCGCTCCTTAAATTTCATTCTTTTCACTTCATTTTTATTGTTTGTTGATGTCTCATGGAATCATTAGCTTTCTCTAGCCCAATTCTAATTTTTAAGAAATTCTTTTCTTTGGTGAAGTTTTGTGCCTATTTTTTCCATCTCTCCAATTCTGTATTTAAACCAGTTGTTTTCTTCAGTATTTTTGTGCCTCTTTTATGAAGTTGTTAATTCTCTTGCATCCCTATCATTTCCTTTCCCAATTTTTCCTCTACCACTCATCTCTTCCTTTAATGCTTCCAAGAATTTTTGCTGGGCTTGTGTCCAATTTTCATTTTTCTTTGAGGCTTTGCTTATAGCTCTTTTGACATCATGGTCCTCCCTGTCACCATAGTAGCTTTTAATGGTCAAGCTCTTTTGTTGTTGTTGTTTGCTCATTTTTCCACTAGATTTCTTGATTCTGAACTTTTTATTTATAGTTTTGTCTGCCTGGAGTTGAAGAGACACTGTCCCAATTTTCAGACTTTTTTGTGTTGCTGTTGTTTTCAGAGGCAGATCTGGGAGTCTGTAAGATTTGAGTGCTTCCAAGGTAGGGTGATCTGAGGAGAGTTTTGGCATCTGTGCTCTGGGCTTTACCCAGGAAGGGCCCCTTCTCCCCTGATCTACAAGTCCTAGCACTCCTCTCAGTCCATGAACTGTGACCAAGGACCCTCCTGTTCTACAGCCATGAACACTAGTGCCTGTCTTTGCCTTGGAACAGTGACCAAGGCTCCTGCTTCCTGGTGACTGACCACAAGCACTCCACTCTGATCTGGATCCGTTCCTCAAAACTGTATCCCAGAACTGAGTATGGGCAATATAGTTGCCAAACAGTGCCAAGTCCTTCATCCAGTGCCAACAAAGGTTCCCCTGTAATTTCCTTCTGACCAGTTGTCCTACTCCCTTACTATCTCTGGGCTGAAAGTTCCCAATGCTGCTGCGGCTGCTGCCTTTGAGGCCCAGTGCTGGTTTTTGTTGCCCATGTGCTCTGAACTGGCCTCCACTCTGGGTCACAGACCTCTCCAGTTGGTTTTAAGTTGTCTATGGCTGGAAAGAATGTTTCACTCTGATGTTTCATTGGCTCTGTCACTCCAGGATTTTACTTGAGGAGGAATTTTAAAGTTTTTGAAATAGGAATATTGGCAGAGTTTTTGTTGCTGTCTCTATCCTACCATCTTGACTTGGGCCGTCTCTCCATCTGAAGACCCTCAGAAGGCTGAATTTACTTGGCTATTCTTATCTACCAGAAAGAATATCTTGGAAGATCTAAATTAGCCCAGGCTCCTTATATAATTTCAAATTCACATTCCCTCACAGTGTCTCCATGGAATCCTAAAAGTGGACCACTCCCTAATGTTGTTGCATGTTTCTAGAGACCACATATACCAAAATCTCTGGGCACCTCCTCCGCTGGCCTGTTTTCCATGAGGGAAAACTTTCTAATGAATTCTGGAAAGGGTCTAATTCTAGAAGCCCCAGCGAAAGATGAGAATTAGTGATTGGGATAAAAAAGGTTAAAGAAATAGATGAAATAGAGAGAATTCTCAAGACACACACAAACAAAAAGATAAAATGGAAACTGACTGTCATTTGAAATGAAGAGTCAAGAACTAAAGTTGGCAAAAAATAAACAAAAAGATAAGAGAAAAGGAAAGGAAAAAGAAGGTTGTTATATTTCTTTTCAAATTCCAGGCAAGGTAGTGTTTTTTCTCTTTGAGGCTGATAAATAAAAGATGACCTGTACCATCTGGCTTTGTGTGGAAACATAGTTAATGAGATGTTTGTACAAGCGGCACAAAGTTTGTAAAAGTATGAACATTATGTTTCTAAATGTTGAAAACATTGAGACTTTGTCACTGAGTGCTCTCTTTTCCAAATGATTATGAAAGTGTTATACATGCTCCAGTTCTCAGCATCCTAGGTCACTCCTTTTTTTTTTTATAGATTATGTTAATATTAATTTTCAACTCTTATTTATGAACATTCTGAAGTTCTTCCAACTTGACATCCTTGTTACCTGCAAAGGTAATTTTCCAGATATGTTATCATTATGGCTCCCAATTATAATAGCAGGCTAACTCTATATTCTAAGATGAGGGGAAGCAATTGATTTGGAATCAGAAGACATGGGTTCAAATTCTGGCTTTAACACTTACTAACTATATGGCCTTGAGAAAGTCACATCAACTTTCTGGGCCTCAGTTTCTTCTTCTACAAATAACATGAGGTAGTTAAAGTAGATGATACTTAAGGAACCCTCCAGTTTAGAGATGAGCATAGTCTGTCTCTTAATAGATGCCTTGAATTGATTAGTCCAATGTGCAGCCATTGTTGGAATGCATTTGAATGGCTTTTGAGAGATCCCTGAATGAAGGAGACGAAATTAGAGAAACCTGGGAAGACTTTTATGAATTGATACAGAGTTAAGTGAACAGAGACAAATGAAAAATGAAGATAATAACAGTAATATTGTAAAGAAAAAAAAACTGTGAAAATCATAAGAAGTCTGATCAATGCAATAATCAATCGTAGTTCCAGAGAACCTATGATGAATCAAATTACCCAACTCTTGACAGAAAGATGAAGGACTAAATATGCAAAATGAGACAAGCAGATGATCAGAAAGAAGGACCCTTGGTCTTTCCCTGGTGTACTCCGATGGTTTTAGCTCCACTCATTGCAAAGAGGACGGCTCAGGAACCTTCTCCAGCTATGAACAGGGATCTTTGTCTTTGGGGTGTGGGCTGCAAAGCATTTGCTTACTCCCTGACTCTACTTACCCTTGCTCTTCTCTTGCTTGGGAGCGTGGGGCTTCAGCTATGGATGTTGAGGATACTGTCTCTCTAGAAATCAGGCCAAGGGCTGAACACAGCTAATTTGGCTGACAGTTCAAAGCTCTAATCTCATCAGATCTTTTGTCAGTATTGGTTTGCTCTAGGTAGTTCTCTTCATTATCATACTACAGTCTTATCATGGTGCTCTCTCACAAATGGACTCTTCCTTTCTTCTTAGAACAGTGTGTTACCAGAACCATGTAAACTTGCCACTCTGGGACAAGTTCTCCATCTTTAACCTCAGATATCCCAATATTCCTCCTTATTCTGGCTATACTTGAATCTCTCAAACCTGTCATGGATGCCCTTGCATTCCAACTTACTCATATCATCATATTCCATTCTCTCTTGCCTTTTGTACCCCTCCATATACATTTCTCCTGCCCGCTATTTAATGGAAGTTGTTTGTCAGGGTGAAAAGTGGTCCACGTAGTAAAAACATAGATATAAATTGCTATTGTCGAATGCCCATATATCAAAGATGGCTGTGTATTTATTGTTATCCTGTAAAATTAATCTTGCAAAGTCAACTGTGGAAATGCTTTGAGAATCCCTGGACTCAGGAAACCTCTACCCTTGGTAAATTTTAAATTAAAATTTATTTGTTTTTAATTAACAAGCACCTAATTTTCCTCTCCCTTCTCATCTCCTACTAAAGAGATTAAAAAGTTGCTATATTGAGAGATGAGAGATCTGGTTTCTAGCCCATGCTAATACTATCTCTAGGCCTCTCTGAAATGAGAGTGCTAGACAAGATGGTCTCTAAGGCCCCTTCTAGCTCTGATAGCCTGTGAGTCTACGAGATTTGGGTTCCATTTCACTCTACCTTAGTTCTTCTTCAAATTCAGCAATAGTTGAATACATATTCTTTTATGATCTTGGGCAAAGGACTTTCTTCTTCTAGGGTCTCAGTTTCCTCTTCCACAAAATGAAAGTATTAGACCAGATGATCCCAAAGGTCCGTTCTAACCTAAAATGACACATTGAGGGCTTTATTACACATGGGAGGAAGGGGGGAGGAAGGCAAGGAGCTTCAAGCCCTCTTTCTGCCCCTTCTCCAAAAGGTTATATTATATTTGTTTGCTATCTGGGATACTTCTGCCTCTCGGCCCTCCCAGGAATCAGGATTCTTGGATGCCAAGTGCATAGAAATGACTGACCTTTGCACCTTGTTATTAAGAATAATTAGTTTAAATAGAAAACTACCAGATGACTCAGCTCTTCTTCCCTGGATCATCCTCCATAGCAGTGAACTTATGATGTCTCTGGGCCACAGAATCATAGGTTTAAAACTAGAAGAGATATTATGGCCCACAGTCAAACCCCTTTGTTTACCATATAAGGAAACTGAGGTACAATGAATTTAAATAACTTGCTAAAGCTTCATATAGGTAGTAAGTATATGTCTGTCTTCATGACTCCATCTCTTTTGATGGGGTGTTCACTTGCCCCCATATTTAGGCAGTGAAGATCACAGAATCTGCAAAAATTACTAATTATAGCTATGAGTTCAAGAGCCAAAGGTTTCTGCTAAAGGTTTCACTCTAAGAGTTACAGAAGAAGTTTTTTCAGCAGACACAAGAACTACAGTTGCTATCTCAGGATTGCAAGATTCATAGGATCATATCTGGATTTAGAGCCAGAAGGGACCTTAAAGGTCATTGATTCCAACCCCATTAATTTACATATAAGGAAACTGAGGTACAGATAAATTAATTGTCTTCTCCAATATCATATACTTAGTACTATTTGAACTCAAGTCTTCCTGACTCCAAGTCTATTGTCCCACACACCACATGAAACTGTCTCCAAAACCAATGCAAACTGATTCAGCATTAGATGAAGACGTTGATGGTTTCACTAATTCAGTCATTCTTCTCTCATGCCTTACTCGGTATACTCACTTTACTCTAATCCCTTATCCTGGGTAATAGAATTAGCTCTGCCTTGAACTTTCTACCCACTGTCTTTTTTTTTTCATTAAGTTGTATTAACTAAACTGACATTTAGCTATTTGCTTATTATACACATTCAGGTAAAATGGAAATGATGTTTCTAAGGGGAGAAGATTCAGGAATGCTTCACATTTTTTTTTACCTCTAAAATGAAGTTGTTGTTGTTGCTTTTTGTTAGTTGTTGTTGTTCAATCATTTCAGACTCTTCATGACCCCATTTGGGGTTTTCTTGGCAAAGATGCTGTAGTGGTTGGCCATTTCCTTCTCCAGCTCATTTCACAAATGAGGAAGCTAAATCCCAGAAAGGTTAAATTACTTCCTCAGAGTTACACAGCTAAAGTGCAGCAGGATCTTAATCCAGGTTTACCTGACTCTGGTCCTAGAATTCTAATGTTTCATTTAATTTAGAGCTAGTTCAGCCACTCTGGAGGTCATGTCGTTGTAAAACTAGAGTGGTAAAGGACCTCAGAGGTCATTCATTTAAATTCTCTCAATTTATAGGTAAGACAAGAGGATCAAGGGGAGATAAGTGACTTGTCTGAAATCACAAAAGTGGCATGGGTCAAAATAAGATCTGAACACATCTCTTGTCTTTAAACTTCTACTGTACCCAACTGCATCAGTTTCTCCATCTGTAAAATACAAATAAAAACCAAAATAAAGCCTGTCCTTCTGAGCTCATAGGAATGGCATGAGGATAAAATCAGCTTCTGTGAGTGGTGCAGGCTGGGAAGAAATCAGAGCAGCAACCAGAGCCTCATGGTGGGAAAATGAACTGGTGAAAGAGATGTCACAATAGTAAGTTCAAAGGAGCAGATCTAGATGTAGGGGGAAAGAGTGAGAACATGATGTGAGCCTGGAGATTTAGAGCATGATAGAGAAGGAGAAGCCACAAGAGCATGGGTGGGGTGTGTGTGTGTGTGTGTGCGCGCACACGCGTGCATGCGTGCAGCTCCCTCCCCACCACTTTTACCCAGAAGGATGCTTGGAGGCTAGGGAAGCAAGGGGAAGAGGCTTTCCTCTGGTCTTTCCCTAAAACAGTGAAGCAGCAATGAGAAGAGCTGAACTCTCGGAGTTTGGATATGCAGGACCTGGAAGTTTTACTTTTAACTACCCCCAGTGAGACTGAGCTGGTGCCAAGTAATAGCTGTAAAAGACAACTGTGAAGAGAAAAGAGAGACGAGCGGTGATGAGTTGAAACAAGATGGAAGTAATGAGAGGAAAAGGGGTGTCAAGGAAGACTACAGAAAGTGGGGAAGGGAATACACAGTATTCATTTGTAATGCAAAACAGTTAGTTTCTTTTTTTCCTCCCGTTTCTTCTGGATACTATTACAAGAGAAGAGGAGCAAGAAGAAAAAGAGAATTATGTGGCTTCAGAGGCCAACATGAAGTTCTCTTCAAATGAAGATTCATTGTGAGGATTCATTTCACAAAAGACAAGAATCACTCTCAAACAAGAGACTGTGTTTGGGACCCTTGTTGTTAATTGAATCATCAGGAGGCTAAGGGACACATTTACAGTAGCTCAAATCCTATCAAGTAAGGACCTTGATGTGAGCTACAGAACAACAGAAATTGAGGAGTGTTGGAGGAGGGCTTGTTTTGAGATGTTATTAGGTGACAAGTAGACAATTTCTAGAACTTTGTGGTGATTCACTTAGGCCGATACTAAAGGCTGTATTCATTCTCTTAATGAATGAAACAGGATATGTGGGTTATCAACACCTGGTTAAAAAGATATTGTGCCTAGCAACCAATACAGGGGAAGCACCTTCTCTTACAAGGAGACATATCTATGGGATCTGGATTCATACAGAAGGAGCCTGACCCTTAAATGGTAGCGAGGAATGTCATACTTTCATTCTCAGGTTTGTCTTGCCCAAACCTAACAGTAACTCTTGGAATATCTCTAAAACAAAGCTTAGGTATCTGTCATGTCAGAGGGAATGGGGAATAGAGACTGTACTTGTGATTTGATTGTGATACAGTATGGGTCATAGGCTAGACTTGAATACAAGTCTTTGTAGCTGTGAGACCTACATTCTATCAATTCTGCCACTCTGCCTCATGTCTAAGGCCCCCTTAAAAGTTATTTAGTTATTTCTTTTTTTTAAGGCAATTGGAGTTAAGTGACTTGCCCAGGGTCACACAGCTAGTAAATGTCAAGTGTTTGGTCTGAGGCTGGATTTGAACTTAGGTCCTCCTGACTTCAGGGCCAATGCTTTATCCACTTTGTCACCTAGCTGCCCCCCAAAAAAGTTATTAACAGAGTCCTTTCTAGAAAATGCTCTCAGTGTATGATCTGGTTGCACAGTATGGAAAAGCTATTTATTTCTTCCATCACAGAAAAAATGCCTAAAACACAAAAGGCTCATAAGTACACATTAAGACACAAAAAATAAAAAAATACTCATATAACCAATTATATTTCCCATTTCACAAATTTCATATTCATGAATTTCACATTTACAGACCTGCAATGTCCAAGAAACTGACAAGGCCTAGGACCAAGAACCTGATCTCCTGGTCAGGCAGGACATGATTTGCACTTGTTTTGGTCAATAAACTACGGAATGACCTGAAGGTCAAAAACACTCTCTCTCTCATGGCCAGCTGGTCTCTAACTCCAAAACTCTCAAACTCATAGCCTCAGGTTTGTTGGTCACTGGTCTTTATGCAGGGAAGGAAACAGAACATATGAGACAGAAAAAGACTCAGACTCATCTAGATAAATACATGTTCCTGCTGCCATGCTTTGTTGTATCCACCATTGCTACTGGGAATATGGAAGGTAGAAAAATCCCCTCTTCCCTGAATGGAATATCAAAGGAGAGAAATGAATGAATCACACACATCTAAACAAGGGCCCAA
The DNA here is from genome assembly GCF_003287225.1 of Phascolarctos cinereus. Taxonomy (NCBI): domain Eukaryota; kingdom Metazoa; phylum Chordata; class Mammalia; order Diprotodontia; family Phascolarctidae; genus Phascolarctos; species Phascolarctos cinereus. Next base: position 109,324,006 of record NW_027556098.1, read on the forward strand.
AAGAGAGAGGAGGAGCCTCTATCAACGTTCTTATTAGAAATCACAGAGTAGTAGCTCCTCCTGACTCTTCATCATGACCTCCTAATCGCAGAGACTCATGAGGATGAATCAAGAATCCTTGTGTCATCCCAGCAAATGAGTAGAGGGCACCACTATCTCCATGGGAGGGGTTCTTCAAATTATTTCTATTATTTAAGTAGATGGTTTGGGGTTTGTATTAGAGGATGTAAGTTTGAAACAATACTGTGGAAGAGAAATGTGGGACCAATTTCCTCTCACTTTTTCATTTAGGGACCAAGAAGAGTTACAGCTAATATATGGAGCAATTAAATATATGACACACATGTTAATTAAGAAACCATTTGACTGTTTTTCAGGTTTACTGTGGCAGCCAGGTAGTAGAATGGAGAGACTGTTGGACTTGGCATAAAGAAGGCATAAGTTCAAATCTTGCCTTAAACACTCATTAGCTGGTCAAGTTACAAACCTCTCTGGGCCTTAGTTTCTTCATTTAAAATGGGATTATAATTATACCTCTCCCACAGGGTAGCTGTGAAGATCAAATAGGATAACATATGGAAAGTGATTTGCGAATCATAAGATGCTATATAAATGCTAGTATTGTGGTTCTTAATGTTATTATCACACATCATGTCCCTGCATACCCTCTATGGTCCTGTCAAACTATCCTACCTGCTATTTCCATGTATGACAGTTTTCCTCCCATCTCTAAGACTTTGCACATATGTACCCAAAGCCTGAAAGTACTCCCACATCACCTCTACCTCTCATAATCTCTCAATTTCCACAAAGTCAGTCTTCACCTGATACTCATTCATGTTTACTTTGTAATCTGTTTTGCATTTCCAAATATGTGCAGATATAAGTGCAGGTATAGATACACACATATATAATCTTATGCATATGCATGTTCATAAACATATGTGTATATAGTTGGCAATATGAATATTTCATATGTATTTCATATGTATCATGTACATTGTGTAGACACACACATAAAAATAATATATTCTCATATAACATATATGTACATATACCTATAAATGTGTGTACATACACTTGCAAATATGCATGTACAAATACATGCACATACAAATAAATGCAAATATATGCATGTGCATGCACATGCACATAAATATACATATAAACACACATGCATATATGCATGCAATACAGATACATATGCATGTACACATATACAAATATATTATATGTACATGCTTACAAATATACATATGTGCACTTATATGGATATAAGCATATCTCAGAGATATTGAGAGTTTAGTTCCAAACAACTGCAATAAAGTAAATATGGAAATAGAGCAAATCACATGAATTTTTTGGTTTTTCAGTGCATATAAAAATTAAGTGTGCAATAGTATTATATCTGAATAAACAATGTATTTTTCTTAATTAAAAATACTTTATTGCTAAAAAAAATAATGCTCTCATCTGAGCCTTCAGCATGTCATAATCTTTTTTGCTGGTGGAGGGTCTTGCCTCCATATTAATGGCTGGTGACTGCTCAGGGTGGTGGTTGCTGAATGTTGGTGTGGCTGTGGCAATTTCTTAAAATAAGACAATAGTGAAATTTGCCCCATTGATGGACTCTTCTTGTCCCTCGAGCACTTAGAGGACATTGTAAGGTTATCAATTGGCCTATTTCAATGTTGTTGTGTCTCAGGGAATAGGAGAGAGATGGGGAATGGCCGGTTGGTGGAGCAGTTAGAACATACATAGCATTTAAAAATGAAGTTTGCTACCTGATATGGGCATGGTTTGTAGTGCCCCCAAACAATCACAATAGTAACATCAAAAATCACTTATCACAGGTCACCATAACAGATATAATAATAATGAAAAAGTTTGAAATATTGTGAGAATTACCAGGACAGAACACAACACAGAGACATGATGTGAGCACATGCTGTCAGAAAAAAAAAATGGGCCCAATAGACTTTGATCGATGCAGGGCTGCTTGCTGCGGCGTTGAGTCCTTTCACTCACATCTGACTCTTCATGACCTCATTTGGGGGTTTCCTGGCAAAGATATTGGAATGGTTTGCCATTTCCTTCTCTAGCTCATTTCATAGATGAGGAAACTGAGGCAAACATGGCTAAGTGACTTGCCCAGGTTCACACACTTCGCAAGTATCTGAGGCCAGATTTGAACTCATGAAGCGGAGTCTTCCTGACTCCAGTCCCGACACTCAATCCTCTGAGCCAACAGGATTTGCCAGAAACCTTCAAATTGTAAAAAATTCAATATCTGAGAAGCACAATAAAATGAGGTATGCCTGTATACACATGCATATATGTATATACACATACAACTAAATATACATATACACATATACATATTTATGTAGATACACATAAACATGCATACATACATACATACATACACATGCACATATGTGCACAAATACACATGCATATATGTATACCTATACCTATACTTATAGATATGCATATGCACATAGAGTCCCCTAAGGAGAATATAAGCTTCCTGAAGGTAAGGATTGTTTTGATTTTGTCTTTACATCTTCAGGGCCTAGCATAGCATCTGACACATAGTGGGCACTTAATCAATGCTGTCAAATGAATAAATGGATATAATACTTCCCCCAAAGGAGAAGTGTACTTCTTATACCACAAGAAGTTGTTGGAAATTGTGTGTGTGTGTGTGTGTGTGTGTTGGAAAAAGAACACATCTATGCAACAAATCAAGGACATTTCATAACCAAATGGAGGCAGCCCAAGCTGCTACTTCTTCAAGGGCAGGAAAGAAAAGGTACAAGAATGAATTGAGCTCTATGGAACATCTGCTCAGGTGACTGTAAGGAAGTCTCTTGGGGCTCTATGAGGAGAAGGCAGCAAGAAGGCCTTTGGGAAGAGGTGTAGGAAAATGAAAGTAAAAACAGATTTCAGATCATTGAGAGCATAAAGAAGAAAGTTAGCATATTAACTAGGGATAAGCAAAAGGCACAAGGAACAACAAGAAGAAAAAAGTTCTTGCAGAGGATAGGAGGCAGAGAACACTTACTTAGAAGAAATAGTCTAGGGTGGAGATAGTATCTGGAGAAATGAATGGAAGGATAGACTTTTAAAAAAAAAAGAGGACTAGCAGCCTGCCAAATTCCCAAATAAATAGGAACAAAACAAGAGACAAGCAACATAGAGTCTGAAGGAGAAAAGTTATCAGAATAAGTAAAATGAATTAGTATGTGTTTTCTTTCTCAGCATGACTTACATTGAAATGTGTTTTTCAAGACTACACATATAACCTGTGTCAAACTCCTTGCCTTCTCAATGGGGGAGGGGGGAGAAAGGGAGAGAGAGAATTTGGAATTTGAAATTTGAAACAAAGAATGTTAAAATTATTTTTATATTTGGATCAAGAAAAACAAACAAATTCTGATTTGTTGCTATTGTTCAGTTGTTTTCAGTCATGTCCAACTCTTTGTGACCCCATTTGGGGTTTTCTTGGCAAAGATCCTAGAGTGATTCACTATTTCCTTCTCCAGCTCATTTTACAGATGAGGAAACTGAAGCAAACAGGGTTAAGTGACTTGCCCCATGTCCCATAGCTAGTAAGTGTCTGAAGCCTTATTTGAACTCAGGAACATGAGTCTTCCTGACTCCAGACCTGGTTCCCTATCCACTCTGCCACCTAGCTGCCCTCTTATTTTTTTAAGACTATGCAAAGATATTATTTTTCTAAGCAATGTGATAAAATATGCCATGATAACCTATACCAACATGATCAATATTTTCATAATCAGTAGTTAAAAGGTGAAAGAAATGGAGGTGACAAGGAGAGTGATATAAGGATGCCCATGTTGCCCCATAAGGCATATGTTGTCTATAGATCTTATTAGAAAGCACATTAAATCTGAGAGTAGTGAAGTGTAAAGATGAGAAAAGGGAAAGTGATACATAAGCAAAGTCCAGTTATAGCTTATGCAGATGATATTGCATGAGTAATAACAGAAGAGGAGGAAGTATTTAAAATATACATAAAATATGCCAGAAAAACTGGAATGAGTGAACAAACAAAATGCAAAGCTATAAAAATTGTGGAAGGGAGTGTTAATGTTGAAGATATAAAAGTGGAGGATGGACTAGTAAGGGTTCTTGGCCTAAAGTTAGAGGAGGGGAGGAAAATTGTGGGGGAAGAAAAGAAAGGAAGAATGGAAAAGAAATGAAAGAAAGAAAGTAAATATGTGGGGGATTTGTAAATTATAACAAAATAAGGCAATTGATCAAACAGCTTCTGGTGCAAATCTTACTCTACATTAGTTATGTATGGCTCCTACCAAAAGAGCGTGTAGTGCTACCGGCAGGAAGGAACCTTTGCTTATGACATCATGGAACAAATTTTGCCAGGAGAAAGCTACTATTTCTGAGCTAGAGGAAAGAGAGTTGGGGGTGATGAGTGAAAAATTACTTGACCCTATTAACATTTTTTGTTTCAATTTTAAGAAGGGAGAAGATGACAAGAACTGGGAGGCCAGCTGCCTGTCTATATCTAATGATGAGTGGAAGGAAATGTTTTGCTGAGAAAAAGTATTCAAGATAAAAAGAAGAAAATGGAAGGGGTAGTAAAGTATGGAAGCTGATGACTTGAGAAAAAGCAAACCAAGAAAATATCATACAAAATAATATTTAATATCCAAAACTTCTATGGTCACAAACCAGAAACAGATCATCTTTATTAATGTCTTTATGTACAACAAATTGTTGGATAAAAGCAACAGACATAATTCATAAAGGTAATAGATAAAGCATTTGCTAGAAAGTGTACCACAGCAAAAGATTCTTTGGAGCCAATTGGCCAAGATTATGGAGAAGACAGAAGTGGTCATCTATAGCTTCAAAGAAGAGCAGCTAGGTAGTACAGTGCATAGAACATGATCCCTGGTGTCAGGAGCACCTGAGTTCAAATCCAGCCTCAGATGCTTATTAGATGTGTGACTGTGGATAAGTCACTTAACTCTGTTTGCCTCAGTTTCTTCATCTGTAAAACGAGCTGGCAAAGGGAATCTCTGCCAAGAAAACACCATCACAGAGAGTTCAGACACTACTGAAATGACAACAACAATAACAAAAATTGTTTCAAATAACGACCTCATATGATCTCTCAAAAGGGCATGGAATTAGCGATATTTTATGCAATAACATTTTAAAAACAAGCAACTTTAAAAGACTTAAGAACTTATCAATGTAATGACAAGCGATGCTACCTGAGGACTAGGATAAAGCATGCTACCCATTTCCTGACAGAGATGAGAGTCTCAAAATGCAGAATATAAGACATATACTTATTGAGATAGTCAATGTAGAAATGTGTTTAGATTTACTGTGAAAATCAGCTAGAAGGGTTTTTTTTTCTTTTTTCTTTCTCATAGTGGAGTACAGGGGAAGAGTTGGAAAGATAGAGAAAGAATATATGTCCATTGAAAAATACAGAAAATTTATTTTAAAAATACCTCCCCACACATACATATGCAAAAGAGAAGCAAGAGAAAAAGATGTATAAAGGATAATAATTTTGGAGATAAAAATTCCCTGGCATAAAAGAAATCCTGAGGCCTAAAAATGTATGTGAGTGATGGCCAGAAATTACCAAAGAGTGAAGCTCATTAAAAAAAAAATCATGAGATAATGTATAGGGAAAAGAACTGTGTTCTGGATCAGGAATGACCTAGATTCACATCCTCATTTTCCTATTAGCTGCATGACCTTGGGCAAATTTTTTAAGCACTCTGAGCCTTAGCTTCCCCCTCCATAAAATGGGGTTGATCTTAATACTAATGCGTAGTCAAAGAGAAATTGTGAAGATCAAATGAGATAGTGTATATAATTATTTTGAAAACCTTAAAGGGCTGAATAAATAGTGACTGCTCTCATGAAAATAATTTTCATTTGCTGTATGTCTCTGAGCAAATCATATGGCACAATTCTGTGCCATAATTTCCTTACCTGTGAAGTGGGAATAAAAATATTTGTATGATCTACTACATAGGTTTGTGATGGGAAAAGCACTTAAAGGACTATGTATAAATACCTATTACTGTAGTGATGGTTATTTCACATACTATTTCATTTTATTCTCATAACAGGCCTATGGTGTGGATATCCACTTACAATAAAGGAAGGAGATTAAGTTACTTGTCCATGATACTAAAACTAGAAGTTGGCATAACTGGAATTCAAACCTGTATTTTTCTCAATCCAATCCTATTGCACTATTTTAATAGAGGTAGGAATAGATTTCTCCAAAGGGAAAAAAATTAAGAATTTGAGGGTAGTGATATTTTAAGAAATTGATGGGGAATATCAATGGAAATGGTCTTGTTTGATGCTGGAAATAGATTTGTACATATGCAAATATTTTAAGATCATGGTAAACTGGGAGTGGAATTAAGCCATGAGCGAACGCAGAACTGGTGAAGGGCCTGCACCCAGGTGAATATGGTATGCAATTGCAAGAACTTGCATGATTAAGTGGCCAGAAGGACAAGGTCTCTTAAGGGAGTATATAGGAACTACCACTTGCCCATTAGGAGGTGCTTAGCCCTGACAGAGAATCTCTCGTGTGTGCAGGCTGCTTTTTCCCAGAGTTGCTATTTTTTTTCCTATGGTACTGAGTTCAACTTTTGAAGAAAAGAGAGAAAGGTAGTCATCATTTAGAAAATGTAGTTATCTTATTCAGGTATTTTGGCTCCCAGTGTTCCATTTATGCAAGAAAATATTGAATGCCTCCCAAGACAATTTGTAAAAAATCTTTCCTAAAATAAAAGAAAGATGTAAGTATTAAGTGAGGATAGGGACTGGACCTGAGATTTCATTGATTATGGAGAATTCCCAGATGGGCAAACTCTATCAATGCAGGTCTTCAAATTGTCTGTAATTTATATTCTTAGATAATTTTTTAAATTACTGAGATGTTAATGACTTGCCCAAGGTGATATATCCAGTACGTCCTAGAAGTATAGCTTAAACCTAGGTCTTCAGAATTTTTTAAGATCAGATCCACTATGAACTTTGAGTTGCAGGTTTTCATAATCTGTACCTTTTCTCATCTATTAACTCATACCTATAAAGTAGCACTTCACTCAATCTCCCTATATTGAAATCCTATCAGCTTTAAATTTTCATCTTGAAATGCTGTATCCTTCATTAAATTTTCACTGATCCAACTTCTTTCTCCCAAATCAAAACCAATCCTCCTGCCCCTACACCTGCATACCTTAGAACTCAACTACTATTTTATCCACATTTGTCTTGTGTGGATATCTTACTCTATGGTATCATTATATATACGTAGTTATATCCTCTTCCTGGAGTATAAGCTCCATGATGGCAGGAAAAAAAGTAATTTTTTGCAACTTTTCAGTAGCTAGCATAATGTGGTGTAACTAGTGTATATTTAATTAATGTGCATTGATTTCAATGAATTTCTACTTCTCTCTTATGATAATGTAATAGATCAAAGAAATGAGATTCTCTTATTCAATTTTCAAGCCGTTCATCATAAAGGGGCTATTACTAAGGGTCAGGGCAGAGTTTCCTTGCCCCTCTAGCTCTAAATCTATGACTGAATAGTCTTTTAGCCTACCTCTAGCTTTTTAAAATAGGAAGGTAGAAAGTTAATCTTCTCAAATGCTTCACATGGAATTCTGCTACTGGATGAACTGCTTGGTCCTTTTCTGCAGTAAAAAGATAGGGGTTACACTTTCCTAAAAGGGACTTAGACCCCAAAACACAGAAATAAAATGAGCAAATGTCATTCTGTACTAGAAATTTGCAAGATCCAACACCTAACAGATTAGATTACTCATCTGCAAGAACCTTCCCAGAAATAACCCATCCTGCTCTATGATTGGAAGATAGTTTGCTGATGAGATTAAGGTGCCAGGAAGTCGCTATGCTAAAAGTAACTGATGCAAAAACAAGCAGTAATCTTTGAAATTGTAACATGACATAATGTAATGGCAGAAGCATCTGGTGACTTGTAAAGAATATTGAACAAAGAGCAGAGAAGCATAATTTATGAGTGTTTTTCTAGCCATGCACAGAGGAAAAGAGGATGTGAAATCTAGAAAACCTAGTACCATTTCAGCACACATTTATTAAGTACCTAATATATGCAAGACACTAGTGATAGGCACGATAGATAAGGTGCTAAAGATAAAAAATATGTTTCTGCCTTCAAATCATTTATGATTAATTGAGGGAAGTTTGGCATGCACATAAAAAAGGACAAAGAGTAGAATGTGATTGGGGCAAAAGGGAGATTCTGACCAATTGCTCTAGAAAAATTTGAAGGAATAAGTCAGCCAGTCAATGAACATTTACAAAGTGCCTACTATTGGCCAGGCATTGTGTTAAGCACTAGGATACAACCAAACATAAGGCAGTCCCTGCTCTTGAGAAGTTCACAATCAAATGAGGGAAACAAACAAATAACAATGTACATAAAAGCTATTTATAGGATACATACAAATAGCAATGTATATAAAAGCTATATACAGGATAAATTACAAATAATAACAAAGAGAAGATAAAAGATATTAAGAGGGGTTGGGAAAGGTTTCCTTCTTAAGGTGGTATTTTAACTGGCTCTTGAAGGAAAGCCAGCAAAGCCATGAAGCAGAGATGAGGAGAGAGAGGATGCTATGTATAGAAGACAGTAGGTGGAAATGCCTAAAATCAGGAGATGGAATGTCTTGTTCAAGGAAAAGCAAGGAGACCAGTATGACTGGATCAAAGAGTGTAAAAGGGGAGTAACGTACAAGAAAACTGGATTTTGGCAGGGGGAGTTAAGTTACAAAGGGCTTTCAACACCTAACAGAGGCTATGATACTCAGAAGGAGATATCTACCATGTAATTCAGAATACAAGATTAAAATAAAGAACAGGGATTAGAGCTTTGGCCCCCATCTGTGTACATTTGATATCATTGAAGTCACAGCAAGTAATTAGTTCATCTAGGGAGAAGGTAGCCATACCTTAGGGAGTACTCACACTTAAGGAGTGGAAGAGGATTATGAACCACCAAAAGTGTGGAATAGTCACAGGTGGGAGGAGAATCTGAAGAGAGCCAAGGATGAGAAAGCAACCAAAAGAAATAGGTACACAATAATAAATACCTAATGCTCCAGAAAGGTAAATCAGGATGAAGACTAAGAAAATGTCACAATTGTTATTACTTATTAAAGTAGTATCTTGAATACAAAGCTATTTTAAAAAGCAAGTCAAGAAATATAGTTATGGCATCAATCTGTTTAAGAACAAATAGAAATTTATTAGTTGCCTAAAAAAATAACTTTAGGAAAGGACATTGAATTTGACAGAAATCTCTTAAAAGTAGAGGATGACGATACACATGGAAAAGTTCTTTATTTTAAATTTATTTTTAAAATTTATTTTTTTGAGTCCCTTTTCTCCATGACCCCCCCCAAACATTAAGAAGGCAAGCAGCATGACATCAATTATAAATGTAAAATCATACAAAATATATTTCAACACTAGCCATGTTGCCAAAAAATCAAGAAAAAATGAAAAAAGGGAAAATATGCTTCGATTTACACTCAAATTTCATCAATTTTCTCTCTGGAGGTGGATAACATTTCTCATTATTAGTACTTCAGAATTGTCTTGGATTATTGTCTTGATAAAAGTAGCTAAGTCTTCCACAGATAATCATCATTACAATATTGCTATTACTATGTACAATGATCTTTCCAAGTTTTTCTGAAACCATCCTGCTAGTAATGTTTTATAGCACAACAGTATTCCATCACATTAAAATACCACAGTCTGATTGAGCCATTTATCAATTAATTGGCATCCCCTTAATTCCCAACAGCATTTTCCATTTGGCCAATTCTACTTTTTAAGGAGTTTTCATCTTTAGTGAATTTTTATATGTCTTTTTTTCATTTTTTTTGTTTTCTTTAACAAACTATTAACTCTTTTTGCATAATTTTCTTACATCATTCTCATTTTTTTCTCAATTTTTCTTCTATTCCTCTTCTTTGATTTTAAAAATCTTTTTTAAGCCCTTTCAGGAATTCTTTATGGGCCTGACACCAATTCACATCTTTTTTTCAGATTTTGTATGTTGCCATTTTGACTTTGTTGTCCTCTTCTGAGTTTGTGTTTTGATCTTCCCTGTCATCATAATAACTTTCTACAGTCAGGTCCTATTTTTGGTGTTTAATACTTTTTCCAGCCTATTTCTTAAGTTTTCAAGTTGGGCTTTGCTCTTAGGTGAAGGGTGCACTGTCTTAAGTTTCAAGTTTTTGCGATATTATTTATAGAGCTATTTCTGGAGATCTGAAAATTTACAGTTCTTCCAAGGTGGTATGAGGTGCAGTCACTACTCTCCTGGCTTTTGCTCTGGTATGTGAATGACCACTAGCATTTTTTTCCACTCTGGAACTGTTACCAAGATCCCCATCCACTTAGAATTGCAAGCCCTAGTGTGCTAATGCTCACTCTTGCCCTCGGATTGTGACCAAAGCTTGCAACCTGGATCCCCATATGAGTAATGCAACGTAATCCTACACCTACTACCAGCAAAGTGTCCCTACTTATCTCCTTCTGACCAGTTGTCTGGCCCCCTTATCGTCTGCAGGTGAAAGCTCCCAAAAGTTGTTGACGATGATTCAGTCATATCCTAGGCTTGTGATGACTTGCCAGCATACAGCCTGCTGCTGGATTATCAGGCAGGGCCTCCCCTGGATTGTGCTCTACTCTCACCCAGTAAAATATAACTTTTCTGTAGACCTTCAAGGTTGTCTTGGAATAGAAAAAATGGTTCACCTTTTCCTTTTATTGGTTCTGCCACTCTAGAAATCTTTTTTAGTATTCATTTTGAAGTTGTTTAGAAGAGAATTTGGAAGAGTTCAGAAAAGTTTCTGCCTTTACTCCACCATCGTGGCTCTGCCCCTTAGTCCAATAATTCTTAAATTATCTCTGTATCTCTTTTCCATGTCAATTATTTTTCCAATGAAATAGTTCATATTTTTTTCTACTTTTTTCATTCTTTTTGTATTTTATTGTTTCCTGATATCTCATGGGGTCATTTGCTTCTACTTTCCCAATTCTATTTTTTAATTAATTTATTTATTTTTAGTTTTAAACATTCATTTCCATAAGCTTTTGAGTTTTAAATTTTCTCCTCCTTCCTCCCCCAGATGGCATGCAATATGATATAGGCTCTACATATGCGTTCCTATTAAACATATTTTCACATTTGTTATGTTGTAAAGGAGAATTAGAACCAATAGGAGGAACCACAAGAAAGAAAAAAGAATCTCATTTCTAATTTTTTAAATATAAATTTGTTTATTTTTAGTGTACAACATTCGCTTCCACAAGTTTTGGAGTTCCAAATTTCTCACTCCTCCCCCTACTCCAAGATGGCATGCATTCTGAATACCCCTTCCCCTAGTCTGCTTTCTCTTCTATCTCTTCCCCCTCCCTTCTCTTATCCCCTTCCCTTTCTATTTTCCTGTAGAGCAGGATAGACTTCTGTACCCCATTTCCTGTATTTCTTATTCCCAGTTGCATGTGAAAACATTTTTTTAAAAACATGTGTTTTTAAAACTTTGAGTTCCAAATTTTCTCCCTTCCTCCCTCCCCACCCACCCTCATTGAAAAGGCAAGCAACTAAATATAGGTTGTACATGTGCAGTTATGCAAAACATTCCATAGTAGACATGTTGTGAAAAACTAACTCTATTTCCCTTAATCCTATCCTGCCCTCCCACTTATTCTATTCTTTCTTTTGACCCTGTCCCTCCTCAGAGTATTTGCTTCTGATTACCATCTTTCCCAATCTGCCCTTCTTTCTATCATCCCTCTGCTCCCTTGTCTCCTTCTCCCCCTTTTTTCCTGTAGGGTAAGACAGATTTCCAAACCCAGTTGAATGTGTATGTTATTCTCTTCTTAAGCCAAATCCTATGAAAATAAGATTCCCTCATTCCCTCTCACCTTCCCATTTCCCCTCCACTGTGAGAGACTTTTCTTTTCTGTTTCTACCTCTCCCTTTCTTCTCCGAGTATAATCCTCCCTCATCCCTTAATTTTATTCTTCAGATATGACCCCTTAATATTCAACTCACCCTGTGTCCTCTATCTATCTATCTATATAAACATACATATAATTTTTTTCTTTCAACTACTCTAATGCTGACAAAGTTCTCATGAGTTACAAATATCATCTTTCCATGCAGGAATGTAAGCAGTTCAATCTTAATAAGTCTCTTATGATTTCTCTTTCCTGTTTACCTCTTCATGTTCCACTGGAGTCCTGTATTTGAAAGTCAAATTTTCTATTTAGCTCTGGCCTTTTCATCAGGAATGCTTGAAAGTCCTCTATTTCACTGAATGACCATTTTTCCCCTGAAGGATTATACTCAGTTTTGCTGGGTAGGTGATTCTTGGTTGTAATCCTATGTCCTTTGCCTCTGCTTTTTAAGTATAGTTCTTTTCTTCATGAAATTTTTGTGCCTCTTTTACTGTTAGGTCTATTTTACTCAGCTATTGATTCTCATGTCATAATTTCCTTTCATCAGTCTCATTTTTTCCCATTTTTTCCTCTATCACTTACTTCTTTCTTTAGTTCTTCCAGGAATTTTTGTTGGGCTTGTGTTCAATTTGCGTTTTTTTTTTTTCTCTTTGAGGCTTTGCTTGTAGTTGCTTTCACATTTTTATCTTTTTCTGAGCTTGTGTCTTGATCTTCCCTGTCATCATATTAGATTTTTATGGTTGAGTTCTTTTTTTGTTGTTTGCTCACTTTCTGCCCTGTTTCCTGACTTTTAACTGTATATTAAATTTGGACTCTGGTCATCTGAGGCTGGGGAGGTACTGTCCCAAGTTTCAAGCTTTTTTACATTGCAGTTTTCAAAGCTACTTCTGTGGATCTGTTAGTTTTTGATGTTTCATTGTATGGTCCAAGGAGAGGTGTGGTCACTACTCTCCTGGTCTGTGGTCTGATGTTTACCCAGGAATAACCCTTGCTTCTCTGAAGCCATAAATGCTGGTGCTCCTTTCTGCCCTGGAACTGCAACCTAGAACTGCATATGATCAATAGTGCTGTCAAACAGTTGACTGGTCCTATGCCCAGTATCAGCACAAGGTCCCCTGTACTTTCTTTCCAACCTGTTTTCCAATGCCCTTGCGAACTCTGGGCTGAAAGTTCAAAGTTGCTGATACTGCTGCCACTGCCACTCCAAGGACTACTGCTAATATTGTCACATCATGTGTTCCAGGAAGGCCTGCATCCATGTCACAGACCTCTCCTGTTAACCTCCTAAGTTATCTTAGATTGGAAAAATATATTACCCAAAATTTTTGTTGACTGTGCCACTCCAGAATTTGATTTGAGTGTTATCTTAAAGTCGTTTGAAGTATAATGTTGGGAGAGATCAGCTGGGCTGCTACCTTTACTCTGCCATCTTGCCTACACACTCCCACTCCAGGCAATATTCATCTAACTATTCTTTTGCAATAACTACTTTCCCTTTTCTGACTCTATGTTCACCAAGAAATATTTAGACCAGATCTGCTCACAAAGTTTGAAGGGAATAGTAGAAGGGAATAAACATTTATATGGAAACTGCTATGTGCCAGGCACTGTGCTAAGTACTGTTTTTTTACAATATTATTTTATTTGATTCTCAAAACAACCCTGCAATATGGGTGCTATTATTATCCCCATTTTACAGATGAGAAAACTAAGACAAACAGAGCTTCACTGACTCAGCCAGGTCATTTAGCTACTGAACATAAGAGTCTAGATTTGAACTCAACTCTTCCTAACTACACACCCAGTGCTCTATTCACTTTTCTGCCAGCTGACTCTAAATGGAGTGTCCTATGCAAATGGCAATCCTATTATTAGGATCATATATTATCCTATGAAATAAATATTGGTCTTCCACTTTACGTTGTAGTCTCCTATAAATTTGGTTCTAAAGAAAACCCCAGAATCTATTCAACCCTAGGTGAACTGAAATAAATACTGTTTCTGAATCTGCAAAAGTCAGGATAAGACTTTGGACTGTGTAATCTTTACCAAAGTCCAGCCACACAGGAAGGCTTAACCTAAAATAATTACTATTACATTACATTATTGTTGACCCCTATTTCAGGGCAACATAATTCCTGCCTCCTTCACAGAGATTTTTAATTGCTCTTCTGCTTCAAATCACTCCCTTTTCCAATATTTCCTCTCTCACATGGCTGTTAATATGATATTTCTAAAACAGAGTAGAGGGGGGCAGAGCCAAGATGGTGGAGTGAAAGCAGTGACTTGCTTAAGCTCTCCCCCAAAGCCCTCCAAATACTCATAAAAAATGGCTCTAAACAAATTCTGAAGCAGCAGAACCCACAAAAAGACAGAATGAAACAAATTTCCAGCCCAAGACAACTTGGATGATTGATCAGAAAGGTGTATCGCACCAGGCTGGGAGCACAGCGCAGCGTGGGAGCGCAGGCCACAGTGAACCTGGAGCAGGCCTCAGAGGACTGAATCTCAGACAGCTGTGGAGGTTTCCAGACTCTTCAACCCACTAATGCCAAAGACAACTTAAAAGGTCAGTGGGAAAAGTCTGTTTCTGTTGGTGCTGAGAAAGGAAGGCAGGGTCTCAGCTTCATTCCCCAAGAGCATGGTCCTGGAGGGGGAGGTGAGGCAGCTGCTTCCTGAGCTTCCAGCCCACAGACTGAGGAGGAATCCAGTGGCTAATCAGAGAGGGATTGCAGGGATCTCTTTGCCAGTGCTGAGGCAGGAATCTCTTGCTTTGCCCGTGTACGGATCTGGGTCACAGTTCTGGGTGGTTGTATTAATAGGATTTAGTGAGGTTCGGATTCGCTCCTATAAATGACACTCTCCAATGCACCAGAAAATAATAGGAAATAGATAATTTATTTAGAAGAAGTAAAGCACAGATAGTTTGAATTTGCATAGAAAGCATAAATAATAAGAACAATCAATAATATAGCACCGATCAAGAGAGTCGGTAATGGAAGAGAATACATCACCAATTCAAGGGAACCTCCAAAGTCAATCAACGGCTGGGAGCCCCGTTGCAGCCAGTACAAACTTGAATTGTGTAAAGATTTTCCCGGGCGAAGCGTCCTTCCCGCGGGTGAGGCTCAGCGGGCTTACAGGACGCAGTGTTTTTATATTGTTCTAAACAAAGAAGGCTTGGGGCCAAGAAGCCCTTTTTGATGCTTGCGCTATTCATGGTTTGTCCAATACACATCTGACCTTAGCCACGCTCCCATCCGCCTGAGGCTTGGTATTTTGTTTTTTAATAACATCACGTCTCACAAGGAGAGGAGCCAACCCTCCATGTCAACGTGACCTAGGAATGGCTAGTTCCTGGAATGCTAGGCCAAGAACACTCAGGAGATATGGAACGGTCATGACCGAGATTTGAACTGAACCTATTTATTTGAGTGATCTTATTAATTTAAAGGGGAATTTCCAATTTCCATTTCAGTGGTGGTGCTGGGGTGAGGAGGAACTCTGGTGTGGTGGAGCTTGTAGTGGCTGTGGAGAGAAATCCCTCCTCACAGTTACAGGACAGAAAGGAATACCTGTGCTCATAGGCCAGGAAAGGAGTAAACACCTCACCCCTTATCATACCACCTTGTGAGAACTGAAAATTTACAGGTCCCTACAAGTATCTTTGAAAACAGCTACACAAACCGCTAAAGCTTGGGATAGTACATTCTCCACATTGGAAGCAGACTCTTACCTTAACAAAGAGTTTAAAACTCAAGTAATTGGCCGGAATCATGACCAAGCAGTGAAAAAAGAGTCAGACTATATTAATCTTACCTTGGTGACAAAGAAGATCAAAATATACAACCAGAAGAAGACAACAAAGTCAAAGCTCCTACATCCAAAGCCTCCAAGAAAAATATGAATTAGTCCCAGGCCTTGGAAGAGCTCAAAAGGGATTTTGAGAAGTAAGTGAAGCAGAGGAAAAACTGGGAAGAGAAATGAGAGTGATGCAAGAAAATCTGAAAAGCAAGTCAACAGCTTGCTAAAGGAGACCCAAAAAAATACTGAAGAAAATAGCACTTTAAAAAATAGCCTAACCCAAATGGCAAAAGAGGTCCAAAAAGCTAATGAGGAGAAAAATGCCCCAAAAAGAAAAATTGGCCAAATGGAAAAGGAAGTCCAAAAGATTACTGAAGAAAATACTTCCTTAAAAATTAGAATACAGCAATTGGAGGCTAGTGACTTCATGAGAAATCAAGATACTGTAAAACGAATCCAAAAGAATGAAAAATTAGAAAACAATGTGAAATATCTCATTGGGAAAACAACTGACCTGGAAAATAGATCCAGGAGAGAGAATTTAAAAATTAATGGACTATCTGAAAGCCATGATCAAAAAAAGAGCTTAGACATCATCTTTCAAGAAATTAGCAAGGAAAACTGCCCTGATATATTAGAACCAGAGGGCAAAATAGAAATTGAAAGAATCCACAGATCTCTCCTGAAAGAGATCCCCAAAGGAAAACTCCTAAGAATATTATAGCCAAATTCCAGAGTTCCCAGGTCAAGGAGAAAATATCACAAGCTGCCAGAAGGAAACAATTCAAGTACTGTGGAAACACAATCAGGATAACACAAGATTTAGCAGCTTCTATGTTAAAGGACCACAGGGCATGGAATATAATATTCCAGAGGGCAAAGGAGATAGGATTACAACCAAGAATCACCTACCCAGCAAAACTGAGTGTACTTCTTCAGGGGAAAAAATGGTCATTCAGTGAAATAGAGGACTTTCAAGCATTCTTAATGAAAAGACCAGAGCTGAATAGAAAATTTGACTTTCAAATACAGGACTCAAGTAGAACATGAAGAGGTAAACATGAAAGAGAAATCATAAGAGACTTATTAAGATTGAACTGTTTACATTCCTGCATGGAAAGATGATATTTATAACTCATGAGACCTTTGTCAGTATTAGGGTAGTTGGAGGAAAAAAATTATATGTATGTATAGATAGATAGATAGATAGATAGATAGATAGATAGATAGATAGATAGAAGGCACAGAGTGAGTTGAAGATTAAGGGGTCATATCTGGAGAATAAAATTAAGGGATGAGGGAGGATTATACTCAGAGAAGAAGAAAGGGAGAGGTAGAATGGGGTAAATTATCTCACAAAGAAAAAACAGAAAAGAAAAGTCTCTTACAGTGGAGGGGAAGCAGGGGAAGGTGAGAGGGAATGAGCAAATCTTATTCTTATAGGATTTGGCTTAAGGAGGGAATAACATACACATTCAATTGGGTATGGAAGTTTGTCTTACCCTGCAAGAAAATAGGGGGAAAGGGGACAAGAGAGCAGGGGGATGATAGAGAGGAGAGCAGATTGGAAAAGGGTATAATAAGAAGTAAGTACTTCTGAGGAAGAACAGGGTCAAAAGAAAGAATAGAATAAATGGGAGGGCAGAATAGGATTAAGGGAAATAGAGTTAGTTTTTCACAACATGTCTGCTATGGAAGTGTTTTGCATAAGTGCACATGTACAACCTATATTGAGTTGCTTGCCTTTTCAATGAGGGTGGGTGGGGAGGGAGGAAAAGAGAAAATTTGAAACTTAAAGTTTTAAAAACATATGTTTAAAAAAAGTTTTCACATGCTACTGGGAAATAAAAAATACAGGAAATGGGGTACAGAAATCTATCCTGCCCTAGTGGAAAATACAAAGGGAAGGGGATAAGAGAAGGGGGTAGAAAAAGAAAAGAGGACAGTCTAGGGGAAGGGATATTCAGAATGCATGCCATCTTGGGGTGGGGCGAGGGTGAGACGAGGTGAAAATTTGGAACTCAAAAACTTGTGGAAATGAATGTTGAAAACTACAAATAAATTTATATAAAAAATTAATAAATTAGAGAAGGAAAAAAACCAGAGTAGAGACTGTGTTACTTCACTGTTCAGAAAGTTCTAGTGTCTTCCTATTACCTCTGGGATAAAATATAAACTATTTATTTTCCCTGAAAGAATTTCACAATTTGAATTCATTCTGCCTTTCCAGACTTATAAAACACAGCTCCCCTTTCCACAGACTATAGTCGAGCCAAACAAATTACTTACTGTTTGTCACATGCAACATTCCATCTCACATCTCTCTGCCTTTACAAAGGCTGCTCCTCATACGCAGAATGTATTCAGTCCCACTTCTACCTGCTTCTTCTGAGCTTCCTTTAAAGCTCAAATCAAGAGCTACCTCTTAAGTGAAGTCTTTCCTGACCTGTACAGCTATTGGTGCCTCTCCTTATCCGGTGCACTCCCATTACCTTGAATCTACTTTCATTTATTAGAATGTGGGCACTTTGAGGGCAGGGACTTCCATTTTTGACTTTTAGCCCCAGTGCCTGACATAGTTCCTGGCATGTAATGAATACTTGAATACTTTTATATGAATTGATTAATCAATTATCAGAGGTTCTTAAGCTGAGTTACATACTTGTGTTTCTTCTGTATTTCAATATAATTAATTTCCTTTTTAATGCTGTATGTTTTATTTTATATATTTAAAAATATTATTCTGAGAAGGAATCCATAGATATCACCAGACTGCCAAAGGGGTCAATGAAGCAAAAATGGTTAAGAACTCTTGTTGTCAGTCAATAAACATTTATTAAGCCCCTACTACATGCCAGGCACCATGGCAAACAATGAAGATACAAATATGAAAAAAGAAAGGCAGCTCCTGCCCTCAAAAAACTTCCAATATAATGGGGGAAGATGATTACATTAGGAACCTGAAAAACTGATGGGAGAAGGTACCAGGCACAAGGACATGATTGGGAAATCCAAAGGTGTGCAGCCAGGTGGGAAGTGAAGAGATAGATGACTTGGGTGCCCTCCTTGAGTGTAGTCTAGGGGAGGAACTCTTTCTTTTGCTCTCCAATGGGAGGGCCAGGAAGTAATGAGGATATTAAAGAGGCAAGGCATTGAGTACAAAGACAGGTATGGGATGATGAGGTTCTTTTCCATGAAGATCTTGGGAACATGATGAGGAAATCCAAAGGGGTACAGACAGATAAGAAGTGAAGATTACTTAGTCTCTTCTTCTTCTGAGTTCAATGATGATCTGCCTGCCATTTAAAAGGAATATATAATTGATGATGATAATAATGCCATACATTTCTATGGCATTTCATAGTTTGCAAACACCATTGTCTCAAAACAGAAGTCCCTCCTGAAACCCCTTCTTCTATAAATACTTCCATACATCAGCATGACCTACTCAGTGTGGATATTTCCTTTAATAATACCAACTGCTCTATCCATCTTGTGAGATCTCTGTCTTTGTCCTACCACAAATTACCTCTAAGGCATCTACCCAATATACTGGGGACATTCCTCTAGCTCTCTTGAAATTATGTAGATACCGATGGAGCACAGAAGCCACCCTTGCTCTCTATACATAGATTTTTTTTTTGCCATTTAGAATTGAAAGGGACCTTGAAAGTTATCAACTTCAACACTCTCATTTTACAGAATTGGAAACTTTAGCACAGAAAGGTCAAGTGACTTGCCTAGGGTAACACAGTTATTAAGTGTCTGGGACAGGTTTGAACTCAAATTTTTGTGATGTCAACTCTAGCACTCTATCCACAGATCAACCTACTATTTCTTAAACTGCTTCTCCTGTGTGAATACCCATTTTAATTTTTCTTGAGCAGGGGTAAGGGTTTGCTTAACTAAATACACATGCATTCAAATACATATATTACCTATCTTTTCTTTTCCCCTAAGGGGAAGCATCTTGGATGCAAGAGGGAGAAGTAATAATAATAAGTAACATTTATATAGTGCTTGCTAGGTACCAGGCACTGTGCTAAGTGCTATATACTTACTTTCTCTTTTGATCTTCACCATAACCCTAGGAGGTGGGTGCAACTGTTATCTCCCTTTAATAGATAAGTAAAATGAGCAAAACAAAGATTAACTGACTTATCCAGGATCACACAGCTAGTAAGTGTCTGAGGCCAAATTTGAAATCAAGTCTCCCTGACTCTAGACATGGTGCTCAATATATCCAGTGCACTGCTTAGCAGCCTCATTTCCTAAAAAACCAAAAACTAACAAAATTAAATAAAAAAAAACTTGTCAAAGAATATGATTTTGGCTTCACAGAGGAGAAGGAATGGGTATACTTCTTTATAAGAGTTCATGCAAGGAAATTATGTTAGACAAATAAAAGAACCTGGTCTACCTGGACCTCAAAGAAAGGGTCATAGAAGCAGGTATCACCTCTCAAGAAGGTATATTACAGGATACAATAGTAGAAATGTTTTTGTCTCCACACATAGGATTACTACAGTAATTCTGGTCCTCATTACCTTATACCTGAACTATTGCGTAGTCTCTGAAAAAGGCAATAGCCTCTTTTCTATTTCCTAATCTTCCTAATCTGCTCAGCTGACAAAGTCACCTTCCTAAAGCATAAATCAGACCAAGTTTTTCTTCTATGTAAGAACCTTTGGTGGCTTTCTTTTCCCACTAGGATAAAATCCAAATTCCAAAAATTGACATTTGAAGTTCTTTGTGTATGCTTTCAGTATACCTTTATCAGCTTATTGTGCATGATTTCCCTTGCCTCATTCTGCATTTGAGTCAAATAAGGCTGTCCAGCTTCCCATCTCCCACTTCTTTTGCATTGTCTCTTCCACCCTGCCTAGAATTCTCTCCCTTCTCAAGCCCACTTCTTATAACTCCCTTCGAAGTTCAGATTATAGGCCTTTTTCTGTGAAAAATTTTCACTGATACTCTTAGAATTTAGTGATACTTCTGTTTTTAAATTATTTTGTACAGACTTTTATTTTTTTCTTTGTTGCATCCCCCTCCCAGCAGAATATAAGCTTATTGAAGGCAGATGCTGTTTTTTGTATTATTTTTGTATTCCTAGATCCTGGTAAAAATGCCTTGGGAATAGAAGGCATTAAATTTATGCTTGTTGGGTTAAATTTGATTGAAGCTTCATGGAAAATAGGAGAGATACCTAAAAAGGTCAAACTACCAGAATTTTTAAAAAGAAAAAAATTTACCCTGGAAACTATAGTTCCATAAGCTTAATTTCAGTGCCAAGGAAAAGCTAACATAATGTAGTAAAAATCTTATTAATTTTAAACACAGGGGATCAGAAAAAGCAGAATTGCAATTAACTGGGTTGGGATTATCCATTTTTTTTATTAAAGAACAACAGGGCATCTAGACAGCTGGGGAACAGCAGTTCCTTTACTATGTTGAATAAACTAATATTGGATTAATGAGGTTTTACCGTGAAACGAAAGACAAGTTGTAAATTGGGGGAAGGAAATAGCATGCTGGGTAATCAAATAACGACTTTGTTTTTGCAAAGAAAAAAAAATCTTGTCCTATTAAGAATGAGATTTAGTGCTTCAAATTTAAATTGTTATAAGGTAACCCTTCAGTTATCCAGGGGTCATCTTTTCAGGAACCTCATAAAACTGGAAAAGCACCAAGCCAAGAAGTTTAAAAAGTAAATAATTATCTCAGTAAAGAGAAAGCTTTTGACTACTAGCCAATAACAATAAAAACAACAGAGGCAGACTCATAAACGAAGTTCTGAAAGAGAGATCTTAGAGGCCAACTCCATTATTTTTCAGATGATAGACTGAGGCCTAGAGAGGTTAAGTGACTTACTCAAGGTCAAACAGACCGTGTAAGTGGCAGAGCTAAGAATCAAATCCAGGTCCTTCCGACTCTACTTCTAATAATTTTTTTCCTTCTCACCTAGCTAAAGATGATTTGTGGTTGTTCAATTACTTCAGTCACGTCCAACTCTTCATGATCCCCTTTGGAGTTTTATTTCCTTCTCCAGCTAATTTTACAAATGCATAAACTGAGGCAAACAGAGGTAAGTGACTTGCTCAAGGTCACACAGTAAGTGTCTGAAGCTAGATTTGAACCAAGGAGGATGAGTCTTCCTGAACCTAGTCCTGATTCATTTCATTACACAGTTGTCCCAAAGATGATATTTAGTGCAATATAACACATATAGATGTGTATATTTGTGTCCAAAGTTGTTGATTTCCTTGTGATCCCCATTTGTTTTCCAGATGCATGTATGTGAGAATTTTTCTAGCAAATGAAGTAAAACTCAAAGGTCTATAGTTTGCTGACTCTATTCTCTTCCCTTAAAAAAAAGGAAAACTTTGACCTTTCTTCAGTCCCAAAGTACCTCTCATTCTCCATGAAATCTCCATCACTCTCACTAGTATTTCAGTATCCTAGTTTATAATTCATCTAGGTCTGGTAGATTGAACTGATTGATGACTGGGAGGCAGATCTCTTATTTAAAGGCCTACCTATCTTCCTATATATCTTTATTTTCAACTGCCTACAGGCCATTTTTGTCCTGTTTTTTTTTTCCTTCCAAATAACCAGAAAGAACAAAAGTGAAATAAGTGTTAAGTAGCTCTGCCTTCTCTCTGTCATCTGTTGTCATCAGCCTATCCACCCGAAGCAGCTGTCTTTTCCATAACAAAATCTTCTATTTTTCCCAAACAGATTTCAAACAACCTGTTTTGTTATCCCTAGTTTGGCTTACCTTAGTTTGTTCTGAGATTTAGTATTGACCATGCATTTTGCATTAGGCCAATTGTCAATCTTTCCTTCTGTCTTCTTAAGATTCCTTTTAAAATCTAAAGTGGTTGATTATTTGGGCATCCAAATAAGTCTATTTAAACAATTTCTCATTTGTCCTCCCTGATAACAAACAAGACAAAAAATGCAATAAGTAGATAAAGAGGTTGGCATCAGGTAGCTATTCTCCCCACTGGGCCAAAATATGGTTGTGAACATGAGGCACAAGGAACTTCTGTTTATTTACCTTTTTGTTTTAGGACTTTTCTGATATTAGGTGGAAAAGAATTGGCTATGGAATAACCTTGTGAACTTTGAAAGGTTGTGAGTTACAAGAGCTTCCATGACAGGATCCCATGGGAGAGACTATGGTAGCCACAGAAGTGAAATTGACAGAGGAGCCAGCATAGCCACAATAAGTATGTGACCCAGAGCAGGAGCGAAGTGAGCCTACAACCAAGACATCATGGCCTGAAAGGAAACTACCCAATCAGTGCTTATGCCATGCCTAAAAGTGAACTTAGTGGGGAGTGCAAGAAGGAAGAAAAGAAACTCTCCCGAAAAATAAAGTGCCTTTGCTCTTGGGTTAGGGATATGGAAAATATTTTATAACTACTTCTTTAAGTCTGAGCCCAAGGTGGTATGGGGGGCAGAGTGTCCTAATTCTGGAGCATAATTTGTACTTAATGCCTTGCCACATCTGTTCAGAAAAAACAACTGAAAACTGTTAAAGCAAATTGATGTTAATTGGTTAATCAATATTTAAGATAAATCAGCTGGTTAAATGGATAGTGGGCTCTAATCTATTAAAGATATATTAACCGGTACTGGACAGGTGATATTGGGGCACACACTGGATGGAGGCTTAGAGCAATAGCACTGAAAGTGTAACCCTGAGTCCCTCCCAGGTCCTTTAAAACCCCCAAGCCAAGAAGAAACTACTACCCTCTGCTGACCCCATTTATAAATGGAAGAGCGAATTAAGATAGGAGGCTCAGAGCCTAAATATATGTGGCTACATATGGGAACTCATCTGAAATACACATCTGTGGAGACCCACTTGAGAGATTCTCTAGCTGCAACTTTCTTTATTGGATTATCTAGTCTGCGAGATTCACAGGAGAAAAAAAATGGCAATTTTTTTTTCTCTCTTCTTTTTAGGTTATATTTGTAGCATTTAGGGTTTTTTTCCCGTTATTATTTATAATTCAGAGCAGTTCTTTTTGAGATAACCTTTGCATAGCTGAATATTTAAAATAAAAATCTGTTGTATGTCTTACTATATTACCACATCGAGTAAAAGGGGGTACCTTCCAGTCAATCCCAGGTCCTTAATCTCTGTGGGAAGAGTCCCATAGACCCTTTGATTTGTACAGGGACTTGTTCTTTCTTCAGAGATGGAAATGTTGATTTTCTTTTTTCCTTTAGTTTGTCAAAATTCAAACCCTGGACCAGTGCTGGTAGGCGGCATCATTTGGTAACTTACTGAGTTATACAAGCTTCAAATCTAACTGATTTGGCTTCACACTTGAGGGTGAGGGGGTAACTTCCACTCAATCCCAGGGCCTAAATTCCTAAAGGGAGATATTTATATGTTCTGGCAACCTCTGTAGGGACCAGGCATCCTTCTGAGATATGAAGTTTGATTTTCCTTTTCTTTTCTTAATTGTCTGTGTATCGGGTAAGGATATTTTAACCCTAGGGCCAGCTATTGATAGCTAATAAGCAAACAGTAATAGAGAAGCTAGATGGTATAGTGAATAGAGCACAGGGCCTGCACTCAAGAAGTCCTGAGTTCACGTCCAACCTCAAACACTTACCAGCTAAGTGAACCTAAGCAAGTCACTTAATCCTGTTTGCCTCAGTTTCCTCATATGTAAGTTGCAGAAAGACATGGCAAACCACTCCATTATCTTTGCCAAGATAACCCTAAATGGAGTTACAAAGAGTCAGACGTGACTGGAATGATTGAACAACAACAAATCATTTTTAGCTAAACAGCAACAACAAAAAAAGCTAAGTTAACACATTTTGTAAATTATTTTTGTTGGGTTTACATAATTCTGTATTTTGGAGAAGATTTTTATTTTTATTGGTGTATGTAGTAGTGTGCAAGATCTGTGACAATTTATGGTTTTGACATGCTTTCCAATACAGACTTAGGGAAGCAGTGAAAAGACAATGCTTATGCTTCAGTAGGAACACAGGGAACTATTCTCAATTGTGTAATATGGACAATATGTTAAAAAAAAGGCTGCCCCATCCCCACCCTATCTCAAACTATTTACCAAAGATGGCAAATTCTTAAATGGATGAAAGAGGAATGGAGAGACCTGGTAACAGATGCCTAGACTTTGGAGCACAGGCTATCAAAATACCCATGTGGAGCTTTGACAAGACTGGTTTTGGAAAGCATGATGACAAGTGGGAGAGTTTCTGTCCCTTATTCAGAACATGTAAAGGTGTTTGGTGACTGTTCATTCTTCAATTACTACATGGTAAAGAAAAGCTTTTTAATTGGATGCTTAGCCAGAGTAGAATGTGCATATGAAAGGTTTCAATTAAGAATCTCAATATCTTTCTCCCTGGTGGCTTTGAGTAAGGAAGATGAAATGCTATTAGCTATTCTAAGTATAAAGCATTGCTCAATCCCTTCCCTTCTACAAATTGTTTCTTTTGACTGTTTCATATATGTTATGAATCTCATCCCACCGAGTCTAAGAGATAATCTTGAGATCAAATTTGCTCCCTTGAATTAAGACCTTTAGTGTGATTTGTGCATTTCCCATACATTGTACTTTTTATATAGACTCTTAAAACCATCAGTTTTATTGTGAGATCCTTTCTTGGATTTTATCCCCTGTGAATCTTTGGATGTCTCTACTGCAATTTGTCCTATATTGTAACTACTCTCTATAATGACTTTATGATATATAAGCATATACGTGTGTGTGTGTGTGTGTGTGTATATGTGTGTGTGTGTGTGCGCATATGTGTGTATATATGAATGAAATTCTCTCATTTCCCCTTTCTTTCCAGATTAAAGTTTTTTTCAGTTGGATTTTCAAGACACCAATGAACCAAGCAAGTGTTTGTTAAGAGCCTGCAATGTACAAGGCACTGGGAATAGAAATACAATCTTGAAGCAGTCTTCAGCATGTACTTATGGAGTTTACACTCTAATGTGGGAGACAACATGTACATAAATAATTATATATAAACCAAATACAAAGCAGATGCAAAATAACCTTGGAGAAAAAAGCTTGAGGTTAAGAAGGGTAAGGTAGAAGAAGGTGTAGAGAAAGAAGGTTTCCTGGAAAAGATAGTATTTGTACTGAGACTTAAAGAAAAGGAATTGCAGGGATTCCAATAAGAGGAGGGGAATATAAAGAGGATTCCAGGCATGGGAGACAGTCAATGCAAAAGCACAGAAATGGGAGATAGAAGGTCACAGGTGAAGAACATGAATAGGAGAATATATTAGACCCTACAGTGAATGGAGAGGAATAATAGGAAGAAGGCTAGAAAGTTAGGAAGAGATGAGGTTATTAAGAGTTTTATTTTAATTTCTTTTCAATTAACAAGCATTTATTTTCTCTCCTACCTCTCTCATAATTCCCCCATTCCCATTGAGAAAGAAAAACAAAACTCTTAACAAATAGTCATAGCCAAACAAGACAAATTCCCACATTGACCATATCCAAAAACTTGTGTTTCATTCTCCATCTGTACCTCTGTCAGTAGAAGCATGTTTCTTCATCAGTCCTCTAGAATTATGAATTATTATCATGCTGATTAGTCCTTAAATCTAGTTTTCTTGGTTCTGTTTATTCACTCTGTATCAGTTAATAAGTCTTCTAAGGTTTCTCTGAAACCATCTCCTTCATAATTTCTCACAGTACAATCATATTTCATTGTATCCATTTATTATAATTCATTCAACCATTCTCTAACTGATAGGTATGACCTGATTTTACAGTTTGGGGCACTACAAAACATGTGGAGCAGTGGATAGTATGCCAGCCATGGAGTCACAAATGGATTTGTGAAGAGTTGGACGTGACACTGACTAAACAACAACAAATATTATTGTATGCGTGGGTTCTTCTCTTCTTTCTTTAACACCTACAGGGTACAGGCCTAGCAGTAGTATCATTAAGTCAAGGAATACATACAGTATGGTGATCTGGGGGTAAGAGAGGGGACATAGTTCCAAATCTTTCTCCAGAATTACTGGACCATTTCACAGCTCCACCAGCTGTGTATCAACTGTCCCTGCTTCCCTGTAGTCTCTCAGTGAAGGAAAGAAAGAATGAAGGAAAGGAAGGAAGGAAGGAAGGAAGGAAGGAAGGAAGGAAGGAAGGAAGGAAGGAAGGGAGGGAGGGAGGGAGGGAGGAAGGAAAGAAGAGAGGGAGGGAGAGAGGAAGGAAGGGAGGGAGGAAGGGAGGAAGGAAGAAAAACTGAAATCTTTGTAATAAATAAGCAAAATCAAGCAAAACAAATTCTCACTTTGGCCATATCCAAAAATCTGTCTCCATATTGACTCCATCACTTCTCTGTCAGAAGATAGGTATCATAATTCATTATCAGCCTCCTGGGATCAATGTTGACATTTGATCCTTATAACAACACAGTGAGGTAGTGTAGTTACTATCCCAATTTTATAGATATGGAAACCCAGATAAGCAAATGTTAAGTCTCTTTCCTGGAATCACACCATCATTTACTGCTTGAAGCCAGATATGAACTGAGGTATAACTGACTCCAGATTCAATAATCTAATCACCAGCAGACAATTATTAAATACCTACTATGTACTAGGTATTAGAGCTGATCTTTAGCAATGCTTTCTGAATTCCTTCTTCATTTGTGCTCATTTGAGTCACCAGAAGTGGGTCACACTCATCAGGTTTGACACGTCTTGGGAGCTTCTTAATAATATCCTAGTCCCTATTTGATATTATCCTATGCATTCTACTATCAATTTATCACCTTCAGGCCCCCTTTTCCCTCATAAATTCTCACAAGAATGGAGGAACTACTGAACTCCTCTTTGCCTATTCACCTATGAATCTTCCCACTAGAATTTACCAAAAACAAAACTACTCTAGCAGAAGCCATTGATTCAAATACCCCATAATCTGAGCAAAGAAAGACATATTGACTGCCTTTGAATGCCCCTAATGCTGCAGATTCTGAAGGGGGAAGAAGGTGGGAGGGGAAAAGTTTTCTGACAGCAAAAATGTGATTACCTTAAGGTTTTCAAGGGAATCACATATATACTGGTTGTTTGCAGAATGTAAACAAATGCACAGATGAACAAGGATACAATGTGGCTCAGACCCCAAGGTCAGAGCTGTCTCACTTTCTACATCTATACCAGGTTATGGATGAATGATCAAGGCAAGAATCCCAAATCAAAGCGGGACCTATACATTTCTTTCACTTTGAACCAAATTTCCAGGTTTCTGGTAGGTTTCTGAGACAAGCAACAGTCTACTCTTGCACAGACCCAAACCCAGGTCAGTAACTTGCAGAGTTCAAACAGGGGATAGGGGAGAATGATCCCAGCAATCAGACTTTGCCCTGTATCAGACCACTTTGGGAACACTGAAAGCTTTCCCCTCCTCAGTATGAAATAACACAACATACATTACCCCAGGAAAGTAGCAATAGGATTAGCCCAGACCTTCCCTCTGGAAGAACCTAGTCTTAATAAAGTTCAAAGTCAGGAAGTAAATGGAAAGAATTGGCAACAACAACAAAATAATAACCTCATCATAATGAATTATTGTTGTGACAGGGAAACTAAAGATATAAATAGAGAAGAGGGAAATGACTCCAAAATACCTATAAGCAATGCTTTTGAGAAATACATAGCTTGAATTCAAATTCAAATAGAATTCCTACAAGAAATGAAGCAAGTTTTTAAAAGAGTTAAAATATATTTTTCAAAGTGAATTAGAGCTCTTGAGGGGAAAAAATGAAAAAAAGAAATGAGAGCTATGAAAGAAAGATTTGGAAAGTGAATTAACAGCTTGGCATAGAAGTTCAAAACTTTGCCTGAGTAACAAATTCTTTGAAAATTAGAATGGACCAAATGGAAACTAGTAACTATGAAGCAATTAGAAATATTAAAACAAAGACAAAAGATTGAAAATAGAAGAAAATGTAGAGTATCTCATAGTAGAAACAACTGACATGAAAGAGATTGAGGAGGAAAAAATTCAAGAATCATTGCATTATCTGAATATTCTGATGAAAAGAAGAGATTAGAGATCATATTTCAAGAAATCTCCAAAGAAAATCACCCACATCTTTTAAAAGCAAAGTGGAAATGGATAAAAGCTACTGATAACCCCCTGAATGAAAGCCCAAAATAAAAAATCCCAGGAGCATCATATCCAAAATCCAGAGCTTTCAGTTCGAAGAAAAAATACTTCAAGCATCCAAAAAGAAAGAATTCAAGTACTGAGTAGCTACAGTCAGGATCACACATGATTTAGCAGCCACAACTATAAAGGAATGGAAAATGTGGAAAATTGTATTCTATAAAGCAAAGAATATAGACTTGTAGCAAAAAAAAAAAAACTTACTCAGCAAAACAGAGTATAATTCCACCAGAGGGGGAAAAATGGAACTAATGAAATAATAGACTTCTAAACATTATTATTGAAGAGAGCAAAGTTGCTTTGAAGTTCAAACACAGGAGTTAAGAGTACCATAAAATTACAGTTTTACATATAAAATGATAATTGATTAAGGAAGAATATATATATATATATATATATATATATATATATATATATATATATATATATCTCCTCTGAGCTCTATGTTATCATCAGGAGTCATACAGGGAGTTTAATTAAATAAGACTTGAGAGTGGTTGTGTTATATCTTGATGATCTTGGGGGAAGAATGGAAAGAGAGAAGAGGAATACCCTGAGTGGTGAGTGCAGGGAACAGAAGGAATGCTAAAGGAAATTAGATCACACAATTAGGTTGCACAAGTTGGCATCAGTACAAATGAGGAAGAGGAAGTGGAAGGAGCAGCAGGCATTTCAACCTCACTCTCCTCTGCACTGCTTAAAGGAAGAAAGAATATATACATACAAATACACAGTTGGCTGTATAAACACATTTCATTCAACACAACAGGGGAAAAGGAGACAGAGGGGAGAAGGGGAAAGTAGAATTGGATGAAGGGGAGATTAAGAGACAGATTTTTCTTAAGCAAAATGAACTCTGAACATGTACAAACATATTCATAGCTCCATTTGAGATGGCAAAGAATGGGAATCTGAGGGGAATCCCTATCAATTGGAGAAAGTCTAAACTAGTTATGCTATATAAATGTAATGGATAATGGAATATTACTCTTATCAGTGTAGCGATAAAGCAAGATTCTAGAGAACTAATAATGAAATATCTTTCTCACCTCCTAACAAAGAGGTAAAATATTTAATGCAGAATGGTATAACATTTTTGTACTTGGAAATGTAGAAATATGTTTGGATTGACTATTCATATTTGTAATGGGTTTTGTTTTTTTCTTGTGTTCTCATTTGGGTGTGAGGGGTTGGGGTGGGAGCATAAGAAATCAGATCTTGAATAATTTAAACAAATAAGATTTTTTTTTATAAATTCCTCTCTTGTTCTTAATCACTTGATTCAAAGGTATTTTCAAAGTCAAAGCTATCTTGAGTATATAACACTCTTGACCACCTACTTCTCCAGAACGGTCTCTCCAATATTGGCTTTTAATACACTGTCCTGTCTAGGTTCTCTCCCTACCTGACTGATAACTTTCTCTGTCACTTTACTAGTTAATCAAGCACATCCCACACCTCCTATGCATATGTTTCCCTTGTGCCCTTCCCCAAAAAAGTCCTGGGCCATCTTTTTTCTACACAGCTCCTCTCAGTGATATTACTAGGTATCATGGACTCAATTATAATATTTAGGCAGATTATTCCTAAATATACATATATGGCCCCACATCCTGAAATTCAATCCTCTATTTCTATCCTCATAAATGCTTCTATGAGGTGTGAAATGTGTCATAAAAATCTCTACCTTCTAAGTAAACTCAAAGTCATCTCAAAATCAACATATCTAAAATACAACTCATTATCCTCTTCTTTATGTCTTCTTATGCTGTAAACTTCCATATTTTTGTTGAGGGACCACCATTCTTCTATTCACATAAATTCACAAACCTGGACACAATGTTCCTTCATCCTTAATCCAATTATTCACTATATCTCTTTGATTTTCTGCTATAGTACTTCCCATATCTGCCTTATTTTTAGCAATTATATGACTGCTACTCTATTTTAAGTTTCATCACTTCTCACTAAGATCACTTCAGAAGTCTCCTAACTAGTCTTTCCTCTGTCAGCCTCTCCCTTCTCTAACAGCTGGCAAAAGAATATTGACAAAGCATAGGTCTCTTTTGGATACAGACTTACTAGTATTCCTTAGATAAAGGGTATACTCATGGTTTTATAGCCCTTCAGGCATAATTCCAAAATGCTCTGTGGAATAGTTGAATCAGTATACAACATCACAAACAGTGCATTAGAATCCCAATTTTCCCATATCCCCTCATATTTATGATATTCCTTTTCTATCATATTAGCCAATCTGATAGGTGTGGGGTGGTAGTTCTGAGTTGTTTTAATTTACATTTCTCTAATCAATAGTGATTTAGAGCATTTTTTTTCAAATAACTACATAGTTTTGGTTACTTCATCTGAAAACTGTTTGTTCATATCCTTTGACCATTTAGCAATTGAGAAATGCCTCTTATCTCTACAAATTCAGCTAAGTTATCTATATATTTGAGAAATGAGATCTTCCTCAGAGAAACTTTCTATTAAATTTTTTTCACAGTAATGGTTACTATGTATTTCCCTCCATCCTATTATCTCTATTTATCTTATTTTCTCTTTCTCATTTCACCCTATCCATTCTAAGAAAAAGTATTTTGTTTCTGACTGGTGGACTGTCTCCTCCAATGCATCTTTCTTTCTCTCAAATCCTCTTCCCTTCTCTTATTCTTTTCCCCTTCTATTTTCCTGCATGGCAAGATAGATTTCTATAATCCTATTGAGTGTGTATGTTATTCTCTCATTGAGTCAATTCTAATGAGAGTAAGTTTCACATACGCCCCTCTATATCCCCCACATTCCCCTCTACTGTAAAATCTTTCATGTTTCTTTTTTCATGTTTCTTTTATGTGAGATCCCATTTTACTTTTCCCTTTCCCCTTATTACACTGAATTCTTCTTTCTCACCTCTTCATTTTATTTTTTTAGATAATCATCCCATTATATTCAACTCATACCCATGTTCTCTATGTGTACTCCTTCAATGCCATGATATTGAGAAAGTTTTTAGGAGTTACAAGTATCATTTTCCCATGAAGGAATATGAACAGTTTAAACTTATTGAATCCCTTATGAGTTCTCTTTTCTGTTTATGTTTTTATTCTTCTTTTGAAACCTTATATTTGAAAGTCAAACTTTAATTCAGCTCTGGTCTTTTCATCAGAAACACTCAAAAGTCTTTTATTTCATTGAATATCCATTTTTTTCCCTTTGAAGTAATATACTTAGTTTTATTGGGTAGGTTATTATTGGTTGTAATCCTAGCTCTTTTGCCTTCTGGAATATCATATTATAAAGCTTCTTATCCTATAACATAGAAACCATTAAATTTTGCATTATCCTGACTGTGACTCCCCAGTTTTTGAATTGTTTTTTTTTCTGCCTACTTTCAATATTTTCTCCTTGACCTGGGAGCTCTGGAATTTGGCTATAATATTTCTGGCAGTTTTCATTTTGAGATATTTTTCCAGAGTTGATCAATGGATGCTTTCCATTTCTATTTTATCCTCTGGTTCTAGAATATCAGAGAAGTTTTCCTTGATAATTTTTTTTGAAACATGATATCTAGGCTCATTTTTATATCATGGTTTTCAGGTGTTACAATAATTCTTAGATTATCTATCCCAGACATATTTTCCAGGTCAGCTGTTTGCTCAATGAGATATTTCACATTTTCTTGTATTTTTTTCATTCTATTGATTTTGTTTGATTGTTTCTTGCTATCTCATAAACTCATTAGCTTCCAATTGCTCAATTTTAGTTTTTAGGGAATTTTTTTTTCATTGGCTTTTTCTTTTTTAAAAAAAATTATTTTGATTTATCAACAATCACTTCCATATTCTTTTGAGTTGAAACTTTTTCTCCTCCTTCCTTCCCCCCACCCTTCCCAAGACGGTGCACAATCTTATATAGGTTTTGCATTTACATTCCTATTAAATATATTTTCACATTAGTGAAGTTGTAAGTAAAAATTAAAACCAATAGGATGAACTATCAGAAATAGGAAACAAAACTCAACAGAAGGTAAAAATAAGTGGTAGCGGTTCAACTTCCATAGCTCTTTCTTTGGATGTGGACAGCATTTTCCATCATGAGGCCTCTGGAGTTATCTTAGATCCTTGTAATGCTGAGAAGGGTTCAATTTAACAATATTAGTCATCACATAACATGGCTGTTACTGTGTACAAAGTCCTCTCGGTTCTGCTCACTTCACTCAGCATCAGACCATATAAGTCTTTCCAAGTTTTTCTGAAGTCAGCCTTTTCATCCTTTCCTATAGCACAGTAGTATTCCATTACATTCATATACCACAACTTGCTCAGCCATTCCCCAATTGATGGGCATCCTCTCAATTTCCAATTCTTTGCCACCACAAAAAGAGCTGCTATGAATATTTTTGTACATGTGGGTCCTTTTCCCATTTGTTTGATCTCTTTGGGATATAGCCCAAGAAGTGCTATTGCTGGATCAAAGGGTATGAACATTTTTTCAGGCCTTTGGGCATACTTCCAAATTGTTCTCCAAAATGGATGGATCATTTTACAATGCCACCAACAATGTATTAGTGTTCCAATTTTCCCACATCTTCTCCAACATTTATCATTTTCCTGTTTTGTCATGTTGGCCAATCTGATAGGTGTGATGTGGTACCTCAGAGTTGTTTTGATTTGCATTTCTCTAATCAATAATGATTTAGAGCATTTTTCATATGACTATAGATGGCTTTAATTTCTTCATCTGAGAACTGTCTGTTCATATCCTTTGACCATTTATCAATTGGGGAATGGCTTTGTTTCTAAATTTGTCTTAATTCTCTATATATTTTAGAAATGAGGCCTTTATCAGAGAGACTGGTTGTAAAAATTCTTTCCCAATTTTCTACCTTCCTTCTAATCTTAGTTGCATTGGCTTTGTTTGTGCAAAAACTTTTCAATTTAATGTAATCAAAATTATCCATTTTGCTTTTCATAATGTTCTCTATCTCCTGTTTGGTCATGAATTCTTCTGTTCTCCATAGATCTGATAGGTAAACTATTCCTTGTTCTCCCAGTTTACTTATGGTATCAGCCTTTATATCTAAGTTCCAAACCCATTTTGACTTTATTTTGGTATATGGTGTGAGATTTGGGTCTATGCCTAGTTTCTGCCATACTCTTTTCCAGTTTTCCCAGCAGTTTTTTTCAAAGAGTGGGTTCTTATCCCAGAAGCTGGGGTCTTTGGGTTTATCAAATAATAGATTACTATAGTCATTGACTACTGTGTCTTGCATATTTAACCTATTCCACTGATCACCTCCCTATTTCTTAGCCAGTACCAAGCAGTTTTGATGATTGCTGCTTTATAATACAATTTAAGATCTGGAATTGCTAGGCCACCTTCCCCTGCATTTCTTTTCATTAGTTCCTTTGATATTCTGGACCTTTTGTTTTTCCAAATGAATCTTGTTATTTTTTTTCTAACTCTATAAAATAATTTTTGGTAGTTTGATTTATGGCACTGAATAAGTAAATTAGCTTAGGTAGGATTGTCATTTTTATTATATTAGCTCGGCCTACCCATGAGCAACTGATGTTTTTCCAATTATTTAGATCTGATTTTATTTGTGTGAAAAGTGTTTTGTAATTGTGTTCATAGAGTTCCTGGGTTTGTTTTGGGAGGTAGACTCCTAAATATTTTATAATGTCTACAGTAAGTTTAAATGGGATTTCTCTTTCTATCTCTTGCTGTTGGGCTTTGTTGGTAATATATAGAAATGCTGATGATTTATGTGGGTTTATTTTATAGCCTGCAACTTTGCTAAAGTTGTTTATTATTTCAAGTAGTTTTTTACTTGATTCTCTAGGATTCTCTAAGTATATCATCATGTCATCTGCAAAGAGTGATAGCTTTGTTTCTTCTTTGCCTATTCTAATGCCTTCAATTTCTTTTTCTTCTCTTATTGCTAAAGCTAACGTTTCCAGTACAATATTGAATAACAGTGGTGATAATGGACATCCTTGTTTCACCCCGATCTTATTGGAAATGCTTCTAGCCTGTCCCCATTACATATAATGCTTGCTGAAGGTTTTAGATATATGCTATTTATTATTTTAAGGAAGACTCCATTTATACCTATGCTTTCTAGTGTTTTTAATAGGAATGGGTGTTGTATTTTACAAAAGCTTTTTCTGCATCTATTGAGATGATCATGTGGTTTCTGTTGGTTTTGGTGTTGATATGCTCAATTATGCTGATAGTTTTCCTAATATTGAACCAACCCTGCATTCCTGGTATAAATCCTACCTGGTCATAATGTATTATTCTTGTGATAAGTTGCTGCAATCTATTTGCTAGTGTTTTGTTTAAAATTTTTGCATCTATATTCATTAAAGAAATTGGTCTATACTTTTATTTCTCTGTTTTGACTCCTCCTGGTTTAGGTATCCACACCATATATGTATCATAAAAAGAATTTGGTAAGACTCCTTCTTCACTTATGTTCCCAAATAGTCTGTATAGCATTGGAATTAATTGTTCTTTAAATGTTTGATAGAATTGCATGTAAATCCATCTGGCCCTGGAGATTTTTTCCTAGGGAGTTCATCAATGGCTTGTTCAATTTCTTTTTCTGAGATGGGGTTATTTAAGTATTTTACTTCCTCTTCGTTAATCTGGGCAATTTATATTTTTGTAAATATGTATCCATTTCACTAAGATTGTCAAATTTGTTGGCATATAGTTGGGCAAAATAATTCCTAATTATTGTTTTAATTTCCTCTTCCTTGGTGGTAGCTTCACCTTTTTCATTCTTGATACTAGTAATTTGGTTTTCTTCTTTCTTTTTTTAATTAAATTAACCAAAGGTTTATCTATTTTATTGGTTTTTTCATAAAACCAGCTCTTAGTTTTATTTATTAGTTCAATAGTTTTCTTAATTTCAATTTTTAATTTTTCCTTTGGTTTTCAATATTTCTAATTTGGTTTTAGTTGAGGATTTTTAATTGTTCTTTTTCTAGTTTTTTTAGTTGTATGCCCAATTCATTAATCTCCTCTTTTTCTATTTTATTTATGTAAGCATTTAGAGATATAAAACTTCCCCTAAGAACTGCTTTCGCTGCATCCCATAGTTTTGGTATGTTGTCTCATTATTGTCATTCTCTTGAATGAAATTATTGATTGTTTCTATGATTTGTTGTTTGACCCAATCATTTTTTAGGATTAGATTATTTAGTTTCCAATTATTTTTTAGTCTATCTTTCCATGGCCCTTTATTACATATAATTTTTATTGTCATGATCTGAAAAGGATGCATTTAATATTTCTGCCTTTCTGCATTGGATTGTGAGGTTTTTATGCCCTAGTACATGGTCAATTTTTGTGTATGTGCCATGTACTGCTGAGAAAAAAGTATATTCCTTTCTATCCCCATTCAGTTTTCTCCAGAGGTCTATCATACCTAACTTTTCTAATGTTCTATTCACCTCCTTAACTTCTTTCTTGTTTATTTTGTGGTTAGATTATCTAGTGCGAGAGGGGGAGGTTCAGGTCCCCCACTAGTATAGTTTTGCTGTCTATTTCTTCCTGTAACTCCCTGAACTTCTCCTCTAAGAATTTGGATGCTATACCATTTGGTGCATATATGTTTAGTAATGATATTACTTCATTGTCTATGGTGCCTTTTAGCAGGATGTAGTTTCCTTCCTTATCTCTTTTGATTAGATCTATTTTTGCTTTTGCTTTGTCTGAGATCAGGATTGCTACCCCTGCTTTTTTTACTTCAGCTGAAGCATAATATATTCTGCTCCAGCCTTTTACCTTTACCCTGTATGTGTCACTCTTTTTCAAATGTGTTTCCTGTAAACAACATATTGTAGGATTATGGTTTTTAATCCATTCTGCAATCCATTTCCGTTTTATGGGAGAGTTCATCCCATTCACATTCACAGTTATGATTACTATCTGTGTCTTTTTCTCCATCCTTTCCCCCATTTATGCTTTTCTTTCTCCTTTTTCCTTTCCCCCTTCACTAGTGTTTTGCTTTTGACCACTGCCTCCTTCAGTCCCTCCTCCCTTTTATTATCCCTTTCCCTTTTCTTCCCCTTTACCTTACTGCTTCTTCCCTCCCTTCTTTCCCCTCCCTTTTCTTTCCCCTTTTCCCTCCTACTGCCTATAGGGCAAGTTAGATTTCTATACCTAACTGATTATGTTATGCCCTTCTTGAGCCAAATCTGATGAGTGTAAGGTTCAAACAATGCCCCCCCCCCTTCTTTCCCTGCTGTTGTGTCTTTTCCTGTAATGTAATTTACCCTTGTCTGCCTCCTCCTTTCTTAGTACATTTTCTAAGATCAGATTGATCCACTTATTTGGATCCATTTAACCCACTTGATTAGATTTTTTTTATCATTACATCAAAGTCAACTAATATCCACCCTCTTTATGTATACTCCTTTAACATGGTGTAATAACAATACAGTTCTCAAGGGTTGCAAGTGTCATATTCCCTTGTAGGGGTTTAAACAGCCCCCCTTATTAACAACATATTGTATCTTTCTGTCCCATTTACCTTTTTATATCCTTCTTGAGTATTGTACTTTAAGATGAAATTTTTTGTTGAGCTCTGGTCTTTTTATCAGGAAAGTTTGTAAGTCTCCTATTTCATTGAATATCCACTCCTCCCTTGAAAAATGATGCTCATTTTTGCTGGGTAATTGATCCTTGGCTGCATTCCAAGCTCCTTTGCCTTAGGAATATCATGTTGCATGCCCTGTGGTCTTTTAATGTAGAAGCTGCAAGGTCCTGTGTAATCCTGACTGTGGTTCCATGATATTTAAATTGTTTCTTTCTGGCTGCTTGCAGCACCTTCTCTTTCATCTGGTAAGTTTGGAATTTTGCTATTATATTCCTTGGCATTGTCAATTTGGGATCTCTTTTAGGTGCTGACCTGTGAATTCTTTCTATGGTATTTTCTCTTCTGCTTCTAGGACTTCTGGGCAGTTTTCCTTCATGATTTCTTGAAAGATACTGTCCAGGCTCTTGTTTTCATGATGATTTGCAGGTAGTCCAATAATATTTAAATTATCTCTCCTGAACCAATTTTCCAGGTCAGTTGATTTACCGATGAGGTATTTTACATTTTCATCTTTTTTTCATTTTTTTGTTTCTGTTTGACTGATTCTTGCTCTCTCATAGAGACATTAGTTTCCATTTGTCCAATTCTAGTTTTTAACAGATTGTTTTCTTCTGTTAGTTTTTGTACTTCCTTCTTCAATTGGCCAATTGTGTTTTTTAGGGACTTGTTTTCTTCAGTGTATTTTTTTTCCAATTGGCCAATTGTATTTTTGAAGGACTCTTCTACCTCTCTCATTTGACTATTAAAATCCTTCTTGAGCTCTTCTAAGAAGGCTTTTTGGGCTTCAGACCAGTTCATATTCCCTTTTGTTGTTGCAGATGTGGGTTTGTTGACAATGTTGTCCTCTTCAGAATTTCTGTCTTGATCTTCACTCTTCTCATAATATGAATCTATGGTACATTTCTTTTTACTCATGGTGTTTCTTTATTCCCTGGCCTTTAAAGAGATTGAGCTCTCCTGCTGGGGAACAGAGGGCACTGACCCAAGCTTCTTGTGTTGGGAGCCTAGGTCTTGGTCACTGGCTTTGTGTGCTGGGGCCTCTTATGTTGGCAATTGGAGGCTGTAGGGTTCTGGCAGCTTATCTGGTGTTGGGCTGGAATCAGCAAGGCTAGAACTTTTAGGCAATTCTAGGTTGCCTGCTTTTCCTTTCTTTTAGCTTTCTTCAGCTCCTTTTAAATGGGTGCTGCAGGGTGTTTATCTGCCTGGCCTCCCTTGTTTCTGCTAATGCACTGGGAGATTGCTTTGTGATAGAGTGCTGAGGCACCTGTTGGTTTTCTGACCAGCCTCCCCCATTTCCTCCTCCCTCACTGAGGCACCCAGTGGTCCAGGTGTTGGTGCTTGCCTGCTCTACCACCTGGGCTTTAGGATCTCTTCCTGGGGTTCTGACAGCCTACCCGGTGCTGGGCTGGAATCAGCAAGGCTGGGGCTTTAGGAAGCTTTAGGTTGTTTCTTCACTCCTTTCAGATGAAAGCTGCAGTGTGCTTATCTGCCTGGGGCTCCTTGCAGTGCTGCTTCCCCTATTTTTTTGAGGCACTGGAAAACCCCTTTGCTGGGCTGCAGTACAGCTGCTCCCTGTCTTTCTTCCAGTTCAGCTGTTCCAGGGTTTTTTCTGCTGTGATGTTTTCTGGGTTTTCAGAGGTTGATAGGGGAGAGTGAGAGCTACTACCTTCTCACTCCACCACCTTGGCTCCCTGAAGGAGAACCCTCAGTGGCTTTTTATACTTCTGTTTCCATTTGGCCAATTCTATTAAGGAGTTCTTTTCCTCAGTGAATTTTTGTACTTTTTTCATTTGGCCAATTCTGCTTTTCAAGGCATTCTTCTCTTTATTGGATTTTTGTACTTTTTTCATTTGGCCTATTCTGTTTTTTTAAGGTGTTATTTTCTTCATTATTGTTTATGCCTCCTTTACCACGTTGTTGACTCTTTTGTTCATGATTTTCTTGCCTCACTATCATTTTTCTTGCCAGTTTTTTCTCTACCTTTCTTATTTGATTTTAATATATTATTTATTTGTTTTTAATTAATTTACTTATAGTTTTCAACATTCACTTCCACAAGATTTTGAGTTTTAAATTTTCTCCCCTTCCATTTCCTCCTCCCTCTCCAAGATGGCATGCAATATGATACAGGATATACATTCATATTAAATATATTTTCACAATTACTCATGTTGTAAAGAAAAATTAGAACCAATGGGAGGAACCATGATGAAGAAGAAATAAAACAAAACAACCAAAAAAAGGGAGCAAATAGTATGTTTCCATCTGCATTCAGACTCCAAAGATCTTTCTTTAGATATGGATTACATTTTCCATCATGAGTCTTTTGGAGTTGTCTTAGATCCTTGTACTGCTAAGAAGAGCTAAGTCTATTAAAAATAGTCATCACACAATGTGGCTGTTATGTGCATACAATGTTCTCCTGGCTCTGCTCATTTCACTTAACATCAGTCCATACAAGTCTTTCCAGGTTTTTTCTGAAGTCTGCCTGCTCATCATTTCCTATAGCAAATAGTATTTCATTACAGTCATATACCACAACTTGTTCAGCCATTACCCAACTGATAGGCATCCCCTCAATTGAGACTTTTTTCCATTGCCATTTTCAAAGCTAGTTGTGGGGGGTTAGAAATTATCACTGCTTCCAAAGTGGTGAGATTTGGGGAGAAGCATGGCCACTGCTCTCCTAGTCTGCACTCTGGTCCCTACCCAGAATGGGCCACTGCTCCCTTTAAAAGGGAAATGATACTGTTCCTCAGGGTCATTAATCTATTGTGACCACAAGCCATATTGTCCCTCAGGGCTCTTGACTGAAAGTGTTCCTCCTGACCATTGACCTATGACTCAAAAGTGGGTATAGGCAAAGGAGTTGCCAAGCATCATCCAGTCCCCTATTCAGTGTTAGCATAGGGTCCCCTGTAATCTCTTTATGACAAGTTGCCAGGTTCCCTTACCTTCTCTGGCTTGCGAGCTCCTGAAGCTACTGCTGTTTTTGTTACCACCACCTAGTCTCACCACTAGTGTTGCCTTAGTTGTTTCTTAAACTAATCTTGTTTATGTATGATACACTTCAGTCAATGGAATATATTTCCCTACGTGAAATGTAAGTTGCCAGAAGACTGATCTTCAGCATATTCTTAGTACACCCAATAAACATTCCCACTTGTTTGCTTTATCTTACACCATTTCCTCTGTATTGGAAACCTTATTTATTGCTCTGAACCTAAAAAAATCCTCCTCATTCTTCAATGTGATCCTTAATTCCCCCTAATGATGGTGCATAATTAAGGCATCTAAGTGGCACAGTGAATTGGCAACTGGATGTAGGGTCAGAGAGGCCTGAGTTCATACACTTACTAGCTATATGATCCTGGACAAGTCATTTAACTTCTGTCAGTCTCAGTTTCCTTGTGTTTAAAATGAGGACAATAATTGCACCTAACTCATTGGCTTGTTGCGAGAAGAAATTAGGTAATATTCATAAAACACAACATGGTGCCTAGCATATCATAAGTACTTAATAAATATGTGTTCTCTTCCCTTCCTTGATGTCAAGAAACTTTACATAATGAAAGTGTGGATGTGTGTAGGTTGTTGCACCAGGTATAGCAATGACAGGATATATACATATGTGTGTATGTGTGTGTGTGTGTGTGGTTTTGTATAAACCTACTATACATACTTTCATCCACATATCAGACAAACCCCAGGAGGAACTTGGATAACCAATAATGATATGGAATTCTGTGTCATTTTACCCTTGTGACAAGTGCTGCAGTTCCACTGGGGATCAGAGCTGCATCCCTCAAAATTGTTCAAGACTTCAATAGCTTTGTTACAGGTTTCTTTTACTTCTCCAGAGACTTTAAGGAAAAGGAAACAGAGTTCTAAAAATCCCTTCTCTTTTCCTACCACTTGTCAAGTTTCAGAGAATTTACAGCTGGCATCTTCATGGACAGCAGGAACCCTCCATTATGGACTCAACTGCTCAATGATAAGACCACTAGGCTTGTGTCAGCATGTTATGAAATTGCCAGATTAATCTAATATTCTATTAGAGAGTGACAGGTTGGGTAGATCACAGAAAAGCAATAGATCTATCTTGGCTTCAGCAAAGCTTTTCATTCCATCCAACACTGCACATTCATCAAGTTACTGGGGAAGTACAGTCTAGACTGTACCACTATTGGTTGTAGGGTCATACAAAATAAATTTTTTCTTTGAGTTAATGTTAACCTGAGAGGTCATAGCAAGTATTATTCTGCTGGAATGAATCCTGAGCCTGAATTCATTCAGTATGTGCAACAGTGTCTTTAGATGATGGAATGGAGAACATGCTTGTGAGACTTCCAGACAACATCAGATGGAGAGAGATGCTTTGGCATCTTAAAATTTAGGAGAGTAATTGAATACTTTGTTGGTCAATTGGAAAACTGGCAAGGAACACATAGAATAAAGTTTCAATGGCTTTAAATTGTCACAGAATATCTGTGAGGAAATGTGACACAATGAATAAAAAAGCTAGGCTTCACATCCTTCTATGACTAAGCAAGTCATTTAACTTCTCTAAATCTCAGTTTCTTATCCTCCAAGTAAGCTCTAGCTGATCACATGCGCAATTATGATTTATGGTGGCAAAAATCTATAATTTTGTTTCTGGTATCAATTAACCATATAAAACAGTGCAAGTTGTCACATGAATGAAGATTTACATATTTGCTCTCAGAAATTATTAATTCAGATGGGTGGCCCAACCGATTCTCTCCTTGAAATCATCTGCTGACCAAAAGAAAATTTAAAAGCTAATCACCAAGCAGTCTAATTTTTACTAAGATTTTGAAAAGGTTCATTTCTCTGAGCAATTTCTTGGTTGGAGATGACAGTATCATTTCACTTATTGCTTAG
The DNA here is from genome assembly GCF_003287225.1 of Phascolarctos cinereus. Lineage (NCBI taxonomy): Eukaryota > Metazoa > Chordata > Mammalia > Diprotodontia > Phascolarctidae > Phascolarctos > Phascolarctos cinereus. Next base: position 109,366,597 of record NW_027556098.1, read on the forward strand.
CAACAAATCTATAACCATGATAAGAAAAGCATATTAATACCTTAATTAATTTATTTTCTTAAAGCCTCTCTTTACTCCAAATCTTCTGACATTACAAAGCATTACTGAGAAAATTTAACTATAAGCATGGAAATAGAATTCTCAAAATCTTCTTGCAGCTAGACCATGACAGTCACGTCACATCCAAGAGAATGAGTGGACCAATTAACTGTTGAGTGGCTACACTGAATAAGGCACATTGTAGTCTGTTGATGAAGATATAAAGAGATATAAATCATTATCTTTGCCTCACCTCCTCCCCCAAATATATTTACAGTTTAATTGCAGAGGGGGAGAGATACGCATAAACATGCATAAAGATAATAGCACATGGTTCAGTAAGATCCAATATGTGTCTAGAAAGAAGATGCCACTTTGTGCTGCTATGTTGAGCAAACATTATAAATAAATGACTTGGAGAAACTAGAGGAATGAGGAAAAATAAAAGGAATGAAATTCAAAAAAGGATAAGAGAAGGTAAAATGGATTTAATCTGAGTAGGACTAAGCCTAAGAAAGATGGGTTATACTTAATTAAGCAGAGAGAATAAGGTGGAGTAATCAAGAAGAGAGAAGAGACATCAGTGTGGCAATGAACTGATTCGTTTAGGAGCATACGATCTGTGTATGGAGAATAAGACTAGAGGAAATTATTGGGGCTATATTGATCAGGATTCCACAGATATCTTGTTATGACTTCTACTTCTATCTGCTGTAGGAGAAGGTTTCTTGGCAGATAGGGCAGAAAAAGGAGAAGGAAATTGTGAAGGCAATTTGGAATTATTGGAATTATGAGTAAGGTCAGAGACAATGTGAGGAAAGATGAACTAGTTAGAACTTAAAAAAAAGTTGAAGGAGAATGACAAGCTGAAGGAAGAAAAGGATTCAATTTAAAGGAATACCATGGGTGATTATGAAGTGGAGAGCAGATGTGTCCAGGAGTGACAACACACCCTGGATGAGCTTTATGATTAACACACCAATTTTCCCCCAGGGTCATAGGTTGAACAAATGATCATTTTACTTCCTCAGGAAAAGAGTCGATACTAATGCTAGATTTTGGGTATAGTGGCACACTTGACTCAGACTGTCAATGCCTAGGACAAAGGCTCAGTACAAAGGAGAATAATTGAGGAAAAAGAACTGAAGAGAAAAGACTCAAGGAGGATGCGATGATAAAACAACATTAATAAGATGAGGCTAGTAAAGCAAATTAGTAGAACAAAGTAAGAGAAGGGAAAAGAAGTGCCATATGGTTGCCAAAATACTAACATGCTGGATTGTAATGAATCATAAGCAATTTAAAAGACAAGGATTGAAGATTTCAAGTTCAATAAGTATGGAAAGCAATAAAAATATCTAGTAAATTTCAGTGAGTACATGATGTTTATTTTTTGCAACAACCAAGTGACTGCTATCTATGCTGGAAGTGCAGGTGTTCTTCTTAGAATAAAATGTGAAGGGGTTCTCCATTCCCCCACGGTGTCGAGGAGTATGAAGAGGTCCCAAAATAAAGCAAACACAAACAAAAATGTAAAGCTGTACTTTAATGAGAAACAAAAAAATGTAAAAGGTTAAGAATTAGCAGAAAATTCTGACCACACCAGACATTAGAGTCAAAAAATGAGAAAGATGGAAAATATGTTTAATAGGAATGTATATGTATAGCCTATATCAGACTGTATGCAGTCTTGGGGAGGGAAGTGGGGAGGGAGAGTGAGAAAAATGTGAAGCTCAGAAGCTTATGGAAGTGATTGTTGATTATACAAAATAAATTAATTTAAAAAAATTTAAAAAATGAGAAAGATGGGAGAGAGAAGAAGAGAAAGGAGGAGGAGGAGGAGGAGAAAAAGGAGAAGAAAAAGAACAACAAGAAGAATCATATATTTAGTAAATATTCTGCCACTCACTGAACTATGTGCTAGAGTTATAAAAACAAATTAGCACAACAGTGTGCAACTCTCAAATATCTTGTATGCTAAGAAATTCCTCATGTTAATGAGGAATACAACTCATAAAGGGAAGCTGTGAAGGAGAGAGCACTAATCACCTGAGGCCATAGTGTGTTGATGTCCAGGTAACCCAAGATTTTGGTGGAAAGCAGCAAAGAATGATGACAAGAAGACAGGTAGCATGGGGTGAACATGACTGGGGAATGACATGGAGGCTTGGTTCAGGATGAGGCAAAAGTTCCTGTATCATGACCTGACTTTCCAATGTCAGAGAACAAGATTTTAGTGGAAGGGAAATGAAGATGATGGGTGGAGTGCTGGTAGAGAGTATAAGGATACAAAGTATGGGGAAGAAGAAGGACCACTAAACACTTGGGGCTATTTGTGTGTGTACACATATGTATATATGTATGTATGTATGTATGTATGTATGTATGTGTATATATATATGTACACATGTGTGTATGTATACACACACACAATGCATGTATGCATGTGTATATGTTATTTTTTAAAAGGAAGGAGCTAGAGTCTCTGAACAGGAATGAACTTTTTAGCCTCCAACAAATAATAATAATAATAGATTCTCGACTACTGTGAGATGAAAGGTCTTTTAATAAAAGCCAGAGAAAGAAGAGAATAGTAGTGGTGGTTTTTTTTTCTCCTGCTAAGGGGTACTGAGGCAGCTATTTGTCAAACTGATAACCATAGAGATCAATTATCTTTTAGAAGCATGTATCAAAGACCTGACAGAGAACCTCACAAGACTTGTCAAAACAGATGACTATTATGTACTTCTGGTGATTCATGTGGGCACAAAAGATACTGCCAAGTGGAACCGAGAACGCATTGCAAACCACTGAAAAGCTTTGGGTGAAAAAATCAAGAGCATAGGGGCACAGGTGGTGCCTTCTTCACTACCATTCATAAAAGACAAGGGATAGAGAAGATAAAATCATGTATTAGAAGTAAACAATCATTTAAGAAGATGATGTTTCTAAATGAGACCATTTTCTAGACTCTGGATTAAAATACAGGAATTCCAGGCTTATGGCTAGGGATCATGTTCACTTAACAAGAGTTGATGTATTGAAAAATCCAAAAACAACAACAACAACAACAACAGCAACAACACCTCTTTAAAACAAATTAAAAAGGAAATTGAGAATAAGTACGTTTGCATACTTCTCAAGCTAGATATCATAGAGAGTGACTACAATGCAAAAGAAATAATAGTGGTTGAGAAACCCAGAAGACCACAAGAAACAAAAGCCAGTGGGTAAATCCATGGTCTTAAATGTCTATATACAATTAGAAGACAATAAAATGAACTAGAGCTCCTGAGAGAAGAAAGCAAATTTGATTTCATAATTATCTTTGAAACATGATGGAGTGAGACCTATGACAGGACCCAGGTTTTATATGGGCATGCCTTCTTCTAAAGAAACAGGCTACACTAAAGAGGTGGAGGGGGTCTATGGAGGTGGGGTGTAGTATTTTATATCAAGAATATATAGGGGCAGCTAAGTGGTACACTGGATAGAGCATTGGCCCTGGAATGAGGAGGAGCTGAATTCAGATCTGGCCTCAGAAATTTACTATCTCTGTAACCCTGGGCGAGTCACTTAACCTCAATTGCCTCCTAAAAATTTCTTTTAAAGAAGACATATTCACACATGCCAGAGAAGTTCATCACTATAATAGAGATCCAGCACACGATCCAAGTCAAATGAATGAAGCACTTACTAAATGTTTACTACGTGCAAAGCACTCTGCTATGTGCTAGGGATACAAATGGAAAATAAAAAAAAAATTTGTTCCAGCTTTTGAGGAGCTCACATTCTAATGGGGAAGGTAACATGTAAGAAGATTTGAGCTCTAAGTCAGATGGAAAGGTCCCATGGTCCTTAAGCGAAACAGTAAAGTGAATAATAATTCCTCTTCTTTAATGGAACTTTGTATTGATAAAATCATATCAGTCTTTTATGTTGCACCATTTGACAGTGCCAAGTACTTTGGTGACAAGAACATTCTTTTCTTGGTCTTCAGTAGCTGTAGCACTGGCAGGAGTAGATGCCAGGCTGCACCTCTACAGGGGTTGCTTTCAAAGATGAACATTATGCCATTCACCAGTTGATAAATGATCAAAGGATATGAACAGTAAGTTGTCAGAAGAAATCAAACGTATCAATACTCACATAAAATGCTCTAAATGATGACTGATTAGAGAAATGTAAATTATTTTGGTCTTTTGGTTAATATTTTATTTTCTCCAATTACATGTAAAAACAACTTTTATCATGTTTTTTTTCCTAAAATTTGAGTTCCACATTCTCTCTCTCTAACCACCCCCACCCATTTAGAAAACAAGCAACTTGACATAGGTTATACATGTGCATATATTTTCATATTTGTTATGTTGTGAAAGAAAACACAGACAAAAAAGAAAAATAAAGTGAAAAATAGTATGCTTCAATCTGTATTCAGACTCTATCAGTTCTTTCTCTCTAGAGATGGGTAGCATTTTTCATCTTAAGTCCTTTGGAATTTTCTTGAATCATATTTCTGAGAATAGCTAAGTTGTTCACAGTAGATCACCATACAATATTGCAGTGACTGTGTAAGGTATGTTCCTGGTTCTGCTCATTTCACTTTGCATCTGTTCATGTGAGTCTTTCCAGGTTTTTCTGAGAGTATGATACTCATCATTTCTTAGTATTCCACCACAATCATATATGAAAACTTTTTCAGTAATTCCCCAATTGATGAACATCCCCTCAATTTCCAATTCTTTTCCATTACTAAAAGAACTGCTATGAATATTTTGTATACGCAAACACACATATATACATATACATATGTATATATATACACACACACATACATACAGACACATAGACACATACCTATGTCTATTTGTATATGTAAATATGTGTGTGTGTGTGTGTGTGTGTGTGTGTGTGTGTTGTGTGTGTGTATGTGTGTGTGTGTATCTTTGGGATTCAGATGTAGTAGGGGTATTGCTAGGTCAAAGAGTATGCCCAGCTTTATGCCGCTTAGGGCATAATTCCAAGTTGCTTTCCAGAATGGTTGAATCAGTTCACAACTCAACTGTCAATTCATTAGTGTCTCAATTTTCCCACATCCCTTTTAATATCTATTCTTTTCCTTTTCTGTCTTATTAGCCAATCTGATAGTTGTGAGGCAGTACCTCAGAGTAGTTTTATTCTGCATTTCTCTAATCAGTAGTGATTTAGAATGTTTTTTATGACTATAGAGATTTGATTACTTCATCTGAAAACTGCCTGTTCATATCCTTTCACCATTTATTTGGGAATTGGCTCTAATTCTTTTTCTACAAATTTTAATCAATTATATAAATTTGAGAAATGAGATCTTCATGAGAAAAACTTGTAAATTTTATTTTCACAATTATAATTATTAACTGTGTTTTTTCCTCCATCCGGTTTTCCCCATTTATCATTCGTCATTTATCCCCATTTATCTCCTTTTACCAAATTCAATCTCATATGTTCTGCTTCTGATTATTGCCTCCACCAAACCCTTTTATGACCCCATCTTCCCTTATCAACCTTCCCTTCCCACTTTCCTGTAGGGTAAGATAGATTTCTATACCCAATTGAATGTTTATGTCATTCTCTCTTTATGAGAATCCCAATGACAGTATTGTTCAAGCACTCCCCATCTCAAATTCTCCCATCTCCCACTCCCTTGTAAAAGCTTTTTTGCAGCTCTTTTATGTTAGATAATTTACCCCCATTTTACTTGTCCCTTTCCCCTTCTTCCAGTGCAGCCCTTTTCTCACCTCTTAATTTTACTTTTTTGGGCATCATCTGATCATATTCCATTCATATCCGGGTCCTCTGTCTATGCATATTCCTTCTAATTGCCCTAATAATGAGAAAGTGCTTAGGAGTTATAAGAATCATTTTCCCATGTAGGAATATAAGCAGTTTAACTTTATTGAATCCCTTATGATTTCTCTTTCCTATTTACCTTTTTATGCTTCTCTTGAGTCTTTAATTTGAAAGTCAAATTTTCTATTTAGCACTGGTCTTTTCATCGGAAATGCTTGAAAGTCCTTTATTTCATTGATTTTTTTCCCTGAAGGATTATAATCAATTTTCTTGGGTAGGTGATTCTTAGTGTTAATCTTAGCTCCTTTGCCATTTGGGATATCATATTCTAAGTCCTCATATCCTTTCATGTAGAAGCTACTAACTCTTGTGTTATCCTGACTGTAACTCCATGATATTTGAATTGTTTATTTCTGCCTACTTTCATTATTTTCTCCTTGACCTGGGAATTTAGCTATAATATTCCTGGGAGTTTTCATTTTGGGAATCTCATTCAGGAGGTGATCAGGGATTCTTTCCATTCCTGTTTTAACCTCTGGTTAGAGAATATCAGGGAAGTTTTCCTTGATAAATTCTTGAAATATAATGTCTAGGCATTTTTGATCATGGCTTCAGGTAGTCCAATAATTCTCAGATTATCTCTCCTAGATCTATTTTGTAGGTCAAAATTACAATGAGATATTTCACATTTTCTTCTTTTGCTTTTGTTATTGTTTCATGGAGTCATTAGATTGCCTAAATCTAATTTTTAAGTAAGTATTTTCCTCACTGAGCTTTTGTACCTTCTTTTTCCATTTGGACAACTCTACTTTTTAAGCAGCTCTTTTCTTCAGTCAATTTTTGTACACCTTTTTCCACATGGCCAATGCTACTTTTAAAGGAGTTGTTCTCTTCAGTGAATTTTGTATATCTTTTTCATTTTGGCCAATTGTGCTTTTTAAAAAGTTCTCTTCAGTGGATTTTGTGCATCCTTTATCATGTGACTTATTTTGGCGGGGACCTAAGACCAATTCAAATTTTTCTTTGAAACTTTCCATGGAACAGTTTGGACTTTGTTGTTTTCTTCTGAGTTTCTGTTTTGCCCTTCCCTGTCACCACAGTAACTTACTCCCAGTGCCTCAGCAAAAAATCTATGAAATGCTCCAAGGGGCCTCGGATGGATAAAAATCCTGCAACATACATCTAAAAGGAGCTGAAGAAAATGAAAGGAAAGGAAAAGCAGGCAACATCCAGGGGCCAGACTACCCAAACCTACCCCTAGAGTTCCAGTATTGCTGATTAGAGCCCAACACCAGATAAGCTGCCAGAACCCTACAACCTCCAACTGCCAAAATTGGAGGCCCCAGCACACAAAGCCTGTGACCAGACCCAAGGCTCCCAACACAAGAAGTTTGGGTCATTGCCCTTTGCTCCCCAGCAGGAGAGCTCAATCTCTTTAAAGGCCAAGGAATAAAGAAATACCATGAGTAAAAAGAAATGTGCCATAGATCTATATTATGAGAAGAGTGAAGATCAAGGCAGAAATTCTGAAGAGGACGACATTGTCAACAAACTCACATCTGGAACCTCAAAAGGGAATATGAACTGGTCTGAAGCCCAAAAATCTTCTTAGAAGAGCTCAAGAAGGATTTTAAAAGTCAAATGAGAGAGGCAGAAGAGCCCTTAAAAAATACAATTGGCAAAATGGAAAAAAAAGTATACTGAAGAAAACAAGTCCCTAAAAAATACAATTGGCCAAATGGGGATGGAGGTACATAATCTAATAGAAGAAAATTTGTTAAAAACTAGAATTTGGCAAATGGAAGTTAATGACTCTATGAGAGAGAAAGAATCAGTCAAACAGCAAAAAATGAAAAAATTGATGAAAACATAAAATACCTCATTGGGGGGGCGGAGCCAAGATGGCGGAGTGAAAGCAGTGACTTTCTTGAGCTCTCCCCCAAAGCCCTCCAAATACTCATAAAAAATGGCTCCAAACAAATTCTGAAGCAGCAGAACCGACGAAAAGACAGAGTGAAACAAATTTCCAGCTCAAGACAACCTGGATGATTGATCAGAAAGGTGTATCGCACCGGGCTGGGAGCGCAGCGCAGCGCGGCGTGGGCACGCAGGCCTCAGGAAACCTGGAGCAGGCCTCAGAGGACTGAATTACGGGCAGCTGTGGAGGTTTCCAGACTCCTCAATCCACGAATGTCAAAGACAACTTAGAAGGTCAGTGGGAAAAGTCTGTGTCTGTCGGTGGTCAGAGAGGAAGGCCGGGTCTCAGCTCCATTCCCCAAGAGCTGGCCCTGGGGGGCAGCTGCTTCCCGAGCTTCAGGCCCACAGACTGAGGGGGAATCCAGTGGCTGATCAGAGAGGGACTGCAGGGATCTCTTTGCCAGTGCTGAGGCAGGTATCTCTTGCTTTGCCTGTGTGTGGATCTGGGTCACAGTTCTGGGCAGCGTGCTGGGGTGAGGAGAGCTGGCGTGGTGGAGCTTGTAGTGGCTGTGAGAGGAACCCTCCTCACAGTTACAGGACAGAAAGGAATACTTGTGGTCACAGGCCAGGAAAGGAGTAAACACCTCCCCTTATCATACCACCTTGGAAGAACTGAAAATTTACAGGTCCCTACAAGTATCTCTGAAAACAGCTACAAACCCCTGAAGCTTGGGACAGTACACTCTCCACATTGGAAGCAGACTCTTACCTTAACAAAGAGTTTAAAACTCAAGTAATTGGCTGGGATCATGAGCAAGCAGCACAAAAAGTCAGACTATATTATCTTACTTTGGTGAAAAGAAGATCAAAATATACAACCAGAAGAAGACAACAAAGTCAGAGCTCCTACATCCAAAGCCTCCAAGAAAAATATGAATCAGTCCCAGGCCTTGGTAGAGCTCAAAAGGGATTTTGAGAAGCAAGTAAGGGAAGTAGAGGAAAAACTGGGAAGAGAAATGAGAGTGATGCAAGAAAATCATGAAAAACAAGTCAACAGCTTGCTAAAGGAGACCCAAAAAATACTGAAGAAAATAACACCTTAAAAAACAGCCTAGCCCAAATGGCAAAAGAGGTCCAAAAAGCCAATGAGGAGAAAAATGCCCTCAAAAGAAAAATTGGCCAAATGGAAAAGGAAGTCCAAAAGATTACTGAAGAATATACTTCCTTAAAAATTAGAAGACAGTGACTTTATGAGAAATCAAGACACTGTAAAACAAATCCAAAAGAATGAAAATTAGAAAACAATGTGAAATATCTCATTGGAAAAACAACTGACCTGGAAAATAGATCCAGGAGAGAGAATTTAAAAATTATTGGACTATCTGAAAGCCATGATCAAAAAAAGAGCCTAGACATCATCTTTCAAGAAATTATCAAGGAAAACTGCCCTGATATTTAGAACCAGAGGGCAAAATAGAAATTGAAAGAATCCACAGATCTCCTCCTGAAAGAGATCCCCAAAGGAAAACTCCTAGGAATATTGTAGCCAAATTCCAGAGTTCCCAGGTCAAGGAGAAAATATTACAAGCTGCCAGAAGGAAACAATTCAAGTACTGTGGAAACACAATCAGGATAACACAAGATTTAGCAGCTTCTACGTTAAAAGACCGCAGGGCATGGAATATAATATTCCAGAGGGCAAAGGAGATAGGATTACAACCAAGAATCACCTACCCAGCAAAACTGAGTATAATCCTTCAGGGGAAAAAATGGTCATTCAGTGAAATAGAGGACTTTCAAGCATTCCTGATGAAAAGACCAGAGCTAAACAGAAAATTTGACTTTCAAATACAGGACTCAGTGGAACATGAAGAGGTAAACAGGAAAGAGAAATCATAAGAGACTTATTAAGATTGAACTGTCTACATTCCTGCATGGAAAGATGATATTTGTAACTCATGAGAACTTTGTCAGTATTAGGGTAGTTGAAGGAAAAAAATTTATGTATGTATATATAGATAGATAGAGGGCACAGGGTGAGTTGAAGATTAAGGGGTCATATCTGGAGAATAAAATTAAGGGATGAGAGAGGATGATACTCGGAGAAGAAAGGGAGAGGTAGAATGGGGTAAATTATCTCACAAAAAAAACAGAAAAGAAAAGTCTCTCACAGTGGAGGGGAAACAGGGGAAGGTGAGAGGGAATGAGGGAATCTTATTCTCATAGGATTTGGCTTAAGGAGAGAATAACATACACATTCAATTGGGTATGGAAATCTGTCTTACCCTACAGGAAAATAGGGGGAGAAGGGGACAAGAGAGCAGGGGGATGATAGAGAGGAGGGCAGATTGGGAAAGAGGGTAATCAGAAGCAAATACTTCTGAGGAGGGACAGGGTCAAAAGAAAGAATAGAATAAATGGGAGGGCAGGATAGGATTAAGGGAAATAGAGTTAGTTTTTCACAACATGTCTATGGAAGTGTTTTGCATAACTGCACATGTACAACCTATATTGAGTTGCTTGCCTTTTCAATGAGGGTGGGTGGGGAGGGAGGAAGGGAGAAAATTTGGAACTCAAAGTTTTAAAAACACATGTTTAAAAAAATGTTTTCACATGCAACTGGGAAATAAGAAATACAGGAAATGGGGTACAGAAGTCTATCCCGCTGTACAGGAAAATAGAAGGGGAAGGGGATAAGAGAAGGGAGGAGGGAGAGATAGAAGAGAAGGCAGACCAGGGGAAGGGGTATTCAGAATGCATGCCATCTTGGGGTGGGGGGAGGGGTGAGAAATTTGGAACTCACAAACTTGTGGAAGTGAATATTGAAAACTAAAAAGTAAATAAATTCATATTAAGAGAAAAAATAAAATAAAATACCTCATTGGTAAAACAAATGACCTAGAAAATCAATCCAGGAGAGACAATTTAAAAATTATTGGTCTACCTGAAAATCACAATGAAAAAAAGAGCCTGGACAGTATCTTTCAGGAAATCATCAAGGAAAACTGCTCTGAGGTCCTAGAACCACAGGATAAAATATTCATAAAAAGAATCCACCTATTACCTCCTGAAAGAGATCCCAAATTGAAACCACCAAGGAATATAGTAGCCAAATTCCAAAATTACCAGGTCAAAGACAAAGTACTGCAAGCAGTCATAAAGAGACAATTTAAATATTATGGAACCACAGTCAGGATGACACAGGACCTTGTAGTTTCTACATTAAAAGACCGTAGGGCATGGAACAGGATATTCCATAAGGCAAAGGAACTTGGATTACAACCAAGGAGTGACACATACAGGGTAAAGGTAAGAGGCTGGAGCAGAATATATTATGCATCAGCTGAAGTGAAAAAAGCAGGGGTAGCAATCCTGATTTCAGACAAAGCAAAAGCAAAAACAGATCTTATCAAAAGAGATAAGGAAGGAAACTACATCCTGCTAAAAGGCACCATATACAATGAAGTAATATGATTTCTAAACATATATGCACCAAATGGCATAGCATCCAAATTCTTACAGGAGAAGCTCAGGGAGTTACAGGAAGAAACAGACAGCAAAACTATACTAGTGGGGGACCTGAACCTCCCCCTCTCGGCACTAGATAAATCTAACCACAAAATAAAGAACAAAGAAGTTAAGGAGGTGAATAGAATATTAGAAAAGTTAGGTATGATAGACCTCTGGAGAAAATTGATGGGGATAGAAAGGAATATACTCTTTTTCTTGGCGGCACATGGCACATACACAAAAATTGACCAAGCACTAGGGCATGAAAACCTCACAACCCATTGCAGAAAGGCAGAAATATTAAGTGTATCCTTTTCAGATCATGACACAATAAAAATTATATGTAATAAAGGGCCATGCAAAGATAGACTAAAAAATAATTGAAAACTAAATAATCTACTCCTAAAAATGATTGGGTTAAACAACAAATCATAGAAGCAATCAATAATTTCATTCAAGAGAATGACAATAATGAGACAGTATACCAAAACTTATGGGATGCAGTGAAAGCAGTTCTTAGAGGAAGTTTTGTATCACTAAATGCCTACATGAATAAAATAGAAAAAGAGGAGATCAATGAATTGGCCATACAACTAAAAAAAACTAGAAAAAGAACAATTTAAAAATACTCAATTAAACACCAAATTAGAAAAATTGAAAACCAAAGGAACAACTAACAAAATTGAAATTAAGAAAACTATTGAACTAATAAATAAAACTAAGAGCTGGTTTTATGAAAAAACCAATAAAATAGATAAACCTTTGGTTAATTTAATTTTCAAAAGAAAGAAGAAAACCAAATTACCAGCATCAAGAATGAAAAGGGTGAATCCATCACTGAGGAAGAGGAAATTAAAACAATAATTAGGAACTAATTTGCCCAACTGTATGCCAATAAATTTGACAATCTTAGTGAAATGGATATATATTTATAAAAATATAAATTGCCCAGATTAACTGAAGAGGAAGTAAAATACTTAAATAACCCCATCTCAGAAAAAGAAATTTAATAAGCCATTGATGAACTCCCTAGGAAAAAAAGCTCCAGGGCCAGATGGATTTACAAGCGAATTCTATCAAACATTCAAAGAACAATTAATTCCAATACTATATAGACTATTTGGGGAATTAGGTGAAGAAGGAGTCTTACCAAATTCTTTTTATGATACAAATATAATGCTGATACCTAAACCAGGAAGAGTCAAAACAAAGAAAGAAAATTATAGACCAATTTCTGTAATGAATATTGATGCAAAAATTTTAAATAAAATATTAGCAAATAGATTACAGCAACTTATCACAAGAATAATATACTATGACGAGGTATGTAGGACCAGTTCAATATTAGGAAGACTATCAGCATAATTGATCATATCAGTACCAAAACAAACAGAAACCACACAATCATTTCAATAGACTCAGAAAAAGTGACAATATACAAACCCATTCATATTAAAAACACTAAAGAGCACAGGAATAAATGGAGTCCTCCTTAAAATGATAAATAGCATCTATCTAAAACCTTCAGCAAGCATTATATGTAATGGGGACAAGTTAGAAGCATTTCCAATAAATCGAGGGTGAAACAAGGATGTCCATTATCACCACTGTTGTTCAATACCGTACTGGAAATGTTAGCTTTAGCAATAAGAGAAGAAAAAGAAATTGAAGGTATTAAAATAGGCAAAGAAGAAACAAAGCTATAACTCTTTGAAGATGATGTGAAGATAGAGAATCCTAAAGAATCAAGTAAAAAACTACTTAAAATAATAAATAGCTTTAGCAAAGAAGCAGGATTTAAAATAAACCCACATAAATCATTGGCATTTCTATTTATTACCAACAAAGCCCGACAGCAAGAGATAGAAAGAGAAATTCCATTCAAAGTTATTGTAGACATTGTACAACATTTAGGAGTCTACTTACTGAAACAAACCCATGAAGTATATAAACACAATTACAAAACTTTTCACACAAATAAAGTCAGATCTAAATAATTGGAAAAAGCTTAGTTGTTCATGCTTAGGCCAAGCTAATATAATAAACATGACAGTTCTACCTAAGCTAATTTGCTTATTCAGTGTCATACCAATCAAACTGCCTAAAATCATATATATAGACAGAGAGAGAGAGAGAGAGAGAGAGAGAGAGAGAGAGAGAGAGAGAGAGAGAGTGTTAAAAAAAATAGTAGGAAGATTCATTTGGAAAAACAAAAGGTCCAGAATATCAAGGGAATAAATGAAAAGAAATGCAGAGGATGGCCATTCTAGATCTCAAATTGTATTATAAAGCAGCAATCATCAAAACTGCTTGGTACTGGCTAAGAAATAGAGTGGTGGATCAGTGGAACAGGTTAAGTACACAAGACACAGTAGTCAATGGCTATAGTAATCTATTATTTGCTAAACCCAAAGACTCCAGCTTCTGGGATAAGAACCCACTCTTTGACAAAAACTCCTCGAAAACTAGAAAAGAGTATGGCAGAAACTAGGCATAGACCCAAATCTCACACCATATGCCAAAATAAAGTCAAAATGGGTTCATGATGTAGATATAAAGGCTAATACTGTAAGAAACTGGAAGAGCAAGGAATAGTTTACCTATCAGATTTATGGAGAACAGAAGAATTCATGACCAAACAGGAGATAGAAAACATTGTGAAAAGCAAAATGGATAACTTTGACTACATTAAATTCAAAAGTTTTTGCACAAACAAAGCCAATGCAACTGAGATTAGAAGGCAAGTAGAAAATTGGGAAAGAATTTCTATAAGCAGTCTCTCTGATAAGGGCCTCATTTCTAAAATATATAGAGAATTAGGTCAAATTTAGAAGAATACAAGTCATTCCCCAATTGATAAATGGTCAAAGGAAATGAACAGCAGATCTCAGATGAAGGAATTAAAGCCATCTATAGTTATAGGGAAAAATGCTCTAAATCACTATTGGTTAGAGAAATGCAAATCAAAACAATTCTGAGGTACTACATCACACATGTCATATTGGCCAACATGAGGAAAACGGGAAAATAATAAATGTTGGAGAAGATGTGGGAAAATTGGAACACTAATGCATTGTTGGTGGAGTTGTGAGCTGATCCAACCATTTTGGAGAACAATTTGGAAGCATGCCCAAAGGGCTATAAAAATTTGCATACCCTTTGACCCAGCAATACTGCTTCTAGGGCTATATCCCAGAGAGATCATACAAATGGGAAAAGGGCCCACATGTACACAAATATTTATAGCAGCTCTTTTTGTGGTGGCAAAGAATTGGAAATTGAGAGGATACCCATCAATTGGGGAATGGCTGAACAAGTTATGATATATGAATGCAATAAAATACTATTGTGAAATAAGAAATGATGAACAGGTTGACTTCAGAAAAACCTGAAAGACGTGTATGGTCTGATGCTGAGTAAAGTGAGCAGAACCAGGAGATCATTGTGCACAACAACAGCCATGTTGTACGATGACTAATATTGATAAATTTAACCCTTCTCAGCAATACAAGGATCTAAAACATCTCCAAAGGCCTTGTGATGGAAAATGCTATCCATAAAGAAGAAAGAACCATGAAGTTTTAATGCAGATTGGAGCATACTATTTGCTATTTTTTTTTATCTATTGTGTTTTTTTCCCTTTCTGGTGGTTCTTCCTATTGGTTCTAATTCTTACTTACAACATCACTAATGTGAAAATATGTTTAATAGGAATGTATATGTATAGTCTATATCAGATTGCACATTGTCTTGGGGAGGGAGGTGGAGAGGGAGAGGAAGAAAAATTTAAAACTCAAAAGCTTATGGAAGTTATTGTTGATAATTCAAAATAAATTAATAAAACAAATAAATAAATAAAATATTACCTCATTGAATCTTCTCAACAACAACAAAAAAATAAAATGAAGTGGGGCTCTGGAAGACACTGATACCATTGCCCCCAATGCTTGCTACTGGTCTGCTAGGGCTGAGCTTGGCTCTACTCTGTCACCAGTGCAAAAGACTATTCTTGCTGATCTTCTAAGTTTTCTTGGGCTGGAAAATTGTTTCACTCCAGCCTTTTGTGGGTTCTGCCCCTCCCTAAATTCATTTAAAGGCATTTTTTCAAAGATGCTTGGTCAGGAATTTGGGAGAGCTCAAGTGAGTCCTGTCTTTTCTCCACCATCTTGGCTTTGCACCAGAAGAAATTCAAATTAAACAACTCTCAGATGACACCTGAAGTACATTAAGTTGGCCAACATAATGTAAGAGAAAAATTTCAAATTCTGTTGGGGATGTGGAAAAATTGGGACACTAATGTACTTTGGTAGAATTGTGAACTGGTTCAACCATTCAATAGTACAATTTGGAACCGTACCAAAGGACTATAAAACTATGCATACTCTTTGTCCCAGCAATACCATTACTAGATCTGTATCCCAAAGAGATGAAAGAAAAAGGAAAAGACCTATCTGTACAAAAATTGTATAGCTGCTTATTTGTGGTAGCAAAGAATTAAAAATTAAGAGGATACTCAATTGGGGAATGACTGAACAAGTCATAGCATATGACTGTGATGGAATACTATTGCACTATAAGAAATAGCAATCAGCATGGTTTCAGAAAAAGCTGAGAACACTTATATGAACTCATGCAAAGTGAAATGAGCAAAACTAGGAGAATACTACATAGTACCAGTAGTATTGTAAGTAAGATCTACTTAGGATAAAAGACTTAGCTACTCTGATCAAGACAATGATAACAGGTAGTTCCAAAGGACTCATGATGAAAAATGCTATCAACCTCCAGAGAGAGAAATGGTGAACTTTGAATGCGGATTGAAGCATACTTCTTTTTTTTTTTTTACTTTCAAAACAAACAAAGATCATGACTATGGGTCCTGGAATGAAAACATTGCTTTCTTGGCTTCAGGGTCCCGAGCTCACTTTTTCAAGGTCTAAAGGGAAATGGTGTTCAAGGCAGTAGTGGTGGCCTACCCTGCTCAGCACATTTGTGTGTTTCCCCCAGGTTACCTGGCTTCAACTAGGCCAACTTACCTGCCCTGTGGGAGAGGGGGAAGTTGATGTGTTTGGCTGGGTCTGATCTCTACGGGAGTTGCCTCCAGGATGATGATTGTGGGAGCTAGGCTGGTAACACGATCAGTAGGGCAAGGGAATTAGAGGAGTAATACTGAAGAGAGATTTCCTATAGCTAGTGAGATCCTCCAATTACCCTTATTTTTAGAAGATACTGTGCTGTGGAAGGAGAGAGTAAGAGAAAACATAGATTCCCTTGATGAAGTCCAGTTAACAGGTGCACAATATTCTGCATTTTCAAGTAGAGTCAATCAGTCAATAAACACTTATTAAGTGCCTACTATGTGCCAGATATTGTGCTTATCACTGGGGCACAAAAACAGGCAAAAGACAGTTCTTGCTTTTAAGTAGCTCATAGTTTGTTAGGGGAGACGACAAGAAAGAACTATATATAAACAAGCTAGTTACAGTATAAACAGGAAATAAGAGAGGGAAATCACTAGAATTGAGAGGGTTTGGGAAAGCATCCTGTGGAAGGCGAGATTTTAGTTGGGACTTAAAGGAAGCCAGTAGGCAGAGATGAAGAAAGAGAGCATTCCTGGCAGGGAGATAGCCAGAGAAAATTCCCAGAGATGAGAAATAGTATCTTGTTTGTGGAAATATGAGGAGGCCAGTCATTTCAGTCGAGTACTGAAAGTATTGGTTTTCAGATGTGATTGCTGAGCCTCTACCACTGGCATAAGAGGGATAATGAAGAGTGAGATGGATACTACAGTACTGAAGAAAACACTGTCTCAGGTTTGTTGTTGTTTGTTGGTAAGGGAAAAGAATAAAACCTATAAACTATGTAAGGATGATCTTGACTTTAATCCCTGGAAAAATTATAGAATGTATTATTAAAGAAAAGGAAGCACTTGCCACAAAAACCCAGTGTGGTTTGAGCTAGATTGTTATGTGCTACCATCCTTATTTCCATTTTTGACTGTTCTGATTTATTCTGATAGGTGAAGTTACTTAGATTTTAACAAAGCATTTGACAAAATCATTTGAAGTTGCTAGGTGGTCCAATGGATATAGATTGTTGGACCTACAGTTAGAAAAACCTAAGATAAATCTATATTCAGACACTTACTAGCTATTAACACACTCCCACTTGTCACTTAACCTTTCTCAGCCTCAGTGTCTTCATCTGCAAAAAGGGCATAATAATAGCATCTACCTGCCAGAAATGTTGTGAGGATAAAATGAAATAGTATTTGTAAAGCACTTTGCAAAATTTAAAGTGCTATATATATGCTACATATCATATTATTGCTAGCTATAGGTTTAGTGGTCAGATGCACAAAAATAATTAATGGCTTATTGTCAACTTGGATGGAAGTCTCCATTGGAGTGCCCCGGGGATATTTTCTTGATCCTAGACAATTTGAAACTTTTATAAGTGACTTGAATGGAGACCCAGATAGAATCTTTATGCAGTTTTCAAATAGTATAAAGAGAGATGGGATAGCTAACTCATTGCCCAAGAAATTTAGAATCCAAAAAGATAATGACAATCTAGAAAACAGGGGTGAATATAATAAAATAGGGAGAAAAATAAAGGCTTGTATTTGAGTTCAAAATATTAACTTCACCAGAACAATATGGCATGCCTGCTTAGACAATTTATCTTAAAAGGAACTCAGGGTTTTGACCAATTTCAAATTCAGTATGAGTCAGAAGTGTGATAAGATGCTTAAAAAAAAAAAACTAATGCCTTAAGCATGGTTTAGTTTATGGGAACAAGGAGCTGACAATCCCACTATATTGGGCTGCTTGTCAGACATTGTCTGGATTATGGAATTCATTTTGGAGTGTCACATTTTGGTCAGCACATTGATATGATGGAGAGGGAAAACCTTTAAGTGCATGTCATATAAAATAGGAATGTTTATCCTGAAGAATAGAAGACTCAGTGGGGAAAGAGGATAGCTGTCTCTAAGTAAATGAAGGGCTATTATGCAGAAGAGACATCAGTCTTGTTTTATTTGGCTCCAGAAGGCATCACTAGGTGCAATGAGTGGAAGTTGCAAGGGCTACTGAACAACAGAAGGCGCTGTCTTAGGAAGTAGTAAATTCGTTTCATTGGGGGTCTGTGATCAAAGTTGGAAGGCCACTTGTCAATCAGGTAGGTTGAAGAGTAGATTCTTTGGGGAATATGGAGTGTATTATGTGGTACTGAGTCCTTCCCAAATCAGAAATTTATATGCTCTAATTCTGCATTTGTACTATAAGCAATGGGAGTCATTAATGATTTTTATCAAGAGGGTAATGTAAAAGCCGTTTTCTCAAAAGATTATGCAGGCAGCTTGTCTGTAGGTTAAATTGGAAGGTGGTGGAGGTGAGAATGAAAGCAATGGAGACTGAAAGTTAGAAGATTCTTTTAGTAGTCTGCCCAGGAATAACATAAGAGGCAAAATTAATTACAGTTATAACAGTGGGAATGAAAGGAAAAGATGATGTGGCAAAGAATCAGATGAACTTATTGAATGATCAAGTATGGGAGGTCAAATAAAAAGAATTTATATGAGGCAGTTTCCAGGTGGGACAGATAAGTGGCAAAATATTTCAGGAAGACCAGTGTTTGTGAGTTCAAATCTGGCCTCAGACATTTATTAGTTGTGTGACCCTGGGCAAGTCACTTAACCCTGCTTGCCCCAGTTTCCTCATCTGTAAAATGAGCTGGAGAAGGAAATGGCAAACCACTCCAGTATCTTTGCCAAGAAAACACCAAATGGGGTCATGAAGAGTCAGATATGACTGAAAAACTATTCAACACAATTTCCAGGGTTAGAACTTGGATTTCTTGGGAAATAGTGGTAGTATCATGGAGGAAAAAAGAGTTGGGAGGGAGAGCTGTTTATTTTATTTTTTTCAGAAAAATTGATGAGCTCACTTTTAGACACTTTCAGTTAGAA
This sequence comes from Phascolarctos cinereus, assembly GCF_003287225.1. Taxonomy (NCBI): domain Eukaryota; kingdom Metazoa; phylum Chordata; class Mammalia; order Diprotodontia; family Phascolarctidae; genus Phascolarctos; species Phascolarctos cinereus. Next base: position 109,385,864 of record NW_027556098.1, read on the forward strand.
GTGATTGAGAGACATCTAAGCAAAAATACGCTGGAGGCAAATGTAGAGGTAGGATTAGAGCTTAGCAGAGGAGGACTACAGATATCGATTTAGGAATCATCCCCTTACAGTAATAGTTAAAGCCATCAAATCAGATTGGTTTTGCAAGGGGGAAGAGTATAGAAAGTAGAAGATTGAAGCTCCTAACTGAATCCTAGTGGATATCCAAATTTAGCAGACAAAACAAAAAAAAAAAAGGTCAACTAGGTAAGAAGATATAGAAGAGGTGGCTAGAAAGGCAAAAAGTAAACCAAAATAACAACAACCACAACCACAAATTATAACACAGAACAAAGATGGTGAGAGAGAGATCTGCCCTGATTTATTATTCTAAGTTCATGGGTTTTTTTTGTTTTGTTTTTTTTCTTGTTGAGGCAGTGTGCCCTAGTCATTGAATTAATGGGAAAAAAAATGTTCAGTAGGTGCTTACCATGTGCAAAGCATTGCACTAAGTACTCTGGGAATGCAAATGGAACAGCAAGACAGTTACGATCCCCAGGATGTCACATTCTAATGAGGGAAATAACACATATAAGAGGGGTCAGCTACAATTCAGATGGAAAGGTACCCTGGGCTTTTGGGCAAAGCGGTAAAGGAGATGAGAAAGAATCTTCTTTAACAATAATAATAGCTAATATGTATACAGTGCTTGCTATGTACCAAGCACTATGCTAAGTGCTTTACAATTATTATTTCATTTTATCCTCACAAAAACCCTGGAAAGTAAGTGTTATTATTATATGCATTTCACAGAGGAAGAAACTGAGGCAAAAAGAGGTTAAGTGACTTGCCCAGGGTCATACAGCTAATAAGTATCTGAGATTGGGTATGAACCCAGGTCTTCCTGACTCTAGGTCCAACATTGTTTCTACTGTACCACCTAGCCACCATCTTCTTTAGCGTCATTTATTCCGATAAAGCCATATCCACTTCCAATGTTGAACTATTTTTCAATGCCAAGGACTTGGGTGGCAAGAACTTTTTCCCAGGTCTTCAGTAGCTGTGATTTCTGAGGAGGTAGGGGCTAGAGCATTCCCAGAAGCATTTATCAGATCATATCCCTATATTTTAGGGGATAATGTCATTGGGAGCTGGGCTAGAAGCAGGTCTGGAGGTCTAAGGGGCAAGAGGACCAGAGTACTGCCACCCTAGGGCTCTTGGACTTATATACCCATCAGTGGAAGTTGTCAACAGTTGGTGTTGACTGTGTCAAGGGAGGTTGACTGCACTTCAGTAATTGCTCCCTTCACTAATGGATATAGGGCCTGAGGTAGAAGCAGGGCAAGTGGTGTAGGGATACTATTATTCCCATGTTAGTGGACACCATACTGGAGTCAGAAGAATCTGGGTTCAAATTCTGGACCAGACACTTACTTGCTGTGTAATATGGGGCAAGTCAATTAACTTTTCTTCAGTTTCTGTAAAATGTGGGTAAGAATATTTGTGGTATCTTACGGGGTCCTTTTACAGCTCAAAGGGGACAGTATACATGAAGTTTTTTGTTTGTTTTTGCAAACCTTGAAGTCCTTCATAAATATCAGTTATTATTATGGGATTTTGTTGTCTCAGCCTGATTCAACTATATTGGGGACTTATGTTTGTAGACTATAACATTCAAATCCATCTGTATTCATATGCACATATATGGCATGACATAACATGACAGTAACTACCTCCTAAAAATAGAGACAGGCCAATATCCTAAAAGGGACTATATATTTCTTATTGAGAGAGGACTACAAAACTAACTTGTATCTAAGGTACTATTCCTGAAAGAGTTGTGTGCCTAATAGCCAAGCCTCCCAGAGACCATTAGTCAGTTACTGGGAGTGGGAGACAGAGAAGAGGAGAGCTGTCGGTAGAAATAGCTGACATCATCAATGCTTACTTATCAAAAAGAAATTTAGGCCATGGGAAATGGATGCCCACCAGAAGGCAAGACCTCTATTGTTAGAATAAATAACTTCTGATACCAATAATATACATGGTAAAGGTCATTAGCCCTAAGGGAACCATGTGCTTGTAGCTCCTCCCGAAAATATCTAACCTATCCACTCACATGATGATAGATCATTAAGAAACTACGTCTCTCAAAGCCCAACAACCTTTAACAACCTATTTCAAAGGATAATTTGTCCCTTCCTCTGCAAGCAAAAAAATTAAATTGGGGGGGAGGGGAGTGTTAAGGAAATTTATTGGAGGATCAGGCAATCCTTTTCCCCCATCATTTATCAACAAATGTCTTCTGAAAAGTTGATTAAGCAGTGACACATATTCCATACCATACATTAATAATACAGCCCACAAATTAAAACTTCTGCATCTTAAGTTCATTGGGACAAAAATCAGGGGTCTAGTTAATGATATGCTGGTGAATGTTTAACAACTGGCTCTCTGAAAAAAAAATGTAGTCAGGACACACTTTTAAGTTTAATCTCTATTATTAATTCTTTCAACTTTGGTTTCTTAAGCCCAGATAATAAACAAAATAATGAAGCCCTGATTTGCAAAGTTACTTACTTCTATAGTATAAGTATTCCCTCTAAGATAATAATAATATTATTATTATTATATAATAATTATTATTATTATTATACCATATTATTTAATCATAATCTTTCATGCAGGTACCTACAGCATGCTCCTAGATATAGTTCCCTCCTATCCCCTGCCATTTAAGTTAGGGTATTTATTTTCCTAAAAGCCAAGGAACCTGTCCCCAAGACTTGATTGGCTCATAGGACTAAGGCTCAAGTAGCTTAGTTGTTGACAGCTTCCTAGTGACCTCAGCATATATGGCTGTCATTCATCTAGGGGAAAGTATTTGGTTGTAGGGTAGCCTTGGGGATAGTACCTTGGCTATATAGTAATCCTTCTCTCATTAGTGAGTTTTTTTAAAGAGCCTTCATTTTGGGGAGGGGCCCAGGATGGCCATCTTTCATTTCCCTTCTGTCTTTGCATCTGACTCTCCAAACTTTAACATCATTCCCCAGCCTTCCCTCCTACTCCCCACTGAGTACGTTCCTCCGAATTCTCTTCCTTCTCCTTTTCACCTTCTTTTCATGGGTTATCTTCTCCCATTAGAATGTAAGCTCCTACAGGTCAGAGCCTATCTTTTTTTTTCTTTTATTTGTATCCCCAATGTTTAGCAGAGTGCCAGGTACATAGTAAGCACTTAATAAATGCTAGTTGCCTTGACTTGCTTTCCTGTTCATGTGAAGAATAATGATCACCAGCGTAGAGTCCAGGCCATTCATACTTGGCAGATATTCTTACTCTGCTGACTAGACTAGGTTCCACATGAAAGCAAGGGTAATACAACCTTGTTAAATATCTTTTCTATGATACAGTGTTAGTGACTATTTTAAAAAATAATGATATAGGTGGCTGGCACTGGGTTTCTTACCAAAATTCGTATACATCAGAAAATAATGGTTTATAACTGTGGACAGTAATCAGAGATGAAAGTTGTTTAATAGTCTGAGAGGAAGGCATAGGACAAATTATAATCTCCCACTCCATCCTCAATGCCTAATTACAAAGGCCACGAGATTGTTCCTGGCCAGAGAAAAAACTAGGGTAGAGTGATTGGGTATTTGCTCTAGGATGCTAAAATTAAAGAGTCACTGAGTATACTTATATTCCTTTAGTAGAAATGAGCAACTTAGGATTGTACTAAGAAGACTTCTTTTCTTTTCTTTTGAGTGGACTTGTGATTGTATTGGCATAGTAAACTCTCAGTGAGGAAACTCTATCTACCAATATAGAGTGAAACCAGATCAGCAATTATCAAGTGATTTTCCTAGCATCTCATAATCAATATGTGACAGAAACACGTCTTGAAAAAAAGTACGCCTGATTATCACTCAAGTACTTTATCTGCCAAGTCATTACTCCTCTCATCACTTAACTGATTCATGAGAATAATGAGCCTGCTCCATCCGTGCTCAAAAGGAATGTATCTTTAAAAATTCCTTTGGAGTGATACAGCCAAGATGGTGGAGTAATAAGAATAATGCAATGAGCTCACCTCCACAAATCCCTTCAAACAGATGTAGAAAAATGTGTCAGACTGAATCCTGATGGGGAATCACAAGGAATCATTTTTCTAGCTCAGTTCAGCATAGGACTTGGACAGGGAAACCTATGGATATCGGGAATGGGGGCAGGACTGGGCCAGGAACACATTCCAATGAGCACTCCAATGACTAGGGGGAGACCATGAATGCACAAGAAGGTTCTAGATCCCCTGATCAGGGCATAACCAGACCTATACTGGGGCACTGCAATAGGGTGGGTATGAACTGGCAGCTTCATTGCTCAGAAATCAGTTCTGAGTTTCAGATCCAGGTTGGACTGAGAAGGGGACCTGTGCAAGGGACTGGTGCTCTGGGGTAGGGAAGCCATGGGCTTTGTATGGAGAAACGAGAAAATTTTGACATAAACAGCAATGGTTTAGCTCTGACCCCACGGTCAAAGCAGGGTGTCACTTCTAGAATCTAGGCACGTTTTCAAAGAAATAACCAAGGCAGGGATCCCAGACCAGAGCAGAGGCTACAACTCTTTTACTTTAAATCAACAGAGCTTTTCAGCTGATTAATAAGATGTGATGTGGGGGAAGTCCACAAACAGTCTACTTTTTCATAAACCCAAATTCAGATCAGGAATTTGTAGAGCTTAGACAAGGGGTAGGGGGTGGGGGACAACAATTGGACTTTGTCCTGGATCTGATAACTTTGGGAGTACTGAAACCTTATAGATCCCTGGCCTGTGCCAGAGATTCTGAAATAACATACCACCCAAGAAAGCAGCAAAAGAACCAGCCCAGACTTTGTCTCCAGAAGTCGGTCAGAGGCTACCCCTAACATCAGTTCCAAAGCCAGTAAGTAAACTGGAATAATGGGCGAACAAACTAAAAAGAACCCATCTGTAATGAGCTACTATGGTAACAGAGATGTTCAAGGTACGAACACAGAAGAGGACGACTCAAAAAGAAAAATTTGCAAGCAATGCCTTGTGCAAAAGATCAACTAGAATTCCTGGAAAAGGTAAAGTAAGGGTTTTTTTAAGAGTTAAAACATTTTATTTAATAAATGGAATGACAGCACTTAAGTAAAAAATGGAAAAGAAATGAAAGCTATAGGTGAAAGAATTGAAAAAGGAATTAATAGGTTGGCACAAAAGGTATAACACTGTGATAAAGCAACAAATTCCCTTAAAATTAGAATGAACCAATAGAAGCCAATGACTTCATAAGGAAATAAGAAATGTTAAAAACAAAGCCAAAAAACTGAATAATAAAATAAATAAAATGTTAAATATCTCATAAGGAAAACAGCTGACTTGGAAAACAGATCATGGTGAAAAAAATGAATAATGATTAGATTATCTGAACACCATGACAAAAAAAATTAGACATCATTTATCAAAAAAATCTAAAAAGAAAACTACCCACATCTTTTAGTACCAGAGGAGAAAGTGAAAATAGACAAAAACACTGATTATTTCCCAAAAGAAGCCCCAAAATAAAAACTCCCGGGAATACCACAGCCAAAATCCAAGCTTCCAGGTCAAAGAAAAGAAAAATTCTTCAAGCAGTCAGAAAGAAAACCATAGATACCCACAATTTACGAGCCACCATTATAAAGGAACAGAAAACTTGGAATATGTTATTCCAGAAGGCAAATATATTGGCTTAAAGCCAAGAATATCTCACTCAACAAAAGTACATATATTGCTACAGGGGAAACAATGGATCTTTAATGACTTCCAAGCATTCCTGATGAAAAAATTAGAGCTATAAAGAAATTTTGAAGATCAAACACTGTGAGGAAAAAACTTAAAAAGGTAAACATGAATGAGCAATGATAAAGGACTAAACAAGGATAAACTGCTTACATTCATGTATGGGGAGATAATAAATGTTTCTTCTCTGATTCCTATCATCATCAGGGTTCATAGGAGGAAACCAGTTAGACAAAGCCAGAGAGTGGCTGTGTTACATCATTTTCTCCCTCTCTTTAAAAATGTATTATTTTGCTGATTAGAGAAATGCAAATTAAAACAACCTTGAGATATCCTTTTGTAGCTATCAGATTGGCTGAAATGATTGAAGAGGAAAGTGACAAATTTGGAGGGGACATGGAAAAATTGGGACATTATCTCATTGTGGAATTGTGAACTGACCCAATCATTTTGGAGAGCAATCTGGAAGTTTTTAAACTGCCTCCACCCTTTGACCCAGCAACATCACTATTAGGTCTATTTCCAAGGATGATTAGGGAAAATTGGAAAGAACCTCCATGTTCTAAAATGTTTATAGTAGCTCTCTTTGAGCTGGCAAAGAACTGGAAAGTATGGGGATGCCAATCAATTGAGTAATGACTGAACAAGTTGTGGCATGTGATTATGATGGAATACTTCTGTGCCATAACAAATGATGAGCTCAGTGATGTTAGAAAAACATGGAAAGCTTTGCATGAAATAATGAATAGTGAAATGATCAGAACTGAGAGAACATTGTATACAATAACAGCAATATTGGTCTTGGAACAACTTTGAATGAATAAGTCATTTTGATTATTATAAATACCCAAATTAACTACAAAGGACATATAAAGGAAGACACTATTTGCATCTAGAGAAAGAATATAAATAGAAATACATATATAATGAATTTGCATATATGAATGTATGTGTGTGTCTAATGGTAGCCATCTCTAGGATGGGTGGGGAGAAAAAAGGAAAGAAAAAAATTCACATAACTGTATTTAAAAGGCAGATTCATTTAAAAGGAAAAGCAAGTGGTACATAACATACTTGTAGTTTATATGCATTGATCTTTTTATTATACTATGTTATGGAAATGCTTGTTTCATTCCATAAATTAGTTAAATCTTTCACAGTTTGATCACTATTACAATATTATTGACACTGTGTGCAATAATCTCCTGGTTCTGCTCTTTTCACTTTATATCAATTCATATAAGTCTTCCCAGGTTTTTCTGAAATCATCTGCTTGTCATTTCATATATCACAACAGTATTTCATCATAGTCATACACCACAATTGTTCAGCCATTACCAAATTAATGAGCATGCCCTCAATTTCCATTTCTTTGCCAACGTAAAAAAAGCTACTATATTTTTTATACATATGGGTCTTTTTCCCAGATGTGTGGGCCCCAGTATATGCCAAATTTTTTATTTCATTATCAGAAAGAGTGTAAGTATGTAGCATATGTTAGGTGTGATGGAATTAAGTGTACACCACAAAAGAATCACATCTATGCCATGTCCTCTATGCTTTGCCCCAGATCCCACTAACTTTGTGACTATTTTGGAACTGCACAGAAAATTGAGAAATTCCACAGCACATCTCTGCTCCTGCTTCCTCACGGATGTTTTATTTACCTCTCTACCCCCTCCTCCCAAATACCCACACTGGATTTATGGCAGCTTGCTCTCCTGTTATGTGTGGAGAGAATACAGCGTTCTCTTCATAATGCCACTATAGAGACAACCTATGGTTATGGAATTCATTTCCACTGCAGAGATTTAAGTGAAATAAGACATATTTTGCCATGCTATTCAAAGAAAAAGATACCAGACATATGGTCAAAGACAGTTGGGAAATGACCCTCAAGAAGCAAGATCAGTTAAAAGGGAGATAGGACATGGGATAGAGAGAACAATTTAAAAAGTACAAAAATGAAGTAAATCACAACTTCTCACTTATCAGTCTTCTGGACCCAAGGATTATAGGATAGCTAGAATTCTAGTCAGTCTTAGTGAGGGTGTGGGGCGGGGGTAGTAGAAGGAAGAATAGTGTGCTCAAACAACTCACTAATCCACAAGTATTTAGCAAGATTCTATGACGCGGGAGGCACTGTACTAGGTGCTTAGGATAAAAAGGGGAGAAATGAAACAGTCTTTTTCCTTAAGAAGATTATATCTCTCAGCAGAAATATATACACATAGAAGTATATACTAAATACATAAGGCATGTTTTTGGTGGGAAGTAAACTCTCTCATAATTAACCTTACCTTAATAGTGATAAGAAAAAAAAGTTTGCCTAATTACAAATAAAATAAACAGAATCCCTCCATGAGTAAAATTATTTATGGGAACTATACCCTAACTTTGGTGAGGGTACAATATTTGTTAGATTATTTAAAATCTTGATGCCACAAATGAAAGGTCTTTCTCTTGTGTGACCAGGACTACTTTTGATCATGTTCATATGAACAAAGAGGTATTTTAAGTTTCAATTCTGGCTTCAAAATATACCTTGAGAATGGTAGCATTCTGAGTTGATAAAAGAGTGTTGAACAGAAAGGTGTCAGAGAGATATATGTTCAATGTCCTGTGCTTCTGATAAAGTCTCTTCTCTGTGGCTTTATTAAGAAAACTATAAATGAACAGGTAAAGGGCCTGGTAGAATATGAAATGCTTAAAAAATGTGTCCTCACTTAAACCTGCCAAAAGAAAGCAGTGAGAGAGACAGACAGACAAGACAGAGAGACAGACAGAGAAAGAGACAGAGAAACAAAGAGAAAGAAAATGCAGTTGGGGGAACGAGGGAGAATAGGTAGTTTAATGTCCCTAAAATTAGCACAGAAACTGGATTGTTAATGTAAATGGCAACCTCTCACATCTGCTAAGAGAGATGAAGTGAAATTCCTGGAAAGGAAATTAAAATCCTTACCAAGTCTTTCGTCAAACCTCAAAAATTCAAAATAGTGGAGAAGAAGTATTACAAACAGAGAGTATAAAGTTGAGAAAAACCAGATGTGAAGCAAGTTACTGGAAGAAGTTGAAGAAGTAGGATCTGAGAAGGGTATGATTTGAAAGGAGCACTTTCATTATAATTTATCATCATTCATGCTCATAAAGAACATTGGTCAAGACAATCCAACACATCAGGTAATCAATACCATTGATATTAAGCTTGGGAATGCATTGTGAGAGGGACCATGGCGAATAGCATAGTACAGAGTGGTCTAATATTGAAATCAGAAAAACTTGGCTTCAAGGCCTGCCTCTCACAAACACTAATTGTGTGACCAGCAACAAGTCATTTCAACTCCTAGTGCACTCAGGGATCAAGCTCTCTAAGACTTGTTGTTCACTTATTTCAGTTGTGTCCGACTCTTTGTGACCTTATTTGGGGTTTCCTTGACAAAGATTGGAATGCTTTGCCATTTCCTTCTCCAGCTCATTTTATAGATAGGAAACTGAGGCAACCACAGTTAAGTGACTTGCGCAGGGCCACACAGCTAGTAAGTGCCTGAGGTCAGATTTGAAGTCAGGAAGATGAGTCTTCCTGATTCCAGAATGAGCACTCTGTATATTGTACCCCCTCGCTGCCCTGAAGTCTCTAAAACTACAGATTACCAAAGTTTCTATGATCATAAGTTGCTTTGGTGGAAAAGATTTCCACAATGGGAGTTCCCAAGATAGATGAAATCATATGTTCAGAGAATGGAATTTTCATTTGAACTGGTTTGAATTCCTGATTTTGTTTCCATTGAGTTCTTATTAAAATTAGCTTGCATTTTCCAAATATGCACTATCTCCATGGAGCTTTTCTAATAAGGAAGTACTGGAAAAGTAAACGAAGAAGCCTGAATAGGGAATGACAACAAACATTTATCAAATGTCTCCTGTGCTCAGAGCGGTAGTAGTGTACTGACTTCTGGGGAAGATACAAAGTGGAGATGAGTCACAGTCGCTGCTCTCATGGGTCTTAGACTATAATATTGAGATTAAAAATTTACTCACAGTTAATCCCTAAAAATAGATAATCCATTTACATATTGTGAAATTAATCAATACAAATTTCATTTGGCTTTGCAAGGCAAGTTTCATGTAGGCTGATTAGTTCTTCCTAGCAGAGTTCAGTCTCTACAAGTGTCTCACTCTTCCAAACACCAATAGCACTGATGGGTTAGGTCCCTAGAGTTTAGATGCTACTTTATCCTGAAGGGTTCTATGGTAAAACAGAATGCTTGAGAAGGGAAGTTACTAAGACTATTGTTTTCAAGCTCTCAACTTCTATTTTCCCCCAATATTATTGGGCCAGATAATACCTTTTTGATATCAATTAACTGATTAATATCAATTAGTTTTTCAAAAAGATATTTACTGAAAAAGTATAACAAGGATTGATGTACAAAAGTATCACTCACACACACACACACACGAAGGGTAGCACACACTTTCTACACACTTATTCAAACTGAAGAGAGAGTGAACTCAAACTTAGCATGACTGCTACAAAATATTCCTTCTCCCCAGCTAGAGATGGAGGTATTTATTGACTCTGAGTCCCCACCAGTTTCAATTCTTGATGTCATGGACAAAATATGATGAGTGTTCATGACCACCTGGCAGCCTATATGGGGAGATGAGGCATCTGCAACAGTGTCCGCAGCTACTACAACCTCCATCTCCACTGGAGAGCCCAGAACATTTCTCCCTCCTCACTCCAGCAAAGGAGTCAATTAAAAGAATTTTTATCACTGCTCAGTAAGCTGAGAGAAAATAGTCAAAGAACAATAATTATTAGCACTTATTTAGCACTACTATGTGCTAGTTTGTACAGTGGAAAGAGTACTAGACCTTGGAATGAGGAAGACTCATCTTCATAAATTCAAATCCTGCCTCAGACACCTCCTACCTGTTGACCGTGGGCAAGTCATTTCACCCTGTTTGCCTCAGTTCTTTATCTGAGCTGGAGAAGAAAATGGTGAACCACTTCAGTATCTTCATCAAGAAAACACTAAATGGAGTCACAAAAAGTAGGATATAACTGAACCAACTCTACAACAAAATGTGGTAGTCACTGTGCTGGCTATTTTATAATTATTATCTCATTTAATCCTCACATCAACCCTGAAATAAATATAAATGTTATCAATAGCCCCATTTTAGAGTTGAAGAAACTGAGGCAGACTGGAATTAAGTGACTTGCCCAAGATCACAAAGTTGGTAAATGTCTGAGATTATATCTGAACTCAGGTCTTTATGACTCTATGTTCTATCATCTATCTTCCTCAATGCCTTTATGAGTAAATAGGCATCACATTTAGGCTTTTCTTAGATATGAATAACTTACAGAAGTATGTATATAGCATACAATCCATTCAATAACATAGTTTCTTTTTAAAAACTGTAACATTCTAGTAAATTAGGGGAACAGGTAACAGTATAATATTTCTATGAACTCACAATTCTAGACAACAAATGACAGCAGAATTCAAAACAGTATGAACACCTAAGTACAAGATACACGTATTGGGCACTAAATTCAACTAATCCAATTTAAATACAAAATTATTTTCTTTTATCTTCATGACTACCTTAGGATTTTTTCATAGCTCTTGGAGACTTCCTATCTGCTTCAACCTATTCTCAGCTGCTTGCCAAAGAAAAATTGTTAATTATCTCCTTAAGACCTTACTGTTACTTCTAAATGTTTCCTGCTCTAAATACCTCCCTTTACTAGAGAGAGATTCCTTTAAATTTTTTTAAGTAAAGTTACTTCCTAGTCTGCCAAGTTTCAAGCCCTCAAGCTGGTTATCTCTGGATGTACTAGATGGAGACACCTTCAAGATGAAAGATTCAGTAACTTTACCTAGACAGCATAACTTCTAATTCAGTCAGCAATCTCTCCTTCTTGGTTGATAATTCATCTCCCTTTTATAACCCAGTTCTTGCCAACATAAAAAAAAAAAAACCATTTTCCCCCCAAAGGCACCAGGACTTCTCTCCACCATGGGCCTTTTAAACACCACTGTATAAGACAGAAACCAACTTCTAAACAGAAAAAAAATGTACAATGTTTTCTTCCCACATATAAAAATTGATTTACCACTTAGTGTTGATATAGGGCTTCTTACCTTGGGACTTGTGACATTTTTTTCTGTCAATTTATTGGTTTAATATCTTCAACTAACCCCCTCCAGACTCTTTTTGAGCTCGTGTTGCTGTAGACTGAGCAGAGTACTGCTAGATGGAATTCTTTTTCATTTTTGGTAGTGAGGATTTGTAATTTAACTGAGTGGTTCTATGGGTTTATATGGAGAATCTGCAGAATCAATCAATTTGCATATAAATCTACTAATTTTGATGTGTTTGTTTCCATCTTCTTTGATATTTTTAAGTTTATTCAATAATTTCAAGAGATCCATGACTTCACCATTTTAAGTACTCCCTCAAGCTAACAGTTTTCCATGTTTCAATAGATGGGTACCATGAGTTACTAGATCAAAAAAGAAAAGTCATATAGTCCTCAATTCTTTAATCATGGGCCTCTCTGCACTTACTCAACTGGAAATTATATATACTCAAGCTTGAGATGGATGCCTTCCCTGCTTGGTAGGATTTAACAAGTCTATTCCCAGGCTACTCTAACCTCTGAGAACCCAAGGTCACCACTGTGTCACAGTGAAACACCAAAATTGTATTTTACAACTTAAGAATAGGGATGAGGAACTGGATCTGTGATTGTATTGATATAAGGAACTCCCAATTGGCAAGTAAATGGAATTTATATTGATAGAATATTAGAACCAGAACTGATCTTTGAGAACATCTAGTGCAACTCCTCATTTTTACAGATGAGGAAATATCTCAGAGAGTTTAAGTAATCTCTATTAGTAGTGTGTCATAGTAGAATGAATGCTAGACTTGGGGTTAGGAGAGATCTGGGTTAAATGTCAACCCCCCAAAACTTAACAGTTGTTTGACCTTGAGTAAATGACTTCTCTGGGCCTTAGGGTCCTTACATGCAAAATAACTGATGAATTTTTAAAAACTGACTAAGCACCTAATTTGTGTCAGCCACTGTGCTAAGCACTGAAGATAGAAAGACAAAAAAGAAACTTTCTACCTTCAAGGAGTTTACAATCTATTAAAGAACACAACATCAAACAACCAATTAATAAACATTTGTTAAGGACCTACTGCGTGCTCAGCACTCTCCCCTCGTCTTATGCTACACTTGCCTCCAGCCCAGTTTCCAAACTTTGTTGGGAAGAGGGGGACCCTCCACTTAGTACTGAACATTCTCACACCTGGTCACACCTTTCATGTCTCAAAGATTCCTAACCCCTGGAGATCATCATCCAAACCCGATTCCCCATCTCCCATCACCCAATTCATTATTCCCATCTGTCTCAACCCTCTCACCCCAACGTTTTAGCCAAATAACTTCTATTTCAGAGATGCTTCTGGGGACCTATACGTTTTCAGTTCTTCCAAGGTGGTGTGATCTAAGGAAAGGGTTTTACTACTCTCCTGGCCCTGCTCTGGTCTGTGAGTGACCACAAGCACTCTTTTCTGCTCTGAAACCATGGAGGGTCCTTGTTCCACTGCTGCTGCGAGCTCTGCTATGCTAGTACTCCTCCTCACCCTGGGACTGCCACCCAGGAATCTGAATATGGGCAAATCAACAGAGTCCTGCCTCAGTGCTAGCAAAAAGACCCCTATAATCTCCTTCTGAGCAGTTGTTCAACCCCCTTACCATCTGTGGGCTGAAAGCTCCAGAAGCAGCCACTGCTGATTCAGGTGCTCCCATGGCTCTTGGTTTGCTTGGGCTGGGGCCATGCTGGTGCAGCGCGCGCTAGATTGTGCAATAGATCTTTCCTGCTGACCCTCCAAGGTGTCTTTGATATCTGTGGGCTGAAAAGTCTAGAAACCACCACTGCTGCCAGTGATTCAGTTGCCCTGAGGCCTGTTACAGGTTTGCTGGGGCATGGTCTGTGCTGGCATATAGTACTCTTTCACCCTAGTGTAACAGACGTTTCTTGCCAATCTTTCAAGTTGTCTTGGACTGGAAATTTGTTTCACTCCATTTTGTGTGTGTGTTGTGCTGCTCTAGCATTTGTTTAGAGTCATTTTGTAAAAGTATTTGGAGGGGTTTGGGGAGAGTTCAGGTGTTTCCCAGCCTTTACTCCACCATCTTGGCTCCACCTCTCAGCCAAATAACTTCTAACCCTTCCATTATACCGTCTGGAATGTCTGCTCCATATGTAACAAATTTGCTTTCAACCTCAATCTTTTTTCTTTCCAATTCCTTCCATCTATTAGTTATAATTGAAATCTGGCTCCCCTTAGATGACACAGCCTCCCTGTTCATTCTTTCCAGTACTGGTCAAGGCAGAAGAATTGGAATACTCCTTGCTCTCCACTGACACTTCTAAGTTCTCCTCCTATCTCCATCACTCTTTAACTTCTCTTCCTTTGAGGTTCATGCTATTCATCTCTATCAAAATCCTAGTAATTATTATCTATACCCAGTTAGCTTCTGTTCCACCCCATCTCAGCCATATACAAAGACTGTCATATCCCTAATCTTGTCTTTACTCACAAATGGGCCACCTCCATGTTCAAGAATTCCAAAATCTCCTTGTCTGATCCTATCCTAGATTCCTAATTCAATATTTAGTTACAGAATCAGAATTATAGTTAAGTTTAGAAAAAAAAATCCTTTTTTCAGATGAAGTATTTTTTCTGGAACAAAATTTCTATATTTCACAGATACTTCTTTTTTGGTTGTTTGTTTTACATTCTATTGACATCATCTTTCTTTACATCACCTTTATTTCTGAATATAGCTCTCCTCCCTCTGCTCCCCAGATATCCATACCTTACAAAAAAGAATGAAAAGGAAAGGGGGAGGGGAACACAATTCAGCAAAATTAGTCAATATATTAACTGTCTGACACCATACTCGATATCTCACTTCTGCAAGTATCCCACTTCTACAAAGAAGGAAAGGAGGAACTTCATATCAATTCTTCTTGGGGAACTACTTGGGTCATTATAGTTACATAGCATTCAGTTTCATCTTTATTGTTGTTATCATTATTGTTCACTTATTTTGCTATTGTCACTGTTTAGCTAGTGCAGAGAATAAGAATGCTGGGCAGGGAGTCAAGACAACCTGAATTCAAATTCAGCCTCAAACACTTAATAGTGGTGTGACATTGGGCAAGCCATTTAATCTCTCTTTCCCTGTATTTCCTCAACTGCAAAATGGATATAATTATAATACCTTACAGGGTCGTTGTGAGAAACAAAAGAAACAATATTTGCAAAGTACTTAGCAATACCTGGCACATAATAGGTGCTATCTAAATGCTATCTAACTAGCACTATTCTCCTAGATCTGCTTACTTAACTTTTCCTTGGTTCGTATTTTTCCCATGATTCTTTGAATTCTTCACATTCATCATTTCCTTCAGTGCAATAATATTTTATTACATTCATTTACTATAATTTGTTTACCAATCACCAGATGATGGGTAGTTACAGTTCTCTGCTACCACCAAAAAAAAAGTTACTAGGAATATTTGGATATATATGTGGCCTTTCTTCCTGTATTTGACCTCTTTGGAATACTGACTTTTAGTAAAAATTCTGTGTTCTTAGGTATGAAAATTTTAATTACTTTCTTAGTATAACTCCAAATTGCTTTACAAAATAGTTGGGACAATTCACAGTTTCATAAACTTTGTATTAGCGTACCTATATTTCCACAGTCCCTCCAGCATGGAAAATTTCCATCTTCGACCCTCTTTACCAACTCTCTCAGCATAAGGTGAAAATTAATAGAATTATAAGATCATTAATTTAGAACTGGAAGGGACTTAAAAGATCATCATTTAAAGGATGAGGTAACAAAGACTTAAAGAGGTTAATTTACTTGCCAGGGATAACAAAGTTTAGAGTTACTTTGACTTGTGTTTGTTTTATTATTTGTGATTTTGAACAATCTTGCATATGGTTGTTAATAGTTTGCATTTCTTATGAGAACTCTTTGTTCATGTTCTTTGACCGCTTACCCATTGAGGAGTGCTTCTGGGTCTTATATACTTGTGTTAATTGCCCATGTATCTTAGATAGGACTCCTAACAGATATTCGGTGCAAAGATTATTTTTCCCAGTCAATACATCCCATTCATATTTTAAGTGCATTTGTATGTGCACAAGCTTTTCAATTTTCATGGAACTGAAAGAGCGTCTATTTTATCTTTTCTGAGTATCATATCCCTTTTTGTTTAAGAATTCTCCCATAGCAAAGAAATTCAAGATATTGATACCCATTTGGAAAATAAAAAGATTCAAATTACTAATAATTACAGAAATGCAAATTAAAATACCTGAGATTCTACCCAATGCCCAATAAACTTGCAATGCTGACAAAAATGGAAAATAACACATTAGAAACAATTAAATTGGGCTCATTGATTAACTGTTGATGGAGCTGTGAATGGCTGTAGACATGCCAGAATGCAGTTTGGATTTATGTTCCCAAAGTTACTACACTGTATGCACTTTTTGATCCAATGATACCACAATCGTGCCTATATTTCCAAAAAAATAGGAAAAGGAACTATATGTACAAGAATATTTGTGGGCATTCTTTTAAAAAAAATTGGTAGCAGAGAACTGGAAATTAAAGGGTTACTCTATCAACTGGGCAATGCATGAACAAATTAGGATGCATGAATGTAACAAAACACTATTTTGCTAAAAGAAATAATTAAAACTATGGGAAGAATTGGGAGAAAGACAGAAATAAATGTTTGTTAATTGAAAAGAAAACTTAATTTGGAAAAAAAATTCTTTCATAGCCATAATTATATATGGTACTACAACAGGCACTTCATAACCAATATTGTTTTTTTCCCTAATTCTTAAATTTATAAAGAAATGTTATCATTCTTGCATTTTAACTTAATTTTCTCTTTAAAATTTCATCAAGTCTTCTAGGCCTATCCTAATTTATACTTATCTCTGTAACTGAGTCTCCATTTTTTTTAGAGGTAGCAAATGAAAGTGTATTTCCTTCACAGTGTTTAAGTATTTTTTCCATATCCAGGTCACCTCACCATCTGAAACAAACCTATGCTGACATATTATATATCATGCTGGGAGAAAAAAAAATCTTTCTGGATTTTGGCTTGAAATACATCTTTTTCTAATTCAGTTGGAATGTGGGAGAATATGCCATTTGTCTAAATTCTCTTGGACCTATAACACTTTCTCTTCACTAAGGATGGGCTGATTAAGTAGAAACTTGCCATTACTTCTTTTGTTACTTTTCTTTTATCATAATACGTGCTTTGGCTTACTGACTTCCTTTTTTGTACAGGGATATTTAATTAAAAATATAATAAGGTTAGGATGGGTAGAGCCAAGATGGCAGAGTGAAAGCAGCAACTTTCTTGAGCTCTCCCCCAAACCCCTCCAAATACCAATAAAAATAGCTCTAAACAAATTCTAAGGCAGCAGAACTCAACAAAAAGACAAAGTGAAACAAATTTCCAGCCCAAGACAACCTGGATGACTGATCAGAAAGGCATATCATGCCAGGCTTGGAGAAGAGTGCAGCGTGGCATGGGCCCACAGGCCGCAGTGAACCTGAAGCAGGGCTCAGAGGACTGAATTGCAGTCAGCTGTGGCAGTTTCCTGACTCCTCAGTCTGGGAATGCCAAAGACAACTTAGAAGGTCAATGGGAAAAGTGTGTTTCTGAGGTGAGAGAGAAGCTCGGTGCAGAGAAAGGAAGGCTGGATCTCAGCTCCAGTTCCCCTAGAACATGGCCCTGGGGTGAGCAGCTGCTTCCTGAGCTTCCAGCTTGGGACAATACATTCTCCACATTGGAAGCAGACTCTTACTTTAACAAAGAGTTTAGAACTCAAGTAATTGGCTGGAATCATGAGCAAGCAGCGCAAAAAGAGTCAGACTATATTATCTTACTCTGGTGAAAAAGAAGATCAAAATATACAACCAGAAGAAGACAACAAAATCAGAGCTCCTACATCCAAAGACTCCAAGAAAAATATGAATCAGTCTCAGGCCTTGGAAGAGCTCAAAAGGGATTTTGAGAAGCAAGTTAGAGAAGTAGAGGAAAAACTAGGAAGAGAAATGAGAGTGACACAAGAAAATCATGAAAAACAAGTCAACAGCTTGCTAAAGGAGACCCAAAAAAATACTGAAGAAAATAACGCCTTAAAAAAATAGCCTAACCCAAATGGCAAAAGAAGTGCAAAAAGCCAAAGAGGAGAAGAATGCCCTAAAAAGAAAAATTGGCCAAATGAAAAAAGAAATCCAAAGGATTACTGAAGAAAATACTTCCTTAAAAATTAGAATAGAGCAATTGGAGGCTAGTGACTTCATGAGAAATCAAGATACTGTAAAACAAATCCAAAAGAATGAAAAAATAGAAAAGAATGTGAAATATCTCACTGGAAAAACAACTGACCTGGAAAATAGATCCAGGACAGAGAATTTAAAAATTATTGGACTATCTGAAAGCCATGATCAAAAAAAGAGCCTAGACATCATCTTTCAAGAAATTATCAAGGAAAACTGACCTGATATTTTAGAACCAGGGGACAAAATACAAATGGAAAGAATCCACTGATTACCTCCTGAAAGAGATCCCCAAAGGAAAACTCCTAAGAATATTATAGCCAAATTCCAGAGTTCCCAGGTCGAGGAGAAAATATCACAAGCTGCCAGAAGGAAACAATTCAAGTACTGTGGAAACACAATCAGGATAACACAAGATTTAGCAGCTTCTATGTTAAAGGACCACAGGGCATGGAATATAATATTCCAGAGGGCAAAGGAGATAGGATTACAACCAAGAATCACCTACCCAGCAAAACTGAGTATAATCCTTCAGGGGAAAAAATGGTCATTCAGTGAAATAGAGGACTTTCAAGCATTCTTGATGAAAAGACCAGAGCTGAATAGAAAATTTGACTTTCAAATACAGGACTCCAGTGGAACATGAAGAGGTAAACAGGAAAGAGAAATCATGAGACTTATTAAGGTTTAACTGTTTGCATTCCTGCATGGAAAGATGATATTTATAACTCATGAGACCTTTGTCAGTATTAGGGTAGTTGGAGGAAAAAATTATATGTATGCATGTATAGATAGATAGATAGATAGATAGATAGATAGATAGATAGATAGATAGATGGCACAGGGTGAGTTGAAGATTAAGGGGTCATATCTGGAGAATAAAATTAAGGGATGAGAGAGGGAGAAGTAGAAAGAGAGAGGTAGAATGGGGTAAATTATCTCACAAAAAAAACAGAAAAGAAAACGCTCTTACAGTGAAGGGGAAATGGGGGAAGGTGAGAGGGAATGAGTGAATCTTATCTTCATAGGATTTGGCTTAAGGAGGGAATAACATACACATTCAATTGGGTAAGGAAATCTTTTCTTACCCTATGGAAAAATAGGGGAGAAGGGACAAGAAGCAGGGGTGATAGAGAGGAGGACAGATTGGGAAAGGGGGTAATCAGAAGCAAATATTCTTCTGAGAGGGACAGGGTCAAAAGAAAGAATAGAATAAATGGGAGGGCAGGATAGGATTAAGGGAAATAGAGTTAGTTTTTCACAACATATCTATGGAAGTGTGTTTTGCATAACTGCACATGTATAACCTATATTGAGTTGCTTGCCTTTTCATGAGGGTGTGGGGAGGGAGGAGGAAGGAGAGAAGATTTGAAACCTAAAGTTTTAAAAACATATGTTAAAAATATGTTTTCACATGCTACTGGGAAATAAGAAACACAGGAAATGTGGTACAGAAGTCTATCTTGCCCTACAGGAAAATAGAAGGGGAAGGGGATAAGAGAAAGGGGGAAGAGATAGAAGAAAGGACAGACTAGGTGAAGGGATATTCAGGATGCATGCCATCTTGGGGTGGGGGAGGGGCGAGATGGGGTGAAAATTTGGAACTCAAAATCTTGTGGAAGTAAATATTGAAAACTGAAAATAAATAAATTTATATTAAAAAAAAAAAGAAAGTCCTCCACAAATTTCTCATCTTGGAAGGTCATTCAAGGCCTCCACAATTTTAAGGAGATTTCCTTGAACTTTCCCAGTCTTAGGAATCAGAGCTACAAATAAATTCATTTTTCTTTGAAATCATGGGCCATCCAGCTTGGTCTGGCCAAAAAAAAATTGATGGATCACAGAATTTCAGAGTTGGTAGGGACTTCAGTGACCATTTAACCCAACCTGTACTGGAAAAAAGAATTTACTCTGGAAAACAATAACCATCAAGCAGTCCATGAAAACCTCTACTATGGGGAACCTGCACCTCGAAGCCATATGTGGCCCTCTAGATCCTCAAGTGACGTCCTTTGACTGAATCCAAACTTCATAGAACAAACCTCCTTAATAAAAGGATTTGCTCTATAAACCTTGGACTCAGTCAAAAGGCCAAATCCAAGTACCAGGCCACACTTGGCCTTGAAGCTGCAGGTTCCCCACCACATCCAGACAAACTGCTGTTTAATACTGCCTCTTATGTTTGTGAAATAAATATCAAGACACACTTTAGATTTATCCTTTTTTAAACATCATCTTATCAGTTTCAGCCCAATGTTTTGCCTTTTCAAGATATTTTTGGATGCTGACTTTGTCATCCACTATGTTGGCTATCTCTTTTAGTTTTGTGTCATGAGTAAATTTGAAAATGATTCACCATTACCTTTATCTAAATCACCAAACAAAAAAAAATGTTAATTAACATTGGTCCAAGCACAGAGCAGCTAAGTTCTTTCCTATACAATTATAGAAGATAGGCTCATAGGATCACAGATTCAGAGCTAGAAGGGACCTCAGAGGCCTTCATTTTACAAATGAGAAAACTGAGGTCCATAAAAGTTAAGTGACTTGCCTAAAGTCACATACATATTCAGTCACAGACAGAAGTTCTGAGCCCAGGTCTTCTGATTCCAAAGCCAGCGTTGTGTCTACTGCCTTATTATTTATCATCTCCCTTCAGTGTGGACTTGGAACTGAGAATCTGAACAGATGAGTATCCCTACTGCACATGACCCTAAGAATATCTGAGGGGGGCTTACATCCAGGGAAATCCTAGGCTACCCATATTTACTGTATATATGTTGCCTATCTGTGTATAGACTGTAATCTCCATGTTAACTTGTAAGCTCTATAAGGTCAGGGAACCATGTCTTAATTATCTTTTTTATGTCTTCCATGACTTAGTACAATGTCTTGCACATAATAGGTGATCAACAAATGGCTGTGGAATGAAGGAAAAAAATATATACAATAAGGTTAATTAATACTGACCTCTGATCTCAAAAGAAGATTCTCACTTTTCTTTTCCTTAAATCCAAAATATTCCTAAACTAAATAGAACAGTTCAAAGGGACAACAAATGCAACAGGTTTTAAACAATTATGACTGTTGTTGCTTTTCCCTCACAAGCATTAATTACTCCAACAAACGTGAGCACATAGTTAGCATGGCACTGGAAAATGTTCAACTGAATGAAAAATTGCCCAATGGAAATTGTTCACCTAGACTTAGAGTCAGAAGATCTGATTTTGAATTTTCATTCTACCTTACTTGTGTGAACTTGGGTGCTGAACCTTTCTGGGCCTTAGAGGGTTTTGGGGGGAGGGGTTTGTTGTTGTTGTTGTTATTCAGGCATTTTTTGGGTTGTGTCTGACTCTTTGTGACCCCATTTAGGATTTTCTGGGAAAAGATATTGAAGTGGTTTACCATTTCCTTCTCCAGCATATTTTACAGTTAAGGAAACTGAAACAAAGAATTGAGTGACTGGTCCAGGGTCACATATCTAGTAAGTATCTGAGGCCATATTAGAATTCAGGAAGATAAATCTAACTGACTCTAGGCCCAGTTCTCTATGTGATGTATCACCTAGCTGCTCCTAAATAAAATGATGGAATTAAACCAAAAAATTTCTAAGGTACCTTCCAATGTCAATGGTTATCATATTGTGATCTCTTAAATATAAGTATTATAGGATCATAAAAATAGAGCTAGAAAAAACCTTTGACAGTTTTTGGTCCACCCCTCATATTTTAAGAATGGTTGAATATTAGCATATGACACAGAATACTGGAATTTGAAGAGTTCTTAAAGGTCATCTAATCCAACTTCTTCATTTTACAGATATGGAAACTAAGGAAATTTCCGAAAGTTAAGTCAATCAATCTCCAAATATTTATTAACTACCAACTACTGTTTGAGCTATATCTTTAAGGAAGGGAGAAATTCTGTGAGTTAGTGATAAAGAGGATATGTGTCTCAAAAAGAGGAGACAGTGCAAAGTCATAGAGACCAAAGAAGAAGTGCTGTATGTATGAAGCAAAGAAGGCTGATTTGGCTGGATCATAGCTTGCGAGAAGAGGAATGAGGCATAATAAGGCTAGAAAGATAAATTATGAACAGGTGAGGGCTTTAAAAGGTTTTAGGGCCAGAGAAACTTATATTTTATCCTAGAAAGAATAAGGAGCCCTTGAAATACATTAAGTAAAGGAGAGATAGGAGGTCATACCTGTTTGAGGAAAATTCCTTCAGTAGCTTTGAAACTGATTGGAATGGGGAAAGACTTAAGGCAGAGATGCCAGTTAGGAGGCCAATGCATTAGTCTGAGCAAGAAATGACAAGAGACTGAACTGAGTTTGTATCTATGTAAGTAGAAAGTAGTGATCTGATGTAAGAGATGGTATGGAAGTAGAAACAAGGCAACTGATTGGTATGATCACAGAGGTAGTAAGTTAACAGAGCTAAAATGGGCCTTTTGACATCCCAATCCTGTTTTTTTTCTCCCTCCCAAGATGCCACTTTATTGCTCCTTCACTTGTATTCATTTCAGTGCTTCTATTTGATGTCTTACACCCCACTCCCCTAACAATTATAGCTCTGCAGAAATAGAATAGGCTGCTTCACAAGGTAGGGACCTCCTCACCACTGGGGGTATTCACAAAAAAGGATGAATGATCTATTCAATGCTAACTTCTTGGTAATAAGGACTGGATCATATTTTATCTTCATATCTCCAGTGCCTGGAACACTGCCTTGCATGCAACAGATTCTTTTAAAAAATCACGAATCATTTTTTCTGTTATATCATAGAAGGAAACCATGCTCCAGGTAAGGATTTAACTAGATGATATCTTGACTTTTTTCCAACTCTGAGTTTCTTTGATTCTGTTCGGTGGCTGGGTATTTAGAGGAGTAGGGAACAGAGTTGGTACTGGCCTTTACCATCACCCCATAAGCCTCCTTGCTCCAATCTCCCTCCCCCAACAAGATCATGTAATAGTTAAACATCTATTAAGCACTGACTATGTGCCAGAAACTACACAAATAAGTAATAGGTGATAGGACATACATTCCATACAACACAAGTCACCCCAAATTATCAAGTGTCTACCTTGTACAGAGCACTGTGCTAGGCCTAGAGGTGTTACAAATATTAAACAAGAAATAGCATCTAAATTCATACAGCATACGGTCTAGCAAAGAGAGTCTCACAAGAAAGAAAGCCTCACAGTCAGGTGAATGTAAGTTGAAGAGAAGAAAGATTACACTCCCTTTTTCCAAACCATGCCTCAAAATTGCTGTAGGTAGAAAAACCATGCAACACACAAAGCAGTTTTCAATTTATCTTAGTTAGGCAAGCTGAGACATCTAAGTGTTTTACCATAATATGAATATTTGTTTTAGGCTTTACTTGTGTGTTTTGGTTTATAAATTATCATCATTTCTGGATATCCCCAACTCCTTTTGTCCAATAATCACTATCTCTTGTAACAAAGATAGACAGTATAGGCAAACTTCTGTCTCATATTTTCCCACTTCTCTGCAATGTGAAGACAAATATGTTTTTTCATCAAGGTTCTCTAGATCCCTTACTGATTTTTCAATTATTCATATTTTGGCTTGTGGAGGTGACAAAATTACAGGATCATAGTTTTGGAGCTGAAAGGGACCTCAGCGCTCATCTATTCCAACCACTTTATTTTATAGATGAAGGAAAAGAAACTCAGTGCATGTGACTGACTTTGCCCCAAGGTCACATATATAGCAAGAAGCAGAGGCAAGGGTTGAATCCACATCTTTTAACTCCAAATCTAGCATTCTTTCCATTGTACTGAGCTGCAGCTTATATTTTCAATTGCTTCAGTTTTTTTTTCTCTCTCTCTACATCCTCTAAATCACCTGATTAGGCTCTGAAAACTATAATATCCTAGTTATCACTCTTTTGCAGGGATAGCCTGAGGCCCTTTAGGACAAGGTCAGCTTGAGGCAAGCTGGTGGTACACTGAACAGAGTACTGGACCTGCAGTCAGGAAAAGCGAAATTTAATTCTGGCCTCAAACATGTACTAGCTGTGTGACTCTGGATAAGTCATTTAACCTCTCCTTGCTTCAGTTTCCTCAACTGTAAAATAGGGATAATAATTCCTCAAATGTATTATTACCTAATAGGGTTTTGTGAGGATAAAATGAGATAGTATTTGTAAAGCCCTCAGCACACAGTAGGCACTATATAGTTATTTCCTTTCCTTCTTCCCTCACCCATTCCTTCCTGCCAGCTCTGACCCTTCTGGGCTATGTTCCTTCACAGAGCAAGATAAAAGGCCTCTAGTGCTTCTAAAGAGCTGCTTTCTTCACTGTGTTTCCTGCTGTGGGGGTCCTACGGGGCTTCTACCCCTGCTTCTGCAATCCCATAGGCTGGAGCGAGGACTGCCGTTTCCATAGGAACCCCATGCTGGGCAGTGACTGGGCCTTGCACTGATGTTGGCTATTAGGCAGCTCACCTCAGTTCCTTCTCCTGTCACTGGCTGCTGAGATGGTGTGTGTGGGAGGGGGCTGCCTGACTTTCTCCCTGCCCCTTAGGAGTTCTCCCATTCAGATGCTATTTTGGTATATTCTGTTCCACTGTAGGTTATTCATTTGGAGCTCAGTTCTGTACGTTTGCTGCCTGCTCTCCCTTAGCCAGTTTGCTGTGTTGAATTCTAACAGGGACGCAAAATATTTGACAAGATGCTCTCTGTTGCCTCTGTAGCTGGGCTTTCATTGGTGTTAGTTGTAAGTTGGCCCACGGGGTGGTAATTTACTGCATTAGGTTGGCAATTCTTCATAAATACACCTGCCAGCTGATGCACACTTGACATTTGGCTGTTACCCATTCTCTGTCTTTATACATAGCTTATAATGGTGACAAAGAAGCTGTTCTGAGAAGACTTTCCTATGGCTGTTTTGAAAGGAGTGGACCAGGGCAATGCAGGTAAATATTTCAGTGAAAATCCTTCATCCTTTCCATGTAATCTAGTCTGACTATGCCACCTCCTCCCCCATCCCTCAGTACAATGAGCTCCAGTGACTTCCTACTATGCCCAGGGTTAAATACCAAGTCTTCATAACCTGACCTTGTCCTCCCTTTCCAGTTTTCTTCTTTTTGGCTTACTGGCTATTGCTTCAACATGATTCTCCATCTACCATCTCATGATCTTTACACTGGCTACCCCTCATGTCTGGGATGCTTTGCCCCTTCACCTCTGTCTCTAAGATTCATTGACTTTTTTCAAGACTTAACATGGGCCTCATCTTCCACCGGAAGCCTTTCCTGATCTCTCCAATTGCTAGTGCCTTCTCCTCTCAAACTATCTTTAATCCGCTTTGTATGTATCATATAGGGCAGCTAGGTGGCCCAATGGATAGAGTGCCAAGCCCGGAGTCAGAAAGATTCATCTTACTGAGTTCATATCTGGTCTTACTTATTGGCTGTGTGACCCTGGGCAAGTCACTTATCTCTGTTTGCCTCCAGTTTCCTCATCTGTAAAATGAGCTGGAGAAGGAAATGGCAAACCACTCCAACATTTTTGCTAAGAAAACCCCAAATGGGGTCACAAGGCATTGGATATGACTAAAAAACAACTCAACAACAACAACAATGTATCTTGTGTATACTTATTTACAAGTCAATTCTCCCATTAAGATATAAGCTACTTGGGAGCAGTGACTGTGTTTTTACCTTTCTTGTATTTCCAGTGATTGGCAAGGTGCTGGGCACATAGCAAGAGCTTAAAACTAGAAGGTCCAGACATATCAAATGATGCCAAATATTATAATTTTACTTTCAAATAAAAATGCACATCCTTCTTCCTTTATTTTCTTTGCTTTGTAGATTAAAAAAATGCAATATGTCAGTTGACACAGCTTGGTCCTTTGAGATATTCTTAAATTCCAGTGCTTCTAAATGCTTTAGGAGTGACTGACTTTCCAGGCTCTGAAGCATTTTCTCTTACAATTAATTTTTTTTTTCTGGGAGGAAGGGGGAAAGCAATCTTATTACTTTCAGTTAAATCATTGGCAAATTTTTATTCCTGCTTATTCCAAAATACTGCTATACTACATCTGCTCTTCACCTGTTCTACTATAAAATTCTTGGAAATTTTAAGATGAAAATCATAGGACAGGTTTTTAGGTATCCTACAGTTCAGTATTTCCCAACAGAAAGTCCACAAATTAGCTCTGATATATAGCACATTTTTACCCGTCCACATTGGTTGATTTTTGTTTTGTTTTGTTCTTCTTTACTACTACATCTGCTTACTTCTTAAAACCTATTAACTTTTAAAAACTCAACTTTTTCTCTCTGCATCCTGCTCCTTCCAACCCTGAAATGCTTTTATTTCCCAATTCTTAATTTCTACTCTCTAAGCCTCTGAAAGCATATTTACTAAGGCTACACGGAGAGCCTGAAGTACAAGTTTTAGGTATTATGCTACTTACTTTGGTTTGGAAAACACTGATCTAGTCCAGTTTCTTCCACATCCTATCCTCATCCTAGGGAACTTCAGCATATATGTTGATGTCCTTTCAATCATCTTCACCTCCTAGTTCCAGAATCTTCTTAACTTCCATGAACTCCCAAACTATTCCACTAAGACAAACACAAGGGTGGTCATACCCTTAGTTTTGACATCACTTACAAGTGTTCAATTTCATAATCAAGAATTCTGAGTTTCTTTTCCTCTGGTAATAACCTATCATTCCATCTGTCACTGTGCCTTACTCCTCTTAGCCCTGTTTTTCATCCTTACTGTGAACTTCAATTCATTTACTTTCTCAATATTTTCCCAGACTATAACGACTACTTTGGTTTCATTTCTGCATTCCAAATCCTATGCTGTAATTAATCAGTTCAATCTTGAATCCCTTGCCTAGCAGTCCAATTGTAGCTCATGCCTTGCCAAACGTCAACCCTGGATCATTCCCATATTTACCTCCTTTTCTCCCATTTATGCACTGCTGAACAGAGCTTGAGGAAATCATGTTCACTGGGTTCACTACAAATTCAACTTATCTAACCTCAACTGAGCCTTCTCTGCCACAAAACAATTCTTTGGCCCCTCCCTGTTATAACTTATTTTCTATTATCCACCCCGCAATGGATATCCTAACTTTCCTATCCTCAAGTTTCCCACAAGACCCTCTTCCCCACTCTCATAGCTATGGACCTTGCTTCTGTACTTTACCAACAAAACTGAAGTCATTTATAGTGAGCTCCCTCTTTTCCTTCCCTAAATCTTAAAAACTCATGAAAGTATCCCTCATTATTTCCTCCTACACTCCCATCCCTGATGAAGTTACTTCTACATGTACCATTGACCCTATCTCCGAAGTTGATCCTCTTATCCCCTCTAGCTACAGTCCAATATCTTTCCTCTTTTTCCCAAACTACTAGAAGAATCTGTCTACCCTTATTGTCTCTGCTTCCTCTCTATTCATTACTTTCTCAAAGTTTACTAATCTTAACTGAAATTGTTCTCTCCAAAGTTACCAAAGATTTCTTTTAATTGGCAAACTGGACAATCTATTCTCAATCTGCATCTTTCTTGATGGCATTTTATATTAATATTTATATTTATATTTTTTATATTTATATTTATATTTATATTCACTGTTGACTATCTTGCCTATCATATATTTTCTCATCTCTGGGCTTTCATAACTCTGCTCTAAACATTACATCTACTTTTCTGACCACTCCTCATTCTTCTTTGTTAGATCATCAATATCTCATACCCTAACTGAAAGTATTCCCAGAGGCTTTGTCTTGGGACCATATTTCTTCATTTTTTCTTTCTACACACCCTCTTTTTTGATGTCATCAGTTCTCATGGATTTAAATATCTCTATGAAGGTAACTTCTCAGATTCATATATCCAATCTTAGTCTCTCTTGACCTCCAGTCCCACATCACTAACTGCCTACTCCATATTACAAACTCAAATATCACAAGCATCTGAAACTCGCAATATCCAAACCAGAATTTATTTTTCTCCTCCCAAACCACCAACACCACTCTCTTAGTTACCCAGTTTGGGACCAACTCATAATACTCCTTTACATAAATACATATACCAAATCTAAGGATTTAACCACCATCATGACATTTGGATTCAAAAAAAAAATAAAGAACAGAATTGATTTGGGGATTAAAAAAACGACTAGTGACACTATTATAAATACTACTATAAGTTCTCTTTGACTGCCAAGAACAGGAAAGCTTTGTTGGACATTGTTCTAGACACAGTGAAGGTTTAGGCAAAAAAGGATAGGATTGCATCGATAGATGATATTTTGGACAAAAAAAATGTAATTGACAATGAAGATGTTTGGCTGGTGATGTTTTGTGCTCCTTGGTGTGGACGTGGCAAAACAAAAAAACAAAAAAACAACAACAACAGCAACAAATAAACAAACCTGAATGAACCTGAATGGACATTTGCAGAAAAAGAAGGAAAGGAATAAACAAACAAATAAAATAAGATAAAAGTAGAGAAGGTTAAGGGAATACGCAGGTCACCAAATATTTGATCTAGAAACCCAGGGTTCAGCTTTTGATGTTGGAAACATCATGTTGTAAAGGAAAAGGACATCAAAAGCTAACCTCTTTTCTTTCTACAGTAGACTAGAATTGAATTATTAGAAATCACCTATTTCAGTTTATTTATAGATGAAGAAACTGAGGCATAAATCAATGAAGTAAAAAACTCAAAGTCATATAGCTACTTAGTGGTGAGGTCAAGACTAGAATAATCTAGTTCTTCTGACTTCCAAACCAGTGTCTTCCAACTACAAGCCACCTTGTGTTCTTTCTCATAAGATTTATTCTATGATAAATCTTATTATTTTTATTTGTTTCCTTTGCCTATTTTTCATGTCATTATTTATTTTCTTTTTCTCCTTTGTTACTTTTACTTCTACTTCCCCTTTGCCAATTTCCCTTCTACCTGCTATTCCTCACTATCTTCTCCTTTTTTAAAAAAAAATTCCTCCCTTCTTTTTTTATTTTCTATTTTTGTTTTTTGTTATTAATTTATTTATTGTTAGTTTTTAATATTCATTTCCATAAGATTATGAATTCCAAATTTTCTCCCCATCTCATGCTTCCCCCCACCCCAAGATGGCATACATTCTGAATATCCTTTCTGTTAATCTATCCTCCCTTCTATCTCCAACCCCCCTTCTCTCGTCCTCTTCCCCTTATATTTTCCTGCAGGGCAGGATAGATTTCTATACCCCATTGCCTGTATATCTTATTTCCCAGTTGCATGTAGAAACAATTTTAACATTTGCTTTTAAAACTTTGGGTTCCAAATTTTCTCCCTTCCTCCCTCCCCACCCACCCTCATTGAGAAGGCAAGCAACTTGATACAGGTTATACGTGTGTAGTCATGTAAAATACTTCCATAGTAGTCATTTTGTGGAAAACTATTTCCTTTCATCTTATCCCATCCCCCATTATTCTATTCTCTTTTTTGACCCTGTCCCTCCTCAGAAGTGATTGCTTATCATTACCCTTTCCCCCAATCAGCCCTCCCCTTTATCACCACCCCCTACCTTTCTTATCCCTTTCCATTTTCCTGTACAATGAGATAGATTTCCATACCCAATTGAGTGTGTATGGCATTCGCTCCTTAAGCCAAATTCAATGAGAATAAGATTCACTCATTCTCTCTCACATTCCCCCATTTACCCTCCACTGTAAAAACTTTTTCTTGTCTGTTTTATGTGAGATAATTTATTCCATTCTACCTCTCCCTTTCTCCTTCTCTCAGTATAATCCCCTCTAATCCCTTAATTTTATTCTCCAGATATCACCCCTTCATCTTCTACTCACCTATGTCCTCTATCTATATATCTATACGTACATGTACTTTTTTTCCCTAATACTGACAAAGATCTTATGAGTTACAAATACCACCTTTCCATGTAGGAATGTAAACAGTCCAACTTTAATAAGTCCTTTATGATTTTTCTTTCCTGTTTACCTCTTCATGCTTCTCTTGAGTCTCGTATTTGAATGTTAAATTTTCTGTTCAGTTCTGGTCTTTTCAAGAATGCTGGAAAGTCCTCTGTTTCACTGAATGTCCATTTTTTTTCCAAGAAGGATTATACTCAGTTTTTCTGGGCTGTAATCCTATCTCCTTTGCTCTCCGAATAGTATATTCCAAGCCCTCCAGTCCCTTAATGTGGAAGCTGCTAAATCTTGTGTTATCCTGATTGTGTTTCCACAACACTTGAATCGTTTCTTTCTGGCTGCTTGCAATATTTTCTCCTTGACCTGGGAACTCTGGAATTTGGCTACACTATTCCTAGGAGTTTTCCTTTGAGGATCTCTTTCAGGAGGTGATTGGTAGCTTCTTTCCATTTCTATTTTACCCTCTGGTTCTAGAATATCAGAGCAGTTTTCCTTGATAATTTCTTGAAAGATGATGTCCAGGTTCTTTTTTTGATCATTACTTTCAGATAGTCCAATAATTTTTAAATTATCTCTCCTGGATCTCTTTTTTAGGTCAGTTGTTTTTCTAATGAGGTATGTCACATTGTCTTCTATTTTTTCATTCTTTTGGTTTTGTTTTACAATGTCATGATTTCTGATAAAGTCACTAGCTTCCATTTGCTCCATTCTAATTTTTAAGGAAGTATTTTCTTCAGTGAGCTTTTGGATTTCCTTTTCTATCTGGATAATTCTGCTTCTTAAGGCATCCTTCTCCTCATTGGCTTTTTGGACCTCTTTTGCCATTTGGGTTAGGCTATTTTTTTAAGGTGTTATTTTCTTCAGTATTTTTGGGGTCTCCTGTAGCAAGCTGTTGACTTGTTTTTCATAATTTTCTTGCATCACTCACATTTCTCTTCCCAGTTTTTCTCTCTTCTCTTACTGCTTCTCAAAATCCTTTTTGAGCTTTTCCATGACCTGAGACCGATTCATATTTTTCTTGGAGGCTTTGAATGTAGGAGCTTTGACTTTCTTGTTTTCTTCTGGTTGTATGTTTTGATCTTCTTTGTCACCAAAGAAAGATTCTATGGTCTGCCTTTTTTTGTGCAGTTTGCTCATGTTCCCAGTCAATTACTTGAGTTATAAACTCTTTGTTAAGGCAGGGGTCTGCTTTCAGTGTTGAGAATGTACTGTCCCAAGCTTCAGGGGTTTTTTGTAGCTGTTTTCAGAGATACTTCCAGGAACCTGTAAATTTTCAGTTCTTCCAAGGTAGTATGATCAAGGGAGAGGTGTTTATTCCTTTGCTGGCCTGTAGTCTGATCTATGAGTGACCACAAGCACTTTTTTCTGCCTTGGAACTATGAGGACTATATGAGAACTATATATCTCTTTCCACTACCACTACAATCTCTATCATGCCAGCACTCCTCCTCACCCCAAGACTTCCACCCAGAACTGTAACCCAGATCCAAGCATGGGCAAAGCAAGAGATTCATGTTTCAGCACCAACAAAGAGATCCATGCAATCCCCCTCTGATCAGCCACTCTATTCCCCCTCACTATGTGGGTGGAGCTCAGGAAGCAGCTGCCATCCATGGGCTGTGCAAGAACTGGGGCTGGGACCTAGCTTCTCTCTCACTACAGTCAGACTTTTCCTACTGACCTTCTAAGTTGTCTTTGGTGTTTCTGGGTTGAAGAGTCTGGAAATCCCACAGTTGCCTATAATTCAGTCCTCTGAGGGCTGCTTCAAGTTGCCAAAGGCTGGTCCTTGCCTGCATGCCCATGCTGAACTGAGTTCCTCTCCCAGCCTGACACACAATAGACCTTTCCAATCAATCATCCAGGTTGTCTTGGGCTGAAACTTTTTTTCACTGAGTCTTTTTGTGGATTCTGCTGCTCTAGAATTTGTTAGAGCTGTTTTTTTTTTTTACAAGTATTTGGAGAGATTTGAGGGAGAGCTCATTGCTTTCACTCTGCCCTTTTTCCTCCTTCTTATACCTTTCTTGCCCAGGTTCACACAGCTAGTAAGTGTCTGAGGCTGGATTTGAACTCATGAAGATGAGTCTTTCTGGTTCCAAGCTCAGTGCTCTATCCACTATGTCATATAGCTGCCCCTATGTTGTGTTATATTTTTATATATCTTGTTGAATATTTCCCAATTAGATTTTAATCTGGTTTAGGCAATTATCTGGAGTTCTGGAATCAGTTTGTGACTGAGGGCTATGAGTTTGGTAATGCTTTAGATCATTGGATATTGTGTGGAAATCATAAAATCATGCAAATTATTCAGCTATTATCCTTCCCTCTTGCTACTTAATGACTTCCTTATATTCCTATCATATACCTTAAAATGTTCTTTGCAAATCTTTGTTGGTAGGAGGCTACAATTCAATTCATGACCACTCTGTCTCTGCCTTGCTCTTTGGGGTTACATGCAAGTCTTATTCTTGGGAACTTATAATTCTATTCATCTGAGCAATACAGAATTAATGAAGAATATTAATATTAAAAAGATAAGCCTTTGCTTAAAGGAGAAGTTTGAGTCATTAAAATCACTGTGTGATCTCCTAAATGCAATAGTATCTACTATCTTCCATTCAATTCTGGTCCCAGTTCATCATTCATCCATGGTATCTAGATGAGAGACATATACTAATGCACCCCCTCTGAGTATTATCCATCCAACTGTATATCATTTCTAAACTATAAGCATTCTTCATCTACTTGGGTTGTCCTATTTTCAGAATTAGAATAAACTTACTTTAGTAATTATGAATATCTCTTAGGAGGCTCTAAACTGTACTGGGGTTTGATACATTCAATCCAGTGTCATCTTCAAAGAACACAGGAACATCTGGAAGATACTACCATCTATAAGGACTCCTTCATTTTATGGTGACTGATATACATCTATAAATCTTTGTTAGGAAATTATCGTAGTCTGTGTCAATGTCTATTCTTTTATCTATTTCCTATTTGGATGCTAAACAGTATGTTTAAATAGGCCAAGTTGCAATTTTCTTAATTATACAAAATGTTTCATTTTTATTATTTCTTCCAATTTTGTACTGTTTTTTTAAGATCATTGTTTTATTAGGTTTATAATAAAACTGTTTTTTATGAAAATAAAAAAGTAACATTTTGGGCAATAAGTTACAGCAACATAGAAAACTAAAAAGTGAAATCAATGGCCCCCTTTTGCTTTTATTTTTGAAATGACTTGTGAACTTCCCAAAAAGGCAGCCAATTTGTGCTAACTGGAGGTTTTGTGTATTTATTTTTTAACATTTTAATAACCATATTTGAATATTATTGGTTTCCTTCATAACTCTACATTCTTATGCATTCAGAAACATTATTCTGAGGAATCTAGAGACTTCACCATACTGCTAAATGGGTCCATGACACAGATAAAGGCTACGAACCCCTGAAATAGGGGATGATGGAAATGAAAATTTTTGAGATGACAGTGCAGTTGGAGTGCACTACAGTCATGGAAGTCACCCTTTATATTATCTGATATTGCATAGAAATCAGTAATTCAATGGTTGGTTAGAAAAAAATGTATAAAATGCAAACTCAGTCTAATAAGCACTTATTAAGTGCCTAGTATGTGCCAGGCACTGTGCCAAGCACTGGAGTTACAAGGAAAGACAAAAGAAAAATCTTGCCCTCAAGAAGTTCGCAATCTAATGGTAGAGACAACAAGCAAACAAATATTTAAAAACAATCTATATACAGGATAAATTAACAGAAGGAAAGCACTAGAATTAAGGAGGATTAGGAAAGACTTCCTCTAGAAAGGGGGATTTTAGTTGAGACTTGAAGGAAGATAGGGAAATCATGAGGCAGAGATGAGAAGATAAGAATTCCAGGGATGAGGGATAGCCAGAGAGAACATTCAGGGCTGAGAGATGGAATGTCTTATTCATGGAACAATTTTACACTAGTTTTGATCATTGCTTCAACAAGTTGCTGTCAATAGCAGACTTATAAATGTTTTTGATAGGAGTCCTTCATCAATTATCATGTGTTTTCTCTCTGTTATGGTATAATCAGTTTCATTTTTGTGATGTTTTATGCTTGCGAAATGTAGCACTTTTCAATTCACTTCTCGAAAAAGAAACTATGTGTACTATATAGGCAGGAGACTTCTGTATAATCTATAATCCATAAGTCTTTGACTTTTTTTTTTACTCATCTATGTCTTCCAAAATATTTTTCACTATCTTCACCCATGCCCAACTTTGTAGTAAATAACATTAAATTAATTTGGTAAAACTTACTGAGGTATTCTTCCACTTCCTTATCATCTACAACAGATGTTGGCATACAGAGCTACAATTATCTTTATGGTGGCCTAATTGCAGATACTCATAATGAGCCCTGGAATGCTAGATAACTGAGCATCCCATGAAATGATCATTCTTGTTTTCTTTTGACATATAGTGAAATGAATTCTATGAATTCCTTTATTTGCCTCTCTAAAGAGAATCTGAGATATCCTTCCATTTAGCCACATCTTCCTTTCACTTTCTAGATTAATTTTTAGTAAATAGCAAGGCTAATATTCTTGCAGATATATGTTAACTCATTGGTCACTGGACAATGATCTCAGGTTTAGAGCAACGACAACAACAAAAATAATCATCTATATAAAACTTCAGAGTTTGTAATGTACTTATGCATTACCTCATTAAAGTTTCATAACAATAATATAAGCAGGCTGCTAAAATTATCATTTTGATTTTAAAGGTGAAGAACTTGAAGATTAAAAAAAAAACTTCCCACAGTCTCACAGCTAGTGTCAGAGGCTGGATGCTGAACTATTCCTACTTCATGTGTAGCATTCTATCCACTCTGCCATACTTCCTCAAAATATCAACAGTTAAGTAAATATTCATAGTTTAAAAATTGTGTAATTTAACTTTCTCTCCCTGCTTTGGTGCCTTTGCCACAATCACAACTGAAACATATTTCCATTGACTATCCCTCATACCCAGAATTCTCCCCTTCCTCATCTCTGTTTCACAGTTCCCCTGGATTCCTTTAATTCTCTTCTAATATCTTGCCTTGTACAGGAAATTTTTCCTAATTCTCCCTTACTGCTAGGTCCTTTCTTCCTTTGAATATCCATTGTATACTGTATGTAGTTTGTGAATAGCTTGTTCCCGTATTGTCTCTCCCACTAGACTGTGAGCTCCTCAAAAGCAAGGACAGTCTTTTACTTTCTTTCTATTTCCAGTGCTTCACAGAGTACCTAGAATGTAGTAGGTATTAAAATGTTTATTGATCTATTGACTGACTGAAGTGAAAGGGAGCTACAAAGGATTTAGGATCATTTTGTATTTTCTTATATTTCATATATTTCAATGACCAAAGAATGAATTACTAAATACCCTGCTAACTGTTGATGAATCTCTCCATATTTACTTATACTGGTCCTCAGAAAACTGACATAGGGTGTGCCCAAACCATACCCAGTATAGTAGAAATTCCCAAAGCTTGCCTTTAAGATTCTAAATTCGTATGGCATCTCTTCATATAATAATTTCTCTTCCCCTCAAGTTTAAAGGTTTTTTTTTAAAGGGAGCAAAGAAGGCAAAGAATTAAAGCTTTTAGACCATTCATTAAGTTCAACCCATTCACTGGCATGCTAAATGTGAGATTTTTGTCCAGTGACTAATAATAAGTCATAATACTGAAGTAAATAAGTTGTATCAACTTTGACAATCTTGCTGGAAACAAAATCTGAAGAGCAAAGTTGTACCTAAATGGGAATGAACATCATAGATTCTCCTTGTAGAGGTAAATAAAAGAAGCTGACAGTTTATTTTCTCATGTGTTCAAAGTAATGAAAAAAGTTATTTCATGAGTATGTGGTTATTTAATGATTGGTATTTGTTAAAAGAACACCATGAAAATAATTATGTCTCAACCTTTGTTGCATAGGATAGAGAGGTAGGGAAATGATGAAAAATCTTAATAAGACCCTCCAAATTAGACAACATATACTTTAATATTCAATGACATTAATGAAAAGGTGGGAACAGGTAAAAACGGGAAAATGTCAGGAAATAAGAATCAAGAATAAGGAATGACAGAGTCTAAAGTCATCTAGGTAACCAGGAGGCTAACATCAACATAGCGAATTAGAAGTATCTAGACATGGTAAGTACCAATAACATTACAAAAGACAAAACAGATTTCATTTTAACAGACAGGAAATGATATTACTATAGGGCAAGTAATTTCTTAATCTACTATATGCGTACAGACCACCAATTTTTAGAACAATGAAATAATAATACAAACCTAAGAGAAAAAACAAAAATAGATGGAAAAACCAATGACATACAAGTAAAACAACTCTGACCTATAGAAAGTATATATCTCTTGAACAGACTGTCACAGGGAAAATGAATTGGGCCCAGAATTGAAAAGAAAGAGATTGTCTTTCATGAAATTACATAGATGTTTTAATGAACATAAACTCCACCCTGAAACTAAAGTGCATCTTTTTAATATGAATATTCTATTTGTGGTGTTTCATGATTACTAGTCATGGATCACTAGTTTCTGAAGATTTGAAAATGAGACTCAAACAAATGATCATAGAAAAATTCTTGATATGAATAGAGTAGCATATGACAAACAAGGAATAGGAATATTGATGAATAACCAAAATAAAAGAGGTCATCAACAAATGTATGAACAAGAGAAAAGAGTGAAGAATGACAATGTGCTTCACCATTATCTTTGAGATTTCAAGAGAATGTAAGTTTGTTAGTCCATTAGTTACATCCCCTTTAATGGAATTATGTCAGGAGTGGAACAAGTCACAAAGGATGAACACACAAAGATGCCTTTCATTGGATTCTGCATCTCTGGAATGAACATACACATCAATGAAGTGTAATATCCATTTGAATATTCCAGTATTTAAAGCAATGAATCCAATGCACTGTTGTGTTGTGGGTATAGGGGAGTGGGCTGGAGATCAGAGGAGGAAAGCATGGAAGTACTGACAATATTACAAATAAATATAAGCAATGTGTTTTTTCATTGAATGGATTACTGAAGATGTTCTTTTCAAGGAGATGACCCAAATGCAAAAATTTTCCTTTATTGTTGTCTCATTTGTTTAGAGACTAGAAGAATCCATCCAAAGAGTTGGTAATGGAGATAGAAAAGTAAACATAGGATTT
The DNA here is from genome assembly GCF_003287225.1 of Phascolarctos cinereus. Classification (NCBI taxonomy): domain Eukaryota; kingdom Metazoa; phylum Chordata; class Mammalia; order Diprotodontia; family Phascolarctidae; genus Phascolarctos; species Phascolarctos cinereus. Next base: position 109,423,226 of record NW_027556098.1, read on the forward strand.
TCTTAAGTATTATTGAATGTACAGATTAGTCAAATGTAACTTGGGAGACATATAGAAGTTCCCTAAGAGAAGTTCAAAGAAGAAAGAAAATACTAGATGAAAGAGAAGAAAAGAGCTTTAAAGGGACATAAGCCTTTAAAAAGTGATGTAAAACACAGGCAAGTATAAGTGGTGAACCAGACTATTCTGAAGTAACGTTTCCATCATGTATCGTCCTAGGATTGCTCTTAAACATTTCTTAAGCTATATTGCATTTTTGCAAATACAGGCTGAATGTAGGAGCTAGCACCTGAACTGAGCCTTGAATAAAAATATTGTGAAAAGCAGAGGTGAGGAGAATGTGCATTCCAGGTACTGAGGACAACCCATGCAAAGGTATGGGAATGGGAAATGGTAGGGAAAACTGGACATGGGACAAGTGGAGGGAACTAATAGAAAATACATTCAGAAATATAATGGTTTAAGAGTACTGAGTGCTTTAAATTTCAGGCTGATGAAGTTGTGTTTTGTGACAATAATTTCTACATCTTCATGGCAATCCACTTGCAAGTAGAATAGGGTATTGATAGAGTGCCTTTGAGTGAAGACACAATGATCCTACAGATAAAAATAACATGTTTGTGATACCATACTAGAGACCATGACTCCAGAGAGAGGATATGGACAGTGCTTCACAAAACTGGCAAAGCAACAAGGTTTAGTAGGAACCAGGGCTTTCATACATTTCAAGTAAGATGAATTCTTCACTTATTGCTCGCACCTTTATCTCCTAAAAGTTAAAGGAAATTTTAAAAAAGTGCTACTCCAGACACAAATCTGACCAAAACTGAAAAACTAATTAGTTATATGGAAATGATAGAAATCTTAATAGAAAGTGACTCTATCACTATGGAGTTTGTAAGGTGAAAAAAAAGAACATTTGACATATATAATATATTTATATAATATGATTCATAGATGTGTATATCTATGTATGTGTGTGTGTGTGCATATATATAGATAGATATATATACATATAGATATATAGATATATAGATACATACACACACACACACACATACATATGTATGTATGTATTTATATCCTAGATTTTAGGAAAGCAAAATTCAAAAAGTTTAGAGAAAATATAGGTATTATTCTATGGCTAGGAACTAGGAACTGTCAGGGAAGATGGTTCAAATCAAATAAAAAGCTCTGAAAAACAAAATTGGGTCAGTCCAATCACAAATGACTCACAGAATAAAGAAAAAGAGGGAAGCATATGAAGAAACCAGTGTAACCTTGCATGGAGCTTTCTGGTAACTTTGTTATTTTAGAGGAATTTATGCAAAAGAAGGCAGGAAGGGCACAAAGCCAAGGATGAATATAAAATAATGGCACAGACCTGTAAGAATAGTGTCAGCAAGCTAAAGCCCAGAATGATATGAGGCATGCAAAACATGCCAAATACAACAAGCTTTTTGAAGCTATATTGAGAGTTTGAAGAAGAATGAACAAGGGACAATCCCATTGATTGGAACAGATGGTACAATGTTAACAAATGACAGCGGCAAAGTAGAAGTACTCAACTTCTATTTGGCTCTTGCCTTATCCTTCAAAGAGAATAATCTTTAAACTGGAAAGGGTAGAAAAACATATAGTTAGCTTAGAATTTTTAGTCAAAGAAGGGATAAGGTACCAAATGAGTAGTGAAAAAAAAAATGTTCTGATTTTCAAAAATGAGGAACTACATGGAGCCTAAAAATCATAGACCAGTGAGCTTGACACCAATTCTCTTGCCAAAATTCTAAAATGATCATTATACAAAGAAGCTTTTTGACTACTTAGAAAGAAAATGAAAGACTGTTAAGTAGTGGATGGAGGATGTATCCAGGAATTCTGGGTGCAGGAACACCTGGGTTCTTGTCTCATTTCTGACACACAACTGTTGTGTGACCTTGGGCAAGTCACTTAACCTCTAAGTTCTCTGGGTAGTTAGTTCTCTAAGACTATAAATGGTGGACAAAGTGTCAGGAGTTTTCTCATCTGCTTAATGAAATGACTTTTCTCATCTGGGAGTTCTATAGCAATGAATTTACAGATCCAGTCTTTATTTCTGTCCTACAAAAACAAAACAAAACAATAATAATTAGGAACCAGAGTATATTTGCTAAAAAAGAGTAATATTCAACTAACAGAATTTTATTTGTTTCCAGGATTATTAAGTGTATACGGAAATGTAGAAATGTAAGGTGGGTAATAATACAGTTAGGTGGATTCATGTATTGTTGAATCATACCCAGAATATCATTCAGTATAAGCATTCAACTACAGGAGATCCTTTCAGTGACATATTTCAGGGCTTTGTTCTTAGACCCATTCTGTTCAATATTCTTATCAATTACTTTGATAAAGGTACTGAAGGCATACTTATCACATCTATAGATGATATGACAGTGAAAGTAATCAATAATACAATAGGTAACAGAAATACTTTAAAACCTGGCTTCTTAGTCTGGTGCACATGAACTTGCACATATAAGTATGTATGTATGTATGTATGTATGCATGTATGTATGTATGTATGTATGTATGTATCTGTCTATCTATCTATCTGTCTATTTACTTCAATATAATTGGTTTTCTTTGTAATCTTATGTATTTTATTTTATGCATTTAAAACATTATGCTGAGAAGAGATCCATAAATTTCACTAGACTCCTGAATGGGTGAATCACACACACACACACACACACACAAACACACACACACATACACACACATACACACACACACACACACACACACACACACACACACACACCCCACAGGGAGAGGGTGTGAGAGTGAGAGAGAGAGAGAGAGAGAGAGAGCATTAGAAACTAGTGCTTTGAAAGATCTTAGCATGTTAGAAGCATGGAATGAAAACAAGATGAAATTCCTTTGGTACTTAGGTGAGTGTAGGTAGTCCCTCCATTGATATATACCATACCAATTCCATGACTTTTTATCTTTTGAAATTCTTATACTTATCTTTTCACAATTCTGGCCTATCGGTTCCCCCAGCCAATATGCTAGGGCATCGGTGTCAAATTCATGCCTCTGGCACATGCTGTGCACAAAACTCCCTAGTGCAGCCAAAACTAAATTAAAGTGAAAATTGGGAAATATTTAGCAAAATAAATTAAAATGTAATATTATAGATAGATACATATAGATGAATAGATATGTGTATATGCATATAAAATGTTATTCTATGGTTTTCTGAGTCAATATGTGGTATGCAGTGATCTATTTCTTTTTAAATTGGAAGCTAGTGAGCTAGAGGCTTTCTCCAGTTCTTTTAATATAATGGGGAACACCAGTACAAAGCTTAGACTCTCTATATACTTTCCTTTCCTCTTACAATAAAATCAACTCACTTTCCTTTTCAGAGATATAGGTCCTTAATGAAATTTAAAAAGGATAAATGTGAAGGAGGCAGCTAGGTGGCTCAGTGGATAGGGTGCCAGGCCTGGAGCCAGGAAGATCTTAATTCAAATCTGGCTTCAGACACTTATTACCTATATGACCCTCAGCAAGTCACTTAACCTCCATTTGTTTTAATACACTGGAGAAGGAAATGGCAAACCACTCCAGTATCTTTGCCAAGAAAACCTCATGGACAATATAGACAATGCTCAATAGCAATGCTTAATTCAAAACATTAAATTTAAAGGTTTAGAGGAAATTTGATTTAAAACTTCATGGGAAAAAGTGGAGGGTGAGGGAGCGTAAATGACAAATTAGTTCAAACAGTATACTGTAGCAACTAAGAAAATTAATACACTTTTACCCTCCACTTATAAGAACACACTATGGGACTTATTGAGGTAGAGCCAAGATGGTGAAGTAAAGAAAGCACTCCACTGAGCCCCTACATTCCTCTCTAAACCACTTTAAAGTAAGGCTTCAAATTAAATTCTGGAGTGAAAGAGCCAACAAAAGTTCAGGCGAGATATTCTTCCAGGCCAAGACAACCCAAGAATCTGGAAAGAGAAATCTGTGAAACAGGGGAGAAGGCTGACTCAGAACCCACGGGGATGAAACACCAACAGTGGGGCTAGGTGGTGATGACAGAAGCAGGAGCAGCTTCAAGACAGAAATGGTAAGTAGGGTATCGCAACTGACCAGAAAGAGATTACAGGGGAACCTTGTGCTAGCACCGAATGCAGGAGTGAATGTGATTTGGCAACTACATTGCCTAAAGCCACGTCTGGCTTTAGTTCAAGGGTAGAGAAGAGCATTGTCTGTGAAGAGGGAAATGTGCCTCTGAAGAGCAGCAATTCTTTAGCTCACAAAGGATCCAGGACCTTAAGAATCAATATTACTTCTAGTAACAAGGGAGCAGGGGTCCTGAGGAACAGTATCACTTCTGGTTACAAAAGAGGAGGGTCCATGATGAGCAGTATTGATTGCAATTCCAAGGTATCAGGGGACCTTCCTGAGTAAGGACCAGAACATAGACCAGAGCAGTGACCACACTTCTCTGCAGATCAAACTATCTTGGAAGCACTCAATACTTCCAGACTCCCAGAACTGGCTCTGAAAACAACAGTGTGAAAATGCCTAAAACTTGGGACATAGCCACTTTCCCTAACCCCAGGGCAGGAACAGAATCTAACAGTGATATAAAATACAAAATAAAGAAACAGGGTGGGAAAATAAGCTAACAACAGCAAAACATAATCTGATCATAAAAGCTACAGTAATCACAGAGAATATCAACACACAAACTCAGATGGAGATAATGAATGCAAAAGAGTTACAAGCGAAGCCTCAAAGAAAAATGTGAATCTCCCAAACTCAGCAAAAATTCTTGGAAGGTATAGAAAATGATTTTCAAAATCAAATAAGAGGGGTTGAGGAAAATAGATAAAGAAAGTAAAGGAAAAAACATGAAAATACAATTAACAATTTGGTAAAAAGAGGCACAAAAATAGGCACAAAACTTCCCTGATAAATATAACTCCTTAAAAAGCAGAATTGGCCAAATGCAAAAAAAGAGTACAAAAGCTCATTGAAAAAAAATAATTCCTTAAAAACCAGAATTGGGTAAGTGGACACTAATGACTACATAAAATATCAAGAAACAGTCAAACAAAGTCACAAGAATGGAAAAAGAATTGAAGAAAACATGAAATATCTCATCAGAAAAACAACTGACCTGGAAAATAGATTGAGGCAAGACAAATTAAGAATCATTGTATCACCTGAAAGCCATGATGAAAGAAAGAACCTATACATCTTAGTTCAAGAACATCTAAAAGATAACTGTCCCAATATCCTAGAAGCAGAAAGTAAAATAAAAATTGAAAGAATCCTTTGATCACTTCCTGAAAGAGATCCCAAAATGAAGGCTCCCAGTAATATTATAGCAAAAGTCCAGAGCTCCCAGGTCAAGGAGAAGATACTTTAAGCTGCCAGAAATGAATCATTCAAATATCATGCAGTCACAGTAAGGATCAAATAAGATTTAATGGCTTCCACATTAAAGGAGAACAGGGCTTGAATTATGATATTCCAGAAGGCACAAGAATTGAAATTACAATTAAAAAAATAGCCTACATAGCAAAATTAAGTATAATTCTTCAAGGCAAATAAAAAATGGATATTTAATGAAATAGAGGACTTTTAAGTATTCCTAATAAAAAGACCACAGCTAAACAGAAAATATAATTTTCAAGTACAAGACTAACAAAATGTATAATAAAGTGAACATGAAAGAGAAAACATAAGGGAGAATAAGATTAAATTGTTTAGATTTCTATGTGGGAAATAACTTCAAAGAACTTAACATTAGTATGGCATTGAATTCTACATAGACAGAGGGTGCAGGAGTGAGTCAATTATGTTGGGATGATGCAAAAAAAAAACAAAACAATAAACAGGAAAGAAAGAGGGATGCCCTGGGAGATAAGGGAATAGAGAAGAAGAGTGGGGGAAATTATCTAACATAAAAGAAGTATGCAAAAAAGAAAGGAAAATGGGGGGGCTTGAATGTCACTTTCATCTAACTTGATTCAAAGACTATGTGTGTGGTGTGTGTGTGTGTGTGTGTGTGTGTGTGTGTGTGTGTGTGTGTGTAGAAATCTATCCTACCCAACAGGGAAGTAGGTAGGGATGAAAGAAAGAGGTGTGTGATGAAAGGGAAGGCAGATAGAGAAAGGCAGTGGTCAAAGCAAAACAGACTCTAGAGGAGAAACAAGATAAAAAAGAGAGAGAAGGATAAATAGAAGAAAACAGGATGAAGGGAAATGCACACTTAGTAGTCATAACTGTGAATGGGATGGATTCACTCATAAAACAGAAGTGGATAGCAGAATGTATTAAAAATCAGCATCTAACAATATGTTGTTTAGAAGAAACACATTTGAAACAGAGAGACACACACAGATATAAAATAAGAGGCTAGAACACAATCTCTTATGCTTCAACTAAAGTAAATATGGCAATGGTAGAGATCTCAGACAAAGCAAAAGTGAACATATGCCTAATTAAAAGGACAAGCAAGAAACTTCATCTTGCTAAAAAGCACCATAGACAATGAAGTAATATCAATACTAAATCTATGTACTCCAAATGGTATAGCATTCAAATTCTTAAAGAAAAAGTTAAATGAATTACAGGAGAAAATAGACAATAAAACTATACCATAGGAGGTACTCAAGTTTCCCCTTTAAAGATAGATAAATCTAACCATAAAAAAAAAAAACAAGAAAGAAGTTAAGGAGATGAATAGAATCTTAGAAAAGTTAGATATGATAAACCTCTGGAGAAATTAGAACAGGAAGAGAAATTGGTATAGCTTTTTCTCAAGTGTAAAAGGCACCTTCACAAAAATTGACAATGTAGAAGGGCATAAAAATAGTACATCAAAAGGCAGAAAAACAGAAGTATTAAATGCACCCTTTTCAGACCATAGTGCAATAAAAATTACGTTCAATAAAGAACCATTTAAGCATAGATTAAAATTAATTGGAAATTAATCTAATCCTAAAGAATGAGTCAAGTTAAAGCAGTAACTTGCTTGAGCTCTCCCTCAAATCCCTCCAAATACCTGTAAAAGATGGTTCTAAATGAATTATAGAGCTGCAGAATCCACAAAAAGACAGAGTGAAACAAATTTCCAGCCCAAAACAACCTGGATGGTTGATTAGAAAGGTCGATCTCACAGGGCTAGAAAATGAATGCAGTTCAGCGTGAGCCCACAGGCAAAACAAATCTCAGGGAACCTGAAGCAGGCCTCAGAGGACTGCATCACATGCTGCTGTGGTGGTTTCCAGACTTCTCAACCCACAAACAAAAAAGACAACTTAGAAAGTCAGTAGGAAAGGTCTGTGACTGCAGTGAGAGAGAAGCTAGGTCCCAGCCCCAGGACCTGTGCATCCCAGGGGTGGTAGTTACTTCCTGAGCTCTTGACCCACAGACTAAGGTAGAATTGAGTGGATAATCAGAAGGGGATTGCAGGGATCTCTTTGCTGGTGTAGAGACAGGATTCTCTTACTTTTCCCGTGCTTGGATCTGGGTTGCAGTTCTGGGTGGAGGTCCTGGGGTGAGGAGGAGTGCTGGCATGATAAAGCTTGTAGACGTGGTGAAGAAGATGTGCTCTTCACAGTCCCAAGGCAGAAAAAAGTGCTTGCAGTCACTCATGGATCAGAGCACAGGCCAGGAAAGGACTAAACACCTTGCCCTTGATCACACCACCTTGGAAGAACTGAAAATTTACAGGTTCCTGGAAGTATCTCTGAAAACAGCTACACAAAACCCCTGAAGCTTAGGACAGTACATTCTCCACATTGGAAGCAGACCCCTACCTTACCAAAGAGTTTATAACTCAAGTAATTGACTGGGAACATTTGCAAACTGCACAAAAAAAGTCAGACCACAGAATCTTTCTTTGGTGACAAAGATCAAAACATACAACCAGAACAAAACAACAAAATCAAAGTTCCTACATCCAAAGCCTCTAAGAAAAATAGGAATCAGTCCCAGGCCATGGAAGAGCTCAAAACGGATTTTGAGAACCAAGTAAGAGAAGTAGAGGAAAAACTGGGAAGAGAGAGTGATGCAAGAAAATCATGAAAAACAAGTCAAGAGCTTGTTACAGGAGACCCCACAAAAATAGTGAAGAAAATAACACCTTGAAAAATAGCCTAACCCAAATGGCAAAAGAGGTCCATAAAGCCAATGAGGAGAAGGATGCCTTAAAAAGCAGAATTGGCCAGATGGAAAAGGAAGTCCAAAAGCTCCCTGAAGAAAATACTTCCTTAAAAATTAGAATGAAGCAACTGGAAGCTAGTGACTCTATGAGAAATCAAGAATCGTAAAACAAAACCAAAAGAATGAAAAAATAGAAGACAATGTGACATACCTCATTAGAAAAACAACGACCTAAAAAAAGAACCTGGACATCATCTTAAATCTAAAGAATACATCATCTTTCAAGAAATTATCAAGGAAAACTGCCCTGATATATTAGAACCAGAGGGCAAAATAGAAATTAAAAGACTCCACTGATTACCTCCTGAAAGAGATCCCCAAAGGAAAACTCCTAAGAATATTATAGCCAAATTCCAGAGTTCCCAGGTCAAGGAGAAAATATCACAAGCTGCCAGAAGGAAACAATTCAAGTACTGTGGAAACACAATCAGGATAACACAAGATTTAGCAGCTTCTATGTTAAAGGACCACAGGGCATGGAATATAATATTCCAGAGGGCAAAGGAGATAGGATTACAACCAAGAATCACCTACCCAGCAAAATTGAGTATAATCCTTCAGGGGAAAAATGGAAATTCAGTGAAATAGAGGATTTTCAAGCATTCTTGATGAAAAGACCAGAGCTGAATAGAAAATTTGACTTTCAAATACGAGACTCAAGAGAAGCATGAAGAGGTAAACAGGAAAGTAAATCATAAAGGATTTATTAAAGTTGAACTGTTTACATTCCTACATGGAATGATGATATTTGTAACTCATGAGACCTTTGTCAGTATTGGGATAGTTGGAGGGGGAAAATTAGATAGATAGATAGATAGATAGATAGATAGATAGATAGATAGATAGATAGATAGATAGATAGATAGATGGCACAGGATGAGTTGAAGATGATGGGGTAATTTCTGGAGAATAAAATTAAGGGATGACAGAGGATTATACTGGGAGAAGGAGAAAAAGAGAGGTAAAATGGGGTAAATTATCTCACATAAAACAGACAAGAAAAGGCTTTTACAATGGAGAGGAAGTGAATGAAGGTGAGAGAGAATGAGTGAATCTTATTCTCATTGGATTTGGCTTAAGGAGGGAATATCATACACACTCAATCAGGTATGGAAATCTATCTTACCCTACAGGAAAATAGGCATGAAAGGGACAAGAGCTTGGGGGGGACGGTAAAGGGAAAAGCAGATTGGGGGAAGGGGTAATCAGAAGCAAACACTTCTGAGGAGAGACAGGGTCAAAAGAGAGAATAGAATAAATGGGAAGCAGGACAGGATGAAGGGAAATATAGTTAGTTTTCCACAACATAATTATTATGGAAGTGTTTTGCATGACTACACATGTATAACTTGTATTGAGTTGCAATGAGGATAGGTGAGGAGGGAGGAAGGGACAAAATTTGGAACCCAAAGTTTTAAAAGCAAATGTTAAAAATTATTTTCACTTGCAACTGGGAAATAAGATATACAGGCAATGAGGTATAGAAATCTATCCTGCCGTATAGGAAAATAGAAGGGGAAGGGAATAAGAGAAGATGGGATGATAGAAGGGAGGGCAGATTAGAGGAAGGGGTATTCAGAATGCACACCATCTTGGGGTGGGTGGAGGGATGAGACGGGGAGAAAATTTGGAGCTCTAAATCTTGTGGAAGTGAATGTTGAAAACTAAAAATAAATTAATAATTAAAAAATAAATAAAATAAAAGAACGATTCAAAGAATAAATCATAGGAAAAATAAGGTGGTTTTTTTTAAAGAGAATGATAACAATGAGACAATATAACAAAATTTGTGCAATGCAGCCAAAGCAGTACTTGGGGCAAATTTTATATTTCTAAATGCATACATAAATAAAATGGAGAAAGAACAGGTCAGTGAATCAGGCATGCAACTAAAAAAAAACCAACTAGAAAAAGAGCAAATTTTAAATCCTTAAATAAACAATAAAATGGAAATCTTGAAAAGCAAAGGAGAGATTAACGTAATTGACAGTAAAAAATAAAACATAGAACTAACAAATAAAACTAGGTGCTGGTTTCATAAAAAATAAAATAAAATAAAACAGATAAACCATTGGTTAATTTTATTTCAAAAAAGAAAGAAGAAAACCAAATTACTAGTATTAGAAATGAAAAGGGTAAATGACCATCAATTTGGCAATTGCTGAACAAGTTGTGCTTTATGATTCTGATGAATTAATATTGTGACATAAGAAATGAAAAGCAGGATAGTTTCAGGGGAAAAAATGGGTAAGACTTATATGAACTAACACAAAGTGAAGCGAGCAGAACCAGGAAAACATTGTACACAGTAACAGCAATATTGTAAGGATGATCAACTTTGAAAGACTTAGCTACTTCTGATCAAGACAATGATCCAAAGGACCCATGATGAAAAATGAGATCTGTTTCCAGAGAGAACTGATAAACTCTGAAAACAGATTAAAGCATACTTAATTTTTTTCTTTATTTTTGGCTATTTTCATTTGCAACATGGCTAATATGGAATTTTTTATGACTTCCCATGCATGATCAATGTCAAATTGCTTACCCTGTGGTACCTTTCTGTACCTCCACTTTAAGGAGGATATCTAGACCAATTTTGTCATCATTTCTCTTGAGTTCAGTGTAGACTGGACTCTCTAGAATTTCTATACCAGCGGTGTCAAACTCAAATAGAAATGGGTGCCACTAAACCACACAAGGATACCTACTAGAAAACCACATGTTAACATTATCTATGCTACTTTTGCATTTTTTATTTATTTGTTAAATATTTCCCAATTACATTATAATCTGGTTTGGGTAATAGTTGGGAGTTTCGTGTGCTACATGGATCTGTATTTGATATCTCTGTTCTGTGTCATACTCTGATACCGTACACCTATATATCCTTCTCCCATTCTCAGCCTAATTTTATTTATTGTCTTTACACTATAGAATAGATATTTCTTGAGAGGAGAGATTGTCTTTCTTTCAGTTGCATTTATATTCTCTGCATTTTAGCACAATTCCTGGCACATTGTTGAGTGATTTCAGTCATGTCTGGCTCTTCAAAACCCCATTTGGGGTTTTCTTGGCAAAGATAGTGGAATGGTTGCCATCTTTCTCCCGCTCATTTTACACATGAGGAAACTGAGGCAAATGGGGTAAAGTGACTTGCCCAGAGTCACACAGCTAGTGTCTAAGGCTGATTTGAACTCATGAAGATTAGTTTTCCTGACTGCAGTCCCATCACTGTATCCATTGAACAATCTAGCTGCCCTTCTTGGCACATAGTAGATGCTAAAGAAGTGATTTAAAAATTGATTTCCTTCCCAAGGAGAAGGGAGGGGCAAAAAGGAGGGAAATAATTTTAAAAATCAAAAGTTTTTTAATGTATGTTAAAAATTTTATATGTATTTGGGAAATATTTAACAAAATAAGCAAAATTTATTTTAAAAAGAAAGAAGTTATCATCATAAAAAATATATTATATTATCCAAATCAAAAAAGGAGCAATTTCACTATTCTTTGAATTGCTCAAACTAATCAAATCAATAAGCATTTTCTAAAGGTGATTACTCTGTGTCAGGTACTGTGTTAAGTTCTGGAGATACAAAGAAAGGAAAAGCATGATTCCTTGCCTCAAGGAGCTCATTTCCTAATGGAGAAGACAACATGCAAACAATTAAGTGCATATAGGATATATACAGAATAGATGGAAGGGACTCTAAAAGAAGACTTTAGCAGGAGGAAAAAGCCTCCTTGAATAGGTGAGATTTGGGTTGAGCTTTGAAGATAGTCAGAGAAACTATACCTAGAATATTGTGTTAAGTTCTGGGTAGCAATTTTGAGAGATGTTACTAAAGTGTCCAGAGAACAGTGATAAGAATTAGAAAAGCTATATGAAAAAAAAAAATTTGAATAGACTGAGAATGTTTAGCATGGAGAAGAGAAGATTTACAGGAAGGTCTTAAGTGTCTTCCTGTTCTAAAGGACTATACTAGGGTTAAGGAGGAATAGTATCAATTTAAACTGCAAAGGAAGAACAGAGAAAACTCACTGTTTACATCTACCAAGCTGGGTATGATAGAACAATTTTGATCTAGAAAAAAGAAAAACAGTAGGGATACTTAATAATTCACAGGATAAAAAAAAAAATCCAAGAAAGTAATCTGCAAAAACCCACTACCTGAGTTATCTACAAACAAATGCACAATATAATAGATATAGTAAAGAGTAGAGGTTAATTTGCCTCATAAATATCACTAAAACAGAATAGGAAAAATGGAATAGCTAAGTGGGGCATTAGATAGAGTTGTAGACTTTGCGCCAGGAAGCCCTGGGTTCAAATCCTAATTCAGACATTTACTAGTGGCATGACCCTACACAGGTCACTTAATTTCTCTCTACTTCAGTTTCAGTTTCCTCCAGTGCAAAATATGGATGATAATAGCAGCTACCTTGTAGAAGTTTTGTAAAAACCAAATGGTACAACAGATATAAAGTGTTTTGCAAACCTCAAAGTGCTATGTAAATGTCAGATATGTTTTTATTGAATCTTAATTAAATATATAGTTCTATGAGAAAAATTAGGAACCAGAGTAGGGGAAAACAAAATGGTTAATATTTGTAAAGATCAATGGAGGGAGAAAAAGAAGAAATATTAGAGTGTACCATGGACCACTAAAACCAAAGGAGTAAATAGATGAAAAGTTCAGGAAAAAGATCATATATGACATGAAGGCATGACATAGTGGTAAAAATTTCAATTATCTGTAAATCTGTTAGAAAAAGCAGAGGAGCTAAGAAATCCCTCCCTTACCTTAATGACAACTTGATGCTTCAAAAGAAGTGAAGCGAACTACTATTATGGAATTCATTCTGATGAACAAGAAGGAATTGGTTGCTGAAAAGGAAACAATGGGAATATTATTCATACATGATCACACAATCTTGGAATTCCTGGTAGAAAAAAAGGAAATTCAGGAATATGATGGCATGCTTTGTAAATTTGGAGAAAGCAATTTTTAAAGTTTTCAGATGAAGGATAAATAGAATCCCCTCACATATATTTCTGTAGGGAAAGTCACTCTAGAAGAGATGGAAAACTCTTGTGAATGAAACTGTGAAGATAGAAAAAAGAAATAATCCTGATGAAGAAATATAGACTGAAATGGATATGCAGCAAGGTTTTATATTTAATGGGATTTTAAATATATGTATGGAAGATTTAAGATGTATAGAAAATGAAATATGAATATGAAATATGACATGGTCTTAGAGGAATAGAATTAAGAGGTCTAAAGTTTAGAAAAATTTGTATTTTATGATGAGTCTTAAGGACAACGAAAAGGGAGTATTTTTGTTTTGGGGGTATTTAAAAACATATTGGGGGAAAGAGACGCATCAGAGAAGGGATAGACCACTACTTGGATTGGATGAGATGATGATAAAAGACAACACTGAGAAGAGAGAACTGCTCAATTCTTTTTTGGCTTTTGCCAAGAACAGTGATCTTCGGACTGAAAGATATCAAATGTATAGGAAAAATGTAGAATAAAAATTAGTTGAAATTCAAGATAAATAAGGTGATAAAGATAATATTGAGTACCTATCTGCTTTTAATGAGATCAAGTCACCAGGCTCAGATAAGCTACAGGCCAAGGCACTCACATAGCTAAAGAATGTGATTATATGATTGCTAAGGCAAATAGTAACCTTTGTAAAATTGAGGAAAATGGGAGATGTATAATAAAAATTGAAAAGAACAAATTCTTCAATTTCCAAAAACATATGAAAAGACTTGAGAATGGAATCTGAGTGTATGAACTGATAAGCTTGATGTCAGTTCCTGGTAAAGTACATAATGTATTGATAAAGGGCTGGTTGATATATACAAAGAGAAGGAGGAAGAAGTTATACAGAGGCTTCATGAAGAATAAATTATTCAAGGTAAGGTAATTTCCTTTTTTGACAAAATTGGTGGATTAGGAAATACTATGGATATATTGTATTTCGGTTTCAGAAAATTACTTGACAAAAACTCTCATAACATTCTTATTGACAAAATGGAAGAGATGAAGGCTAAATAAGAGTATAATTAGAGAACTCATAAAATGATCTGAATCATTAATGGTCAAAATTACCCAGGAGTGAGGTCTTTAGTGAAGAGCTCCAGAGATCTGTCCTTGTTACTGGACTATTTAACATTTTTATCAATAACTTGGCTAAAAACATAAATGACATATTTAACAAATTTCAGATGACACAAAGCTAGGACAGATGAAAAATACATTGAGTGATAGCCTCAAGCTCCAAATTGATCTCAATAGACTTCCAAATTGGGCTGGATCTAAGATGATGAAATTTGCATATGGATAAATATAAAGACCTATACTTGAGTTTTAAAAAATTCAGTATCACAGGCACTACATGGAGCCATCATGACTAGACAAACTCCTATGAAAAAGATATGGAGGGTCTGGTAGGCTATAAATATAGTTATACTATGTCAATAGTTTAATATGGAAATTAAAAAAATCTAATATAATCTTAAAATATACTGGAAAAGCATAATCTCAGGGAGGTGGTAAAACTATTTTTCTTTGCCATCATCAGACCACATCTGGATTCTTGGATCCACATTTTAGAAAGGATGTTAATAAACCAGAAAGCATCAAGAGGAGGATAACCAAAGTCAGGGAGAATCTTGAAATTTTGCTTTATGAACATGAGTTGAAGCAACTAGACATATTTAACCCAGCTAGGGGAAGACTTTAAAGAAAAAGCATTCTAGTAAACTTCAAGTATTTGAAGGGCTGTCAGAAGGATAAAGAAAGTTGCACTTGGTCCCAAAAAGCAAAACTACGAGAAATGGATAAACACTGCCAAGAGATAGATTTCAACTTACATTTCCCAACAACTAAAAGCTTTATAAAAGTGAAAAGGATCAGGAATCAGTGGGTTCCTTCTTCCTGGAGCACTTTAATAAGGCTAGATATGTGAGTAGGGGCAGCTAGGCTGCACAGTGAGTGGAGAGAGTGCTGGGCCTGGAGTCAAGAAAACCTAAGTTTAAATCCACCCTGAAACACTTATTAGCTGTGTTGTAAACTGTAACTTAACCCGGTTTGCCTTAGTTTCCTCAATCGCTAAAATGCGCTAGAGAAGGAAATGGAAAACCACTCCAGTATCCAGTACCCAAAGTAGGGTCACAAAAAGTTGGACACAACCAAGCTGCCTCAACAACAATAAAGATATGTGAGTGAAGTTGTAGGAAAGATTCTTAGTCAGCTGAGATACTTCCTGAGACCTAAGATTGTTAAGATAGTGTGATTCTTTGTAATGGAAAGCCTGTTGGATTGGAGACAAAAGACTTGAATTGCAGTCCTGGTTCTGATGTTATCATCATCATTAGTTTATATAAAACACTCTAAGGTTTACAAAGTAATTACACATTATCTCATTTGATCCTCACAACAACTTTACAAGGTGAGCGCTATTATTATTCCAATTTAGCAGATGGGAACACTGTGGCCGAAAGAGTTTAAATTACTATTCGGCTAGTAAACATCTGAGGCAACATTTTAACTCTTGTCTTTCTGACTCCAAATCCAATATGTGATTAGCCCTTTTAACATAAAAAGGTCAATTAACCTCTCTTAAGTTTACCTCAAATATAAAATTTACCTCAAATATAAAATAAGTTAGGACCAAATGGTACAACTTAGAAGAAGGCAGATTTTGATGCAATAAAAAAAAAAACTACCTAATATGTAGTAAGAAGATGTGTGTTGGAAGGCTTGTCTCTGCTACTTGCTGCTCATGTTACACAAACAAGTCAACTAAACTATTGGGTCTGAGGTTTTCTCAACGATAAAATAAAGAGGTTGAACAAGATAATATCAAGACACCTTTCAGCTCTAAACCCTGTGCTTCAATCTGTAATAGTTAGAACTGTCTGAAAATCGTAATGATCACTTTGGTGAGTTCCTTGTGAATAAAAGTGTTTTAGCCAAAGAACAGTCTACCATCATTCAAGGATGTTGTGGAAAAAATTCTTAAAGTAGTTAAGACATTGACCTAGAATAGCAGTTCTTAACTTGGGGTCTGTTAACTTAAAATATGTGTATATGTATATGTGTATACATATATGTATATGTGTGAATATATGTACTGTATGACAATATAATACATTAATGTAATATGTATTAATTGGATAACCTTTGTTCAATATAATCATTTCCCTTGTAAGTCTATGTGTTTGATTTTATGTATATAAAAACATTATTCTGAGAAAATTTCCATAGGCTTCACCAGACTTCCAAAGGGATCTGTGACACCCTAGAATGACTTCTAAAGAACCTTTGAATTCTGGAATTCTTGGGTTCTATAGGCATATTCATATATTTATAGTCATACTATGGTGGTAATCAAATTATTTGGAGGGGGGAAAAAGCCCTTGTGGTTGTTTAATGTATTTTACCCTGATTTACTCATGTTTTTCTTCCCCTTTTTCTCCTCCCTATCATTCTTCTAACCAACTCAGCTAATCTCCCTAGCATGCTACTACCACCATGCACTTAATAACATTTAATGTGCTTCCCAAAGTCTCCATTAAACTCTCACATTTTATGAATCAGCATCTCCCTAATTGATTTAAGTTGCTTCTTCCCTTCCTAACTGATTGCCAAGATATTATTCTCCATAATAGATGTATAAATAAGTTCTGCTGAGGTTTAACCTAAAGTTGTATAAATATTTTGCAGGAAAACCATGTTAAATTCACCTAGGTTCAAGATCTCCTTATAAACTCACAACTTACATTTGCCATTTTTTAGACAAATGAATGGCAATAAAATAAAATAAAAACAAATTCAGCAGTATAAGACTATCCAATTGACTCACTGTGAATCTAATTCAATATTCAGTTTCCAAAAGCTACAAAAGGATGTTATGGAGAAAGGCTTATTTTTCTTCATTAATTTCCACACAGATGGTGAATATGTATTCCCAAGGTGTTCCTAGTGCCCCAGTTAGGTGTTAGAGCCAGGGATTAAAAGGGATTCTAGTATTGAACCTGTGGCTGTAGGGGCACACAATTGACAATTATTACCCTCCTTTCTCCCATCTCAGACTAATTTAAGAAGTATTTTGCAAGCCATCATAGCTACTGTTAAAGGCAATGATGGAGAATAGTACCTGGGTACCTGGAAGAACTCTCAGGAACCAAATTGTGTTCAGAAGAGAAGTCAGAAGGGTATATCTATGTATGGGATAAATATGAAAAGGACATCAATTGAGATGAAGAGCATCATTCTAAATGAGAATCTAGGAACTTGGAGCTCTGGAGGTATTTTTGAGAGACAGGGCAAGTGATTGCAGCAGCAGTTTGAACTTTGCTCTTGGTCCTAGAACCATATCCCCAGTACTAGAGTAACACTACAATTTTCCTGTCCTGTGTTTATGTTTTCTATGTGGCCATCAGAAGTAATAGGGTCACTTCTATTCAGTGTTGTATCCATGTGTCAATAGGGACCTCAGCAAACAGAGAGGAAGTGGGCTTAGTCACCATCCTCCAAATCTTTGAAAAAACAGAAGCCTTAAAACCCAGGTCATTGGAGAGAATAGGCTGTTGATGTTGAAAATCAGGTTTGAGGTTGGAAAAGAAAGGACTAAAATCCTGCTGGCCCAAAGGGAGGCCATAACATAAGGAAGAACATAAGGAAGAAATCTCCAAATAGATCTATACACTTCTGTCTAGAAAGTTGAGGCAAGACTTGATCTATTCCAAAGTAGCACCCAACCCCTTAGGAGAAGGGTGACCCAGAGGAAAAGCAAGAAAAAGCTGTGAGTTGGGGAAGGTATGTAAATAAGGATATATGATCTGCCTGAAAGAAAAAGAAGGAGGAGGAGAAGGAGAAGAACAAGAACAAGAAATTGAAAAGGAGAGTGGTATATTGGGAATGTCCTAGATTGAGTAAGAGGAGGAACTAGAGAAGAAGAAAGAACAGGAAAGGCTATAGAAAATAATGTAAGGGAAGCAACATGTACAGAGAAGCACAACGTGTACAAGAGAAGAGGTAGGCATAGCATCAATCCAAGAAGGAAAAAGTGGCTATTGCAGCAAAGAGAGAGAAAGATAGAAGACTTGAGGAACTGCTGCCAGCAGAGAAAGACTTAAGAAAGCCAATATCTTTTCCACACAAGAAAGAGAAGGAATGTACTAAATGTGGGAAAACTTTTGGCTGGAATGCAATATGATTTGAAAATGGTGATGGTCATACTGAAGGTGGAAAAATGAAACAATAAAAAAGGTGATTGGTACTTTGCTTTCTCTGAGGCCCATATACTGTATGAACTCCACCTGAGGAGAAGCAGGGGAAAAGGGGGTGACTTTAGCAGAAATGCTGCTGGTGTAGCAATGCTGTGAGGGCCTGGTGTGGTCAAGAGGGCTAGTCTCTCCCTGCTTCTGATCCTCACCATCTGTGGGAAGGGCCACTCTTGCCCACTCTTAGGATCCTTTGTTAGAGAAGATCTTTTCTTTCTATTCAGGGCCTTAGATACAGTCTTCTGGAGGAATGGTTTTCCTTTTGTTGAAAGAAAACAATGGGAAGAGGAAATACCTGGGATTCTACAAACTTACTCAACATAGAAGTAGCATCCACTGGACCCTGGCTCCAAAGGTATCCTATGTACATTTTTCAAGAAGAAGATCTACTATGAATAAGGTATTCTGTGAATTCAAAGCAAAAACAAGAGATAGAAAGATATGGTACCTCCCACCTAGAGCTTACATTCTCCAGGAGGAAATATAACATGTAAATTGATAATTATTTACAAAATTTAAGAAGGAAGAAAAGAGCACTAACAAGGAAATCCAGTGATCACCAAACAGATAAAGAAAAGCTTTCCATAGGAAGTGGCATAATAGCTGGGTCTGAAGGAAGGTGTTCTGAGGGGTCGAGAGCAGGTGAGGGTGCCTTCCAAGGATGAGGTACAGCCTCTGTGAAAGCATGAAAGTGGGAAATGGAATATTAAGATCAGTGAATAACTAATAGGCAAATTTGCCTGGAATGAAGAGTGAGTGAAGGGGAGTTATATTTAATAAGCATAGAAAGTTAGGCCAGAATAAGAATGAGAAATACTTTAAATGTCAAGCCGAGAAGTCTGGATTTTATGCCAGAGGGAGTCACTGAAGTTTCCTGAGTGACATGGTCAGAGTTCTGTTTGAAGAATATCAATTTGGAAGCTGTGTAGAGAATGGATGAAGGAAGAGAGAGACAATGCACAGAGACAAACCGGGAGGCTCTTGAAATAATCCAGGAAGTTGAAAGAAGGGAATAAAAAAGAAAGATCCTGAAGAGGTGGAAGTGACAAGACTTGTCAACTCTTTCAGTGGGACTGGTGAGGATGAGGGAAGATTCAGGAGTGTCTCCACGGCGGCAAAGACAAGTGATTGGAGGAATAGTTATATCTTTGACAGAAACAGAGAAAAGCGGAGAAGTATAACGGAAATATATTAAATAAGATATTTAAATATAGAACAATAGTTTTTGACCTAAAGCACTGTGTTCAGAGTCGGGAAGACTGGAGTTCAAATCTAACCTCAAACACTTACTAGCTATGTAACCCTGGGCAAGTCATTTAACTTCTGTCTGCCTCAGTCTCCTCATCTATAAAATGGGGATGATTATAGCACCTACCTTCCAGGGTTATTGTGAGGATAATTAGTCAGTTTTTAAATATTTATTAATTTCCTACTCTGCCAGGCACTGTGTTAAGTATTGGGAGGCACAAAAAGAGGCAAAAAAGAGGATTAATTGAGATATTAGGAAGGTATTTTGTAAATATTCAATCGCTATCTACATGTTATTGTTATTGTTACTATCAAAAATGTCACAAACCTCTACAGTATATTATTTGTGACATCAGCAACTTGTGAATAAAGTTTATTTCCTTTGCTATATTTGTATCCCAGTGCCTAGCTCAGTTCCTGGCATATAATCAGCATTTAATAAATATTTGTTTATAAATTAATTGATCAGTATCCATTGAGATACTTCATAATAACAAAAAGTTACTGTGAATTCAGTAACACTTTCCAATTAATTTGTATTTTATTCCAATTAATATACATATAAAATATGATTTTAGTTTCAGGAGATTTGTTTACATATTTATTATATTGAGTCATGCTGCTCATCTTGTTGTAGTAAAAGAAAGATCAAATAACAATGCTTTGTGCACATTTGAATTC
This sequence comes from Phascolarctos cinereus, assembly GCF_003287225.1. NCBI lineage: Eukaryota > Metazoa > Chordata > Mammalia > Diprotodontia > Phascolarctidae > Phascolarctos > Phascolarctos cinereus. Next base: position 109,443,705 of record NW_027556098.1, read on the forward strand.
ATGAACCCTTTATAATAAATCTTTACCTTGCTCCCATCAGCAGGCATCTGAAATCTACATATTGGGAATTACAAGTTGAGAATGTTCTCTGCTTTTCCTGGCATTTGACCTGAGATCATTGATCTACCTATGTTAAAGGATAATTTGGGAGTGGGAACTCCCTTAATGTCTTCCTCAGTAAATCACAAGACAAAGAATTAATTTAGTCTTTCTACTATCTCTTTTTCATTGCTAAGTGTAGTTTTTGCAGCATGATCGTCAAGTGATTTCACTCATTCACTAACTGCCTTTTTTGCTTTTGATGTTTTTAAGAACCTGTTATCACTGACTATGGAGTTCTTTGCTAGCTATACCCCCAAATTCTTTTTGTTCTTGCCTATTTTCTAGGCTGAACCTAACCTGGAACTACTTTGTAGGTTTATCTGTTCTCCGTTAGGGTATCTTCTGTTTTTAAAAAGACATCTTTTCCCTCTACCAAAGTTTTTCTTCATATAGGGCTCTACTAAAACTATAAATTCCACAAGTGCAGGGACTACCACACTGTTAGATCTCCGGTGACCTCACACTACTCTGAACACAATAGGCATTTATTTGGCCAATTGAAGGAAAATTCTTTAAAATGCCTGATTTTCAGACTTCCTTTGGCCTAGCTACTAAAACAAAAACAAAGAAAAAAGGTTCCTTTAAATATTTTCCAAGCTAATATCCTCCCTTTGTCATCATTTCATTTGAAAATTGCATAAACAGGGGCAGGTAGGTGGCACAGTGGATAGAGCACCGGCCCTGGATTTAGGAGGACCTGAGTTCAAATCTGGCCTCAGACACATAACACTTACTAGCTGTGTGACCCTGGGCAAGTCACTTAACCCCACTGCCCAACCAAAAAAAAAAAAACAAAAAAAAAATTGCATAAACAAATGATGGATTGTTTTCTCTTATTTTCTCTTTTCCCTCAAGAAAATCATAATTACATTTATACAGCAGTTCATCTACAGATACTTGTGACACTAGTTACAACTCAGGTCTAAGACAAACACATTTCCTTTTCCTCAGGGTTCTAAGACTGTTTTCTGGTTTTAGGGATTTTGTAGACATTAGTTTCATCCAAAAACCTTACTTCTATGTTATATTCCTGATTAGTTATTTCCCAGTCTACATGAAAATAACAAGTTCTCCCTAGAATATTAGGATCATAGGTTAAAGAAGAAGAGACCTTCAAAATTCCTATTCCCATTCCTTCATTTTATACGTAAGGAAATGAAGGCCTAGACAAGTCCAGTGACTTGCCCAAGGTCACACACAGAGTAAGTGGCAGAGCCAGGATTTGGCTTCAAATCCTGGTACTATGACTCCAAATCTAGCACTCGACAATGTATCATGTTGCTTCCCTTGCTTGATTTTGAAACTCCTTTCCAGGTCAGTCACCTTGTTCTAGTTAGAGGTAATAGAGTTGGAAAATATCTTACAAATTACCTAGTGCAATTTTTTTGTAAAGTCATTTTTAAGTCGTATATGACTCTTGGTGACCTTATTTGGGGTTTTCTTAGCTAAGATACCGAAGTAGTTTGCCATTTTCTTCTCTAATTCATTTTTATAGATGAGGAAATTGAGGCAAACATTGTTAAGTGACTTGCCATGGGTCACACAGCTAGTGTCTGAAGCCAGATTCGAACTCATGAAGATGAGTTTTCTTGACTCTAGCCCCAACACTCTATCCACTGTGATACCTAGCTGCCCCCTAGCCCAATACCTTCATTTTATAGATGAGAAAACTAAGCCTCAAATAAGTGAAGCAATTTGCTTAAGGTCAGATAGGTATTAAAGGGGCAAAGCTGGAATTCAAAACCCAAGTCCCCTACATGGAAACAATCTCTCCACTGTACCACACTGCCTGCTCTAAATATCCCTACTAACTACATGATTATATTGTCAAATAAGGATTTTTTTACCCTATAAATGCTTATTTCATTCTGCATACATAATTTCAACTATTTATCATCCCATTTCCTGCTCTTGCCTCTTGTCCCTATCTTTTGTACAGTGTTTACAGCCTGGCAGCAGCTTCTCTCATTGGTACCCTACTTCTACCATCTCACTGAGATGTCAATTATTTTGAGGTGCACACTCTCTGGCAAGCATTTTAATTCACTCATTTTATTTTATAGCCTTCTATCATGTGTACAGAAGAATGTATGTATTTTCACTTCTCTTTTGTGCTATTTCCTATCCTTTTTTGCAGTTTTGATTTGGTGGGTTAAGTACTTTGCCATTCCTATTTTCCTCAAGCATATCATTGAATTCCCTGCTGATCACAATGAGGTAGCCTTCGCAAATTCAAGCTTCATATTCTTCTGTACTCATCTATTTTTTTGTCTCTCTCCCTCCTCATACTTATTTTTAAGTTCAAGAACTGTTTTACTTTTGGGAGGGGAATTTGTATCAGTTGGTGAGCATTTATTAAGCACCTACTATTTGCCAGCTATTGTGCAAAGCACTGGGGCTACAAAGGAAGACAACAACCTAAACAAAATCCCTGTTCTCAAGTAGTTCACGATTTAATAGGGAGGCGACATGAAAATAACTACGTACAGACAAGAGATAATACAGAATAAATTGGAGATGATACAAGGGAATGCACTAAGATTAAGGAAAAATGAAAAAAAGTCTTTTTGTAAAATATTTTAGGAGAAGCTTGAAGGAAAATGGAGAATCCGAGAGAGAGATAAAAGGGGAGAAAATGAAATCCAGCCATAGGGAAAGGCCAGTGAAAACATTCAGTAAATGGAGTGTACAGTGTAAGGAAAAGCAAGGAGACAAACCTTCTATTTTTAATCCTAATCTTTGCAAAACCTAGCAATTCTTACTTTGTATTTTAAAAGTAAAATTCAAACTTTAAGTAGAGCAACATAACTGCAAACACATTGGAATTAGAATCAGAACAACTAAGCATAGGTAATGGATCTAACACTATGGGACTGTGGTCAAGCGTCATCTTTATTTTTCATTTTTTTAACCAACAAAGATGTGCTTTCTCTCTATTCCTCCCTCACTCCCCTCATTAAGAATAATAAAAAAAAAACCCTGTTATAAATATGTATAGTAGGGGAGGTAGAGCCAAGATGGCTGAACAAAGGCAGGGGTTCATCTGAGCTCTCCCCCAAACCTCTCAAATACCTTTAAATGATGACTCCAAACAAATTCAAGATTGACAGAACCCACAAAAAGACAGAGTGAAAGAATTTTCCAGCCCCAGACAACTTCGAAGGTTGGTAGGCAAGGTCTGCTGCACCGGAGTGAGAGAAGAGCACAGTCCAGTGCAGGCTGTGCCAATGCAAACCTGGCCCCAGTGAACCAGAAGCAGGATTCAGGGTGAATGAATCAGTGGCAGCAGTGGTGGTTTCCAGACCTCTCAACCAACATGTAGTAATGGGATCGGACAGCAGGTTGGAAGGGAATTTACAGGGGCTTCTTTGCTGGCACCAGGGGCAGGATTCTGTTGCATTACCTATACTTGGACGTGGGTCTTAGTCCCAGTGTGAAGAGAGGCAGTAGACAGCAGAGCTTGCAGATGCAGGGGGACCAGGGACCCTGAGGTCACAGTTCCAGGGTTGAAAAGAGTGCTTGTGGTCACTCACAAACCAGTGCACAGCATAGGACAGTAGTAAACACACCTCTCCCTAGACCATACCACCTTGAAAGAGCCAAAAACTCTAAAAACAGCTACACAAAAACATAACTTGTTCAGCCATTCCACAATTGATGACACAACTTCAGATTTCCATTCTTTGCCACTTTTAAAAAAAGAACTACAAAAAAACATTTGTGCATCTTTAGTTAGAGTTTGTTTTGCTTAGAACTAATCCCTCCTTTACTCTACCCTCTCTCTAGTTCCCCTTTCTCCATTCTTCCTTTCCCTTCTATTTCCCTTTTTTAGTGAAATGTGTCTGTTTACCCAATTCCAAACAGTTCACAGGAAAGAGTTTCAATTGTCAGCCATTTCCCCCACGTCTTCCTCATTGTTTATATGGATTTTATACTTGTACACCTCAATTATGAAAGACAATTTCCCTATATTTTATTCTCCCTTTCCCTGCCCCAGTATATTCATCTTCATTTTTCTATCAGTTTTTCTTTTAATGTCACCAAGACACAACAGAGACATTCCTAAGCCTTCTGTTTAATTGGATTCTTTTTATGATCCGTGGTGAAGATTGGGTATAGAGGGAATATATGTATCATCACACCATATTAGAATGTAAATCGCTTATCCATGTTTCGTCCCTTATGACTATTCATGTTTACCTCTTTATCATTCTTTTAACCCCTGTGTTTGAACTTCATAATTTCTCTGGTCTTTTCATCAGGAATGCGTATATGTCTTCTATTTCATTAAAAATCCATTTTTTCCCATATATATGATTATACTCAATTTTTCTAAGTGCTATTGTTGGCTGTAAGGCAGCTATATGGCTCAATGGGATACAGCACCTGGTCTGAGGTCAGAAAGAACCAAGTTCAAATCTAGCCTTAGGCACTTACTAGCTGTGTGATCCTAGGCAAGTCACTTAACACTGTTTGTCTCACTTTCCTCGTTTGTAAAATAAGCTGGAGAAGGAAGTGGCAAACTCCTCTAGTATCTTTGCCAAAAAAGCTCCCAATGGGGTCACAAAGAGTCAGACACATCTGAAACGACTAAATAACAACAACAAATTATTGGCTTTCCTTTATTCCTTTTTATTTCCTATTATTCCTTTATAATGGTAGCTGCTAAATCGGGTGTGATCCTGACAGTTGCTCTTCAGAACTTCAATTTCTTCTTCATAATTTCTGCAGCGTTTTTCTTTGACCTAGATTCTCTGGATCTTGGCTACGAGATTCCTGGGAGTTTTCATTTGGGTTTTCTTTCAGGAAGAAAACAGTGAATTATCTCTATTTCTACTTTGTTTTCTTGTTCCTAGAGATCTGGGCAGTTTTCTCTTACTTTTTTTTAAAAAAACAGTATGATTGCTAGACTCTATTTTTGGCTAAAGATTTCATGCAGTAAAATGATTCTTAATTTTTTTTTCTCTACGATCTGTTTTGCAGGTCAGTTGTTTTTTTCTATAACTTAGATTTTCTTCTACTTTTTTCAGTATTTTGATTGTGTTGTATATAATAAATATACTTATACAATGAAAAATAATTATATAGTTACCTATAAAGTCATTCACTCATTCAACAAACATATGTATGTGCATAGGTATATGCATATGTATGTAAAACTCTTACTTTATAAATTTTTATGCTAGGCAATATACTTCAATGGCTCTGTAGTATTTATTCTACTTTCGGCTATGTGAGGAGGATAAATTCAGGCAAATAACTTAAAGAGGTGTGGACTAGTGAAAAAAGACAAATTTTCGATTTAGGAAGGAAAAATTTGGTGAAATTTTGGAGATATTGAGAAAAATATGAAGGAAAACCATCTCCAGGCCCAGATCAAGTTCATATCCTATATCCAATCTAAAAAGACAAACGGATTCAAGGACAATTAAGAAAAATGTAAAAGAATTAAAGAGAACTTGGGAGAAAAAAGGAAAATTAGGATTTAGAACTTCAAGTAGGAAAAAGAGAAAGCAATAGGCAAGAAAAGACAGGGAAAATAAGGAAAGGGAAATGGAACAATTGGAAGATAAAGTAAATTGAGAGTGAGTTAAGGGTGAACCAAATCGGTGGAATAGATAATAAGTTGGTGCTGGGCTGAAGGAGAAGTGGATATGGATGGGGTGCTTTCATTGGGCTAAGTAAAGGAAGTTGAGTGGAACCGGCAAGCTTTTAAAAATGATAATTGACTATAAAAGTTTTAATCATGTACTTAAGGTTTAGGTTTAAACACTCATGAGGGTTTTAAAAATGAAAGTTTCAAGCATTATGGAGAGTAGAGGAAATTATTCAATGACCTTTATCAAGTATATATATATATATATATATATATATATATATATATATATATATATATATATATATATATATATATATATATATATTTCTGTTTCTGCTGTACTTAAATAACTGTTATCTATGTCCCAAGCATGGACTAATATCTCTCTTAGAGGAGAAGGTAGAGGGACTTGAAGAACATCTCTGTATACCTCACCTTACTCCCAAGTTATTAAGACCAAAGAAATATTCCTAAGAGAAACTGAAACAAAGATTTTATGGGGAGGGAGGAAGAGAAGATAACTCTTTCCAGGATATTAGGGAGAGGAAGAGTGTAACACACAAGACAAAAGGAAGAAAAATAGAAACTGTATAATCAGAACATAAAAGCCAATTTGAAACTCTTCCTAAAGAGAATGGAACTGTATAGGCCTAGGTGGAAGAAGCTGCCTGCTCTCCAAAAAATGATATAATAAAGCCACAGAAACTAACAGGTGAGCAATCACTCAGCAAAAGTCAGAGTAAGAAGAGAAGTATATTTATAATTGGTGACTCTCTCTCTAGGGGTTACTAAGACAACTCTTTTTCAACCTGGTAACAACAATAGAGAAGTCTACTGTCTTCACCAGGCACATATCCAAGACCAAAAACAAACAACAACAAAGAACAACTCCCAAGGCTTATCAGAATAGATGACAACTAGGCACTTTCAGTGATTAAAGTGGACACAAATAACCCTTCAAGAAGAACCCAAAAATATTGTCAATAATTTTGAAGCCTTGGGCAAAAACTGAAGACCATAAGGACTGCTGTAAGAAAGGCCTGACTCAATCTAGTCCCCTGGTAGGTTAAGTTTGATATTGAAACATAATGAAACACTTTTGGAAGATCTGGCAGTTAACAAAAGGAGATTTAATAAGCCATAGAATCAGAAGGCTATTCAGCAAGGACCCACATTGATTCGTATGGATCCCTTACTTACATGTTTGCCTTTGGTGCTTTTCTGGTCAAGAATCAAGGAGCTCAAGGCTTTTTGCACTCAGCCAACAGAATTAATACACTGATCTTTGACCCAAGTTAGATTCCACAAGAGTAACTACAAAGAAGGAAAAAGAATAGCAATTGACAAACCAAAAAGTTCACAGGAGACAAAATTTCAGAAAGGATTCAGTGGTGAAACCCACAACCTCAAATACTTGTAGGCCCAAAGTTTAGACAACAAACAAGAGAAACTGGAGATCCTATTGAAAGGAGGGAGATTGACTTCACAGACATCACTGAAACTTAGTAGAATGAAATGCACGACTGTGTCATTGTGTATAACTTATTTTTTAAAATAGAATAGTTAGAAGATATGTGTGTTGGCAGCTAGGTGGCACAGTGGAGAGTTCTGGGCCTAGAGTCAGGAAGACTCACCTTCGTGAGTTCAAATCTGGCCTCAGATATTTACAGGGTGTGTGACCCTGGGCAAGTCACTTACCTCTGTTTGCCTCCATTTCCTCATTTGTAAAATGAGTTGGAGAAGGAAATATCAACCTCCAGTATCTTTGCCAAGAAAACCTCAAATGGGGTCACAAAGAGTTGGACACAACTGAAAATGACTGAAAACAACATATATATTCAAATCTCACACTCTATGTTTCTATGGTTCTGCTCTCATTGGTATGGACATTTTCTCCAGATTCATTTCACAACATGGCCATACCTCCTGGTCCTGTGCAAATCTAGCACATGTACTTCCATAGTCTATAAATGAGCCACCCAACATACTGGATAACACCCCCTTGGTGATTTCATATACCAAGCATACCAATAGAGTACTCAGGCTTTTCATGCATTATCCTCACTACTTGAGGGGTCCACCTTCTTTTCTGGTACATTCCCTCATTAGCACCCTTTATGCCATTTGTTAATGATGGTCTTCATTGGTAATGCTCTGCTGCTTACTTGAGTCCACTATGCATCCCTTAATTGAGCCCTTCGGGTCACTTTCCCCTTGACTTCCTCTGCAATTGTGCTTCGTCAAGGTCCAAAATAATTTGGAATTACTGAGAAAAGATTTGTGTGGAAAAGATAGGTATTTTTAGTGGAGAGTTGCTTGGGATCAGTAAATCAGTTAAAACAGCATTTTTAAACACCTGCTATGTTCCAAGCACTGGGGATACAAAATGAGGCAAAAGACAGCATCTGTCTTCAAGGAGCTCACAATCTAATAGGGAATAAAACAAATTAAAAATATGTACAAACAAGCTAGGTCCTGGAAAATAGGAAATAAGACAGAGGAAGCACTAGAATTGAAAGGGTTTGGGAAAAGCTTCCTATAAGAATAGGGTTTTATTTAGGATATGAAGAAATCCATGGAAGCCAGGAGTCAGAGACTAGGAGGGAGGGCATTATAGGAGGAAGGTCAGCCAAGATCATTAAAAGCCCTCCATAATGCCTTCTATATATTTTCTATCTCAATCTCTTCCCCTTATCCAATTCAGTGTCCAAATCAATTTGCATGTGCTATATGTCTCCTAAATATATTTACTGATGCACTAACTCAATAGACTGGGCACATAATTGCAATTTATAATCTGAACAGTAGACATTTTTTATCCACTTAGTTTCTCCTGTACAGATTGTTATCTCAATCTCTTTTAAATCATTATGGATCTAATTGAGGAGTCTCTGTATTTGGGGGCGAGGTTGGGGCTTGATATCATGACCACAATATTAAAAAAAACCCTGTATTTGGGAGACCACACCATATAGGAAAATCCTATTCCATTTGAACTTTGCATAAGACATATTGTATTACTACAATGAGCATATATTCCCTAATGGGGTTTTTTTTGTCTCATTTAATGTCCATAATCAGAGGGTCGTTGAATATCATTATCTTTATGTTTACATTAATAAAGGAATTGAATCTTGTGTGATCTCAAAATTTGCATGAGACTCTCCTTTCAAGAAGAGAACTGTTGATACTGCTTACCTGCATTTTTTTCTACTGAGGCAAATGCTTTTTTGTAGTCAGCATAAATATAGTAAGCATCTCTATTATTTGCATCTTTCAATCAATTGTGTGATTATAAAGATGTCTACTGCTCTACAGAATTTGTGAGTGTGTGTGTGTGTGTGTGTGTGTGTGTGTGTGTGTGTGTGAAAGGCTGACTGTTCCTTTCTAATATTTTCACCAATAATGCCCTTTAAATGATTGCAGGTCAATGTTATTAAGATCTTAGAATGATATGAAAGTGGGCATATAAATCAGTAATTATTGGTGTTGCCTTAGTCTCTTTGAGGGTATTAATGAAATCTGTGATTTTCCCCCAATTCTTTTGGTATCTCTCTTTCTCAAAAATATTTTGTAAATCAATCTCTCAGTGCTTTCAAGATTCTCTCCCTCCCCCTATACATGCATACATTTAGTACATGTATATGTGACCTGTTCCTAGCCACTTTCCTAATGCCGTCTTCTTGTCATTTCTAGTTCTTTGCATAGCATCTTGGAGACCAGCGAATCATAACTCAAATGTGATGGTTTCTCTGTCCCTGTCAGTGAAAATAGATCATTGTAGAAACAATAATTGAATTGTTTCATTTTGTGTCCATTTGTTGTCCTTTTGCCATTATCCTCTATAAATGCTCTTGAGATGATAGGACCCATTTGGATCTTGCTCCAAGGTTTCTTCATATTTGTTTTAACTTCTACTGTTCTCTACTATTTTTCTAAGTTCATACTTACTCATGATCTTCCATCATTCTACTTTATGATGTTTTTAATAGATAAATCTGTATTCTAAACTGGTCTTGCCTTTGGCTGCCATCTTGCCAAGGAAATCAAAGGTTGTCCCATTAAAGTGATTTCTGTTTCTTTGGCTTCCTTGTGATAACCATATCAAATTACTTAATTTTTTAAAGAAAACTGAGAAAGAATGTAAATATCTCCAACTTTTTCTGTTTTCTAATTTTGATCATTAATAGCTAATTTAAATAGGTTAGACTGAAGTGATTGTAATTGTGTATGCTGGGGATGAACTCACCTAGTTGTGTTTCTCAGTCTCTGGACTACTTCACCATGACTCAGCTACTTTTTCACCCTGAAACTTCTTTCAGAGTCTAAGGTATTCCCTTCCTGTAAAATCTCTCTGCCATTCCAGTAACCTTCTCCCCTTGGTAAGTTTCTTCTGGGACCTCCCTTTTTGCCTACATTTATGCATGTATAAATGCAGCTATGTATGTCTATATGTGTGCATATACATATATATAAAACAGTAGAATATAACTGTGCACGTAAATAGGCTTTCTATGTACATGTGTATATTTAAAACATGCATGTTACATAATTACATTATACATAACATGCATATAGCATGCATGACACATAACAGATATTTGTGTGCATAGCATATACTCACATACACTGTATGTATGTATATATATATATATATGTGTGTGTGTGTGTGTGTGTATACATATATATATGTATGGATGGATCTTTAAACATATGCACATGTATGATATGTATAATGTCTTTTAGCTTGACAATTGGACAATTGAGGAAAGGGTAGTAAGGCTATATTTAAGTTCCCTAGCTTTTCCCTGTCAACGGACACTCATGCTAAGTGTTAAGGATTGAGTGTGAAATTTACAATAATTTCACTCACTTTTCCCCCCTTCTTTTCTCCCTCAGAATTCAATATTTTGAATTAACTCCATGGCAATAGTAGCAGGTACAGGTGGCAAACTCACTAAAACACATAATAGCTAAGGAGTACAAAGAAAAAGAAAAAAAAAAAGACTGATTCAGGATAACTATAAATTTTGTCCTCATTCCTTTCCTTTTCCACCCTCTTGCGGTGGGAGGCCAGAAGCCCAAAGTAATGAGATGATAAATTCTATCCAAGTCTTAGAGCTGTAAAGGACCTTTGATGTCACCAAGTAAAAAAACTTTGCTTATAGTTCAGGAGTCTTTGGTACAGTTGACTTAAATGGCTTACTCAAGATTGTTCAGCTAGTAAGTCTCGATTCAAATCCATGTCTTTTAATTTCAATGATACTCATGGAAGGTGGGGATGCTTGGCTGTGGTGAGGGTTTGGGGTGAGGGAGTATAATCAATGTTTTAAAAAAATAAGAAAGTACAAGATATCTTATAAATCATTGACTATAAGCCTAATTATCCTCTGAGGTAGTCCAGGTTTGCATTGAAGAGAGATATATATTGAATGAATATTAAATCTATTCATTCAATATCTTTAACATACCAGCCCACATAAGCTTGTATTTAGAAATTAATAAGGAAATTAACCAACTCTTGCCTAGGAATCCTGAACAGGATGACTCCATGCTTAATAAAGGAGAAAGAAGTGCGATCTTGTTCTGAATAACTGTACTGTTCTTCTCTGCTTACCAACCTACAATCCAGAATTGGAACTGGAGCTAGGAATACTAATCCCTAAAGAAAATTTTCAAAATGAGGGAAAGGGATAATAATCATAAATCCTTTAATTTCTGGGTAGAGATAGATGAGGTAGAAAGAGCAAAGGAAGTCCTGGAAGAGAAGCCCAATTAATCCTAAGGATTGTGCCCTAGGATAGCCTGATGGAGGACACTAGGAGGTATATGCATTTCAGGCCATAGGATCATCATCATAAGCCAATACTGTATATTAGAATTCTGGAACAAAGCTCCAGTCACATTAACCTAGCTCTCTACCAGTCCACTACATAGTCATTGTGATGGCAGCCTTGGTACCACACAAGGGTCATAGCACCAGCAACTCCTCTCAGGTGAGACACCCTGTACTTCTGGGAAGAGATCCAGAGAGATTGAATCTTAACCTTTAAGAAAGAAAAGGTAAAGAAAGAAGTGTGGAAAGAATGGCTGTATGGGGCAAGGTGAGAACATGTTAAACAGATACAGGGAAGGACAAAGGCTTCATCTGCAATTACATGGAAAGTTCACATTTAAAATCCCTAAAAATATGAAAAGGAGCAAAAGATTTTATATGAGTATGCAATAATTAAGTTTATTAGCATAATGAACAAGAGCTGCCCAGTTTGGAGTAGTACTTAACCAAGCACACACTTTGATTTTCTGAAATATACCATCTGTTCTGAAATATTAAGCCTGTGTTTCGTTAGGATTTGGTATTTTGCTATTCAAAAAACACCTCTTTCTGAATTTCAAACAAGGTTGGAATGATTTATAAGTGGAATCCTCTCATTCACCAGAGTAGAATGACCTGTCATTAGCATGTATCTCAATACTACAGCCTTCCTGGCCTTCAGACTTGGCAAACTATCCAACCAGGCCACCTTTTCCTACACACCAAGTTTCCTGGCCAAACTTCCCTGCTGCTTTTCTCTGGTCACAAAACACCTGTTTGTGCAATCTCTCTCTCTCTCTCTCTCTCTCTCTCTCTCTCTCTCTCTCTCTCTCTCTCTCTCTCTCTCTCTCTTCTCTCTCTCTCTCTCTCTCTCTTTCTCTCTCTCTCTCTCTCTCCTGTAACCTCCTCCCCTCCCCCAACTCCTTCTGCTGGCTTTTTTTCTCTCCAACATTACCCATCTATCGTTATTTATATGGCAGTCAACCAACTGTGTGATAGCAGGGAGCCTGGGTGTTACTCCAAACCTCTCTCTCTCAAATCACTCAATCAACAAGCATTTAGTAAATGCATCCTATATGCCAAGCACTGGAATTCTTTAGGGTCCAAAATACAGTTTTATGAAACCCAGGTCATATTATTTTTCAGAGTACAATTCTCAAAACAAAACAAAATAAATTTTGTTCCTTCAATTTTAAATGAGAATGTACAATGTTTTGGGGAGCTTTACTAGATTATAAGCTTTTTCTACTGTGCTGTAAGTTCCTTGAGGGTAAGACAATATCTCTTTTACTGCAGTGTTGGATCTCCTGCTGTACCCAAGCAATATTTTGCACATGGTAGAAGCTTAACACAGTTTTTATTGAATTAAATAAAAGATAGCTTGTAGTATTTTTTAAGCAAGAGTTAAAAATCTGAAAAGACTGAGAATTACTGACCCTGAGGCTCTCACTAGACTGTCAGTGCCTGGAGTTACAGTAGAGCTAATTTAATCCTTATATTAGAGTTTCTCATATAATTTAAAAGACCAAATATACTTTGAGGGATTTCTTAACTTTTTAGCTTAGGGTATCCACACAAAAAATCTGTGAACCACACTACAGAACATTTCCTAGCTCCCCTTACAAGTACATAGTTCACAAAGCTTGAGCAAGGAGAATTGTACTTATAGGTGGGGGAAAAATTCTCACTCATAACATTGTTCATGGAAAAATAACAACTGCAGCCAAGAAGTAAATATTCTCTGAAAACTTTAAATCCTAAGTAATTTTAGATTATGGATTCAGAATTAGAAGAAACTTTAGGGGTTACCTTGTCCACCCACCAATCTATTTACAAATAAGGAAAGTGAGGTCCTGAGAGGTTCAGTAGCTTCCCTAAATCATGTAGGTGATCAGGGGAAAGATTGGGGTTTGCTCATAAGTTGTCAGATTCTAAATTCTGTGCTCTTTCTATCAGACTACAATTCTTCCATCACTCTACAGTGATGGAACTGTAGAAGATACATAAATCAAGATCTAGAGCTGGAAGGGACCTCAGAGACTATCTATGCCAATATTCTTGTTTTACTGATAAGTTGACTGAGGCCAAGATAAGGTTAAATGATTTGCTCTGGGTTATTCAGGTAAAATCCAACATGTTGCACAAGTAGTAAATTCTAGAACCACGATTTGTTAATTTTTTTCCTTATGCCAAGGTAAAATATGCCTCTCTGAAATCTCCACCCACTGCTTCTGATTCTATACTCCTAACCCAAGCAAAATAAATCTAATTCATCTTCTATATGATAGCCCTTCAAATCCAAACAAATGCTTAAATTTCTATTCATCATGCATACCCAACATACATCCATTCTGAAAGTTAAAAAACACTTAGTTGATCACCTGGATCCCCCTATTGGATACTCTCCAGTTTCCTCAGCATCTTTGGTGCCCTAGTCTAAGTGTCTTCTAGTTTATCAGTGTCTTTCCTAAAATGTGGTACCCTACATTAAATACAACACTCCACATGTTTGAGTGAGGCTAAATACAGAAGGAGTGGTTGCTTTTTCACTCCCCTTGAGGGAAAAAAATGTACTTGGCACACAGTCTGCGCTTAATAAATATTTGTTGATTGACTATCAATGCAGTCCAAGATCATATTTCCATTTAAAGTTGCCATGTTACACTGCTGACTCATATTAAGCTGGCAGTCTACCAAACACCTATTTCACATAAGTTTTGGGGTAGCCATACTTCCTCCTTCTTGTATTGGTGTAGATAGTCTTAAAACCAAATGTAGGACTTTGCATCTCTATCACTGTCATGCTCTCATTGGCTTATTTTCTCAATGTATATTTCAATCAATGCCTTCTCACCTGGTATCATCTTTATCCCTCTCCAGGCTACGCTGCTAACCCATCTCCACAGGACTTTCTCTACTCAGCTATAGAAACCGCTTCTCCCTGGAAGATCACACTGCCCGTGAATGACTCTTCACATCAGAAGTGCTCTGCAACCTCTAGAGAGAACTAATGAACTCTAAGTGCAGATGAAACAGATTTTTTCACTTTTTAAAAAATCTTTTGCAACATAGCTAATACAAAAGCATGTTTAGCATGAAAATATGTAAAATAGGTATCATTCTCCTTGCCTTCCCAGCAGATAGGGAGAGTGGGGAGGGCAGGAGAGATATTAGAAGTGAAAATGTTTCTTTTAAAAGGAAATATCCTCTGACCCCAAGTCTTCCCTTTCTGTTTGGTCAGTTCTTACCACAACCTCTATTTTAAGGAAGAGGATCAGGACAATTATACCTTAATTTTTCTCTAAGCTGCCCTGCTGATTCTTTATAGGATTTCATCTATGCCAGTACCTACACACACAAACACACACACACACACCCCCTTTCCAGCTCACTTTTATATGTTTTCTTTCCCCCCATTGGAATGTAAGCTCCTTGAGGTCAGAAGGTATCTTTCTTTCTGCTTCTCTATTCCCTACACTTAGCATACTGCCTGGCATATAATAAGCACTTGATAAATGATTGTTGATTGACCGTTATGTAATTCTTGTCCATTTCTTTAAAAAAAACTTCAAGAAACCATCTAACCAATAAATTTGAGCCCTTTCTTTAGAATCTTTTACTATTTCATGGATACCAACCTAATTCCTGGGCTATCCATCTGCTAGCTTTCTCTCTCAATATGAATAATCCATATCCTTTTCTAGGCATAAGGACAGGAATATGTTGTTCAGTTGTTTGGGTCATGTCTGATTCCTAGTGACCCTATTTGGGGTTTTCTTGGCAAAGATACTGGAGTGGTTCCCCATTTTTGTCTCCAGCTCATTTTACAGATGAGGAACTGAGGCAACCAGGGTTAAGTGACTTGCTCAACGTCACATAGCTAGTGAGTTTCTGAGGCTGGATTTGAACTCAGGAAAATATGTCTTCCTGACTTCCTGACTGGTGATCTATCCACTATACCAACTAACTGACTACAACAGTGATAAGGACTATATTAAAAAAATTCATTAGTATAGGAAACTCCCATGTGAGGAAACTCCTCTATCAATGCAAGTCAGCACTTAGTCTTAGAGAGTTACCTACACTAAGAGGATGAGCGACTTGTCCAAGGTCACACAATCTATATGTGTCAAAGAGGGAACTTGAACCTAACTTTTCCTGGCTTGGAATCCACCTCTCTATCTATTATGCAATATTACCTCTCAACATTTCTAGTAATACATACCCCGACTTCTCTCTTTTATGCCACATCTTACATAGAAACTATCATCAACATTATGCTATAGTCTACTTATACTCACAGACATATCCTCATTGCCCTTTGTGTCAGCTGCAATTTTGATTCATTGGAAATCATAATGTTTCACGAGTCATAGTTATATAGCATCACCAGGAGGATATTAATGTTAAAAAGATATGCTTCAGTGGCAGGAGAAGCTTGAGATCAATTTTCCAAATGCGATCCAGGTCATTTTCTTCTACCTGTTGAATACTTGTCTATATGATAGATTCAAATGATTGTGCAAGTGCTAATGTATACAACATGAACTCCTTATTCCCTTGCTTGCTTGTTTTATTCCCTTGCTGGGTGCATAACCCAATATTTTTTGAGTAACTGTAGAATCTATTGAGGAACCTTTTTCAGCATTCTGGAATTAGGTAAAATTAATATGGGACTTTTGCAAACAGGAATCACCAATCTTGGAATTTCAGTTCCATTCTGATTTTGTGCGAGATATGCTCCATGACCGTGCCAGAAACCTTTCGTGTGCATACTTTGGCAAGTGTATGCATACACACATACATATATACAAATATACATACTCATGTGTATAATATCACCATGTTTTGCACTTCCCTTGACATAGGCCACCAGAAGATCACCATCCATTAGATATCTGAATACTTAAAGTGCCTTGTTGTTGCTATACCATTCATCCATGTCAGGAATGTGATTTATTTCTTGATCAAAAATCTATTTTGACTTGGCTGTGTTGTAGTGCTAACCCACAATAATAGAAATTTTAGCTTCTCTTTCTCTCTCCGTTGATTTTCAAATACTCTCGATGATGATTCCTCTCTATTTCTTAATACGTAAAACTATTTCACTGCGCCCTTTAGCTATTTTATTTCTTTTGAATGAAGTCTATTCCTTTAGAAGCAAAGTGACCCAGTCAAGAAAGTACTAGACTTGGTGTCTAAAAGAATCCCACATAAGAAACATGCTCTCTGTGTGACCCATGGGAAGTCAATTAATCTCTGTATCACTCAAGTGACTCCCTCACAGTTGTCTACTAAGTCTTTATCAGAAAGTGGAGGAGGTTCCCTGTGTTGATGATTAGAAGATTAGAAGATCATAGATGTGAAGCTACCAAGAGACCACAGGATTCATCAAGTCCAATCTCCTTATTTTATGGCTGAGGACTCTCAGGGCCAGAGAAGATATGTTCAGAGTCATATATTACCTAAATTACAGAATTTGAACCCAAGGTCTACCTGACTCCAAGTCTTTTACTCTTTCCATAACATATCCTTTGTATAGCCACATGTTCTCCTATATAGTCATATTTTAGTCATGATTACTATCTCATCAAGTCTCATTTTGATAACTCTGAGGCTTAATTTATCTTCTTGTTTTAATATCTCTAGTCTATCTTTTTATTACCAATTTTCCCATACTTCATGCACTTATTTATTGATAGCCGAGGCTCTGGGTTTTATTGCTGGTTCTCTTTTTGGATTTTGCTTCCTCTGAATTACTAGTCATCCCTCCTGCCCCGCCCCTGGCATTGATATCATTAGTCCCATGGTGTACCTCTTACTCCCTACAGTATTTGGTTTGGCAGATATATGTGAACACTTTTGCCTTCACTTTCATTTTAAAGCCCTCTTGATCAGATTTACAAAATTCCAAGCAAATTTTTCTATAGGAGCCTTTAGCTGGAGAAATTGGAGTTGGGGAAATTAGCTCCATATACTTGGGTTAGATTCTAATGGAAAAGATGAAAGAGATAAGGAATGAATATTTCACAGGTAAGGGCATGGTATACAAAAGCACTAGCTAGAAAATAAGGCAAAATCAGCTGGTAGTGTGACCTTGGACAAATTAATCATCCTCTTAGTGTAGGTAACTCTCTAAGACAACTTGCCTGTAAAACTGAAGATATGAAGGTACCTAACCTGAAACAAGATGGAAACGTTGGTCAAAGCCATGTTGTGGTAGACCTTAAATACAAGGTTAAAACACTTCTGTTTTATCCCAAAGGTAATAGGAAAGAAATGTAGTTTTCTAAGTGGAAAGTGACATGGAAAAATTGTGTAATAAAGACATTTTTGGGGGGAGAAATGTCAAGGGTGAGCTACAGGTAGGAGATATTGGATACTGGGAGACCAGGTAAGTTACTACAAATATTTCAGATGAAAGATAATGAAGGCCTGACCTAGGGTGGTAGGAGGGTGATTGAAGAGAAGGGGATGAATGGAGAAGATATTATCAAGATAGAAGCAATAGGATTTGACAATTGATTTAGTATGGACAATAAGAAAGAGTGAAATTTTAATCACTATTCACAAATTCATGACAGGGAAGATGTTGAGATCATCAACTAACATAATGATTAGGAGCAAAGAGAGTTTCACAAAGGAA
Source organism: Phascolarctos cinereus (assembly GCF_003287225.1). NCBI lineage: Eukaryota > Metazoa > Chordata > Mammalia > Diprotodontia > Phascolarctidae > Phascolarctos > Phascolarctos cinereus. The sequence continues at coordinate 109,461,867 of NW_027556098.1, forward strand.
GATGAGCCATTCATTTAGTTTTGAACATTTTGAGTTTGAGGTTCTCATCCAGGTAGAAGTGTCAATCAAATAGCAGAAAATTTAGAACTATAAAGAATACCATTGTTGCTAATGAGATGTCCAAGTGAACGAGCTGAAAAAGAGAAAAGAACAAAGAAAAGAACTTCAGAAGCAACCACACTAAAAGAAGGAAGAGGACTGTGAATCAATGGATGAAGTAGAGAAGCAATCACCAAAAATGGGAAGGAAGCCAAGTGAGAACATTACTTTCTTTCTTTAAACTTTATTAATAATGGAATCAGTCAGCTGTTACCATACTGGAGTTAACAGAGTGAAAAACCCAAACTGATATCTTGATTGCTTTGTATGAAGGACCAGTATCAAGACTAGAAACATCAGATACCTATGAATCAGGAAGAAGAATGTCCAGGTATATTTGTAATTTAGGCTTAGTGAGACACTATGATTAGACTGAAATAAGAAGTGACTGACATTATTTGAAGTTTAAATTGAGAAAAAGGAGCAATGTAAAATTAGTCATATCTCTTTAAATCTTGCTCCTTATTATATTCTTTTCTTCTTAAATTCATATAAAAAGCATTTATATAATTTTGTCACCATGCTAATAAATAATAATATCTTTTATATAAAAAAGTATTATTGAGTAACTTCTCTATTTTATATCATCTCTGGATCCTGGCCTAGGGAATAGCTTACTTGCCATGACAGCCCTCTAATCTAGGATACTAACATTTACCTGATCAAATCTGCTGTAATCACAAGCATAGAGTCTATGAAGGTATAAACAAAATCTAGGGGTATGCCTTGCAAATAAACCTTATTAAGTGAAATTAAATGTCAGGAAGAAGTCAAGTTATTACAGGGTAAAGTTAAACAATACACATATTTCTCATCACTGAGATTCCAGACAGTATTTCTGTGCTGAATTAAATGAATTTGCTGTCTGTGTTGCCTAGGTTCACACTGATTATAAAAACTAGACCAGAGAATAGAATAAGAGATTTGGTCAGTAGTTGAAAATCAGAAGTTTGAAACAAAATACTGGGAGGAAGAAATGCAGAACTGCTTTGGGAGGGAGGGAGGGAGGAAGGAAGGGAGGAAGGAAGGGAGGGAGGAAGGAAGGAAGGAAGGGAGGGAGGGAGGAAGGGAGGAAGGAAGGAAGGGAGGAAGGAAGGGAGGAAGGAAGGAGGGAGGAAGGAAGGGAGGAGGAAGGAAGGAAGGAAGGAAGGAAGGAAGGAAGGAAGGAAGGAAGGAAGGAAGGAAGGAAGGAAGGAAGGAAGGGAGGAAGGAAGGGAGGGAGGAAGGGAGGAGGAAGGGAGGGAGGAAGGAAGGGAGGAAGGGAGGAAGGGAGGAAGGAAGGGAGGAAGGAAGGGAGGAAGGAAGGAAGTTAGCTGAGAAGCAAGGAGGAAGAGACAGAAATACAAAAAAAGAAGTATACTAAAAAGAACAGGGGAATAGTGCTCACTGAGCATCAAGAATCAATGAGGCAAAAATGATCTGCTCCCCAAATTGAATGAAGTGAAAATAGACTGTTTTCCTCTCATTGATTTTCACTCTTCATTGAGTAGTGTTTGCCTGTTCTTTGGAGGTCTCTTCATTTCCTGTCTCCAATGTGTGTGGTGCTTTTTTTGGCTCCTAAATAGACCAGAAGTGAGGATACAAGTGTCCAGATATCTAGGATAAACCTCGTGACCTCTTTTGTCACCTTAAGAGACAGCAGAGGGGTTTGTCTGTGTTGACCACTGATATCACGAGAGTAACCAAAGGGTTTGAGTGTTATGTAATGAAACTATCTCTTCCTTGATTTCTACCTCTGAATTATCTCCATGAAGCCTACTAATGATAGAACATTAGTTCTATCCCTTATACCCCACTCCTACAGTATATCATAGGCCCAATCACAGGGCAATCAAGGTTATTGAAACAAGTATTGCTTCCAAATGAATGAAACAATTCAGCCACATATTTTTAGAAGGTTGATGTCATTATTTTCAGGAAACTCAGCTGGCTTCATTTGCTGTTATGCTTTCTCCTTGTCACAGTTAGTGAGAGTTGAGCAGTTATCTAGTGCATTAGGTAAACATTAATCAAACCAAACCAACAAGCATTTATCGAATATCAACTAAGTATGAAGCACTGTATTAGGGACATACACACTAGGATTTAAAAAATCTACTCTCTCAAGATTATATTCCAGTTGGATACATGAGGATAAATATGATAGCTAATATTTTAGTAGTAATTTAATGTTTGCAAAGTACTCTACAATTATTTTATCCTCACAACCACACTGGGAGATAAGTGCTATTATTATCCCCGTTTTACAAATGAGGAAACTGAGGCTTAGAGAGGTTGAGTGTCTTACCCAGGGTCACACAACTATTGTCTGAGGCTGGATTTGAGCTCAGGTCTTCTCAATTCTAGGTCCAGTGCTCTATTCACCATACCACTTAGCTGTCTATAAAACATATAATCTAGGTTAAAAATTAAACAAGAATTATTTAACATTAGCCCAAAAGAGATATAACAAAGTTGTAAAGATAGTATGGACAAAGCCACTTGGAACCACTGGGACTTAATACTTACCTTTTTACTCATTAGGAAATTCTTCTGGAATTATTATTTCTTCTACTGCAATACTATTTCTTCAACGCTCTTTAACTTACTTTCATAGACACAGGCAAAGCATTGTACATTTCTTACATGTAGATTCTGCTTCCTTTTTTAGCCTTGCACAGAAAGATTGTAAGTCCTGGTCAACTGACTCTCTAAGTGACTTAAAGCAAATCGTTTAACCTCCCACTGCCTCAATTTTCCTTATCTATAAAATAAACAGGTTAATTCAGATGGTCTTTAAGATTCAGTTCAACTCCATTTTATTTTTCTATTTTTTTTCTTTCTTATTCTTCTTGAGTTTTCCTCTTTCCCATTCTCCTTACTTACTCCTGCCTTCTTTTTTATGTCCTTCTAAATAAGAGGTTCCTTCTTTTTTCCCTAAATTAAATTTGCCTCAGTCTTATAGATTTCATTTCCTTTCTTCTCACTGCTTTTTTCCCTTCTGTTCTACAATACTCCCATTGTGTTACTTTTCAGTTATTTTCTTTAGCCTTGTTTTCATTCCCTCTTTTACTGGTTTTTTTTATCTCTGTCCCTTCATCCTCTCCATTTCTTTCATGTGTCATTCCTACTCCCCTTTCTATCATTATAAACTGTACTATTTAGCAGAAATGCCCTCCAGGAAAAGCTAATTTCTTAGGGAACAGTTATTCCCTACAGCCAATGGGACACTTTTTAAAATTGCCTGATAGCTTCAAGTCTAAACCCTCACCTCAATGAGAGCTGATTGTTAAACTAAGCAAGAGGATTTCATTAGTCTCCTCAAATTGATCCCAAAGATGCCACCTACACTACTTCCTTCTCATTCAGCTTTAGACGCTTTCAATTAACTGAACAGTATAAGGCACTCCCAATAGGCACAGAATGAACAGAACCCAAATAGCAAACAAGTAGAGATCTCTGAAACAATTAAACTATGGCAGCTTAACTCCAGGGTGCCAAGAGAAGCCTTGTTCATCACCAAGAACTCAATACAAATAAGCACAATATTAAGTCAGGTATATGCAGTGAGAAACGTCCAGATGTAGACCCAGGAACATCTCGGTTCATATCCCACCTCTGAGGACACTAGCTATGTGACCCTGGGCAATAATCTGTCAGTGCTCTAATCAGACAAGTCAAAAAGGTAGCTCACAACACTCTCCAGAATAATTTGACTCTTATAAATATCCAAATTAATTACAAAGGACATATGAAGGAAGACACTATCTGCATCCAGAGAAAGAACTAATAAATAGAAGTATGTATAGAATGGTTCTCTCTTTCTTTATGTGTGTGTGTGTGTTGTGTGTGTGTGTGTGTGTGTGTGTGTAATTGTAGCCATCTCTAAAGCAGGGGGTGTGGGAGGAGGGCAGTAGGGAAGGAAGAAAAAAATTGTAAAGTTACGTGATTATTATATATCTAAAAGGAAAGCAGTTTCATGTACAATTATCTTTTTCATTCTATTCTATTACATTACGGAAATGCTTGTTTTATTTCTTAAGTACAGAATAAAATAAAATTTTTCAAAATCAAAAAGAAATTAATTTGAAATATTTGAAAAAATAAAGATATAATAAAACATAGATAACATTACATTTTAAAACTAAGTCAATACATGGCACACAAGGATTCTTATGAACAGTTTAGTGGCCCCTGTTTCTATTTGAATTTGATGTTGCTGGCCTAGGCACATGGTAAGGAGCTTAGCAAATGTTTACACTCCTCCTAATTAATGTAGAACTTAAAGCTTTCCAACAAATTCCTCCAGTATATTTTTGGGGCTTCATAATAGTACTGGGAGGAAAATATAAAAAGTTATATTACCCCTCTTCAACAAAAGAGAAAACTAGGGCTCAGAAAAGAAAAGTGATTGATCTGTGGTTGCAGAGATGAAATGTAAAACCATATCTTTCTGACTCCTAAGTCCAGTGTTCTAGCCGCTGGGTCACCATGCCTCTCATGCAAGTTTCATGGGGAAATGTATATTGGAGATGGAATTCCTACTTCAGGTCAGGATTGGACTACAAGAACTCTGAGTTCTCTTCCAACTGATTCTATCATTTCCCTCTCTTGCTCTGTTTACTTTTCCTCCTTCTCCAGAATGGTCATGTTTGCTACAGAAGAGCCAAGACCTGGAAAGACTTATCTCTATTAACAGCTTATCTGTCATTGTAGCAGTGAACCAAGATTCAAGACTGCCAGAACTCTAGGTCATCCCTTATCTTCTTTCTCTTTCTACTTTAGCCCAGAATACTGGCCTTTTGTGGCTCTGCTTTGATGTTGTAATTAATCAAAAAATACTTATTTATCATGTACTACATGTAGATCATAGAGGCAGAATGACATGGTGGATGGAAAGCCACAAAGATCTGAGTTCAAATCCCAGCTGTGACACATACTGTCTGAGTAACCGAAAGGCAAGTTCTTTATATTTTCAGTAGCCCAGGTAACTCTCTGTCACCATAAACTGAAGAGAAGGTGGCGTTCTATATTGGCAGAAGGAATTTTCTCACGAAAAGCCCCCTCCACCAATGAAATCACAAATCCCACCAAAATGTGGCAGGTGTGCTACTGATAAAAAGGAGCAATGTAAGATACAGACTCTGCCCTCAAGGACCCTATATCATAGTTGGGGAGGTAGGTCATTTAGCTAAATACAAAGCTAAAAGTTAATTTTAGTTTTATATGTATATATATATATATATATATATACATATATATACATATATATATATGTATGTACATATATGTATATGTATATATATGCACATATACACATACATACATATATATGTACGTGTGTGTGTGTGTGTGTGTGTGATGTGTGTGTATGATACATGTTGCAAGAATAGTATGGACAGAAAGTACTACAGCATTTTGAGAAATGAGAGCTCACTGTGAGCTGAGGCAGATACAGCCTCCTAGAAAAGGTACAGTTCTAAGGGGTTGTTGAAAGGTTTTTAGGGTTAGGATAACTAGGCTATAAACTTTTTCAGGGACTTTATTTGCCTGGTTTTGTCTCTCCAGCATTTAGCATGCGCTTCATAAAGGGTTTTTGATTAACTAGTCAGTTGAGGAGAAGAAAGAGATGAGGATATTGGAGAACAGAATAGGCAAAGACAGAGACAAGAACAAACAGGGCATTCTTCAGAGAACAATGACCATACCTCCTTGGCTAGAGGAGAGAGTTTGTCTAAGGGAGTAACAATAGATGAGGTTGAAGTGTTACCTTTGCTCACTCTCTCTGTCTCTCTTTCTCTCCCTCCCTCTCTTCCCTCCCTCTATCCTTCTTTCTCTTTCTCCCTCCCTCTCTCCCTCTTTTCCTCCCTTCCTCCTCCCCACTCCAACCCCATGTCCAGAGCAACTTGAACATTTTATAAAATAATCAACCCATCAACAAATATTAATCAAGGTCTTCTATGTGCCAGGCACTGTGCTAAATGCCATGAATACAAGGAAAAAGTGAAAATTGTCTATGTACTCAAGCAGCCTTTATTCTAATAGGTAGGACAATACATTTAGCAGTTAGATGACTCCACAGATGGAGCACTGGGTCTGGATTCAGGAAGACCTGAGTTCAAATCTGCCCGCAGCTACTTACTAACTGTGTGATCCCGGGCAAGTCATTTAACCTCTGTTTGCCTTAATCCACTAGAGAAGGAAATGACAAACAATTTGAACGAACAAGACAATGCATTCATACATAGGGTCATTCAAAATAGTTCCAGAGTAGATAGAGAGGGGAAGCAGTAGCAACTGACAGGACCAGGAAAGGCTTCTGAGAGAAGGTGTTGTTTGAACTATTTTGAAAGAAAAGTGAGATTCTATAAGACCAAGTTGAGGAGACAGCATTCTAGGCACAGGGGGGAAATCAGTGCACAGTAAAGAGATGGAAAACCCTTTGTAAGAAACAGCAAGAAGTCTAGTATGGCTGGACCCTAGAGTGTATAAAGGGGAATAGTGGATAAGAAAACTGGAAAGACAGGAAGTCTAAGTTGTGAAGAGCTTTAAATGTCCAACTTAGGAATTTATATTTGATACTCCAGGTAATAGGAAGCCACTGTAGTTTATTGAGTAAGTGGGTAAAATGATCAGAATAACAACTGAGGAAACTCACTTTGGCATCTGTGGAGAATAGATGGCAGTGAGACAAGATTTGAGCCAGAGTCTAATTAGGCTATTGCATGTGACAAGATCCTGAACTAAGATGATAGTTGTGTGAATAGAGAGAAAGGGATATATGTGAGTCACGTTGTGAATGATTTGGCAACTGATTGGATATGCAGGGTAAGTGAGAATGAAGAGACAGGGGTGACTCCAAATTTGTTATCTTAAGTGACTAGGAAGAGGAGGAGAATTTTTCCAGTAATAGGTAAGCTAGGAAGAAGGGTGGATTTGGGGGCTTTGGTTTGGTTTGCATGTAATAAAAGGTTAAGATCCAGGTCAGACTGTCCAATGGGTAGTTGGTAATATAGGACTGAAGTCCAAAAGAAAGACTAAGTATATGATGAAGTTATATTCACTTTTCAATATATGACTGACCAAAAGGAACAAATCAGAATGTACTCTGATCCCAAAGCACTGCTACTGGTCCTTTTAAGGAGATATATATATATATATATGTATATATATGTATGTGTGTATATGTGTATATATATATATATATATATATGTGTGTGTGTGTGTATACATATATACACGTATATACATATATAGATATAGAGATATAGATATAGACATAGACATAGACATAGACATAGACATAGACATAGACATAGATATAGATATAGATATAGATATAGATATAGATATAGATATAGATATAGATATAAATAACATTAAATACAACCCAGAAGTACACATTGGTGCTGCCTCATTCTTTGTACATGGTCTGCTTACCTTTGGTTATAGAATAGTCCTATGATAAATAATGATAAGTATTATTACTACTTAGCACTTTAAATTCTTTGAAGCACTTTACATATATTATCTCATTTGATACAATAAATAAATAGTATTATTTGGGGGGTTAGGCAATAGGGTTAAGTGGGTCACACAGCTAGTAAGTGTTATATGTCTGAGGCTGGATTTGAACTCAGGTCCTCCTGAATCCAGGGTGCCACCTAGCTGACCCTGTAAATGGTATTCTTAATCTCTGTTTTGAGATGTATAAACTGAGGTAGAGAAAATTTAAGTGACTTACTTACAGTCACCCAGCTAGTGAATGTATGGGACAACATTCATACTCAGAAGTTCCTTTCTCTAAATCCAGTGCTCTATCAACTGTACCACCTAACTGCTTCTACAAACATTAACTTCTAGAACCACTTGGGGGCATATATGCTCCCCATGTTAGGGGATCTATAGACAATTTGTCAACAAATGACAGCCATGCTATGCCTGGACATTTGTCCTTTTTTCCTTCTCCTTATCCTAGTTAGTGCTTTTTAGAATCAGTTCCTGCCTAGGTATTCTTGAGATTAATCTTTCAGCAAGCGTGCCAGTTAGACGATTTGGTGTACATTTTTTGTTACATTAAGTGTTGTGTATCTGGTGGACCCCATATTATACTATCAATATAGAAAATTGTGTTGGAGTCAGATCACACAGGGCCTTGAGTTTGACTGTTACTTTTATAAGCAACAAGGAGTCATTAGAAGTTTTCAAACAAAGAAGCAGCCTGAACTAAAAATTGTTTTCAGAAGACTATTCTGGCTGTGGTTTTTAGGAATATAAAGATAATGAAGATACGGAAACATCAGCTGACTATTGCAATAGTACAGACAAGAGATGATAAGGATCTAGAATAATGTAGTTGCACTGGTAATTATGAAAAGGATTGATAAAAGAGAAAATATTAAGAAAAAAATCAACAGAATTTGGTGACCAGTTCAATGGGGAGAAATGAGGATGAATTGTACATTTGTGAAAGCAATTTGGAACCATGCTCCCAAGGTCACTAAACTGTCAATATCCTTTGCCAGCAATATGACTGATAGATTTATACTGAAAAAGATTTGCTTTTTGCATAATTTACATTTATCTGATTATTAATGATTTTGAAATATATATATAGAGAGAGACACCATATATTTCATTCCTTGTGAATTTCTTATTCATATCTTTTGACCATTTATTAATTTGTGATTGAATCTTTATAAATTTGAATCAAATTCTTATATATCTTGGAAATTAGACTTTCACCAGAGCAACTTTATAATTTATTATATATGCGTGTGTATATATATATATATATATATATATATATATATATACACACACACACACACACACACACACACACACACACACACACACACACACACATACACATATCTATGTATGTATATATGTAGGTATATGTATATGTGTGTGTATAAATATATGCATATATGTGTGTGATCAGTCAATCAATAAACATTTATTAAATGCTCGCTATGTACCAAGCACTTTTTAAGTGCTGAGAATACAGAAAGAGTCAAAAGACAATTCCTGCCCTCAAAGAGCCTAAAGATTAAGGGGAAGACCATCAGCAAACAAATATGTACAAACAATCTAGATCCACAAAAATAGGAAGCAAATAAGAGAGGGAAGTCACCAGAATTAAGAGGGGTTAGGAAAGGCTTTGAGTAGAAAATGGGATTTTAGTTGAGACTTGAAGCTAATGAGGTGAGGAGATAGAGCTGATGGGGGAGAGCATTCCAGGAAAGAGGACAGCCAGAGAAAATTCTCAGAGTTAAGGGCTGGAGGGTCTTGTGCATGGGACAGCAAAAAGGACAGTGTCACTGGATTGAAGAGTACATGGCAGGGAGTAAGATGTAAGAAGTCTGGGAAGCTGTGAAACATCTGGGTCATGAAGGGCTTTGAATACCAAACTTCATCCTGGAGGCAATAGGGAGCCACTAGAGTTTATTGAGTAGGGGGTGGGAGTGATATGTTCAGACCTGTGCTTTAGGAAAATTGCCTTGGTGGTTCAGTGGAGGATGAATTAGAGTGGGGAGAGACTTAAGGAAGCATTTTATTGCATACCTTCCATCAACCTGCCAACCTGCCAGGCCTTTGCAATAGCTCAAGCATGACAGTGATGGCCTGTTCCACAGTGGTGATAGTGTCAAAGAAGAGAAAGCAGTATACTTGAGAGATGTTGCAAAGGTAAAATCAATGGGCCTTGGCAACAGATGGAATATGGAGGGTGAGGGATAACAAGGAGTGAAAGATGACTCCTAGGGTGTGAACCTGAAGGACTAGGAGAACATTGTTCTCCTCTACTGTAATAGGGAAGGTAGGGAAAGTGTAGGATTAAGGGGGAAAGATAACGAGTACAGTTTTGGTCATGTTTACTTTGTGATGTCCACTGGATATCCAGGCAATTGAACCTAAGCAATTGGTGAGCAGCAGAAAGCTTAGGGAAGAAAAAGTGGACTTAAGAATCATCAGATAGAGGTGATAATTAATTCCATGAGGGCTAATGAGATCACCAAATGAAGTATAGAAGGGAAAGAGAAAAGGGCCCAGGACAGAACCCTGAGGGACACTTATGGTTAGAGAGTGGTCTGGATAAGGATCCAGCAAATGAAACTAAGAAGAGAGGGCAAAGAGGTCAGAAGAGAACCAGGAGAGGGCAATCTTCTGAAAATTTACACAGAAGAGAATATCAAGGAGGAGAGGGTGATTGACAGTGTAAAAAGCTATAGAGAGGTTAAAGACAATAAGAATTGAGAAAAGGCCATTGGATTTGGCAACTAAGAAATCATTGGTAACTCTGGAAAGAATAATTTTGGTGGAATAATAAGGTCAGAGGTTAAACTGTGAGGAATTAAAAAGAGAATGAGGGGACAGAGCCAAGATGCCAAAGTATAGGCAGAAATCTAACTAAACTCTCTCAATATTCCCCTCCAAACAACTTTAAAATAATTCCTCAAAACAAATTGTGTAGCAGAGACAACAAAAGGTCAAAATGAGACTTTTTTTTTTCAGCATAAGACGACTTAAGAGGTGGGCAAGAAAAGGTGACACTGGGGTGGGAGCTGGCCTGGAGAGCAGCAAGAGTACTGGTGGTGGACTTTGGGGACAGCTGAGACAGCAGAAGCAGCAACTTTGGGAGCACTTAGCACAGACAGTAAGAGGGTCAGACAACTGATTAGAAAGAAATTACAAAGGATTCTTTGCTAGCACAGAGTGCAGGTGGCACTGGTTGGCAACCTTGTTGCCCATAAAGAGATCTGGGTCACAGTTCTAGGGCAGAGAGGAGAATGTTTGGCCAGTCACAAGAGAACAGAGGCCCTGGTCACAGTTCCAAGGCAGTGACAAGTGGTGGTGCTTGTGGCTGCAGGACAGAAAGGGACCTGCTGACAGTTCCAGGGCCAAGATTGCTTGTGGTTACAGGGGATCCAGGGCCCTTCATGAATAAAGACCAGAGCACAAACCAGAAAAGCAGTGACTATGCCACTCCCCAGACACCACCTTGGAAACACCAAAAACTTGCAGATACCCCCAGAACTAGGTCTGAAAATGGCAGCACAAAAAAAGTCCAAAACTTCAAATAGTGCCTCACCACCCACAGGTGAGCAGAATCTAACTTCAACATAAAGTTCAAGAAACAGGATAAAAAAGTGAGCAAAAAAGGAAAGAAAACTTGGCAATAAAAATCTACTACAGTGGCAGGAAAAAGAAGTACATAAAGTCAGAAGACAATGCTGCAAAAACAGCTACAAGCAAAGCCTCAAAGAAAAATGCTGATTGGAAAAAAAACCCAATGAGAATCTCTGGAAGAGTTAATGAAAGAGAAAAGAGTGGTGGAGGAAAAAATTGGGAAAACAAATAGTAATGATACCAGAAAAATTAAGAAAAGAGAATTAACAGCTTGGTGAAAAGAGGCACAAATAAATACTGAAGTAAATAATACCATAAAAACAGAATTGGCCTAATGGTAACAGCAACACAAACATTCACTGAAGAAAAGAACTCTAAAAAAATTGGCTGAATGGCAAAAAAGATTCAAAAGCTCACTGAAGAAAATAATTCCTCAAAAACTAGAATTGGGCAAGTAAAAGCTAATGATTCCATAGGACATCAAGAAGCAATAAAACAAAGTCAAAAGAATGAAAAAGTAGAAGAAAATGAAAAATACCTTATCAGGAAAAACAACTGACCTGGAAAATAGATTGAGGAGAGATAATTTTAGAATTATTTGGACTTCCTGAAAGCCACAATAAAAAAAAAAAAGATCCTAGACATCATATTTCAAGAAATTATCAAGTAAAACTGCTCTGATATTTTAGAACCAGAAGACAAAATAGAAATTGGAAGAATCTATTGATCACCTCCTGAAAGGGATCCCAAAATGAAAATGCCCAGGAATATTATAGCCAAATTCCAGAGTTCCCATGTCAAGTAGAAAATACTGCAAGCTGACAGAAAAAATTAATTCAAATATCATGGAGCCACAGTCATGATCAAACAAGACATAGTGGTTTCCATGTTAAAAGAGCAGGGAGCTTGTAAATATATTCCAGAAGGCAAAGGAGCTAGGATTACAATCAAGGATAACCAACCCAGCAAAACTGAGTATATTCCTACAGGGGAAAATATTATATATATGTGTGTGTGTGTGTGTGTGTGTGTGTGTGTGTATGTATATATATATATATATATATTATATGTGTGTGCATGTATATATGTATATATTATATATGTTTATATATTATATATATGTATATGTATATGTATATGTGTGTATGTATATGTGTGTGTACATATATATACATATGTATGTATATGTATATATAATAAAATAGAGGCTTTTGAAGCATTTTTGATGAAAAAAAAACAGACCTGAACAGAAAATGTGATATTCAAGAACAGGATTCAAGAAAAGCATAGAAAGGTCACCATAAAAGCATAGTAATGAGACTTAATCAAGTTAAATTGTTTGCATTTTTATATGGCAAGATGATACATGTAACTCTTATGAACTTTATCATTATGAGAGCAATTAAAAGGGGTCTACACAGACAGAGGGGCATGAGTATGAGTTGATTGTAGCGGGATGCTCTAAAAAAGTGAAGGGGTGAGAAAGTGGGATGCATTGGGAGAAAAGGGAAAGGAGAGGCAGAATGAGGACTTTTTTCTCACATAAAAGAGGCTTTCAAGGAAGAATTTTTATGTTGAAAGGGAAAATGAAGAGTGACAGGCAATTCTTGACCCTCACTCTCATTGGAATTGGTTCAAAAAGGAGAAGAATATATACATACTCAGCTGCATATAGGAATTGATATTACCTCATAGGGAAATAAATGGAAAGGTGTTAAGAGATATAGGTGGAGAGGGATAACAAAAGGGATGGTGGATGAAGGGGGTCAGCGGTCAGAAGCAAAATGGACTTTTGAGGAGGGAGAGGATAAAAACTGAGAAAGAAAAGGATAAATAGAATAAGATAGGATGAAGAAAAATGCACAGTTGGTAATCGTAACTCTGAATGTGAATGGGATGTGCTCACCTAAGCAGATAGCAACATGGATTAGAAACCAGAATCCAACAATATGTTGTTTACAAGAGACACACTTGAAACAGAAAGATGCGCAGAGCTAAAATAACGGACTGCAGCAGAATCTAATATGATTAAGCTGAAGTAAAAAATAAGGCAAGAGTATCAATCATAATCCCAGACAAAGCAAGAGCAAAAATAGACCTAATTAAAAAAAAGATAATCAGAGAAACTACATTTTGCTAAGAGGTACCATAGACAATGAAGTTATATCAAAAATTCTTACAGCAAGTTTCTCTGATAAAGTCCTCATTTCTCAAATATATGGGAAACTGAGTGAAGTTTATAAAAATAAAAGTCATTCCCCAAATTAAATTAAATTTCAAATTAAAACAGCTTTGAGTTACTACCTCACACTTACCAGAAATGATAAATGCCAGAGGGAATGAGAAAAAAAGTGGGCATATTAGTAAACTGTTGGTAGAGTTGTGAACTAGTCCAAACATTCTGGAGAACAATTTGGAACTATCTGAGGGCTATCAAACTTTGCATACTCTTTGACCCAGCAATATCACTACTAGGTCTATACCCCAAAGAGATCAAAGAAAAAGGAAAAGGACCTATGCTACATAAAAGCAGATTTATAGTACCTCTTTTGGTGTTATCAAAGAACAGGAAATTGAGGGGAGAGGTGAGAGAGAACTCCAAAGTCTAAAAAGAAAAAAAAATTAAAAATAAATATTTTTTTTTAAAAATACAAAATAAGAAGAGAATGAAAGGAGAGAAAATAGAGGCCCCTAATATAGAAATCATTTTCAAGGGGTTTAACCATAAAGGGCAGAAAAGATACAGGATGATAGCGGTAGATGGAAGGATACTGTGAGAGTTTTTGAAAATGGTGAAGATACAGGCATATTGGTAGATAGTAGGGAAGCAGCCAATAGACAGAAATTGAAATAAGTGATAGATTAGAGATGACAGAAGGTGCAATCTATTGGAGAAGGTGAGATGGAATGGGATCAATGAAGCAGGTAGAGGAATTAGCATTGGTAAGGAGTAAAGCTACCTCATCATGTGAGGTAAAGGGTGAAAGAAGATAGTGGAAGAAGGCATCTGAGTGATGTGAGATGGGGAATATGAAAGAAGAACCTAATGGCAAATGACTTCAATTATTTTCTGTAAAATATGAGGCAAAGTTCTCTACTAACAGGGTGGGATGAAGGGGGAGCCATGAGAAGTTTAAGAAAGGATGAAAAGGTTTGGAAAAGCTGCTATAGAGAATGGCATAATGAATTGATGAAGGAGGTACAATAGGATTGCATAGCAGATAAGGACCATTTGAGATTATGTACGTGTGTGTGCATGTGCTGTGTGTGTATGTGTGTGTGTGTCTTGGAAATTAGACCTTTATTGGAGAAATTTTACAACTTGATTTTATACACACATATGTATAGATAAATATGGTATGAGGAATTAATTGTATATATGGTGTATAAAGAATTCATTCAAATTTATAATAATAAGTCATTCATCAATTAATAAATAATCAAGATTTCATTGGTATAGGGAATTTGCAGATGAGGAAATATCCTCTTGCGATGCAAGTTGGCACTTTCTCTGAACCTTAAGGTCTTAAAAAGTTGCCTGAAATACAGAAGTTTAAGTAACCTGCCCAAGGCTGAACAGTCAGTGTATATCCGAGACAGGACTTGAATTCAGGACTTCTTGGCTTTGAGCCCAGTTCTACATCCACATTGCCTCTTACCTGGCACACAGTAAGAACTTCATAAATGCTTGATGAAAAGCTATATTGAGACTCGGAGAGCTGGGACTTATATGTCTAGAGTGTGGCTGTGGAAGCATATCTCTAAATCAAAAGGAACAAGATATGTCACAAAATCCACCAATACATTAACCAAGTCTGACAACATATGCAATGTGCCACACCAAAAATCTTCCAACCCACTTCCACTACAAAGGGAACAAGGGAAATTTTCTTAACTCTTCTCAGAGCCATTTTGTCATTATTCACAGTATCATTATGCACAGCATTCAGTTTCACTTTATTTTTCTGTCTATTTATATGTTGTTCTCATTGTTTATTTTCCTGGTTTTGCTTATTTTTCTTTGTATCATATAAGTTCCTATCATCCCAGGTTTCTCTTGCTGCTCCACGGCACCAACCATTCACTTCCCAAACCTACCTAATCTTTTTTTCCTTAATACCTTCTTTTTATTCTGTACATTTCTCTCTTCCACTTTACTGCTAAAGTTCCTTCAAATCTTGTTTAAATTGATAACTCTATTTCTTCACCACCCACTTACTCCTCAATTCCTTGCCAGTTGGCTTTTATTCCTACTCTACCCTTCAAACTTTTCCCCAGTTGTCATCAATGACCTTCTAGTTACAAAATTTACTTGCCTTTTCTGAGCTTCATTCTCTTTGACCTCTCTAAAGCATTTGACACTATTGACTACTGGCTTCCTTTCTGACATTCTCTCCCTCTTTGCTTCCTGAAATAACACATTGTCCTGGTTCACATGCCTCAATAACTATGTCTCTTTCACTGCCCCCTCCTTCTTATGTGGAGCAGTAAAGATGAGAGCTCCCCATAGTTCCTTCCTTTGGCTCTTCCCATCATTGTCAGCTACATGATACAGTAGTTAGATTGTTCACATCCTGACTCCAGGTACTTTTCAACTATGTGACCCGCATCAAGTCATTTAACAAGTCTCAGAATATTCTCATCTGTTAAACTGGGATAATAAATAGTGCCTATCCCACAGGAATGTTCTGGGGATCAAATGAGATATATAATACAAAAAACATTTATTGAGCTCCTACGATGTGCCCAGACACTGTGCTAAGGACTGGGGATACAAATAACAAAAAGAAAGATAGTTCCTGACCTAAAGGAACTTATAAATGCAACACCGGGGCATCTTGTTTTGTGGAGTTGAAACCAGGCAAAGCTGCATGCAGATGGAGAGTGGAGCGGATAACAGAAGTAAAGCACTTTGCTCAATGTGCTATAAAAATACACAGTATTATTGTCATTAGATGGATCATAGGGGCATAGATACAAACCTGAGGGAACCTATACAGTCATCTAGTCCATCGTCCCCTTATTTTCTAGATGAAGAAACTGACTTACCAAAGGTCATTCAGGTACTACCTGACACTTGCCTGATTAGCACATGCCTGAGAAGTATCTGCAAAAAAGTGACCTCTTTCTCACAGCAAATAAAAGAGTGAGGAGGAAGCTATATCTGAGATCATTTCCCTTACTTTCCTTTGGCATGAGGCAGGGATGTTTTGTTTTGTGTTTCTTTTTGTTTTTAGGAAATGGTCAAAAGCTCTTTGTTTCCTTCATCCCATCCTGACAATGTTGGAAGGCCTAAGGCTATTCTAATTTAGGAGCAGCCAGTCATCCTAGAATTAGAGACCCGACAACTATGCTGTTTGATTCAATTCCACAAATACAAATGAAGCATCTACTTTGCAGAGCATTTCAGTTTAAAGTAATATAGTTCTTCTTATTACGATAAAGGGAAAAAGAAAGCCGATTCTGTGCATTGGGAACTTTTCAGAAAATATAGGCCAGGCCAACAGAGCATGGAAGGCCGGAAAGAGGGGACTTTCATACTTCAGACAAGGAGAAGTGACTCCCATCTCTGGGCCATCTAATTAAGTTCTGAATCTCATCAGCACTAAACTAGACCTCCAAACAGCCAAATACATACATAATAAATGAAAAATGTATCAGGAAGTGTTGGCTCTTTGCAACATGATCAATAACTCCCAGATCTAGAGGCAAAGTTTGCAGTCGCACAGAAACAACAGTTATTTTTGAATTGCTTGGGAGCCCTGCCAGTGGACAAAGATAAACTAATAATGTCAAGCAGTGCAAAGCTGAGATCACTGAAACTTCAGTGCTGAGGCTTGATGGAAATGCTACCAAGGGGAATGTGGCAGTCCTCATGGAAAGCAATCAGCTTGGTCCAGGCGTACCAGAAAGGGGGGAGTGAGGGGGGCTGAATCTCATGCGACCTTATAATATTCCCCAGGAGGGAAAAACAACTCAGCACTCTTGTCTCTCTAGAAATGGCAAAAGCTAATGCTGTGCTTTAATAACAGCCACTGTTTGAGGGATAAAGGATGGAAGCCATCCAAACCTCTTATGTTTGCAAAAGAATGAAGTGAACCAGCAAGGAAATGCCTTATATTTCTAGACTTGTCTAGTTTGGGGGTATTCGACCATAACCCTCTTACTTATTGTACAGCATTAGCATACCAATTTTCACCTTCCCTGCCCTCCAGTGCTTCTTAAGCTCCCTCCCCCACCCTTCCAACACAACTCCAGCCAAGATATTATTCAGATGCCTTTCAGGGACCTGAGTTTCAGGTAATTTCCAAAGGCATTCTGAGGTGGTTGTGGTTATTCTAAATATAGACTGGGGCTAGTATGTCCGATGTGAGAATTATTGATTGAAAAAGAGAAAGTCATCATCCTTCTCCCATCCCCCCCCCAATAGAGTGAATTTAAAGAAAGAACACAAATGGAGGCAAAATGTCGAGGGGCTTCTCTCTCACATACATTTCCTTCTTCTATTTCCCGCACCTTCCACTGCATTTTTCTCCTTGAAATTATTGAAAGTGTCCTTGTCAATAAATCTGATCATCTTTCTCATTAAGCCAAGTTATGTTAGATGGCTCCAGGTTATAATAGTATTCTCTCTCTTAGCACTAGGCTCCAGTGATACCAGAAAGCTGAAGGGGGCACACTCTAGTCTTCTACTGCTAACTTTATGGGAAAAAAAGGAATAAAAAGTGTCTGAGTGTTTTTTCTGATATCTATCTGAAGTTAGTTCTTCCATAAATATTTCTAGGACCCTGTAATTAAAAATTTGACCTTTCACATAGAATTTTGGTTTGCAAATCTCTGATGTTCTTACATATAATTCTGGGGTATGTAGTTATCTGCATCTTGTCACAAACTAAAATTCCGAAATCAATTCACATTTCTTTCCTTCATGCTCCCCATGGTTCAGACAAATTGCCCTGGCTGCCATTCTCCATATAGATCCTTGCTCAGTGTCTCGCTCTGCCTCTAGAGCTGGTGTGAAGATGGCTGTATAAAATGAAGAGACAGGTTAACTACGCCCTCCTGAGTTCCCCTGACCCTCAGAGTGAGGACATGGCTAAAATATTCCAACCACTCCCTGTCTCCTCCTGCTGAAAAGGACTCATTTTCTAGTCTCTGGCCTGGTCTCTACTCTCTCCCCTACCTTCAACTTCTAGGATCTTTCTGAATATCTGTGAAGTGAAAAAATGAAGGAAAAGCTATGTAATCACCACCGTATAACCCCATCAGAAGTTGCCTTTTTCTTACACTCGAGTTTCCTTTAGCTTAGGGCAGGGGATGGCAAACTAGGCCCACAAGCCAAATCCTACCATCTGTTTTCATACTAAATACATTCTTCTCATATTTTAAAATATAAAGATCCATCCTTAGCTGGCAGGACAGATTTACAAAGCAGAGACAAGGATACTGTCTGCCAGCCCTAGCCTAAGGGAAGAAAGACTGAATCCACATTACTTGATCTTGCTCTGCTTCTATTAAATTTATTAAACATAGCTATTCAGGAACTTAGAGTCAAAATGGAGGAATGAAAATAGCATTTTTGCCTTAACTCCTCTACAGCCTCCTCAAAAAAAAAAAACCTAGAAAGTGCAGTATGCCAAATTCTGATTGAGAAAGCTAAGAAAAATGAGAGAGAGCCATTTGTCCAGCCCAGGGCAGCTTAGGAAGATAGACAGAGGGGTCTATGGACACTGAGATAGGGGATAACCAGGAGCTCAGGGCCAGGAGCAGGGCTGTAGGCTGCAAGTAGCAGCAGTAATGGGAAACATTCCAGCAACCAGGGAGAATGGGAGAACTGAACACCAGGGCAGGAAACATCTGGGCATGAAGAGATCCCAGGGGACTCTTGAACTATCACTAAGAGGGGGAATGAGTGCCATCTGGTGGTTCTGTTGCCCATTATTGAGTCTCAGGACACAGTTCCATGCTTGAGAGGAGTGGCCACAACGAAATAGAGGCCATAATTTTGTAAGGAGAAAGGTACAAATTCCAGAAACAGAGCTGTGTGATTCTGAGCCTAAGAACAGAGGAGGAACTTGGTTCTAACCCTTAGTCCAGTACATAGGCCTGCAGTGGAATAAACCAGAACAAGAGACTAAAACTAATAGGGATTCAGCAGTTCAGAACTTGCAAAGCATTCCATTAGATTAACAGTGATTGAGTGCAGCAGCAGTTTAAGGAAACTCAACCACATGCAAGCTAAAAAATGCAAATTGGGTCAGAAATTTCAAACCAAGGGGGCAGCAAAGAGACTTTCCCCCAAATCACACTATTTTGGATGCACCAAAAACTTACACCCTTCCATTCAAAGCTGTGAAAGCAGCAGAGGGTCATAAAAGACAGAAGCTGGGCCAAACATCAACCCACCTCCAATCCCCAGAGGCAAGCAGAATCCAACACTAACATAAAGCCCAAGGCCAAAAATTAGGCTCAAAAATTGAGCAAACAAAAAAAGGCTGCAAAAACAACTACAGTGACAGGGAAGTTTAAAAATAAACATAGATGAAGAAGAATGACCTGAAAAGACACAAACAAAGCCTCAAAGAAAAAAATTCAGATTGAATACAATCCCAAAAAGAATTCCTAGAAGAATTAAAGAAAAAAATTAAATGAGTAAAAAAAAATCATTCTAAAAATTAAAGAAGAGAAGTAGAAGAAAAACTGGGGAAAAGAAATGAGAGCTACCAAAGAAATTTTGAGAGTAAAGAACTAACAGCTTAGGAAAAGAGATACAAAACATCACTAAAGTAAATAACTTTAAAAGTTAGAATTGGCCAGCTGGAAGTTAATGATATTAAGAAATTACTTTTAAAAGAAAAAATAGAAGAAAATGTGAAATATCTTATAGAAAAAAAACTAACCTAGAAAATAGATGGAGGATACATAATTTAAGAAGCATTGGACTACATGAAGGGCATGAACAAAAAACAAAATCTAGACAACATATTTTAAGAAATTATGGAGGAAAACTACTTGACTGTCTCAGGACCAAAAAAAAAAAAGAAATTAACAAAATCTACTAGTCATCTCCTGAAATTCCCGAATAAAAACCCCCAGAAATATTGGGATCCACAAAATCCACAGCCTGTTGGTCAAGGAGAAAATACGGAAAGCAGCAAGAGAAAAAAAAATACCATCATCTATGGTCAAGATTACACAAGATTTAGCATTTACCACAATAAAGAAACAGAATTTAGAATATGATATTCCAGAAAGCCAAGGAGTTAGGATTATAACCAAAAATAACATACTTAGAAAAGTTGAGTGTAATTATACGGGAAAGGGGGAAGAGTGGGAATGAATAGATGATGAAATAGAGGACTATTTAGCGCTCCTGAAGAAAAGACCAGTACTGAACAGAACATTTGACATTCAAGCACAAGACTCAAGACAAGCATAAACAATAAAAAGTGAAGGAGAAATCACAGGAGACTAAACAATGTTAAACCATTTACAATCTTAGATGATACTTATAACCCCTCAGAATCTTATCATCACTGGGGCTATGAGAGGAAGTCTACTTTAACAGAAGCCTAGGGATGATTCTATTATGTGGGGATGATCTCAAAAGAATGGAAGGTTGAGAAAAAGGATGCACTAGGAAAGAGGAAAAGGGAGAGGAAGATTGGGGGAAATTGTCTCTCATAAATGAGGCACATACAATTGAGGATAAAATGGAAGAAGGTCAGGCAAAACTTGAACTTCATTCTCATTTGAACTGGTTCAAGGGAGGGAAAATATATACACATACCCAGCTGAACACAGAAATTCATCAGAAAGTAGAAGGGAAAGGAGTTAAAAGAATGGGAGAGAGGCTAAGAGAGAGGGTAGGTTAAAGGAAACAGTAGTTAGAAGGAAAACGGACTCCTGAGTTGGAGACAGTGTACAAAAAAGAAGATAAGTATAGGAGAACAGGATAGAGAGAAATATACAGTTATCAACATAACTATTAATGGGGATGGGATAAACTCAGCTATAAACTAGAAAGGGATGGTAGAATTAATTGGAAACCAGAATCCAATAATACATTAATTCAAATAAAGATACTTGAAAAAGAAAGATCCACATAGACTTAAAATAAGGGGTTAAAGCAGAATCTATTATGCTTCAGTTGAGTGCATAAGGGGGGGGGCAGTGCTAGCAATCATTGATATCAAAGAAAAAGCAAAAATACAGACAATTAAAAGAGATAATCAAAGAACTACATTTTTGCCAAAAGGTACCATAGACAATGAATTAATATCAATACTGAACATTTTTGTGCCAAGTATCATAATATCTAAATTCCTAAAGGAAAATTTAAATGAGTTACAGGAGGAAATAGACAGTAAAAGTATAATAGTTGAGAGTTACAATTTACTTTCTCAGACTTCACTAATTCTAATCATGAACAAGGAATATGAATAGAATTTTAGAAAAGATGGGCATAATAGACTTTGGGGAAATATTTAATGGGAATATAAAGGAGTCTGCATATTTCCCAGCTGTAGTTTGTACCTTTACAAAAAAATGACCAGGGGTGAAGTTCACAAAAACTTGAAAAACAAATGCATAAAAGCATAAATATTAAATAAATTTTTTCTGGTCATAATAGAATTAAAATTGCCTTTTTTTAAAATGGCCTTTGAAACATAGATTAAAAATGAATTGTAATCCAAATAACTTGATCCTAAAGAATGAGTGGATCAAAGAACAAATCATAGAAATAATCAATAACTTCACTGAAGATCATAACAACAATGGGAAAACATATCAAAACTTTGCGGATGCAATCAAAATGTACTCAAAGGAATATTTACCTTTCTAAACACTTATATCAATAAAAAAGAGAAAGAACAGAGCAAAAAATTAGGCATGCATGTAAAAAAAACCTAGAAAAACAACAAATTCAAAATCCTCAATTAAATAGCAAAATATAAATTTTGTGAAATAAAAAATCAAAATTTAATAATACTGAAGTAAAAAATGAACTAATAAGCAAAACATGAGCTATATTCATGAAAAAACAATAAAATAGACAAACGTTGCTGTATTTAATTTTAAAAAGAAAATGAAATTATCGGTATAAAAATGAAAAGCATGAACTCACAATCAATAATGATGAAATAAAAACAACTATTAGGAATGATTTTGCTCAACTATATGCAAATAAAACTGATCATCTAAATGAAATGGATGAATAATCACAAACATATAAATTGCTTAGATTAACAGAACAGTAAATAGAATGATTAAATAACTCTATTCTTTAAAAAAAAAAAAGTAATTGAACAAGCTATAAGTGAGCTCCCTAAGGGAAAAAAAGAATAGGAGCAGATGGTCTAGCAAACATTTAAATAATTTAAATACTACATAAATTATTTTTTAAAAGAAAGAAAGAGTACTAGTGAATTCCTTCTATGATATGAAAATAGTCTTAAGATCTAAACTAGGGAAAGCCAAAACAGAAAGAAAAGAACAGACCAATTTCCCTAATGAATATTGATGCAAAAAATAAATTAATTAATTAAATACTGACAAAGAAATCACAATAATGTATCACAAAGATCATACACTATGACCAGGCTAGGTTTATACTATGAATTGAGAGCTCATTCAATATTGGAAGAAAAAAAACTATAAACATAATTAACTATAACAATTAAAAAAGCAAAAATAATATGATTATGTTAATAGTTGCAGAAAAACTTGATAAAATATCAAACTCATTTATTTTATTTAGTATTTTATTTATTTACTCACTAGAAAGCATAGAAATAAGTGGAAGTTTCCTTTAAATAATAATCACTATCTAAAACCAAGAGCAAGCATTATCTGTGAAGAATATCAGCTATGTGGCAGCTAGGTGGTGCAGTGGATAGAGCACTGGCCCTTGATTCAGGAGGACCTGAGTTCAAATCTAGTCTCAGACACATAACACTTACTAGTTGTGTGAGACTTTGGGCAAGTCACTTAACGCCATTGCCTCACCAAAAAAAACGGGGGGGGGGGGAAGAAGAAGAAGAAGAAGAAGATAAGCTAGAAACCTTTGTAATAAGTTCAGGGTTGAAGCAAGGATGTCCATTATGACCATTATTATTCAATGTTGCAACTAAGATAAGGAAAATAAATTTGATGAATAAGAATAGGCAATGAGGACATAAAATTATCATTCTTTGCAGATGATATGATGATTTACTTAGCCCTAGGGAGTCAACTAAAAATAAATTGAAACAATTAACAAATTCAAACAAGGTGCAGGATATAAAAAAAAAAATCACACAAATCATTCACATTTCTGTATATTACCAACAAAATATGTTACCAGCAGCAAGAAACAGAAAGAGGAATTCCACTTAGAATAACTCAATATGGTATAAAATACTTGGGAGCCTACCTGCCAAGACACACACAAAACTGTATAAATACAATTACAAAACACTTCATACAAATAAAGACATATCTAAATATGTGGAGAAATGTTAATTTCTCACGAGTAAGCTGAACCAATATAATAAAAATGACAATATTATTTAAATTAATTTACTTATCCAGTGCCATACCAATCAAACTAACAATGCATTGTGTCATATAGCTAGAAAAAATTGTAATGAAATTCATCTGGAGGAAAGCAAAGGTAAAGAATATCAAGGGAATCAATGTGTAAAAAAAAAAGTGAGGAAGGGGGCATACAAGTACCAGATCTACAAAACTGCAATCATCAAAACAATGTAGTATTGGATAAGAAACAGAACAGTTTATCAATGGAATAGATGAAGTACACAATATTCGAAAGCAAATGAATGAAGTAACCTACTGCTTGACAAATTCAAAGATTCCAGCTATTGGAGCAAGAACTCATTATTTGGCAAAAAAAAAATGAGAAAACTGGAAAGTAATCTGTCAGAAAACTAGAAATAAACCAACATTTCATACCATATGCCAGGACAATATCAAAATGGATACGTGATTTGGACACAAAAGGCAATATCATAAAATAACTAGCAGGATCTATGGAGGGGGAAAGTTTATGACCAAATGAGATATAGCCAATTTATAGGAAGTGTAATAGAAAATTTTAATTACATAAAATTAAAAAACTTTTGCACAAACAAAACTCATGTATCTAAAATTAGAAGAAAAGCCAGAAATTGTGAAATCTTTGCAGCAAGTTTCTCTGATAATGGTCTCATTTTTTATTTTTTTTAAACTATAAATGATTTATTTATTAATTTTTAGCCCTCAACATTCACTTCCGTAAGATTTTAACTTTTCTCCCTCTCCCTCTCCTTTTCTTCCTCTCCCTCTCCTTTTCTTCCCCAAGACAGCATGTAATCTTATATAAGCTATATTTATACATTCATATTAAGCATATTTTCACATTAATCATAATGCAAAGAAAAATTTGAACCAATGGGAGGAACCATGAGAAAGAAGAATCAAAACAAAACAACAAAAGAAAAGGAGAGCAAATAGTATGCTTCCATCTGCATTCAGATTCCATAGTTCTTTCTCTGAGTGTGGATGGCTTTTTCCATCATGAGTCTTTTGGAGTTATCTCAGATCTTTACATTGCTGGGAAGAGCTAAGTCTATCAAAGTCAGTCATTACACAGTGTGGCTGTTACACAGTGTTCTCCTGGTTCTGCTTGCTTCACTCAACATCAGTTCATATAAGTCTTTCCAGGTTTTTCTGAAGTCTGCCTGCTCATCATTTCTTAAAGCATAATAGTACTCTGTTACATTCATATCCCACAGCTTGTTCAGCTATTTTAATGGTCTCATTTCAAAAACATAGAGGGAACTGAGCAAAATTTATAAAAACAAGGATTCCATCATTGGCATTTCTATATATTACCAACAAAGCCCAGCAGCAAGAGACAGAAAGAGAAATTCCATTCAAAGTTACTGTAGACATTGTAAAATATTTAGGAGTCTACCTACCAAAACAAACCCAGGAACTATATGAACATAACTACAAAACACTTTTCACAAAATAAAGTCAGATCTAAATAATTGGAAAAATATCAGTTGCTCATGGGCAGGCCAAGCTAATATAATAAAAATGACAATTCTACCTAAGCTAATTTACTTATTCAGTGCCATACCAGTCAAACTACCAAAAAATCATTTTATAGAGTTAGAAAAAATAATAACAAGATTCATTTGGAATAACAAAAGGTACAGAATATCAAGGGAACTAATGAAAAGAAATGCAGGGGAAGGTGGCCAAGCCATTCCAGATCTTAAATTGTATTGTAAAGCAGCAATCATCAATACTGCTTGCTACTGGCTAAGAAATAGAGTGGTGAATCAGTGGAATAGGTTAAGTATGCAAAACACAGTAGTCAATAACTACAGTAATCTATTATTTGATAAATCCAAAGACCCCAGGTTCTGGGATAAGAACTCACTCTTTGACAAAAACTGCTGGGAAAACTGCAAAAGAGTATGACAGAAACTAGGCATAGATCAAAATCTCACACCGTATACCAAAATAAAGTCAAAATGGGTTCATGATTTAGATATAAAGGCTGATACTATAAGTAAACTGGGAGAGCAAGGAATAATTTACCAATCAGATTTATGGAGAATGGGAGAGAATTCATGACAAAACAGGAGATAGAGAACATTATGAAATGCAAAATGGATAACTTTGATTATATTAAATTGAAAAGTTTTTGCACAAACAAAGTCAATGCAACCAAATTAGAAGGAAAGTAGAAAATTGGGAAAGAATTTTTACAACCAGTCTTTCTGATAAGGGCCTCATTTCTAAAATATATAGAGAATTAAGTCAAATATATAACAACACAAGTCATTCAATTTTAGCCTCAGCCTAATAATGGGAGCCTCCTGGATTAGTTTCCCCATTATATTCCTTTGAAAGGGAATGTTACCCACCTGGCTATTCCTAAGTCTGGCTCTGAGGTGGATTTGATATTGCATAGTTGGAAAACTTAATTATCTGAATCCAAATAGAGCTAAGGATGTTTTGTCCTCTCATATTTGGGCCCTAAATCTAGTCCCTGCTTTACGTCTGGGCCCTGCAGTCTTTTCTGTCAGATTTGTGTCTTCCAGACTATAGGCCATTTAATTGATAGCAAACAGTGGGTACCAGCCAATGTCCCCCATGGCTTCCTAGATGCAGCCTGTGCTCAGTTCCAGTCAACCTCCTCTTTGGGACTCCCTCGAGGTAGGGAGAGCTCTATGCCCCTTGCCAGCAGGAAGCAGTTTCAGAAGCCAAGAGCTTCGCCCCTTACCCCAAAAGAATTTGAGTTCCATTTGTTTGAAGGGGGAATGATAAGGATGGGATGTAGACCCCAAAAAGGAAAAAGCCTGGACATTCACACATGGCTAAATCTCTGGAGTTCACCTGAGGCTATAAGCCCATCAACTGGCCTCTCCTTGTGGCTACTACACCCAGTCTCCTAATTCTGTTACCCTCAAACCTCCCTATGTCCCCAGTCTCTTCCCACCCTTAATCCTATCTAGGCTCCATTCTCCCTTGGCCACCCCTGGAGTTCTATTACCCCATAGACTACTTGGCCACTCCTAGATCCCTCCCATAGTCTTTCTGTATATAAGGTCCATCTTGTCTCCATTAAGATGCTGGGATTCTTATAATCTAGCCACTGCTTGGATTTTTACAATCTAGCCAATAGCTCACAGATGCTGAGAGTCCTTAAGACTCTGGCTAATATGGCAGATCTTTAATAAACCTTGTTTTTGGCTGGAAAAAAAAAGAATACAAGTCATTCTGCATTTGAGAAATGGTCAAAGGATATGAACAGATGAAGAAATTAAAGCCATCTATACTCATATGAAAAAATGTTCTATATCACTATTGATTAGAGAAATGCAAATAAAAACAATTCTGAGGTACCACGTCACACCTATCAGATTGGCCAACATGACAAAACAGGAAAATGATAAATATTAGAGAAGATGTGTGAAAATTGGAACACTAATTCATTGCTGGTGGAGTTGTGAAATGATCCAACCACTTTGGAGAGCAATTTGGAACTATTCCCAAAAGGCTATAAAAATATGCATACTCTTTGACCCAGCAATAGCACTTCTAGGGCTATATCCCAAAGAGACGATACAAATGGGAAAAGGACCCACATGTACAAAAATATGTATAGCAGCTCTTTTTGTGGTGGCAAAGAATTAGAAATTGAGAAGATGCCCATCAATTGGGGAATGGCTGAACAAGTTGTGGTATATGAATGTAATGGAATACTATTGTACTATAAGAAATGGTGACTTCAGAAAAACCTGGAAAGACTTGTATGCTCTGACTGTGAGTGAAATAAGTAGAACCAGGAGAACATTGTACACAGTAACAGCCATATTGTGTGATGACTAGTATTGATAGACTTAACTCTTCTCAGCAATACAAGGACCTAAGACATCTCCAAGGCCTCATGGTGGAAAATGCTATTCACATCCAAAGAAAGAACTATGGAGTTTTAATGCAGATTGCTATTTTTTTCTCTTGTGCTGTATTTCCTCTTTCTGGTGGTTTTTCCTATTGGTTCTAATTCTTACTTATAGCATCACTAATGTGAAAATATGTTTAATAGGAATGTATATGTGTAGCCTATATCAGATTGCATGGCATCTTGGGGAGAGTGGTGAGGAGGGAGGGGGAGAAAAATTTAAAACTTAAAAGCTTATGGAAGTGATTGTTGATAATTCAAAACAAGTGAATAATAAATAATAATAATAATAATAATCTAGGTTGAAATAAAAAAAAAACAAGGATTCCCCAATTGAAAAATAATTAAAAGTAATTTTCAGAGGAAGAAATAAAAGTTATCATAGTCATATAAAAATGTTCTAAATCATTAATATTAGACAAGTGCAAATTAAAACAATTCTGTGGCACCCCCCATACCTATCAAATTGGCTAAAGTGACAGAAAAGTAAAATGACCAATGCTGAAAGAGATTTGGGAAAATAGAAACACTGTCATTGTGGTTGGAGCTGTATACTAGTCTAATCATTTTGGAAAGCAATTTGAAATTGTGCTCAAAAATTATGTAACTACACATACTCTTTGATCCATTAATTCTGATACAATGTCTATATCCCAAAGAGATAAAAGAAAGAAGAAAAGCATCCCTGTGCATAAGAATATCTGCAGTAGTTCCTTTTGTGGTGGCAAAGAATTGGAAACTGAGAGGATGCCCATCAACTGGTTAATGGTTCAACAAATTTTGGTGTATGAATGTGATGGAACACTACTGTGCTCTAAGAAATTATAAAGGGAATGCTTTCCCCAAAACCTGGGAAGATTTATATGAACTGATGCCAAGGGAAGTGAATAGAACCAGTTAAAAAATTTACACAGTAACAGCAATATTGTAACAATAATCAATTGTGCAAGATTTAGTAACTCTGATCAACACACTGGTTCACCACAATTCTAAGGAACCCATAATGAAAATATTATCCACCTCCAGATAGAAAACTAGTGGACTCAGAATATAAACCAAAGCATTTTTTTCCCTTTTTTTTTCTTGCTTTCTGTTTTTCAGAACATGGCTAAAGCTAAATTTTGTTTTGCATAACTTCATATTTTAATGGATTTTGTACTCCTTGCCTTTTTCATGGTTGGGGAAGAAAACTGAAATTAAATTAAAATAAAATTGAATTTTTAATTATATATATGTATATATATAATTTCTCATAAGATTCTAAATGTTTTAGACAGAGAATATAGACCTCTCCCTCTTTATCTTTATATAAATAATATTCCAGTCACTAACCCTCTTTTTTCTACCTCCTCATCCATAAATAATAAAGTAACAGAGGAATTGTGATTCACTACTTTATTTAGATAGTAAATTCAAATTTAATAAAATAGAAATTATAAACCTAACTTTAAAGTCCAGGAAATTTTTGGATTAAACATCAATTCCTTTGGACAGGAAGAGATGGGAGATGGTCATTTTCACCTCACCTTCAGTATAAGTTCTCTGTCAAGGGAAGTGTTTCAGCCTAGCACAGTGTCTTGTCAGTGTATTT
This sequence comes from Phascolarctos cinereus, assembly GCF_003287225.1. Taxonomy (NCBI): domain Eukaryota; kingdom Metazoa; phylum Chordata; class Mammalia; order Diprotodontia; family Phascolarctidae; genus Phascolarctos; species Phascolarctos cinereus. The sequence continues at coordinate 109,491,131 of NW_027556098.1, forward strand.
AGAGGTAGCTGGTGATATAGTGGATAGAGAGCTGGGCTTGGAATAAGGAAAACTTGAACTCAAATCTGGCCTCAGATACTTACTAGCTGTATGACCCTGGACAAGTAACTTAACCTCTGTTTGCCTCATTCTCCTCAACTATAAAATAGGAATCATAGTAGCACCTATACTTCACAGGTTGTTGTGAGGATCAAATGAAATAATGTGTTAAGCTTTATACTGTAAAGCCCTATGTACAATACTTGGCACTTAGTAGGTGCTTCATAAATTCCTATTCCCTCCCCCAAGAGGCAATAAGTGCATATTTATTGAATTAAATTGAGTTTTCTTCCTAATATTTAAGCTATGTGAAGTTAGGGTATAACCATATCTTCCCCAGAAACTAACATAGTTCTCCAAACAGAAAAGAAAGTTAATAAATGTCTGTTGTATGAATGTTTTTGAATGAGCTTTGAAAGAGGCAATCTTCCCTGTGAATATAATAAAAAATATAATAAAAAAAATTCCCTGGGATATAATAAAAAAGCAGAGTCTCAGGAATCAAAGGTATTGGATTCAAATCTCAGCTCAGGTGATCGCTATTTGAATAACCGTGGGTTCTTTGCATCTCAGTCTTCCCATATATAAAAGGAAGCGGTTGGACTTGATGACCTTTGATGTCCCTTCTCATTAGATCTGTGATCCTGTAATGGGACTGTTACAAAAAGATTGGAGGTCATAGAACCATAGGATTTAAGTGTTATCTATAAATAAAGTTGACAGATTGAGGCAGAGTGCAAATGTTAAGAAGTACATCTCAGAACTTTAGAGCTATAGGACTTGCCCTATTGGCAAAAGGACAAAATTACAAAACTGAAGCCAGAACTTTAACTGGATCACTCTTGAAGCCAAAAAATAAAATAAAATACTGCTGCTAGTTTAAACCCAACTATTTTCCTGCTAGTTTCTTAGATCATCAATTATAGATTTAGAACTGGAAGAGACCATTTCATCCAATCATCTCATTTTACATATGGAAGAATAGAGTTTATAATTATGACAGAGATTACCACCAGAGTGAAAGATGAAGAAAAAGAACACTTGAGCTGACTAGTATCACCCAACCTCCCATTCTTCCAAAATTGCTGAAATATCCTTCATGAGTCAGAAAGATGCTCCTTTGTTCGATATTGGCAGCCAAGTGATTCTAATTCAGCCCAATCCCTTGTCTTCTTTTCAAACTCTTGATAAAGGCCCAACTTTACAGGTGACCTTGGTGAGTGTGGCTAATTTTCTTGTTCCAAAGAAAAGTGATTAAAGAAAGAAATTCTGAGTCTTTTTTGGCTTTTGTGTCATCCTATTCATATCATTATTATTTGAAATTTTTGAGCCAGCTTGGTGAAGTCAAAAGAATGTTGGATTTATACTCAGAGGACTTTGGTTCAAATCCCAGACCTGCCAATTGCTATTTATGTGACCTTGAGAAAGGATCACTTCACCCCTTTGGCCTCAATATCCTATTTTGTAATGAAGGGATTAGAACCACATAATCACAGAATTTGAAAACTGGAAGGGTACTAGGCAGCCACTTTGTCTTATCTATACACAAAAGGAATTCCCTCTATGATATAACTGTCAAGTGAACATTCAAACTTTGCTGAAAGACCTTCAAGTGGGAGTAATCCAACATCAACTGAGAAATCCCATTCCACTTTTGGATAGCTGTAATTAATAGGATTTAATTTTTTTCTAATGTCAATCCTTAATTAGCCTCTTGGCAACTTCCACCAATTTTTCCTAGTTCTGTCTTACGGGGCCAAACAGAACAAACCTAAGTCATTCTTTATATGATAGCCTTCAAATAATTGAAGATAAGAATCATGTGCCCCCTGAGTTTTCTCTTCTCCAAAATAAACACCTCTGCTTCATTCAGCTGATCCTCATATAACATAAACTCAAGACCCATTACCATTCTGGTTGCCTTGTGGAAATATTGTAGTTTATCCACGGCCGCCTCACACTCTCTGCAATAGAGTTTGAATGCTTGGCAATTCAACTCAAGAAAGTACCTCCGTGTCCAGTACCTTATCTTGGCAACTGGTCTTCAGAACCTTTGTAAGACAGTTCAAATGGAAGCAATTCAGTTTCCTAGCATGGTGCTGGCATACTATCCAGGTTTCACAGGCATACAACAATAAGGTCAGCATAATGGCTCCATATACCTTCAGTTTTGCAGGTAGCCTAATACCTTTTCTCTCCCATATTTTCCTTTGGAGCCTCCCAAACACTGAGCTAGCTCTGGCAATGCATTTGTCAACCTCATCATCTAAGTGTATATCCCTAGAAAGTATACTGCAAAGGTAAGTGAACTTATCTACAGCATTCAAAATTTCTCCTTTTGCTATAACTGATAGTTCCATGTATAGATGTTGTGGTGCTTGCTGGTGGAAAACCTGTGTATCTTCAATGTTAATTGTCAGGTCAAAATTAGCACAAGTGGCAGAGAATCCATCTGTGCTCTGAGGTTGCATTAAGTGCATGATCATCCATGAACAAAAAGTTGTGCACCAACTCTCCCTCCACTTTAGTCTTGGCTTAGAGCCTTTTCAAGTTAAATAACTTACTTTCAGTGTGGTAGCTGACTTTGATACTATTTTCATCCTTGTTGAAGGCATCTGACAACATCACTAAAAACGTCATGCTAAAAAGCATGAGAGCAAGCACATAGACCTTCTTCACTCCATTGGTGACTGGAAAAGCACAAAAGCATTGCCCATTATCCAGAAACCGGCAAGTATGCCGTCATGGAATTAGAATACAATACTGAGGAACTTCTCCAGGCAGCCAAATTTTGTCATGATCATCCACAAGCCTTCACAGCTGACACCATTAAAGATCTTGGCCAGATCAACAAATGTGTGCAGACCTATGTTCTGCTCATGGAATTTCTTTTGGAGTTATCAGGCAGCAAACATCAGGTCAACCATACCTTGGCCCTTTCTGAAGGCACACTGGGTTTGGGGTAATCTTCCACTTAAAAGATCAGCCTATTAAGGAGGATTCTGGAAAGAATCTTGTTAGCAATGACTAAGAGAGAGAACCCTCAGTGATTGTCACAGGACAACCCATTTCTTTTTCCTTTTTTATAGAGATGGAAAAGGGAGGCATCCTTGAACTCTTGCCATATAACCCAGAAGATTTCGATCAGCTTTTGCATGAACAGTGAACCTCTGCCTTCTAGATTTCTGCCAGGATGAAATCAACACTAGGCACTTTGCCACATGAGAAGAGCATAATGGCATTCAAAACCTCTTTCTTAGTTAGAAGTTCAGCTAGAGAGAGATCTACTTCAGTTGAGGTATAAAGTCAAGGCTTCAGCATTGGTTGATGATGATCTGTTAAGAACGTGGTATAAGTGTTCAGTCTATATCTCTAAGATCATGTCTTTATCACTGTGGCTCCATTAGCACTGAGTAATTGAGATGTACCAATAAATACCTTCTGAGTATCATAAAAAGCACTTTGGATTGTTACTATCAGTGTAAAACTAATTTTCATCTATCTTCTTACTGAGCCAAGGATTCTACATCTCTCCAACATTCACTTGCACTTAACTTTCAATGGAGTTAAATGCTGCCTTCTTAGAGACAGATGAACTATCCTGCTGGTAAATGCTGTGGAGTTTTAATTTTTTGTTTAGCAGCTTCTGGATTTCCCCATTATTTTCATCAAACAAATCCTGATGTTTGTGAGTGTTCTGGCCCAGATGGGACAGGTAGACAGAATGAGAGATGAGGTGAATTAAGGTCAGAAATATGGTGCCAAGGAGAGAAGACAGAAAGGGGGAAACAAAAAGAACTAAAAGGGAACCTAAAAGATAAAGATTGAAAAAGAAAGAGATAGAAAAGAGACTCGGTTACACCAAAACTCTGAAAGCTGCCCACTGCTTTTCTGCTCTACTCTTGCAAACTGTGTGTTGGATTAGCCTTCTCTCCAAGTCAGTAACAAACTTCACACATGGAGAAGTGTTATAATCTGTTGACATTAAGTCTTCTGGTAGCCATCTTGCCTCGGGGCCACCACTTTTGTCGAATGTGAATGTTTAGCTTGAAGAAGATAAGTCTATGATCTGTCTAGAACTCTGTTCCACATATCACCTTTGTCATGCTCATGTTCTGTCTATTCTCCTTATAATGACATAGTCTACTAAATGCCAATATTTGCTGCAAGGGCAAATCCAAAAAGTATTGCTGCATTTAGGTAAACAGAAAACAGTGTTTGTGATAAGAAGATCACAAGATATATATCTTCAGTAGTAAGTGACCATTGCTATTCCTGTTTTTTATTTCATTCCTCCCAAGGACTGTCTGCCACATCTGATAGTCTATGCCTACTCTGGCATTAAAATCATTCCAAATTACAAGCCTGTGGTCTTTTGGCATTCTGATGATGAGGGTCTCTAGGTCTTCATAAAAATTTTTTTGACCTCATCAAGGTTTGTCACAGTGGGAGCATATGCTCTGATGATGGTGACATGGTGCTTTCCTACAAGCAACAATCACATTGTCATGAGCCCGTCATTCACTCCTTTTGTGAGGCATACAAGCCTGTTGACTAATTACATTTGATTGTAACATCTATGCCAGGTTCATGGTGCTCCCTATCACTGTGGCTGCTTCAGAAAAAAGTGTGTATCCAGCTGCAACTTTGGTAAGTGGGTCTTCATTTGCCAGCCTTGTTTCACTCAGGGTTGCTATTTAGATGTGACTCCTGCTGAATTCTCTCGACAAGAGCTATTCATCTTCAGGTCTATTGAATTTCTTGTCCATAAGCATGTAGGCATTCCACATACTGATGGTGAGTAGAATCATACTTGCAAAAGTTTTTGTATTTTATGTGTGTGTGTGTGTGTTTTGACCACAGCGTAGGATTCCCACCAGCTGCAATAAGCAGGCCATGTTCAGGTTAGGTGGAGCAAACAATTTTTTAAGGAACCTTTTCTAGCCCTTTCCTCATACCAGGAGGTGAGCAGTGTGATTCTTTAAAAAGGCTACTCAGATACTCAGGGGGGTTGCCAAATCCCACTGCTGCTTCAGTCCAATAAGATAATCTATATTCTATGCCACCTGTGTGCAAAGCTGAGATTACCTCTCCCAGTGTATCCATCTAATGCTTTATCACCACAGGACTCCAAGGCAGGTAAAAATGGTAAAATGGTATGAGTGATATCTTTTGACTTCCACATAAATTGGTTTTAAGTAGGACAGAGTTGCAAAGTTGTTGACCTCTCACTCTCTTCCAGAGTCATAAGAGTCCAGTGGCAAGAGAAAAAAATCAAGATAACTGGTGATGGCTGGGGATACTGTGAATGACTTTGATGTCTTCGACACCTAGCCAAGTCCTATGTACTCCCCAGCACCTGCTTCTGCTGCCTTCATGGTCCATTGGAACAAATTGTTCAAAGCCTATTCAGCAGAGGATGTTTTCATATATTTGGAGTAGACATCCCCCAACATACCAACAGGTTAGAAGCTCCTCAGTTTCCTTCAACCAGGTTAGGCCATCTGCCAAAATGATTTACTGGGGTGTGGTAGCTGCAAATGCTGCAGCTTCTTGGAGCCACAAGGTAGGTGAGTTGGGTGGCATGTGGACACCAAAAATGGAAAGAAGCCTTTAAAAGGGCTTGGCAACTTTCATAATAAAGGTACTAGTCTTCCTTGAATAACCTTACACCCAGGGGATAGAATATAGCAGGGCTATAACCTCCTTCATCCTGGAAACTGTACCCTTTTTAATGCAACACAAAATCATATTGGCTTTTTCTTTCTGCTACATGCTGAATTTTTTTCAGACCTTTTTCCGAACAATTGTTGTCTAATCATATCTCCTTGTACTTGGGATTTGAACTTAGGCCTTCTTAACTTTAAGTCCACCATTTTATCCACTATGCCACCTTGCTATCTCCCTATGTCACAATGAGGCATCAGAAGAAAATAAGGTTAATATATATAACCTCTGGATATATATGGATATATATCAGATATATATGGATATATAGAGACAGTTAATATATATGACCTCTGGAGTCCCTCCATACCTTTAAAGCTAGGATACTGCTATGCTTGTCTAAATAATACAATCACATTGATTATCCTATCAATGAAGCAAATAATAATATTAATAGCTTTTATATGGTGCCATAAAGGCTTGGAAAGCATTTTACATAACCTATCTCATTTGATCCTCACAGTATCCCTGTTAGATTGATGCCACTATTATCCCCATTTTCTAGATAAGGAAACTGAGGTGAAGAGAGGTTACCTAACCAGCCCAGAATCACATAGCTAGTATGAATCTGAGGCAGGATTTGAACTCAGCTCTTATTGACTCCAAGTCCAGCACTCTATTCATTGCATCACCTAGCTATATACTATGAATAATAGTAGAATAACAATAGCAATACTATGAATACTGAGGCTGCTGGGCTCAGATCAACATATTCTTGAGTAACCTGAGAGACTTAGTTAAATTAAATTCATGTTCTAGGAGACAAGGAAAAGATTTTGACATAATGAAGAGAATGGTCTTTGAGTTACTGATGAGTAATATAATATGCTGTTACAGCAAACATCTTTATATATTTTAGAATTTTCTTACCATGTCATTCCTTCCATTGTCTGACTTGGTTGAGTCATCTATCCTATCCCCACCCCTCTAAATAACCAAATCATCTAAAATCTATTGGATGGGTTAAATTTCAAAATCTAAGGGGCATTGGTATATATGGAACTATCACTATTTCCCATTTCTGTTCTTTAATCCCTTCTTCATGCAGTTCAAATTGCATTGACTTTTTTTGCCCTAATATTCCATTACAAATGAAAGGAATTATTACTAATCTGCCATTTCCTTGTGTCTCTTTTGATGTTGCCCCTTTCCAGGCTTCTCAGGAGCCCCGTGGTTCTGATTCAATCTCTTCCCAGATGTAATAGTTTTCATTTTCCAATTTAATCTCATTTTGATTTCAGTCCATATTTTTAACCTTTTCAAGTTTCAGATAAGTAATTTCCCCATCATTATCTACATGGAAGGCCCTTGGTGATTGCCTGACACCACCTGCTGCTAGTGGAAAACTTCTTTAGACTCTGGAACCCCTGAAGCTGCAGCCATATGGAGCCAGCAGCATGAGCCTAGGTGGAGTGGGAAGCAGGAAATCTTTAGCATCAATAGGTGTTGGCTTAGGTATTGAAGTCCCTTAGCAATGCTCTATCCCATGTGCATTCTTTGTTTGACTTTAGAGACTCAGCAGTGAAGGCTAGGAGCAGATTAGGGGAATAGGGAGCTCATAATGATGTTGTTCCCTTTGGATTTATTTCGATGTGGGGTAATTTTCTGTGAGGAAATATCTTCTCCTCCTTGTCTGTTAATTATTATGCTTTTCCTTCCATAATACTGGTATTTAACAACTTTCTATATCTAGATATATTTCATAACTTTATATTCTATGCATTTTAATACATTGTAAACCCATTATGAGTAGAGATTATTTCATTCTTAGTACTTCTATTGCAAGTTTTTAGCACAATACCTAGCACATAGTAGGCACTTAGTAAATACCTACTGAAGGGTTGATTATTGTTCTTTTAATTTATTTAACCCTTCTTTTTTTAGTGGTTTTGAGGTCTTGGGGCAGAGGGCTACATTTATCAGGAAATTTTTATGGTAGCATAGGGCTTAAAGTCCAGCATTATCAATATTTATACTCTTCAATTTTGCAGAGGAGAGAAATAGGGCTTTTCCCCAAAGTCACCAATAGAAAGAGCAGCATGCTTCCAGCCCAGTGGTTGTGCCTCCTACACTGGAGGGCAAGCTTCTACCAAACAACCAATGTCGCTGACTCTAAACTTATGGTCTTTTGCAAGCTCACAAAACCTAGTGGTGTAGCCCCTTCTTGTTGCTGTGGTACCCTCTCATAGGCACACTCTCTCCCCTCTTCCTACTACACAGGAGCTGACTCTCAACTCCCCTAATTCGAACTGTTCTCTGCACCAGTAGTGTCAATAGAATCCCTGTAGGAAATATATTTACTTAGACAACACCACATTGACCTTAAATATGCTGTATTATATTTTAATTTATTTTGTTAAACATTTTCCAATTATGTTTTCTTCTAGTTCTGGCTGAACTCAGGAGTTTTGCACTCCCAGTGCACAGAGGCCAGGTGGTCCATCTCTACACTACTACTTTGATTTTATTTTTCCTCAGAGAAAATATTCTAATGATTGCTTGTAATTCTGTACCATTTCAATATAGACTAACGTCCTGTTTAGTCCTCTAGGCATTAATCAAAATTCAAAAAGAAACAGGAGTAAAGCCTACTTTAGTGGATTCATATTGCACACATTTTTTCTATTTGAGATATATCAAACAGATGAGTCTATGATCTTTTAGCCAATTTTCATTCAGTTTTCTCTTTTCCCCATTTAACTTCATTTGAACTAGGTTTGGAAGTAAAATGGAATAAGGTGTGATTTTCTTTCCCTCGCTAAAGTTCAGTTGCCTACCACCTTCTCTGTTGCCATCTATAAGAACATGCTCTCAGAAAAGCAACCTATATGAAATTTGTCTCTGACATATAATTCAAAACTAATATATACATAGAATCACTGCATATAGAAGGAATAAAACTTAGAAGCCATGACTACAACTCCTTCATTTTACAAAGAAGGGAACAGAGACCATGAGAAGTTAAATGACTCTCCAAAGGTCATACAGGCAGTAAGCAACAGACTTGAACTTCAAACATGTCTTTTGACCCTCAATACAGTGCTCTTTTACATTATAATATGTTGTTTTTCATATGGCTCATTAATCTATTGGCTTATTTTTTTTAATTTAATTTCATTTTATTTTCAGTTCCAAATTATATCCCACCTTCCACTCCTCCACCTAATGAGAAAGCAGAAAAAACAAATCCTTTACAAATATGTATGGTCATGCCAAACAAATTTCTGCATTAGCTATGTTCCAAAAATAAACATAAAAATAATTTTTAAGAAAAGATAAGAAAACATACTTCAATCTGCACTCGAATCCATTAGCTCTCTGTCTGGATGTGGAGAACATGTTTCATCATGAGTTTTAGGAATTATGGTTAGACATTTTGTTGATCAGAGTTACTAAGTCATTCATGGTTGATTATCCTTACAATATTTCTGTTATTGTATAATTTTTCCTCCTCATTCTGCTTGTTTCACTTTTCAGCAGTTCATAAAAGTTTTTCTAGGTTTGTCTGAAAATATCCCCTTCATCATTTCTTATAGCACTTATATATAGCACATTTCTTATATATAGTTTTCCATCACATTTATATGCCATAAATTGTTCAACTATTCCCCAATTGATGGGCATCCCCTCGGTTTCTGATTATTTGCCACTACAAAAAGAACTACTATAAATATTTATGTACATATGGGTCCTTTCCCTCTTTCTTTGATCTCTCTGGGCTATAGATCTGGTAGTGGAATTGCTAGATCAAAGAGTATGGAAAGTTTAATAGCTTTTTGGGCATAGTTCCAAATTGCTTTCTAGAATGGTTGAACTAGTTCCCAGCTCCACCAACATTGCATTAGTGTGACTGTTTTCCCACAGCCTCTCTAGTATTTTTCATTTTCCTTTTTTGTCATCTTAATGAATCTGATAAGTATGAGTTGTTTTAATTTACATTTCTCTAGTTATTAGTGATTTAGAGCATTTTTATATGACTATTGATAGCTTGTATTTCTTATGCTGAAAAATATTCATATGATTTAACCATTTATCAATTGGAAATGTCTGGGGGGTTTTTTGTGAATTTGCCTCAGTTCTTTATATATCTTAAATGTAAGACCTTAAACAGAGAAATTTGCTGCAAAGATTCCTCCCCCATCCCATTTCTATTTTTCTTATAATTTTAGCTGCATTGGCTTTGTTATGCAAAAACTTTCTTAATTTTATGTAATCAAAAACTATCCATTTTACCTTCTCTATCTCTTATTTATTATGAACTTTTCGCTGTCCATATATCTGGCAGCTAATTTCTTCCATGCTTCATTAGTTTGCTTACCATGTCACCCTTTGTGTCTAAATCATGTACCCATTTGAGCTTATCTTGGTATGTAATATGAGATGTTGATATAAAACTAGTTTCTGCCAGATTACTTTCCAGATTTCCTAACAGTATTTGTCAAATAGTGATTTCTTGCCCCGATAACTAGGATCTTTGAATTTATCACACATTGGATTTTGTGCTCATTTCCTTTAGAATATCGCGTACTTAATCTATTCCACTGATCAACCTCTCTATTTCTTACCCATTACCAAATTATTCTGATGATTATAATTTGATAATACAATTTGAGATCTGATACTTCTATTTTTTTCATTGATTCCCTTGATATTTTTATGCTTGTTCCTCCAAATTATTATATAATAAATAACTAGTCATAGAATTAAGACAAGAAAATAAAATAGACTAACCATAGGCAAAGAGGAGAACTACCACTTTTTGCAGGTAACATGATGATTCACTTAGCAAATTCTAAAGAGTCAACTAAAAAAACAATCAAATTAATTAACAACTCTAGATAAATTGTAGGATATAAAATAAACCCATAACAATAATCCATATTTTTGGAAATTACCAACAAAGTACATTAGGAAAGGAAAGAAAGAGAAATTCCATTTAAAATAACTTAGGACACCGTAAAATATATGGGAGTCTATCTGCCAAGATGGGAACTATAAGTAACTATAAAGTAAAATAAAGGAACTATATGTACACAATACAAAATACTTCACACAAATACACATCTAAATGGTTACAGAAATATTAATTGCTCACAGGTAGGTCAAAGCAATATAATAAAAATGAACATACTACCTAAATTTATTTATTAAGTTGTTATTAAGTGGTTATTCAAACATGTCCAACTCTTGGTGACCTCATGGACCAAAGCTATTTATGGGGATTTCTTGGAAAAGAGAGCAGAATTGGGGGCAGCTAGGTGGTACAATGGATAGAGCCCTGGATTCAGGAGGACCCAAGTTCAAATCTGGCCTCAGACACATAACAATTACTAGCTGTGTGACCTTGGTCAAGTCACTAGACCCCATTGCATAGCAAAAAAAAAAAAAAGACAACAGACTGGTTTGCCATTTTCTTCTTCAGTGGATCCTTTTATCAAACAATCAGAGGTTAAATGACTTGCCCAGGGTCACATAAATAGGAAGTATCTGAGACTGGTTTTAAACTCAGGCCTTCCCAATTCCAGGTCTTTTGCTCTATCTACAGAGCCACCAGCTGCTCTACTTATTAAGTACCAATCCCCATTGACTTCTAATTACTTCTATTTCTATTTCTATTTTTTCTTTCAACGTAAATTAAATTTTCAAAAATTTTGATTCCCCTTTTCCAACTTCCATAGTGAAAACTGATCTCCTTTAACTGAAGATAAAAACATAAATAAGAAAAAATAAAAAATGTCATCTCCTCTGACAATGATCTGTATTACTTTGTTGAAGCAATCTTTCTTTTCTGCTGGTTAATGGGGCTACTAGAAAAAACAGATAAGCTCTCCTAAGAGTTTAGAATCTTAGTGCTTTTTGCAGATCACAGGATCTTGGAGGTCAGTTAGTCCAACTGCATCATTCAGTTGGATGAAGTATTTAAGGCCCAGATTAGTGAAGTGACTTGACTTCTCACCAGCCATTGCCCAGAACCCCCATACAACAAGTCCTTACAAAAACTCTGGATCCAGCCCTATGTTGTAAAATCATAAGATTATAACAGGATGAAAAAGAGAATCAAAATAGGAGATAAACCAAACCATGATTAGTCATTCCTGTGATCCTTTAATAAGTCAAGGAAAAAAATCCTAACAGCACTTATATTGTCTGTGTCTGTGTCACAGACGTAGAATTCACTGCCTTACATTTTGTTCAGAAAGTTCAAAAGGGCTGAAATCACAAGGACAAAAGAAAACCAGAAAGAATTGAATGTTCTCTTCTCTAGCTTTGAGGTATAGCCTCTATCTTCATCATTTCACAAAGAATAATACTTCAATAAAGCACATTAGCTAATTACATTAATAGTGGTAAATAAATAGCTTTGGGACCTGATGATGGATGCATGTTCAAATTTTCCTAGAGTTCTCTTGCCTTCCTCTTGTCAATAGTTGTTTATTTTAAGCCCTTCATTATTTTCCATTCTTTGGGTTTGTTTCTCTGTTTTTCTTCATAAACACAAATTTAAAAATGAGTTCAGCCTCACAAACTATTTTAATCAACATTAATTTTGTGCCCTACTACATTTGTTAGCAGATTCTTTTAGTGTTTCTTTTCCTCCAGCTATACTATATGTGTAAAGAACATCCTTATTTTCATGTGGGGGCTGGGAAGACAGGATAGAAAAAGGGGATGGGTAGTTTTTGTTTTTCCTTGAATGAACTCATCTAAATTGGTCATTGATCATTCAATGTGAAACACAGGAAAATAAATGGGATCATAGATTCCGAGCTAGAAGGAGCCTCAGAGCTCTCGTTTTATAGATGAGGCAGTTGGAGTCAAGAGAACTGAAATAACTTTGAAAATCACACAGGTCATATGTGTTAGAGGTAAGATTTGAGCCCAGAGCCAGTGCTATCCTCACTGTATCAAGGGAACCTGACTGTAGTACTGACTTGGCTAATAACTCATTGAATGGCCTCAAGAGTGCCACTTCATCTCTTTGTCTGGCCTCAGTTTCCCTCTCTAGACAGCTGAGGTATTTCATCTTAATGCTTTCAATGTTTTCTTCAAATGCTTATTATTAGAGAACATTAATTTTCAATTTGGTGTCTAGTTTTTTCTTTGCTCCTAAATCTTCATAAGGTGTGTGCATATTATACTTTTTTCCTCAATGTGAACTCCTTGTGGTTCTAGATTGGGTCTTGATTTTTTTTTTCTCCTGTGATTCATTTCAGGACAATTTGACATTAACTTGTCCTAAATTTTCTACTCACCAGTTATTTGTCCCTATTCACACCACTTGAACTTCTTTAGCCTCACCAGAAAAATGGGGATAACAATCTGTGTAAATACAGGTAGTACTTGCCTAAATGTGATGCTATGAAGACTAAACACTAAAATTCAGCATGTTTTACAATTCTTTTTTTTCACTTCAATTTTTTTATTTTATTCTTAAGTTAAGAAACAAACATTTCCATAATGTAGTAGAATAGAAAAAAGATAGTTGTACATAAAACTGCAAATTATGTACAACTTGCTATTCCTTTTAAATATATAATAAAGTTACCATGCCACTTTCTTTTTTCCTTTGTTTCTTTCCCTTCCCCCCAGTCCAAGAGATGTAATTGCATAGTACTATATACTTTTTGTCTAATGGCAACCATCCCTGGGGAGGAGGGAAAAAGAGAAGGTACATGATAACTTTATTATATATTTTAAAAGAATAGCAAAGTTGTACATAATAAATTTGCAGTTTCACATACAATCACCTTTTTTTATTCTACTGTTGTGGAAAAGCTTGGTTTATTTCTTAATTTCAAAATAAAATGAATATTTTTTTAAACTGCACTGTTAGGATACCCTATATAATCAAATACTGGAGTTGTGCTTCAGACTATACTGCTACAATAAAAATCCATATTGCAAAGGGAGACTTAGTTTTAGAGATAAAGAGGGGGTAGGTCATCCTTTGATACTATAAGGAAGGATGCAAGGATGAAGACAGTAATAAACTGGGAGTGAAGATGGGAGTACATAATAAAATCTAACATTAATATAGGGGAGAAGTACTATATAAATGTATGCTATTATCATTAATGGACTTTTATCTAAGAAAGTGAAACTAAGAGGCTCTGACTAGCTTAATCCTTAAAATCAAGGTTCAGACTAGACAGCCTTTAAAATTTTTTCCATCCCCAGATCTATGACCTTTGTCTCCTAAGGAACAATACCTTACCTCCCCCTAGTGCCAATTCATTCCAGAACAGTATTGATAAGATGGAGAAGGTGCCATAGGTTTGGATGGAGTAGGAAGTTCCAGATGAATGTCCTACCACAGGACCCTGGGAATGGGCAGTCTGAAGGCACTAGGCATCTGCAGTGAGATAATAGAAGAGAAAGAACCATGAGGGAAGAGTGGGAAAAGTGACTAGAGGGGTAGAAAGAAGAATTGGGGGAGTAGAGAAGATGGTAAAATAGAAGAAAGCAAAGAAACTAGGCAGAGCTGGGAAGCCTGCCACCCACAATGAATACCATGGGCTATATTTGTAGCCCCTCCTGGGAGGAGCAGTGGAGATCACAGCAGGCCCCCCTCCAGGATCACTTTGGCTGGGCAGTGGCAAGCAGAAGGGCCCCCTGTGAACAGGTGAAAGCTTGCCAATATGAACCAAGTATTAACAGCTGAGGCTTTGTGGTTTTTTTTCTTCTAACAGTTAGATGTCAGTATCACTCTGAGGGGAAAAATTCAGCTCTATATTCTTCATAGATGAAGTCTGAACCTCTTGTTTTACAGAAGAAGAAATTCAGAGGCCCAAAGAGCTTCAAAAATGTCATGCCCAAGGTGACATAATTCATAGGTAGTAAATGGTAGAACTAAGAAAGAAAGCTCCTGATGCTAATACAGGACTGTTTCCACAGGGCCCTGTTGCCTTGAATCTCACAGGTGGAAGGAATTTTCGGGGGGTTTTTTGTTTTATGGTTTTTTGTTTTCTAAAGATGGGAGATCCCTGTCTCACTTAGGCTTTAAGAGCAGGAGCTACCCATAAACCCAATCAAAGTGCTGATTGGCACAGAGCCCTGATCTGAGCCAATTTGCACCTCCTCAGGCAACTTGGTCCCCTAGCCTGTAACTGTCTCCTGTTGGCTCACCACAATGTCACACTTAGTACAAGCACCCTATTGGTTTGACCCACTGTAGTTCAAAACTCCACAGCTCAAAAGATACACCGACCTCAGCCTTCTCACTGGCTGGAATGACTGACACGCTGCTAGGATATCTAACCCAAGCTGTACCTGAGGAGAAATGTATAACATTCCCGAGAAATGATCACCCTTCCTTCCCTTAAAGACATTAAGCCGTTGGGGGATTTGCTCCCTCTTCAGGAACTCCATTCTACTTGTGGACAGATATAAATGTTAGGAAATGTTTTCTGTCATTAAACCAATATTTGCTTCTTCCCAGTTCTCACCCTTTGATTGTAGTTCTTCCCTCTGGAGCCACTGAAGTCTAATCTCTCTCTCTCTCTCTCTCTCTCTCTCTCTCTCTCTCTCTCTCTCTCTCTCTCTCTCTCTCTCTCTCTCTCTCACATGTAATATATATATATATACATATATACATACATATATATACACATACACATATATATATACATATATATACGTATATATATACACGCACATACGTGTGTGTGTGTATGTGTACATACATATATAAAAAGTTATCCTACTCTGCCTTCCAAGTTTTTTTTTAGGCAATTGGGGTTAAGTGACTTGCCCAAGGTCACACAGCTATAAGCGTCAAGTGATTGGTCCAAGGCCAGATTTGAACTCAGGTCCTCCTGAGTTCAGGGCCAGTGCTCTATCCACCGCAGCACCTAGCTGCCCCCCTTCCAAGTTGTTTTAAGGGGATCACAACAGAGCGGGTGCAACAGTATGATAGTGGAAAGCTCATCAAATCTGGAGGCAGAAGACCTTGGTTTGAGTCCAAGATGCACCACTTTGGGCATTTCTCTGTCACCTAAACCATTCCTGTGCTCTGACTACTGACCTCACTAGTTTCCCTTAAGTGCCAACTAAAATCCTATGGACTGTGGGAATCCTTCCCCACCCCTCTTAATTCCAGTGCCTTCCCTCTGTTAACTATTTCCTTTTTATCCTTTATAGAGTTTGCTTTGTACCCATTTGTTTGCATGTTGTTTCCTCCTTTCCCCCATTAGAGTGTAAGTTTCCTAAGGACAGGGACTGATGTTTTGCCTCTTTCTGCAGGCCTAGCACTTAGCACAGTGTCTAGCACACAGTAGACTCTTAATAAATGTTTGTGGAATTGAACTGAAGCGATTTATTCTCTCTGAACCCCAGTTCCCTCATCCGCAAAATGGAGATAATAAAGCCTACATTAACTACTTCACAATGCTATTTCATCAAATGAGATCATGTCTGTAAAGTGCTTTGTAAACTTTTTTTTCCTGAACTTCATATTTCATCATATTAGGGAGCTCCCTCCTTGGGCCATAGTTCCTCACGTATAAAATGAAGGAGCTAGACACAAATCAGGGGTAGGGAACCTGTGGCCTTGAGGCCACATGTGGTCTTCTAGGTCCTTGGGTACAGCCTGTGAACTGAGTTTAACTTTTACAGAACAAATCATTTTACTAAGGGGATTTGTCCTGTTCAGTTTGGATTCGGCCAAAGAGCCGCACTTGAGAACTTAAAGGGTCGTGTGTGGCCTTGAGGCCGCAGTTTCCCACCCCTGGCCTAGATGGCCTCTGACATCCTTCGCAGTATGAGATTTATGATCCTATAATCCATCCATAGAAGATAGAGACTGGAACTATTATTTTATTGGTATAAAGAAGACCCTTGATGAGGAAAATGCCCATGTATTACACCTCAGCATAACCTCCTTAGTTGCCTTGAACGCCGAACGGTTAAGTAACTTGGTCAGGATCGGTAGCTTGCCCACTTATGTATCAGACATAAGACTTGGACCTGGGTTTTCCTGGCTTCAAAATTGGCCCTCAGTCCACTACACCATGCTGTAAAATATTTTGTAAAATTTTAAAAGACGGATGTAGGAAGGCTCTCTTCTACTCTCAGGGAGAGGTATTTTACTGTCTCTGCCCTGTCAGAAATGGAAAAAATGGAGCTGAGTAAGAATGTACAAAGTCCTTTACAAATATGAGATGTTTTCTCCACACAGGGCAGAGTGGTGCAATTATGCCTATTGTGCAGATGGAGCAACAGAAGTTAAAAACCATAAATGGACCACGGCTATCCAATGCAGCAATCTCAGAACTGAGCTTTTCTGAACTTCCCCGCAGAACAGAGGAAGCAGAAGAGTAGCTTTGGAGACTTCAGGTTTTATCTAGTGAGCTAATCAGGAGCACACTTTCACACCCACGCTCCCCTTGATAGGAATCTCACCTTGAACTTAGGAAGTCAGGCAGTATTTCTTCTTTTCATGTCCCGTTCCAGCTTAGCAGACAGCTAATGCAGGAGTCACATAATCATGTGGACACTTGTTCACTACAAGCAGAATGGAAAGCAGCAACACTTTTCAACCAAGCAAAGAAACAGCCCTCAGATAGGAATGCTTTGGGGTCACCACTGAATTCATCTGGATTTGGACCAATATCCAACCAATACAGTCTTCTGTTTCCTGCTCCTTC